>NW_017619233.1:3821164-4498339 GCF_001879475.1 Ipomoea nil
AAACATAATTTAATTAAACTAATTATCCCCTTCGGTTTATTTATTGGAAAGAAAACAGATCATAGACTAGTATTTTATTGTTTCTTAGTATTGGTAGCTGTTTTGTCCTTATCCATGACCTCAACTTTATATAAGCAGCTAATAAGTGCACCACCTTCCACCAAAAGTAGTTTTCAGGAAGAGATCAGAAAGAAAAATTGGAATTTGAAGGAAAGATATCGAATAGCTATCAATTCAATTGTATTGAAGATGATGAAACTAAGGTCAAAGAAGTTCTCCAGAACCAACTCATCAAAGTCAGCAGCAAGTGGCAGCGCCGCCGCAGCCAACGCCACCGTGAGCGGCGGTGAAATCAAATGGGAACTTCGCCCCGGCGGCATGCTTGTCCAAAAGAGAGAATGTGTAGATAAAGCTGAAGAGATTATCACGCTCAGAGTCTCAACCGTCTCGCAATGCCATAATATCTCCATCCAATCCACCTCAACTTTTGGTAAGCCTCCATCCATATTTTCAATTATTCCTCCTCAAGCCCGCATGGGTAGCTCAACTGGTCATAGAGGTGAAAGTTTGGAAGAATGACCAGGGATCGAGTCTCATCAGCGATTGTGTGGGAGCAACCTCTCAAAGTGAGGGGGTTCCTTGTTTTTACACTACTTTCGCTATCAGTGTGTATAAGGAATCGAATCTGTCATAAGCATATAATTCCACAGGGTTCCTTGTTTTTACACTACTTTCGCTATCAGTGTGTATAAGGAATCGAATCTGTCATAAGCATATAATTCAGGAATATTCCGTCCACTTTAAACATTGTCATAAGCATATAATTCCACACTAGTGTAGGTGTGTACCAGGAATATTCCGTCCACTTTAAACATTTAATTCTCACAATGACAGTGTACAAAAAATCTGTTCACTTTAAGCATAATTCCCACATTGCTTTTGTCGGAGTTTCAAATCTTGATCTTTCTTCTAAATACTCTTTACTAAACCAATGAGTTAAGTTTATACTCCTTTGAAAAAAGGGTTTTAGTAATTTGTTTGGTAGTCTAATGAATTGAAGTTGTGACTTTTGTAATATTTCAGGAGAGCTGAAGATGATGTTGTCGTTGGTGACCGGTTTAGAACCAAAGGAACAAAGAGTTCTGTACAAAGGGAAAGAAAGGGAAGATTATGAACACTTGCACATGGTGGGTTTGAGCAATAAGGACAAGGTTCTACTACTAGAAGATCCGGCCATCAAAGAGCAGAAACTTCGTGGCTTAGCCGCCGGCGGCCGGCGACCAGCTCCGGTGGTCGGATCTCCTTTCCGCACCATTACTGTATAAAATTTAAATATATATATATATATGTTAATGCGCCTTAATATCATATAATTTGTTTTTTTCGATCTCCACCCAACTAACACTTGATTCATTATATATGATGATCACCAACTTTGGGTTACATAAATTAGTGTAGGAACATGGGAGTTTTTAATTAATTTGTCACCTACATACCCTGTTGGTTGGGGGTGCAGTGCCAGCTGTACGTAGGATTACTAAATCGTGTAACGTGATGCGTTTCCACGTCATTTGTATTAGTTTTAATACAAAGTTTATACATAAAAGAATTATTTGTTTTACTTTTATTTTATTAATTAATGATCAATGGATAATTGTTATATATTGTTGTTGTTATTTGTCTATCATTTTGATCACTATTTTTGGTGTTCGTGCACACAAGAAATTTGTTTACTTTGAACAAAATCTCCACACTGTCGTTGCTGAGGTTTGAATCTTGGTGTCTTCTACCAAATATTGTCTGCTTACTGAATCATTGAGTTAAACTCGTGCGGGCTTGGTGGTTGGAACTTAAAAAGTTGATTGGTACATCAAAGGTTGGTTGGTATTTCCGGGCAAGCTTGAGGAATGGTAAGAAAATTCAAACCAGCAGACTGGATTGTGATTTCTGGCTGGGTGGAAATGATGAGGGGATGACGGGAAGCATTTATATATGTAGGGGATTGTAGGCAATCAAGAGGGCAGTTACTCGTTAAGTCTGCATTTGTGGGCAAGATACTAGGGAGATGATGACTTTCTTGGTTTAATTCCTTTGCTTTTTAAGATTAGCTAGACAATCATATTAATTTTGGTAAGCAATAAATCCCTAATTAAGGGGTGATTAACCGATATGATTTGTAGCCATGATTGTAGGGATTTCGTTTCCTTATTTGGCTGGGTGTTGTATGTATAATTGTATAAATACTATAAATAAGGGCGTGTTACGACTTACGAGTTCGCATCCTTTGAATTCTAAAAGTAATTAATAACCAGTGACCTCGGGCGGACCGAGTATCTAGAAGGAGGTCAATTATGGTAACTCAACATGAATCATAAATGTTAGATCTTTGCTCACTGCGCCTAAGGAGCCCCCCATTGCCGCTGGTGAGACTTGATCTGGTCATTCTTTCTGACTTTCACCTCTATGATCAGTTGAGCTGTTCATGCGGACTTTTCCTTTGCATTATTGAATGTCTAACAGGTTGTGTCAGCCAATCATTGACCGTCCAAAGGTTGTAAAACAAATATTGGTGTCATTTGCAGGATCGAAACATTGGTGTGTGCATGATTTACCTTTGCTGTGATTCTAGAAGCGAGGTCCTGTAGGCTTTTAATTCAACCACTACTACAAAATTGAGCATATAAATATTACTTTTCACTACACCTCTTTAATAAAGGTGTAGTGGAAAGAAAAAACAAAGGATGGTAATACCGTAAATAAATACACAACTGATGACAATACCAGTCAATATATATATATATATATATATATATATATATATATATATATATATATATATATATATATATATATAGGGAAGGGATCAGGTGCATTTGTTGCTTCCCGTGCAGTTGTGCGGTGGATTAATGTGTGTGAGGTTTATACTTAATGTGTGTGAGTGTTGTGCTTAATGTGCCTGAGATTTGTACCTAATGTGCGTAATGTTAATATGCGTGAGTTTTGTACTTAATGTGCCTGAGTATTGTGCTTAATATGCGTGAGATTTGTGCTTAATGTGCGTGAGTAGTTCAGAATTAAGAGCTCAGAAGGAAGCAGAACAGAAAATTCACGCACATTAACGCCCAAGCTTCTTGTTACTTCTTCCTTCAATTTGGTCATGGATTCTGGATTATCAGCTACCTTCGGTGCAGTTGAATGTTTATATAGATGACGCACGCACAGCAAAATTTGCACACTAGCTAAGTGTGGATTTCTGTTGTATTATTCCCATAATTCTTAACCACCATAGCCCGCCTCCGCATCATCATCATCAGGGAGGGGGCAATGGCTACTGGGGATGGGGGAAAAGCTGACATCCATATTTTCTGCTGCATTTTACACATTCACGCACATTAAGTACAAATCTCAGGCACATTAAGCACAACACTCACGCACATTGAGTACAAATCTCACGCACATTAATCAACCGCACGGGAACCTTTCACTATATATATGGTAGGGAATATCCCGACCGACATAGCTTCACCACGACCGAGGAGCCTTTGTCTCTTTCTCCTTGTCTTTGCAGGTAACAGGTCGGGCTCCACGAGAAGAACCCGGTCGTAGACCGACCGGAGTTGCCCGAGCGACGGTGTCGACCACCGAGCGGTAGCCCTTTGGCGAAAGAGCTGACGAAGGACACGTGGCGGCTCTTTACATCGACAGGCAGGGCACCCGGGAGGATGACACGTGGTGGCTACGTGGAGGACATGCCGAACGGCTGGAATCCTGTCCCCGGCATAGCGGCTATAAATACCCACAGTAGCTACAGTGTAAGGGACCTTTTTGACGATCGATAGGTTGTTGTTAGAGAATCCCGACCGCACTCAGTCGGTACTCAGAACAACCAAGTAGATTGTACTTAGGGCCTTTACCGTGATCAATAAAGATTTTACTTGCTTTAATTGGTCTCGTGTTATTCTATATTGCTTACATATAATTAGCAGTATCATTTTGGCGCCGTCTGTGGGGACCCGTGCAAGAAACCAACGTCTTGACGAGCACCCGATCACCATACAAACATGTATCCGTGGGCACACAACAACTTCGCCGACGACCAGGCGGATGCGGCGAGCTCCTCTGACCACTATGCTACCCAACAGCAGGGTCAGACGATGGACCTCAACCTCAACCTCTCACCACCGCATCCGTCAAATACATACCCGGCCGCCCAGCAACCGGTGAATTACATACAGCCGGGATACCCGACACCCGGTCTGCCGTACCAGCAGCCGCCGATGATGTATCCCGCCCAGTATCCGTACCCGGTCCCACCTCCACCGTATGGGTACTGGCCAGGCCAACCAATGTGCTACGCTCCCCCGGTTGGTTATCCACCATATACGCCAGCTTATACAGCTCCAGCCGCCGCCCCTCCAGTACCACCGACCGCACAAGTAGAGCCGCAGCGTCAGTCCACTTCCCAGGCTCGACGCTCGGCTCATTCGCGGTTGGGGTCGGGGGGTGCTGATGCGATGGAGGCACCAGCTCAGGCCGTTCAAGCGGAGGACCCTGAAGAGGTTGCCCGAGCGGTAGCTTTCGATCGTCTCCGACCAGAGATGCGCCAGCGTTTGGGACCCCAGGACCCGAATCGCGGGCAAGAGGACGTACAAATGCAGGAAGCTAGCCACGAGGCTTCATCCGGGTATAGCGGGTCGAGATCTCACCGACGACGACGCGCTCGGGATACAGCCCAAGCCGCCGAGCTCAACGAAACCCGAGGATTGCTCTACAACCTCCAGGCTGAAGTTGCGCAGCTCAGGAGTGCGTATCCCACAGCACCCCCGGCCGACCGATCGACCCTGCACCAGACGCCTTTCACAGCAGCGGTAATGGCTCAGCCTTACCCGCTCGACTTAAAGGTCTCGGGAGAGAAGAGTTACGACGGTCGGACAGATCCTGAGGCCCACGTGAATGATTTTTTCAGCAACATGATGCTGAAGGGCGTTTCGGACGCCGTGATGTGCAGAGCCTTTTACTCGACCCTCACCGGTCGGGCAGCAGAGTGGTTCCGTACCCTGCCCCCGGGGTCGATCGATAAATTTGAGACCCTGGCGATCAAATTCGTGAGGAAGTTCATCACTTCCAAAGTGGTGAGGAAGTCCTACATGTATCTCGAGAAGGCCAAGCAATTAGAAGGGGAAAGCTTGACCGATTTCCTCATCAAGTGGAAAGCGGCGGTCGGGGAGGTCGAGCCTATGGACGATGCGACCGCTACTCACATGCTTCACATCTCCCTCCGGGCGGGGTATCTATACCAGGATTTTATCCTCCACCCCCCGACCACCTATGAGGAGGCCCTACGAAGGGTCGCTGATTATGCCAACGCAGGTGAGGCGAATGCCGTCAAGCGCTCGCAGGAGGTCGGGTCGTCGTCCCGTAAACCGGCCGGCCGGGCGGAACATCGATCGGGAGATGACAACCCCCGACCCCGCACCAGGCATGGCGAGTTTACGGCCTTGAACCGATCCGCAGCGGAGGCCATGCAATATGCCCAGTCCTGCAATCTCATCAAACTTCCCCATCCCGATCGAGACGGCCCTGACAAGAGTAAGCATTGTGCTTACCATCGATGCGCCGGGCATGACACCGAGGAGTGTACCCACTTGCGCCAATTATTGGAAGATTTGCTCAATTTGGGAAAATTGGACAAGTGTGTGGGGAAGAGAGAGGAAAACAAGAGGAACACCGATCGGAGAGACCATAGGCGTTCTCATCATCGCTCCGATCGGTCGGGTCAGGACCGAAGAGACGATCGAAGGGACGATCGTCGTGATGACCGACGGGACCCTGACCCTCCATCCGGTAGCCGCCCGTCCGGAAAGCCTACCATCCACGTCATTTTTGGTGGGCTGGAAGATGCTTCCCGACTGCGGACTAATTGCTCGGTCGCAGTAGTGGATTCCCGGGAGACCGGGAAGAGGCAGAAGATGGAGCCCATAACCTTCACCCTCGAGGACCAACCTACCAGCAGTGATCACGGCATGGAGGCGCTCGTGGTCACGATTGACGTTAAGGGGACGGATGTCCAGAGGGTTATGGTTGACACGGGCAGTAGTGTGAACGTCCTATACTGGGACGTGTTTGAGAAGCTTGGCCTTGACAGGAAGGAGCTGACTCCGGTCGGTGTACCACTGTCGGGATTTACCGGGGTTCTTATCTACCCCGAGCGAAAAATAACGCTCCCGGTCGAGATCGGCACGCCTCCAAAGTCGATCCAAACGGAGCTGGAATTTGTTGTGGTCAACCTCCATTGCGTCCACAACATTATCTTGGGCCGACCCGCCATTATGAAGATCGGTGGGATAATTTCTATGCCCCACCTGTGCATGAAATTCCCCACCCCTAGCGGGGTCGGCGTGGTCCGTGGCGATGTCCAATCCGCCCGGAAGTGTTACACCCGAGCGGTCAATAGACGTGACTCCGGTCCGTCTTCCCGGGTGAACACCATAGCCAAAGAGGAGGCTAACGAACGGAAGGAGCAGCCTGAGCCTTCCGAAGAAATTGAAGAAGTTCCCCTGTCCGAGGACCGCCCGGACAGAAAGATAAAGATTGGACGAGCCCTCACCCCCGAGATCCGAGCGGAAGTTCTGGCCGTGCTCCGGGAGTATGCAGATATCTTTGCATGGGGGCCTGAAGACATGCCCGGGATCGATCGGTCGGTCATTTGTCACAAATTGGCCGTCGATCCCGCAGCTAAGCCGGTCGTGCAAAAGACACGACACCTTTCCTCCGATCGCCGCGAGTTTGTAAGAGAGGAAGTCAAAAAGATGGCGGCGATCGACCATATCCGTCCGGTGGTCTATCCTGAGTGGGTGACAAATATTGTTCTTGTTCCTAAGCCCCCAGCATGGAGGATGTGCATCGACTTTACGGACCTCAACAATGCCTGTCCGCTCGACCCGTATCCTCTACCGAGCATTCATCAGATGGTCGACGAGACGGCTGGGGCCGAGTTAATGAGCTTCATGGATGCCTTTAAGGGATACCATCAGATCATGATGCACCATGAAGACGAGAGCAAGACAGCCTTCGTGACCCCGGATGGGCTGTATTGTTACCGAGTGATGCCGTTCGGCCTCCGAAACGCAGGAGCGACCTACCAAAGGATGGTCAACATGCTCTTTGCTGATCTACTGGGCCGAACGATGGAGGCTTACATCGATGATATGCTGGTCAAGAGTCGGGACCGGTCCGACCACACTCGGGACCTCCGGGAGTGCTTCCAGATCATGAGGAAGTACCAGTTGCGGCTGAACCCGACCAAGTGCACATTCGCGGTTCAGACCGGCAAGTTCCTCGGCTATATGATGACCAAGAGAGGAATCGAGCCCAACCCGGCCAAAGTAAAAGCGATTCTGGACATGTAGCCACCTTCCACCGTTCGGGAAGTCCAGCAATTGACCGGTCGGCTGGCAGCCCTCAGCCGGTTCCTCTCCAAGCTAGCCGAGCGCGCTTTACCTTTCTTCAAGGTATTGCGAAAAGTTAATGGATTCGTCTGGGACGAAGAATGTCGAGCGGCTTTTGATGAGCTGAAGGAATACCTCATGTCACCGATCGTGCTCTCAAAGCCTGAGCTCGGGGAAGAGCTAGACGTGTACCTCGCCGTGTCCGATCGCGCAGTAAGCGCAGTGTTGTGCCGAACCGATCCGGAAGGGGTCCAGCGACCGGTGTACTATGTAAGCCACGCGCTACATGGTCCCGAGCTCCGGTACTCCCGGCTAGAGAAGGTCGTCTATGCCTTATACATTGCTGCAAAGAAGTTGGCCCCCTACTTCCAAGGTCGAGCAATTCGCGTGTTGACCGATCAGCCGATCGGGCCAGTCCTCCGAACTGCTTCATCATCAGGTCGCCTAGTCAAATGGGCGTTAATGTTGATCCAGTACGCGATCGAATACCGACCAAGACCCGCTATTAAAGGTCAAGCTCTTGCGGATTTCTTGGTTGAGTGCACCGCCCGGGATACCCGGCCTCCTGAGGTTGCGGATCCCGAGGCGGAGTGGTGGTCGCTGGCTACAGATGGGTCGAGTAGCAAAAAAGGGGCCGGAGGAGGAGTGGTGGTCACGAGCCCGGAAGGATTCAAGATCTATTTTGCTCTTATGTACCAGTTCCACCCGACCAACAACGAAGCCGAGTACGAAGCATTCGTTAATGGCTTGCAATGCGCTCGGGACTTGGGGGCTGAATACATCCGAGCCCAAACAGAGTCTGCGCTCGTGGTCGGGCAAGTCCTCGGGGACTATGAAGTCAATGGTGAGCGTTTGCAATTGTACCGAGACCTTGCCATGGAAAAGCTCGCTCAGTTCCGGGGGTATACCGTCCGACACATACCCCGGTTGGATAACGCCGATGCGGATATCTTATCCAAACTGGCCCAAGACGCCCCGGAACACATGTCGAGGATAGCTCGGATCTTGGTGATCCCAAGACACAGTATTCACCGTCTGCCGGTCAATCCCATCCAACCGGTAGATGACAGTTGGATCACCGATCTGAAGGAGTATCTCGAGCACGATCGCCTCCCCGACGACCCGCAGCGTGCTCGGAAGGCCAAGCTAAGAGCCCCAAGGTTCCAAGTCTTGGACGGTCGCCTGTATAGGCGATCGTATGGAGGCCCCCTCATGCGTTGCTTGACCGCATTTGAGGCTGAGTTGGTCATGAAGGAGCTACACTCGGGAATTTGCTCTTCACATCAAGGAGGTCGATCCCTGGCCCGTTGTATCATGTTGATCGGGTACTATTGGCCGTCCCTCCAGCTAGACTGTGAAAAGTTGGCTCGGGAATGTGAGACGTGCCAACTGTACGCCCGGATGCCTGGACGACCGGCAACGTTCTACCAGCCAGTCACGACCGCAATCCCTTTCGCTAGGTGGGGGGTAGACATCTTGGGCCCCTTCCCTCAGCTCTCCGGTCGGAGAAAGTTCGTGATCGTCGCCATAGATTACTTCTCCTAGTGGATAGAAGCCGAGCCCTTAGCCACGATCACATCTCAGCAGTGTGCTCGCTTCCTTTGGCGCAATGTCATTTCCCGTTTTGGCGTACCCGTGCATCTCATTAGCGACAACGGCCGCCAATTCGTAAGCCAATACTTCCAGAATTTCTTGGCCACGATCGGGACGACTCACGTCCGGTCGTCGGTCGCTTACCCACAGGGAAATGGACAAGTGGAGAATGCTAACCGGACGATATTGGAAGGTCTGAAAAAGAAGTTACACTCGGCCGGTCGTAGTTGGGCCGATGAGTTGCCATATGTCTTATGGACTTATCGGACGACCCCGAGGGAAGCTACTTTGGAGACCCCTTTCGCCTTGGTTTATGGAGCGGAAGCCCGACTCCCGATCGAGGCTTGGATCCCAACCGATCGAGAAAGAACCTACAACGCCGAGGAAAATGAACATGCCATGGCAGTGGATCTCGATGGGGTCGAAGAAAAAAGAGAGCTAGCTGCTCGACGCATGGCCGAATATCACAAGCGCGTCAAGAGTTCTAAAGATGTTCGGGTCAACCCTCGTTACTTTCAGGTCGGAGACTACGTTCTACGACGAAGGGAGGCCAGTCAACCTCTAGAGGGCGGAAAGTTAGCTCAGAACTGGGAAGGGCCGTACATCATCAACGCTGTCATACGGCCGGGTACATACCGACTAGAGACAACGACTGGTCGGCTACTCGAGGGGACTTGGAATTCCGAGCACCTCATTCTTTTTAGGCATTAGCCTATTTTTTGTACTTCCTAGACGAAGTGGGGGCTTGACCTGCGAGTTAGCCCCGGTCGTCATTTCTATGTAAATTTATGGTTGTAAAATTAATTCAACCGCCTGCGAGCGGGAAAGTTTAATGTATATACGATCGATGATTAATTTATCTTCAAGCTACACCGACCGGGCGAATCTATTGACCGGTCAGATGCGCTCCACATCGGCGGACATTCGAGTCCCGCCATTGATCGGGGAAGCCAGGAGCTGTCAGCATTATCCCCCGATCCGTCCAACTTCTGTCCACTATTGCACCCACTCGTGCCTCGAGCGCACAATAGTGTGGGGGCTGGGATAAGGAAGTATTCGCAGGCCCGTCGCTCGGTTACATCCCGACCGTAGAGGCTTGCTTTCAAAAGGAAGTATTCGCAGGCCCGTCGCTCGGTTACATCCCGACCGTAGAGGCTTGCTTTCAAAATTTTTTCGACAAAGGCCCGGGGATCGGGTACACCCGATCGGTTGGCCAGATTCGACGTCGAAATATCAAACGCATGACCAGGCCATAAGGTCGTAAGGTCGGGCGTCGAGTGGGTCGAAGCAGTGCAAGATCGGGCCACAAGGCCGCGAGGTCGAGCATTAAGGATCAGCATTTACGCGATTAAAGATAAAAGTGCGAAAAGAAAGAACGAATAACGCGAGTTAGAGCAAAAACAAATTTTATTAACAAACAAAAAGTTGCCCGGTACAATTCGGGACCGGGCTCCCGATCAAGGGTCCTTTACAAAAAGAAGAAGAAGAAAGGAGCCTATTTTACTTCTTCATCTCCCGAGCTCCGGCAGCCGGTTCCTTTCCGCTCGGGGTGGCCGCCGTTGATGCCCCGGCTTCAGACGCCTTGGCTTTTGGGGCGAAGGGAGAGGGACCGGGATCGGCTAGGTCCGGGGGCAATGCCGAGAGGACCAGCTGAAGGTCTTCCCCGTCTAGAGCCTGCTCCAACCGGGAACGGACTCGTTCAAGCATCTTCCGCTTCCCGGCCGTAAAGCCCCAGCGACCGAAAGAGACGATCAGCTCTTCCCCGATCTCTGTTCCCCGGGCTGCGGTGAGGAAGGCCGAGCCCAACTCCCTGTCTTTGAAGGCTGCCCGCGCCAGCTCGCTCGGATTCTCGAGCTGAGCCTTCAGCTCCTTGGCTTCTCCGATCGCCCGGCTGGCGACCTTCTCGGCAAGAACCCGCTCCTCGTCGCCCTTCTTCAGGGCCTTTTGGGTCTTCTCCAACTCGGCTTGGAGGTCCTTGATCTCCTTCAAGCGATGGGCGGCCGTCTTCTTGTGGTGATCAGCTTCCTCGGCCAGCATGGCTCGACCTTGTAAGAGCTGGGCGGCCCGGGATATCTGCAAAACAAAAGACGTTCGGGATCAGCCCGAACGAAAGCACTTGAGCAAAAAAGCTGTTAATTGAGAAAAGTTTACCTCGGCCAGGTCGTGGCCGATCCGCTCGGCCACTTGGGTCGGGGTCATCTTCCCCAAATCCTCCTTGGCCGGCGCGGCGTTGCCGATCCGGGCCAGCATGGACGCCGAGTCCCTTTCTCGCCCGACCGAAGGGCTCGGGCTGCGCTGCTCACGGCGGCGCTTCAGGCTGCCCACCTCGGTCGCGCCCTGGTCGGCGACCTTCTCCTTTCCCCGGGCGACCTCTACCCGGGTGACCAGGACGTCAGGCTGCTCGACGACGAAGCCCTCGCCCGTCGTCACCGTCGAGGCGCTCAGTGGTCGGGCCAAGGGGATCTCCTTCTCCCCGGCCGGCTTCGCCTTGGCCTTCTTCTTGCCGCCAAGGGAGATCTTGGCGGGCGGGGAAAGGGGGGCCTCTTCATCACCAAAGTCCGCCATAGCTGCAAAACAAAGAAGATCGTTAGTGTGGTCGAGGCATAAAAATGAGTCGGGGGGGGGCGGGGGGTTTAGCTCGAGTTAAACCTTTCTTCGTTCGCCTCGCAGGTTTGGCGACCGTCACGCCCATCGGCACGGGCAGATACTTCTCCGGCAGCTCGTAGGTGGGGGGCGGGAGTTGAGCCGCCTCGAGGCTTTCAGCCGTCCGGAAGATTGTGTATTCGTGCACCTCGCTCGAAATCCGGCTGACCGTGTCCCTCAGCGCTTGCGTCTCGACCGGCACCACTTGTTTCCGAAAGTGGGTGCTCCAAGCGCGATCAACCGGGAGGATCCAAGGGTCGTATTTGAGGGAGAAGATCCTATTCTTCCACCCCCTATTGTTCCCGGGCAGTCCTTTGATCGCGCACATATCGGCCCGGGACTGCAACATCAGGAACCCGCCTCCATAGTTGCCCGGGAGGACTTTGACCTGGTAGATGAAGTTGAACAGCTCCATCGTGCAGGCGGCTTCGTGCCGAGCGCATATCTGCGGGAAGCAGGCGATGATCCGGTGCGCATTAGGGCAGATCTGGGCCGGGACGACCCGGTAGTAGGCCAAGAAGGCATTCAGGAGGGGGGTGAAGGGAATGGCGATCGGGGCCATCAGGGAGTCGTAGTGCATCCCGATCCATTTGCCCCGATGCCGATCGATGACGTTCCCCAGCTGCCGGCTCGTGTCAAATTCTACCCGACCCATGAGCCTTTCGGCAATCCTAGCCGCCTCGCCCTTGGTGAGCTGGCTCATTTGCTGTTCGACGTTCTCGCTGTTCAAGAACTCGAACTCCGCGACAGCTGGGGCGGCTGGCCCGGCCGTGTCCTCTTCGGTCGGCTCGGGAGCCGGACTGGGGTGGTCCCCAACCACCCGAGTGGGCGTTTCCCTAACGCCTTCGGTCGGGGATCCTTGTCTCCCCGACGTGGTTCCTTCTTCTTCTTCCTCGTCGAAGCTCCCCGATCCGCTTGAGCCGGAGCTCGACGACCCGGATGAGCTGGACGACGTGTCTTGTGCGGCGGCCCGCTCGGGAGAAGGACCCGGTCGGCTGGTAGCTTCGGGGGAGTAGGACATGATGTCCACCTCCTCGTCGCTGAGGTGCTCGACCTCCTCGTCGTAATCCGCGATCGATGCGTTTTGGCTATCCGAGTCCGACATAGTTCTACCTAAAGGTCGGTCGGGAGTTAGTATAGGGTTCGGGGAGTTAGCTCGAAGTTAGTGCTATCCTACTTCTACGCTAAGTGAAGAATAAAGAAAGAGTAAGGAACTAGGAGCTTACCGAGTGAAGAAACTTGGAAGAGGATCTGAAGTTTTGCTTTGCTTGATCGCCTTGCTGAGATGCTCTGCTCGGGATTCTTAGAGGATACCGACTGAAGCAAAAGAATGAGGAAAGTTCAAATGAGGGCCTCAAGGGCCTATTTATAGGAGGGCATTTAGGCGGGAAATGGGCCAACTTGCCTGACACGACCCGCGCTGAATCCGAGGCGACGGATGGGATCGCCGAGGCCGGCAGAGGCCGACACGTGGCGTAGGAGGGAATGACAGCTGGCAGGTCGGCTTGGTAGCTGACGGTTGGGCTTCTTCATCCCGTCCCGTTTTTTCCCGACTGATCAAAAAGGCCCGGGCTGGGGGGCTCTTGGTAGGGAATATCCCGACCGACATAGCTTCACCACGACCGAGGAGCCTTTGTCTCTTTCTCCTTGTCTTTGCAGGTAACAGGTCGGGCTCCACGAGAAGAACCCGGTCGTAGACCGACCGGAGTTGCCCGAGCGACGGTGTCGACCACCGAGCGGTAGCCCTTTGGCGAAAGAGCTGACGAAGGACACGTGGCGGCTCTTTACATCGACAGGCAGGGCACCCGGGAGGATGACACGTGGTGGCTACGTGGAGGACATGCCGAACGGCTGGAATCCTGTCCCCGACATAGCGGCTATAAATACCCACAGTAGCTACAGTGTAAGGGACCTTTTTGACGATCGATAGGTTGTTGTTAGAGAATCCCGACCGCACTCAGTCGGTACTCAGAACAACCAAGTAGATTGTACTTAGGGCCTTTACCGTGATCAATAAAGATTTTACTTGCTTTAATTGGTCTCGTGTTATTCTATATTGCTTACATATAATTAGCAGTATCAATATATATATATATATATATATATATATATATATATATATATATATATATATATATATATATATATATATTTATATTTATATATATATGAATGAGTTCTGGTGCGGAGATAACTTCTCGTGCGGTTAACACAAAACGACACACTTTAATTATTAAAATGATGCACCTTAAGTACACAAACCACGCACACGCACCTAAAGTTTTAAAATGGCACACCTTAAGCATACAAATCACGCACCTAAAGTTTTAAGCCGACGCACCTTAAGTTTCCACAATTGACGCACCTTAAGCACACAAACCACGCACCTAAAGCTTTAGATCGACGCACTTAATTAATTTTCCAACAATTGACGCACCTTAAGCCACACGGTACAAAAACCACGCACCTTAAGAAGGAAAATCACGCACCTTAAATTTGACCTAGATGCAAAATGATCAAATTGTCACCGCATTTTTTTTTAATCATTGTTAATCCTGAATGTTGATTTAGGCTAGATCAGCTCAGATTTAATTGCACAACCGGAAGACACCCCACTGAATTTTATATATATATATATATATATATGTGTGTGTGTGCGCGCGCGCGCCTAAATATTGGACACATTAACGGATCAACCTTATCATCCATAACTTTGCTTGGGCAGTGCGCGACGAACAACTTGAGAGGCAAATACTACCAAGTTGATATTTGAATCAATTAACTAAACTAACATTTCATGATTAATTTATGTTGTTAAGAGACAACAAACGAGAAGAAGAAAACAAGGAGAAGATTCCACCAAGAGTTCTTTTTCTGGTAGAAGCAACTAAGTAACCCCACATGTCCGCCACCATGTACCATATATCATGGCATTATATTCACTTTCAGCAGACATACATAATTGCCGAAATAAATTATCCTGACTTTGGGACGTTACGTTGCAGAAATCCTAAGACGCCATAATCCGTTGTCTGTTAAAGAAGCCTTAAAAGCAATGTCGGACCAGATTCATATATTCTTCTCAATGAAGCACGTACAATAATGGGATGTTAGACCAATATTATTATTATTATTATAATGTTAGTCCCATGCATGCATAATGGTGTTTGCGTATGTAGGTAAAGTGTGGATATGATGAGAGACAGGGTCCATGAGGCCACTGCACATTTTGTTTCTACATGATAAGATCAGAAGAATAATACATATATATACACACTCGTGTGTTACAATGAAAATAATATTTGAACATGCATGATACATGGAACTAAATTAATTAACTGAATCTGCAGTATGCCACAACACGATACATTGTTTTTCCTAAAGCCGCATATTATTGCGGGGATAGAATAGTAATTTATTGACTTTATTATAAGATAGTATCTGTTTTATACTTTCTGCTAGAGATGTGTCATCGATCTTGTGACCTTCCCTCAAGAATAGTGAGCTATAGATGTGTCATCTGAGCACGAGGTGTTTGGCTTGTTAAATAAATTTATTCTTATTGTGAATTGAGATATTTTTCGGCATGAATTATTGTATCATTTTGTTAGGTGATGTGATTGATATATATATATATATATATATATATATATATATATATATATATATATATATATATATATTAAATATATAATAGAGTGCGTAAAATAAAGAGCCTATAAGATCTCTATAACTTAAGTAATTGAATCCGATCTCCATCCACTTGAGCTACAATTAAGTTATTGTGTTCTATAACACTTCTTATGGACTAATTACCATATAGATGAACTCTTAGCCTTGTTAAAAACTTTGGTAGGAAAAACCATATGGGAAAATAACCATAGTGAAGGGGGAAGAGAGTGCATGCTCAAATCCTTAGTGCTTCATCATCAATGCTACCTTGCTAAAAACCTAATTAAGTTAGGAAAATTTCCATGGGAAATTAAAATCAATAGGGATGTAGATTATTAAGTTCATGGGGATGTGACTTTAAATTGGTTGGGTAAGCTAAGGGAGATGAGACTTGACTTTGATGATGTTAATTAACATGATTGAGTTCTGATTAGAAAGTGATTACCTAATCTACACTCAAGGGGATAATTAACCATACTTCACATTTGGGTAAAGGAAAGTATAGGATGTCAAGAGTAATGTGTTTGATGAAATGCTTTTTAGACACTCATGAGTTACACAATTATTTTGCTAGAAATATACAATTCAATACATGTATTATACACGTAAAACACAAAATATTAATCTAATATTGATAGCAGAAACATGTGATCGAGCATCTCTAGCCATAGTTGTAATCTCCGTTGCATTCCTTAAAAGAATGGTAAGAAATTGAGTTTTGTTTAGCTATCACTTAAATTAGTCTCCTAAGAAACTAGATATATAGTATAGTTGTGAGTCCGTAACAAGAACAGTAAGAGGACCTATGATAAAAATTAAAGCTAAAATAGATTATATATAATACAACTCATCAACCCTGTCATCATTATCGAGGGAGGCAATAACAATAATAATAGGTTTTTTTTTTTAATTAGAAAATCTGGAGAGAGGGCTCAAAATGGTGTACCTTAAGTGTTACAAAGACGCACTTTAAGTAGTACAAACACACAATTTATGTATAAAAATGACGCATATTAAGTGTTGGAAGGACGCACATTAAGTGTTGAAAGGACACACCTTAAACTATGAAAATACACACCTAAAGGTCTAGAACAACGCACCTTAAGTTTTAACAAAAAAAAACACCTTAAGTTCTCAAACTAATAAGTGACGCACCTTAAGAACAAAATCTACGCACCTTAAGTTCTCAACTGCATAAGTGATGCACCTTAAGCACAGAAACAACACACATTAAGAAGGAGGACGACACACTTTAAGCACAAAACATACGCACCTTAAACACAAAACTTGGCCTACACACCATAAGTTTGACCCATATGGAAAATGACTAAATTGCCACCGCATTTTTTAAATCATTGTTAATCCTGGACGTTGATTTAGACAAGATCAATGACTCTCATCTCACCACACCTTCACACCTGGGCGCCTAGTGAAGGAGTTTGGTTTCAAACCCCGGTTGGAAGAAGAGGAGTACTCCATGCTAATATGACATTGATGATTTATATCACAGGGTTAGGACTATGAGTTTTCACAACCCAAACACAACGGTGCAATTATTCACACACACATATATGTCAAATAAAAAAAAAAATCCTATATATATATGTCAAATAAAAAAATCAATCAATTGGTATCATATACGTAAATACAAAAATATTTAAAGATATATTTAGAAAAAAAAAATGTAGCTATCATTTGTTTTGTTCATTTAGTAAGAGTTCATACGTACGCCGCCCAATATATGATTTGTAATATAGTATTCACTGCAATCTGATGATCTGATCGACCAAATATTCCCAACAATGATACTGTCTAGAAAAGGATCGAACGAATAGTTTGATTTATTGAGAATCTTTCAAAACATTTTCCAGCAGGACCAATTAGGAAACCTTTTCAGCCATATGTATTGTCTACTGTTTGTTCATATCCTTATTAACATGATGAACCAATTCATTTTGATTATTAAGCTAATTAAACTCAATGATGAAAATAATCAAAAGCGGAGGTTTTTTTTTTTTTTTTTTTTCCAATGATTAATATTGTAAATGTTATATTTGTATATAGAAAAGGTGCATGTACTAATGTGTGGTATTACTCAAATATAACGAAAGGTTATGGCCTTGTTTGGTACAATAATTAGCTTATAGGTCAATTTTGGCTTTTTTGACAATTATTAGTTCTTTAATTTGGTAAAAATTAATATAAGTATTTGGTTAATTAGCTTTTTGTAAATTCAAAAAGCTACTCAAAGCAAAGTTTTCAATTAGCTTTTTGAAAAAAAAATAAAATTATACCAAACAGCTAACAGCTAATTTACCAAAAAATTTTCTACAATCAACTAATGTTATCAACTAGTTATACCCTCTACTTAACTCAATCAGCCAATCAGCTAACAGCTAACAGCCATTTACCAAACAGGCCTATGTGAATGTTTAGATGCAATAGAAAGCTCCTTGTACATATCTTAATTCTCAATAGAGACATATTTTAAAGGGAAAATTTGTAATTTATGTCCTTCACAAATATGTCAATTATCAATGTCACCTTGAATTATTAGTGGTGTAAATGTTTCCCCTCAATTTTCAAAATGTGACATATATATTAGTAAATTCAAACAATTTTCACCGCCACAACTTCTATTGTGCCAACGGCAAATTATACTACGGAGCATGAATAAATGTTCACTTTTAATAATAATAATAAAAAAAATCACTTTTGATTCATTGACTATTGTATATATATTAAATTTGGTGCTTGACTATCAATATTTGTTAATTTGTGAGTCTTGAATGCAGGTAAATTTCTAACTGGTTCCTACTTTATTTTTAATCAAATTGATTATATGTATTTAGTTCTGTATTAGAAACAAAATATATAATAAAAATATTGCAGGAAAAATAAATGAACCCGAATATGTTTACACCGTTCAGAGAATTTCTCCTAGGTTTGCGAAGTCACACAATGTGAAACTCAATTCCACTAGATGATCACAGATGATACACAGTTCAACAGATTTCCATACTATAGTTATAGCCTAATCTTTCACACAACTTCTTCACATTTCCTGGACCGATGAACGAGACTTCCACTCCTCTAAATAATATCAGATTACTTCAAACATATATACTGGATTGCCATCTAATAAACTAAAATAAACATGAATTAAATTTACAGACTTTGCATATTAAAACAGCAGGGAAAATTGCGTAAATAGCAGTTTTCTTTTTCTGTATATTTTCAGCTTCAACTTCTCTGGAGATTCACTCACTATTTAGACTTGTAACATAACTCTGAAACTTTGAAATATTGTTGCAGGAAGATCTATCTCCTTGAATCATGGAGAGACAATTAATCAAACCTTAACCTGAAAAATCTGATCACTAACAAATTCTTGTTTGAAAAAACTCCAACCACTTTTATAACTTCACATAATTAATCTGAGACTTCAGGCATAATTAATTATATCTAAAAACATAATAAGTCCCAATCAAAGTTATATCCCTCATTTATGTCCATGTTTTTAATGCTAATCATTTTGTACATTGTGCTTTTAGAGTTGTACTATATAATTTTTTGGACAAAAATACCCCTACCGTTATAACTTCCATTATCTTTTCCATTATTGTTACCATGCACATGCATCCATCATATATTTTCTTATATTCTTTAATGATAATAATATTTGTTGACATTATATAATGAATTATTATGATAAATAAATTCGATTTCATATAATTTTAATTAGTAAGGATTTGTTAGTTATTTAAAAAAATATATAAATATTGGGCATATGTTTTTGCGCATCGCGCATAGAAAAGACTAGTATATTAATGTAGACCAATACATACATACTAACTTAAATTATAAAATTAACTTGACAAATATATTGCTAATTAATATTCTACACAATTTATTTTTCACTTACAATAATTTTAAATTAGGGGTGTGTTTGGAAACCCGGAAAATGATTTCCAGAAATCATTTTCCGGGTTTCCAATGTTTGGAAAGAAGGAAAATTTGAAGTCAACTGAAAATGAGGTACTGGTCAATGGAAAATGAGCCTATTTTTAAGGAAAACAACTTCCCCTTTAAAAAAGGGAAAGTCATTTTCCGGATGTTGACTTCTTCATTTCTTCACTTCAAGAGCATTTGACTTTCTTAATAAATAATATTATTTGATTTTAAAAATAAATATTATTATTCATAATATTATTGTAAATTTTATATATTTTAAACAAAATAATTAATTATATAAAATGTTTAATTATACAATTCTACATCATTTTCAGAAACACCAAAAGACAGTTTTCCATTGTGCAGCCAAACACAGGAAAAGAAAATGACTCATTTTCCAGAAGTCATTTTCGCTCTCCAAACGGACCCTAGATGCATGATTATGTAATTTGTATCACATTTGATCCTTGACTATTAATATTTTCAAATTAGGTACATGACTATGTAATTTGTATCACATTTGATCATTGACTATTAATATTTTCAAATTAGGTGCATGATTATGTAATTTGTATCAAATTTGGTCATGCCATCCAATTTTCTGGCGAAGTTTCGGGTCAACTATTGCCAAAATTTCAATGAGAAAAATAATTTTTTTGGCAATAGTTAGCCAGAAATACCCTTTTAATTAGAGCATATTATTTTTCTTGTTGAAATTCAGGCAATAGTTAGTCGAAAAATTGAATGGTAGGACTAAATGTGATACAAATTACATTCATGCACCTAATTTGAAAATATTAGTAGTCAAGGACTAAATGTTATACAAATTATATAGTCATGCACCTAATTTGAAAATATTAATAGTCAAAGACCAAATTTGATACATGTACAATAGTCAAAGGACCAAAAGTGAAATTTTTATTTTTATTTTTTTGAAAACAAATTTTTTCTTTTTAATATACTAACTAGTATTTGCACTCGTGCGATGCACGGAATGTATTCGTTATAATATATGAATTATAATTTGTTTCATATTCGATAGTGCAAATTTTAACGTTGAAGGTTTGTATGAATGTTTCGGAATTGAATTAATTGGTCTCATTATCTTTATGTGTAGTAATTTAGCTATAGAAATTTTTGTAACAGAATATATACGTAATATGTAGAAATGTAACAATTTTGTTATATTTGTGCAAGAAGTATACATAATATAACTGTTTTGAATTAGACATTGTTGAAAACCTCTTTGTAGACGACATTAGTAGTACTAACAGAAGTTTGTCCATCCTCGTCTAGAGCTAAAACCTTAAGGCCATCAGGATGAGTGACTCGGGAAAAAGTCACGTACAATTGACCGTGATTAAAGATTGATTTTTTCAACAATAAGCCAACGTGAGTTAGTGTTTAACCCAGACTTTTGTTGATAGTCATTGCATATGCTAGCATCAACGGGAATTGTTTACGCTGGAACTTGAATGACAATCTCGTATCAGAAGGGGTGAGAGACATTTGTGGTATAAGAACTTTGTTTCCTTGCTGCGTTCCATTAACTATTCTTGTTTCGCCAATATGATCCGCCAATCTTGTAACGATGAGGCGCGTATCGTTGCAAAGACCAAGAGAGTGGTCTATGGTAGTATATCAAATAGTACACAAATGATGAATCTATCTACTTACTATGATAATTATGCCAATATCTTTCATCGAACCATAAATTACTTTGCAACCAGTCATTATATTATAGACCGCGGTGCATGTGCACCGCGGTAAAAAACGGTGCCGTTTCTTTAAGTAAAGAAACGGCCCGCCGTTAGAGTTAAAGGAGTCCGCTTGTTTGGTGTATTAAACACCAACTGACACTATAGTATATCTAAACCGACACTGCAGTTATATCAAAATGATACTGTAGTTATAGTGAAATGAAACTGCAGTGTATATAAAATGAAACTGAATAACATTTCACATATTTGAGTGTATATTGTACAATGAAGCTGTAATTATATCAAAATGATCAAGTAGTTGTGTTTTAATGAAATTATAGTGTATATAAAATAAAATTAAATAACATTTTCACATATTTGAGTCTATAAATATCGAATGAAACTATAGTTATATCGAAATGAAACTGTAGTTGTGTTGAACTGAAACTGCAGTGTATACAAAATGACGCGCGGCGGAAACAAACACTGTTTATTTTCATTTAAAAAAAAAAAAAAAGACGCGCGGTGCATAATATAATTTGCCCTTTGCAACCTTTAATGTATTAAAAATAGCCAAAGGCCTTGTTGTCGAGCGACATAATTGTGACCCCTCAAATGAGAGGTTTCGTATGAACATATGCTACATTGTAATAAAGTCAATATTATTAAGAAAAAATGTATATCTTTAATTGCAAATGTTTTTTTTTTTTTAAAGATTACAAATGTTTATTAAAAATAAATTTTTAATGTGTCAAAAATGAGCCTTTACAATATAGGTCATAGTCTATTGTATAATGGCTATGAGGCCCATTCCTTCCTCCTTTCTAAGAGATTTACTCTAAGCCCATTAAGGCTTCACTGGATCCACTGATCCACCTTCACCCAAGCCAATGACACAAGGCAAAGTATTCAATGAATTCGGGTCCACATTGCAAGGTGGATTCGTGTTTAAAAATACACAATATATATACTGAATGTTTACAATTTATATATACTAAATATTCACAATTACATATTAAATGTTTACAATAGTATATTATATACTAAATGTTCATAATTTACATACTGAATGTTTACAATTTGAGTTGTGAACATTCAGTATATAAATTGTATATTTTGATTCAAGGTGGATCCGAGTCCATGGCATAATTTTCGATGACACAAAACACAAGACCTATCAATATTGATGAGGAAAATTATATCGTGGACTAACCTTTATAATGTGGGCAAATTGTTGTGTGGATCACAGCCCAAAACGATGTTGTTGAATTTTATGAATTAGAATAATGTATATTATGATATATTTGGTTGGAATTAGCAAGTTTTTATTATAGGATTAATGTATTGATTTTATAAATATATAGTTAACATATTATGTATATGCAATTAAGATATTATTTGTAATTAACGATTGTGTACACATTCTAACATTGTTCTAAGTGTATAGTATGTAAACTATTGGTAGATAAACTTAAAGCTTAAAGTTCATAAATTAAGTGTTTGACATGTAATAATTATAATTATTGTATAATTTTAAGTGATATTTGATTGAAATTAACAAGTTTTTATTATGAACTTAGCTATTGATTTTATAAATATGTAGTTAACAAATTTGTACATACAATTAATATTTTATATACATATAATTAACATATTATATATATCATATATGTAGTACCAACATTATTTTTGATTGGGTGAAAAAATTGTATCACTAAAAGCACCATTTATGTTAATTACAAAAATAATATCATTTAGGATTAAAATTTGTATATTTTTACACAAATTTTAAAAGTTCCTTGGTAATATTTTATAAATTCATTTCCTCTCGTTTTCTTCGAGTTCATTTTATTATTATTATATTTAGGGTTTTCATTTTCCAATGCCTCAAAATTATCAAACCTATTCTTGTATATTTTATACTCTACTAAACAAAGTAAATTCATATTGTATAAATAATTTTGTTATTTTTTTTTCTCGATTTGATTACATGTTTACTTATTAGATTACTAGAATTATGTATTAAGATTGATTTTATTCATTTTAGATAAAATTCATTATTAAATTGAAGATACCTATATTTAGGGATGTTAGCGAATAGAGCTTTCTATTTATGTTCGTGTTCAGTGAGATTCTGATATATATATTAATAGTTGTTGTGCTGTTTGTGAATATAAATTATTTTTTGTTCACAAACGAATTGTGATAATGAATATGAGCATGTGTTTGGTTATTAAGCGTGAATATGTTTGCGAACATTAACAAACACTAATAAACACTTAACAAACGAACACGAACATAATTTTTTTAAAACTTCAACAAACGAGCATAGATATGAACACTCTAAAAATCTTAAAATAGGAACACGAACAACTTCCATTAGTTCACGTTTGATTTATTAAGAGCCCTACCTACATCATATAATTTATACCTGTATTTTGATTAAATATTTATTAGTACAATATCGGTTGTCACTTTTTTTTTTTTTTTAAAAAAAATGAAATGTAATTATTACGCCACATAATAATAGAAAATGAAGCAAATGAAGCATTTGACACGTTTTGGATCAATTTTACTGAGTGGATGCTGAGTGCATACCAACTCCACAAGTTTCTGTTTTTTTTTTTTTTCCTTTCTTTTAATATTCCTAAGCATACTGCATAGCTGTTAAGATACATACATCTAATTGGGGCAACCACTTAAATTAATCAAACAATTAGTTTAATAATAAGTTTTAAATTTAAATCTCTCTAAAAATGGATTATTAACTTTTCTAAACGAAATTAATCAATTATGAACAATTTAAATTGATTTATATCGATTAAAGTTACAAAATGAATTTTAAAAGCGCACATTTCAATAATAATTCCGGGTGAATCAAAAGATTGAACGCCTAGAATAAACTCAACCAAGATGACTTAAAATACAAACTTGTAATCACAAAGTTACGCGTTCAAATCACAACATTCTTAATTTGAATCGATCAACTATGGACAACTTAAGATAATTTAGCCGTGCACGTTTTCATCGTCCACCAAAAAAAAATAGCGTCTAATTATCTATATACGAAGCCTGCCTGCATTGTTTTTGGAGGTTTAAAGAATATTTTCTCAAGGTTTAAAAAAAATGAACTATTTTCAAACAAAGAAAAGATAAAATTCCTTGCTTGTAAACTTACGCTCTGCAGTTTAATTGCTTTCTCCTTTGCATCTCCAAAGGCAAATTTGTGTTGCCCCTGCAGTTTATTAACTGTTTTCAGGTTGCTTTCCATTTTTATAACGAGTTTCAAGAATAATAGAAAGGCGAGTAGAAAGCTGGGATTTTGCTGAGGTTTTTTAAGAGAGATGGGTATGAAGCAATAGGAGAGAAGATCTTGTTTGGTGGGTGATTATACATACAGTAATGGAACCCCCAAGGGGGTTTCTGGCATCTCTATGGAACTTCATCCGTTTCTTGCCTTACTTCATTGGCCTTCTCATCCTTGGCACCATAAAAGGCATCTTTCCATCCCTGCTATACTCACTATTTTGCTATTTTGGTATTCATATTCAGAAACATGATATTTCCGGAGTTTATTCTTCTGCAAATTTTATCCTCAGATTTTACCTTTTGGTTGCTCCATTTTTATTTTTTCCAGAGTTCACATATTAACACTTTCTAAATATATGGCAATGGGATGTTTGGAATTTCAGTTAGTCCCAACAGAAACCTTATTGATAATTAAGTTTGCAATACAGCTATGGCAATATCAGTCCGCTGAAGGGCCAAGTCCAGCCCCGGGTGGCTAGGGGATCGTTGGGCGGAGGCCTGAAAGGCTAAGTTCGGCACCCTACCTTTCGAAAATGTGGCAATATGAGCCTGCATGGGCAGCTCAACTAGTCATAGAGGTGAAAATAAGAATGACCAGGGATCGAGTCTCACTAGCGGCTGTGTGGGAGCAACCTCTCAAAGTAAGGGGTCTCCTTGTGCGCAGTAAGCAAAGGTCTCAAATGTTCAGTTGAGTTACCATGATTTACATCCTCCTAGATGCTTTGTTGGGCCGAGGTGTGGGGTGCCCTTAGGGGTTGGGGTTCAGCCTTTTGGAAAGAAAATGTGGTAATATGACGGTATAAGGAAATAAAGTTGTGTCTTCACTACTAGCTTTAGTTTTTAGTGTAGCGGTAAGCGCTTAATCCTAACAATATCCAAAATAAAGTGAAGCTCCTTTTGTGTTGGTACCTATCTATACCCAACCTTTTTTGGAGATTTTCCAAAATGCCAATGAGCTCCAAACTTCGCAATTGCTTTAATCTAAATTATGCTTCCTTGGTAGAATGCAATGATAATTCTGAGAGGGGGAACTACATGGTCTCTCAATGCTCAAAGATTGCCCTTTCTTTAATCATAGTGAATTCTGGAGACTAACATCAGGCTGTCGAATGTATTTCAGTTAGGAATAGATATGTGGTATTTTGGGTTATTATTTCAGCAACAATCTTGCATTTGTTATTTTGTGGAAATAATGGTTCAGAGGAGAGCTTACGTGTCTTCCATCACTATCGTAGCTGCCATTTTACTTTCTTTTCTCCATCTTCTAATTGTTTTGATGTATAATTACTTATTTCTAGAGCTTTCCTTACGAAATTTCTTCACCAGGTACCATGGTATCTTAACGTATTTACTCCAATATACCAAAAGATTCTTAAATTCAAGATTGTATTTGCCACTGATCCAGTAACCAAAATTGCATCTATTATAGGAATAAGGGTCAAATAGGCCACTCAACTGCACACCAAACTACAACTATATTGTATATTATGAAGTCTCTCAGCTGGTGGCCTAGAGATTCGATGCAATTCTATATTAATGTTGACAAAATTTGTCTTATGCTTTCATTTTTCAGGTGTCATTTTGTGCCCATTTATACTTGTTATAGTTACAGTTGGGAACTCTGCTATAGTATTGGGACTTTGGCCAGTTCACGTGTTCTACTCATTTTACTGTGTCCTTAGGTGCCCTCTTCATCCATTTCACTTCATGCCAGCCTCAGTTTATTTGTTATACTTTTAATGGCCATTTTTTTTTGTCTTTTGCAGCGCAAAACTAATAGGCCCAGTTTTGAAACTCGTCTCTTGCATCTGTCTTCCTATCATTTTATTTTTGTGGTTACCGATTGCAATTGCCAGCAGCATTGTTGGGGGGGCGGCATATGGTTTTCTTTCACCCATGCTTGCCACTTTTCAAGCTATTGACCTAGGAAAGGCTAATAAACTTTACCACTGCATTTATGTATGTTTCGAAAACCGTCTTCTAAACCCTGTTATATGCATACATTTCCAGTCATTTTATTATCTTTACTTTGGCTAATCTTAGATGATGAGTTCTGCATATAGGATGGAACTTGGGATACAGTCAAAGGGAGCTGTACTATAGTTAGAGATGTAGGGGACATTTGTTACCATTCCTACTTCTCAGTAATGGATGATCTACGAATTCAAAAGTCTTCAACTGGAAAATATTACGAGATCAGGTTTTCATTCATCCTTTCTGTTTTGGCTTTTTGGGGAAATTTCTTTGCTGTTTCAATTCAGTCCTATGTGAAACTCTTCTACATGAAATCGGGAGTTTTGTTTGACACCTTAGAAAGAACTTGAGTACAAAAGCATAGTACATGTATTTTCTTTGTGCAAAAAAAGGAGGATGAGAGCATTTTGATTCCCAGCTTTCTTTGGAATGCAACTGATACGATCCCACATCGGCTCCAAGAGATTGTGGAGTGGTACTTAAGATGGGGCAAATCTCCACTCATGAGCTAGCTTTTGTGGTGGAGTTAAGGCCTTGGCTTGAGTGCCATAACATTTGGTACTTTCATTGAGAGGTCGGAGTGTGGTGGTAAAGGGCTACCTGGAAGAGGGTTACCCGGTGTTTGATAAGGTCCAGAGTGAAGCCATCCAAAGGGGAAAAGGGCTACCTGGTGCCGGGAAGAGTCCGGAGTGTAAGCCGACGTCCGGCAAAGCCGGGAAGGAGTCCGGAGTGTAAGCCGACGTCCGGCAAAGCCGGGAAGAGTCCGGAGTGTAAGCTGACGTCCGGCAATCACTCATGAGCTAGCTTTTGTGGTAGAGTTAGGGCTTTGACTTGAGTGCCGTATAATATTGCAGGTTGCTTTACCTTCCTGTAGCACTATTTTGTGGCTTGCTAGGTTCCATGGTCGATATGCTAGTGATCACTGTGATAGCTGCCTATAAAAGTCCTTATATGCTTATCAAGGGATGGTATCGCTTGTTTCACGATTGTATAGGCCGGGAGGGACCTTTCTTGGAGACAATCTGTGTGCCATTTGCTGGTCTTGCCATCCTGCTTTGGCCATTGGCTGTTGTTGGTGCATTCTTAGGCTCCATTGTATCGAGTATCTTCCTTGGTGCCTATGCAGGAGTTATTCTATACCAGGTATGGTTGATTTGGCCCATGACCTGGCTTTGATACCATTTGTTAGGATTAAACGCTTACCACTATGCCAAAAGCTATAGCTCACAGCAAAGACGCAACTTTATTTTCTTATATACTGCCACCACATTTTCGAGTGGCAGGGTGCTGGACTTGGCTCTTCACTGGCCTCCGCCCAATAATCCCCCAGCCACCAATTGTTGGACTTGGCCCTTTACTGGCCTCCGATCCGCCCAACAATCTATGCACATGTTTTCTTAATTGTGATAATTTTTTCCTTTTCCTTTGAACAGGAGAGCTCTTTCTGGTATGGGATATGCTATATTGTTGCCTCGATATCCATATACGATGAATATAGCAATGATATTCTTGACATGCGTGAAGGATCCTGTTTTCCCAGGTTCTAAATCTTGGATGATGTTTCAATTAAGCTTTGAACCATGTATTTTATTGGTATAATAAACTTTGACATTGCCTGAATTTGGGAGATCTATACAGGCCAACATACAGAGCGGAGACTACTTCAAGAACCAACTCCCATGCAGGTTCTTTCTCGAAATCTGATTCTCTCGGAAACCCACCCAATCGCTCAAACTCCATGAACGCCTCTATGATTGAATTGAAAGCCCGTGACTCCCGTGAGGTATGCTGTTGATTATCAAATAGCTTTATGGAGAAAAACTTTTCTTTGAAAGTTGAAACTATAACGAAAGTCATGTTTTATTGTAGAAATAATGGAACCCTAATAATACATTACTCTTGTAGCTTGCTGATGCCTTTTTCGAGGCGTGTCGGTGTAATGGTGAAATCTTGGCATCTGAAGGTGTTATAACACGAAAAGATTTTGAAGATGCCAAGTCTAGTCGAGATAATGGCAAGACCATAAGTATCGGTCTACCAGCATATTGTTTCCTCCAGGTGCTTCTACGTTCTGCCAAAGCCAACTCTGCTGGTCTGCTATTAAGTAAGTAACACATGCATCTAGTTCGATTATATACTTTGATATAGAGTTTATACCCAATTTAGTCATCGACTATAGTAGTTTTTCTCGATGTAGTCCTAATCGTCTTTTTGTTGGGTCCTCGACTTTTGCCACTAAATCGAAAAGAAACCACTATAGCCAAAGACTAAATTGGATATTAACTACTATAGTCGAGGATTATTTTGGGTAAAACCGTTGTAGTCGAAGACTAAAGTGGGTGTTAATAGAGGGGAAATTACCGAGCTACAGTTACAGAGCACTCATTTAGGGAAAACCATCAAAATTAAGGACCCAATTAAGCACAAAAAGACATTTAAGACTAAATCGAGAAAACCACTACAATCGAGGACTAAATTGGGTATTAAGTTATTAACTGGTTTGATATATGAGTTAATATCCAATTTAGTCCTCGACTATAGTAGTTTTTCTCGATTTAGTCCTAACAACTTTTTTGTGTTTAATTAGGTCTTCAACTTTGATGATTTTATCTAATTGAGTCATCTGTTAAGATAGTTTGGTAATTTCATCTCTATTAATACCCAATTTTGTCCTCGACTATACTAGTTTTACCCAAGTTAGTCTTCGAGTATAGTGGTTTTACCCAATTTTGTCCTCGAATATAGTGATTTTTCTCGATTTAGTCCTTGATTCTAACAGTCGATGACTCAATTGGGTAAAACCATCGACGTCGAGACCCAATTAAGCACAAAAAGACATTTAGGACTAAATTAGTTATTAACTCCTTTGATATATTATTGCTGAAGTGGTGATAAATGAATCGGTTATGTGAGCTTGATATCATATTGTGGAAGCAGTGATAAATGAATTGTTTACACGGCTTCTTCCTCCATCCCATCTACAGATGATAATACCGAAATAACTAGCACAAACAGGCCTAAAGATTCCCTATATGATTGGTTTTTCAATCCACTGTTGATCCTGAAAGAGCAGATCAAGGCTGATAACCTCTCTGAATCTGAAGAGAAATACCTCGGTAGATTGGTTCTGTTGGGCGGTGATCCTGAGAGCCTGAATAACTCGAATATTGGCTCGCCTCCTGAATCTGAGCTAAGACGAGCTGAGCTCGAGGCATTAGCTCGAAGGTGAATGCTAAAACCTTTAGAAACATATCATTGAACTCTGTCGATTATGATTTAGTATCGTGATATGAACTGAATGGTTTTCGTTCCTATGTTTGTTCACGAAGGCTTAGAGGGATAACCAAATCTCTATCGAGATTCCCAACGTTTAGGCGGCGGTTTGATAGCAGCATGAAGAGCGTGTTAGACGAGCTAGCCAAGAAGAATGGTGAGAGCAGAAAATGTGAAGCCGAGGGCCAAAATATCCGCAGGTCGAAGAGCATGTTTGTTAGGATTTTTAGCCAGAAATCTTTTAAAGACAAAAGAAGCAACACTGAAACTGATCAAGAGGCTCAAATGGTTGGTAACGAGGGAGATATTGAAATCAAGTGATTAAGGATTGTATGCTGTCGGGTCGGGGTGTGGGGCGTTTTGAGGTGCGGGATTCCACTTTTTTGTCACAAGGATTGAATATTGTGTGTAGGTGAATGAGAGATTTGTTTGAATTTGTACGGACTTCCAAATCTTACCCCATTCAATTTACTCCATGATGTGGCGGGCTTTGATAGGTCATTTTTTTCATGTGGATCTCTTAAAAGTGTCTACATCAATATTTTAAATGTGGGAGTAAAAGTTAGGAGTATAGAATAGGAGTAATGTAGTACTTTTTCGAACCCGATTTTAAATTCTCTTCCCACTTAATTCCCACCTAATTCCAAAAATCATTAAATTCCGTAGTTTGGTTGGAGGGAATTACAATTCCATGGAATTGCAATTCCCCCATTTTCATGGAATTAAAATCTCATGTCCCCCCTGGTATTTTAATTCCTGGGAAAAAAAGATAGTGATGAGTCAACATTACCCCTTCCATTTTTTAACTTAAAATTAATGTCTAACAACAATAATGGACATTTTTAACTTTATACTACTTATTCCCTTTCAATTCCCATGTATACCAAACATTAGAATTGAAATTTCCAGTAATTCTATTCCTGTCAACCAAATACTGGAATTTAAATTCCCACTTTATTCCCAGTAATTCAACTCCCATGGAATTACAATTTCTTTCCCACATAATTCCCTAAATGCATTGCATGAGGGTCAAATTAACTAACCAACTAGCTTATGGCCTTTTGCTACAAAATATTTTTATAGCAAATTCTTGATGAAAGATTTTAAATCGAAAGTAATTGTTTAAAATAATGCTTATTACTTTGATAACAAAAACTAATACCTACCAATTTATACAAAAAAAAAAAAAAAGTTAATACTGGTAATGTATTTTATTTTATATCACTTTTATATAAAAGTGAATATAATACTTCTCAATAAACATGTAATATTTCTTAAAAAAAATGTGTTACTTTTCAATTTAAGACAATACATATAAACATGTAATACAATTCAATAAAATCGCAATATTTTTCAACAAATAATTTAATATTTTATACCAAACATGTAATACTTTACAAAGAAAAATATTACATTTTTCAAGATTAATGTAATACTTTGCAATGAATATGTAAATATGTAATACTTTGTTCAATGAATAGTAATGTAATACTTTCAACAAACAGTTAATGGTTTCTAAAGGAGAAGTAATAAAGTGGAAATTTAATTTTTGTCTGAGATGAGGGGGATACCCAAAACAACTACTCAAAGCGCCCTACTCAAAACGTCCTGACATCCCTTGATGACTCAATAATTTTGCGTGGAGAGGAAGCACCGATCTGATCCAGAGCCACCAGCTCCATTAACTCTGGCAGAGGTGATGAGAAAAGACGAAGCCCTCTCTCGTTCATTACATCCTGCGATGCCATCTTGTCAGCCACCTTGTTCTGCTCTCTGTAAATATGCTCATAATGTACTTCCAAAAAACTAGCCGCTTCTTGTATGCACAGCCAGCCAATGTTGTGATTTTGGTCCTTCCATCCGCCTTCCTTGCGCAAACATTCCACTACGTTCTTAGAATCGCATTCGAGTAGGGATGGCAATGTGCCCCGTCCCCGATCCCCGCCCCGAAAGAGACGGGGATGGGGAAAATTTTCGGGGAACAGGAACGGGGACGGGGAATATGTGTGAATCCCCGCAGGGGACAGGGATACCCCTCCCCTCCCCGCCCCGTCCCCGGATAATTATTATATATGGAGGGCCCCGTCCCCGGATAATTATTATATATATATTTTCGGGGAACAGGAACGGGGACGGGGAATATGTGTGAATCCCCGCAGGGGACAGGGATACCCCTCCCCTCCCCGCCCCGTCCCCGGATAATTATTATATATGGAGGGCCCCGTCCCCGGATAATTATTATATATATATATATATATATATATATATATATATATATATATATATATATATATATATATATATATATATATATATATATATATATATATATATATATATATATACACTAACAATATATTAGTATACTTTAGTATAGAATATATATACTGTGTTAATATTAATTATAAAACATATATATATATATATATATATATATATATATATATATATATATATATATATATATATATATATATATATATATTTCATTACACACATATATATAGTATACTATTAGTGTGTGTGTGTGTGTATATATATATAGTTAGTATTTTAATTTTTGAAACTAGTACTTAAATTTTAATTTTTTATTATTAAAAATTAAAATTATTTAACATTTTGAGTAGGAGTTGACGGGGAATGGGGAATCCCCGACCCCGTCTAATTCCCCGCGGGGACGGGGACGGGGAGTATACTCCCCGCCCCCGCCCCCGCCCCGTTGCCATCCCTACATTCGAGAATTATCCTCGTGGCGCCAAAATTTTTCGCCATTCGTAGCCCCTGGAGAACTCCCCATGCCTCAGCAGCTTCAACAGAACACCTTCCAATTTTGTAGGAGAAACCCCGACACCACCTGCCATCCTCATCCCGAAGCACACCACCACAGCTCGCTAAGCCTCTTTGTTTGCAGCACCCATCAACATTAAGCTTCAGCCAGCCCCTCAACGTCTCTTCCACGCCACCGAAGTGGTAACGGCAAAGGGCGGTTTGTTCATAGGTTTCCATTTTTTCTTGAAGGCCCCTGCCACTTCATTGTCATACTTCCGGAGCCAAGTGATCTTTTGGTCTAGAGGCATAAGGTTCCCATTGAAAAGCTCGTCATTCCGCCACCTCCACAGCCACCATAACCTGCATGCGAAACGCTCAGGCCAACCCTCCGAAAAGCCATTTTTAGCATCTCTATGTAGATTTTTCTCGAGCCATTCTGCCCAGTCCAACCTACGCAGCTTCTCGATCGTTCTCCAATGCAAAGCCGCCTCCCAGATGTTTCTGGTCGCCACACATCTCCGAAACAAATGATTTAGGTCTTCCCTTTGTCCTGCACAACGAAAACAACATGCATCAGAAGTCAGATGGCGCCTTTCACACTCTGCATTCGTAAAGATCCTCTCATGTCGCACTAGCCAGAGGAACATAGAGACTCTGGCCGGCACCCGCAACTTCCAAATCAACTTCCAAAACTTGTCTATATCGCTATAGCATGACCTCCGGTTATCAACCCATACGCAGATTTCACCGAGAATCTTCCATGGGCATCCGGGCTCCAACCCCATTCGTCGCACACGTCTTCCCTCACCAATTCGAAGCCTGCAAGTGTTTCTAATTCCTCCCGAGGCAAATTTTGTTCCAAATTTTCCCACTTCCAACCTCTGGCCTTGTCCCAATATTCGTCAACATTTGCGTACAACTCGGGAAGACTGAGCGGTCGAAGAAGTTTCTCGTACAAAGAGTATGGATAGAGCCATTTATCCATCCAGAAGCGGGTGCTCTCGCCATTACGTACCATACCCATGATACCCTTTTCCAGCCATTCACTCGCAGTGCACATACCTCTCCATACATTTGATGAAGTCCGTCTGCTAGAAATGTCCATTCGAGCACCAGTCTGGCATTTGTATTTCATCGCTAGGGTGGTTGCCCATAGAGCCTTTGATTCCGTCCTGAATCTCCAGCAGAGTTTGGTCATGCACGCAATGTTCATCTCATGTAGTTTCCTTAGACCGAGGCCACCATTCGCCCTTCCCGTTGTAACCAAATCCCAACTTACTGGACTCATTTTATTTTCCCCTGTTAGCTCATTTCTACCCCATATAAAGCGTCTGGTCCTTTTTTCAATTTCATCGCAAATTCCTTTCGGGAGTGCTGCGGTCTGCATGGTGTAAACCGGGATAGCGTTCAGAACAGATTTCGCTAATGTGACTCTCCCAGCAAGCGACAGAGTTTTGGCCTTCCACCCTTCCAACCTATGCGCAATGCGTTCCAAAAGGCCAGCATAAGTATTGCAAGTCACCCGACCATGGATGGATGGCACTCCTAAGTACCTTCCCAAGTCTGTTGTTGCAGCTATACCCAACTTGCCCGCAATCGCTGTAGCCACTTATGGGGGCGTGTTTCTTGAAAAATGGACCTGTGACTTACTGAGACTGATTCTCTGCCCAGAGACCTTACAAAAGGAATCCAGACAGCTTTGCACAATATCCACCTGAGCCACCGATGCCTCAGTGAAAAGTACCATATCATCGGCGAAGCATAAATGAGACAAGATTGGCCCGTCTGGAGCCAATTTGATTCATTTCCAATTTCTTTTAGTGACCTCGGACAGGATTAACTGACTGAGCCATTCCATACACAAGACGAAGATAGCTGGAGACATGGCGTCTCCCTGACGAATACCTCGTTCGGGCCTGAAATATTCTAGTCTTTCCCCATTCCAAATGATTGCTAACTTGGAAGTTGAAACGCAAGACATAATAATTTTAACCCAACTATCATTAAAACCTGCCTGTACCATAGTGTCCTTGATGAAATCCCACGACAGCCTGTCGTAGGCTTTTTCCAGGTCCAGTTTAATGGCCATGTATCTTTGCTTTCCACGAGCTTCCCGCATGGTGTGCATAACTTCCTGGTACACAATCACGTTGTCCGTAATCTGTCTTTCTGGGACGAAGGAACTTTGGTGCAGTCCTATAACCTGAGGCAAGATACACTTTAACCTGTTAGTAATTGTCTTGGTCAGGATTTTATAACTTACATTGCAAAGGCTGATAGGCCGAAACTGTTTAATCGTGTCGGGGAACCAGACTTTTGGAATTAGCGCGACAAGCGTATCATTCAAACCTTCCGGGATCTCACCAGATCTGAAAACACTTCTGACCAAATTGAAAATGCTATCTCCAGTTACTTCCCACGTATGCTGATAGAAGCCCGCCGGTAAGCCATCCGGGCCCGGGGCTTTGAACGGTTTCATGTCAAAGATAGCCTTCTGCACTTCCTCTTTTGTGACCTCCCTATTAAACACCCGTTTGTCTATGCGCCTAATCCTAGGGAAACGTGCTTCAAAATCAAGCACACCTGTCGCCTCCGTGTCTTCGGTGAACAGAGCAGCATAAAAGTTCCTAACATGTTCTCGAAGCCCTTCGCCCTCAGTGAGCCAGTTCCCATTCTTGTCTATGAACTTTGTTACCTTTGTGCGTGACTGACGGACAGTTGCAGCCGCGTGGTAATAAGCGGTGTTTTTGTCCCCTGACGTTATCCAATCTTCCCTTGATCTTTGGAACCATAGCAGCTCCTCTTGATACAAGGTGTCCTCCAGCTCAACTTGTAGCTTCTGTTCGAGCTTACATAGACCTCTATGATACTTATTAGCTAGAATCCGTTGGATTCCTCCAAGCCTGGAAAGCAGAACTTTCTTCCTTTTGAAGATATTCCCAAACACCTCTTTATTCCATTCAGAAAGGCCATGAGCAACCCTCTGAACGTTGCCGGCCAAATCCCGATCCGTGTTCCACATCCTCTGAACAACCTTCGTCAAGTCCTGGTGAGTAAGCCAAGCAGCCTGAAAATGAAATGGAAAAGGTTAGTGGGATTACCCCTTCGGCTCTCGTGTAGCCGAAGCAAGAGCGGGGCATGGTCCGAAGCAACCCTAGGCAAATGCTCTACTTCAGCATCCGGGAACCTAACTCGCCAGTCAATATTACACAAGGCCCGGTCAAGCTGAGCCCCCTTTGTAGCATCCGTCGGTCCATTCTTGACCCACGTCAACCTGGGCCCCGAAAATCCCAAGTCAATGAGACCTTCGTCTTGGATCCAGTTGACAAAATCCGAGCTCTTTTGGGTAGAGAACGAACTGTAGTTAGTCGTTTCTTCCTTGTTGATGACTGAGTTGAAGTCCCCGGTTAAAAGCCAAGGGCCTTGTGGGCCGCGTTTAGACTGAGATAGGTCCCGCCAGAGTCTGCGGCGGAGGTGGTGGGTCGGGCTTCCATAAACTGCCGCAAACACCCATGGTGGTTGCCCGCTTTGAGAAACTTGCACCAAAATAAACTGCGAATGAGTGAAAAGGACAGAGATGTGCACCGGGTCCTTCCAAAGAACCCAAATGCCCCCACTAAAGCCAACGGCCTCCACTCGGATCCAGTCCGAAAACCCGAGCTGTGAGCAGATTTTGTTAGCCTGATCTCCAGAAACTTTTGGTTCAAAAAGACCCAGGATATTGGGCTTGTAGACCTGTAATAAGTGCTTAAGGGCACGGCGGAACGGCCTTCCGCTCGCCCCTTGGCAATTCCATATCAAACAATCCATAAAAAAGGTGAGAAAAAGGGAAGCAAAAACGCACAAAAACCAAAGTAAACAAGGCAAGAGAAACAAAACCTCAGTGGCCAAAAGTGGCCCCATCACTATCACCTAACCCCGGGATTCCTTCCAAATCCATAACCACGTCACCTTCATCGTCAATGTGCCCTGGCGGGTCATTATGGTGTTCCTTTGTGAGTTGCCAGACTGGCGATGGGAGATCGCCTGCCTCGTCCCCACCGAACACCTTTGACGAATGGATCACCAACCCGCCTTGCTCACCCCGCACAACTACATGCTCATCTTCTTCGGCTGCACGCCTTAGTCCTACTCTTCCTCCCCCTCGGGCTCTTGGTACGTTATCCCTTCTTGCCGTAGGTGTTCTTGATGTCCCGGGAGGTGCGTTCAATATCTGTTGTTCAACTACTACCACATTCGGTCGCCTTATACTGTTGCCCGCCGCCACACCTCCTTGTTTCCCTCTTGCCGGAACTTCCACAACCTCTGCCTGTCGTCCCACCTCCTCATCACCATTTTTTCCTGACATAGCCGCCATGTCTCCCTCGCCAAATCCATCCTCTATCGGTGCCAAAAGTTCAAACCGCGATGTCTGTACTTTGCTATTATTCTCGGTTGGGCCCTTCTCTCCCGCCGGCCGGGATGGTCTTACAATTTGCCTGCCCCCAGCTTGTGCCCGGCGCCCCGGCGCGATCATCCATTCTCCGAACGGCGCTGCTCCAACAATAACACTCCGCTTCCCTGCTGCAGGCTGCCCACGGTCCTCGTCTTTACCTTCATCCCTCCGGCCATCCTCGGGTCTGGCCATCTTCGGGCAAACGTCAGACTCATGTCCGTATATGCCGCAAGAGAAACACACCATATGAATTGCTTCATACGCTACAAATCTAACACAACCTTTATAATTAAACTTTGAAATAAGGGGTTTCGTTATATCAACTTCGACGCAGATGCGTGCAAACATTCCACGTGAAACTGAACTCGTAGCGCGATCCACTCGAAGAGTCCGTCCCACTTTATTCCCAAGCTTCCTGAGAAAAATAAGACTGTAATATTCTGCAGGTAAACATGGTATTCTGATCCATACCAGGACTTTCTCTGTTACATTCGAGAAGGGGTCGAAGTCGGGAACCCAAGGCTTCACGATCAGGTAGTGATCCAAGACCATCCACGGTCCTTCGAACATGGCGAATTCTAGATCTTCGACAGCCCCGAATCTCACAATGAAATAACCATTGTCTATTGCGATGAGATCCATCTTCCCCTTCGGTTTCCAAAGTGGAAATTTAATACTTTTTATTGAAAATATGATAATTTTCAAGAAAAAAGTAATACTTTAATTTTCATTGAAAATATAATATTTTTCAATCGAAAACTAATACTCCTCCTTACATTTTAGTAAAAAATGAAATATTTTCAATTAAAAACTAAATACTTTTTAAAGAAAAAGTAATACTTACAGAGAAAAAATCAGTAAAAAAATAATATTTTAATTTCATCAAACATGTAATACTTTTTAAGTAAAAAGTAATTCAATGATAAGGCAATACTTCTCAACGAACCGTTAATATTTTTTTTTTAAAGTAATAATTCAAAAGTATTATATTTTTCCTAATAAGTAATAATATTGTTGGTCCCGGTTAGATTAGGTAAAAGTCTAAAGGGGTGAATAGACTTATAAAAACTCAAAAAAAAAAAAAAACTTATAAAAACTCTTTACAAAAATAGTCTTTAAACAATAGTTAGCGTTCAATTAATGAAGTTAATTTTTCAACACAACTACAAGAGGCAATGTTGATTTCTTAACTTGTGATAGTTAAGGCTAAAAAAAGGGTGTTTGATTATGCAACGGAAATAAAGTGTTTTATCTTAGAATGAATTTTGTTAAAGTCAAGAAATTTTTGAGAAATATAACTAGCAATAAAGTAAATAGCTATGAAGTAAATACAACATAACAAATTATAATGGTTCGAAGGTGATGTAACCATTTTACTCCACTCTACTCCTATCTCCAGGAGGAATTCACTATAACTACCACTCTAATATAATTATAGTGAAAATTGATCGTGATTTAACCTAGAATTCACTATAACTACCACTCAAATATAATTATAGTGAAAAATAATTAAGTGATTTAATCAGAAAGCTATCATTAATCAAGGTTTTCATAAGTTCCTCTGTTACTCTTCATATTTCTACTATATATAGTAGAGATACAACAATTCCACAAAGTTTTTTTTTTTTTTTTTTTTTTAACCAACCAACCGAAATATATTAAACTTCCAAAATGTCTAAACGGCCAACACAAGAAATAGAACGAGGAATACAATCAACATATTCAACGCCGCCCACCCCCGGATCATCAAAAGATTTCTTAGCAATAGTGGGCTAACGTATTTGCATTCCGTTTAACAAAATTTAAGGAAATGGGTATAAGGTTTGAAGATGATATTGTGCATAGGTGAAGTTTTTAATGTAATACTTTAAATAGTAAAGATATTCCTTGTGAAATATAACGCATCTCACGTATGATGATTTTACACCAGACTTATTCTAATCCAAAAATATATATTTTTTAAAATAAATCCAAAAATAATTTAAACAAGCTAAAATATCATTTAATTTTTTCTTCAATTTGCTTTTATCCATCCAAATGTTAGTCCAATCTACCCATTTGCCCTTTAATAGTTTTCCCTTATGTGTTGTATCAAAATTATTTTGAGTTTAGGGTGAAGTTATGTTGCTCACTCTATTATAAGTGATAACAAAAAGAAAAAGAAAAAAATGTTATTAAATATAATATATAATTGTGATGGTAATCGTAAAGAATAATACAATTCATACATTTTATTTTCATATTTTTTTAATAATTTATAGAACAATATTTTACTGTAAAACTATAATACTCCCTCCATCCCATTTTATGGGTCTGATTCGATTAATGAGGTTTGATTGAAGTTATTTTTAATTTAATTTTTTATAATATTAAATCTAATATTAGTATACAAAATTTATATATTTATAAACTACACTAAAAATACTATTAAACACAAAAAATCAAATTTAAAAATAAGTAAAAAAATACTTAAAAAATAAACAAAGAAGAAAAAATTAATTTACCAATGAATAATAAGCATGATAGATAAAATAAGACACAAGAAGTAGTAAAGAATAATACCATTAACACATTCTTATTTTTTGATATTTTTACATAATAATTAATAAGTTGGTTTTTACCTAACGTCGGGATTGAATCAATATACTATTCAATAATTAGTAATTGATGACATAAATAAACCCAATTACTAATTATATTTTAGATAAAAATATTTAAAATTAAAATGTGGAAATTACATAAAAAAATTTCCTCAGCCCTGCTTTCACATCCTTTACAAATTACAACCTCCTACCCATGTTTCAGAAACAGCAGAACCGCCTTTTCTGTCGGAAAACAATGGAATATATAATCATCATTTTGTCGGTAGCCAATAAATCAATAAGAATTTCTAGCATACAAATCCAAAAATTAAAGGAAAATGCTATATATATTTCGATTTTTACTCTCAATTTTTACTTCTACACATAAAATCTTTATATAAACATTTGTATTAGGACCAACATAAAAAAAAAAAAAAAAGTAATTTATCAAATCAGTGCCTGCCATATTAAGGAGAAATTTAGAAAGTATAATTTGAGAGTGCATATAATATAACTCAAGATTAAATATACGCTCGTGTAAGAATTGTTTCAATTTTTCAAACATATAAATATACTCAATTCCAATAAAAACTTTATCCACAAAATTTTAATAATAATAATAATAATAATAATAATAATAATAATAATAATAATAATAATAATAACAACTCGTCTTTTAAACCAACAAATATAGTTTAAATTAATTATTATCATATAAATTTTGGTAAAAGGCATGATATTTTGGATATTCTAAACTAAAATTGATTGGTTACAAACAAAGAGCTTATTTGTTGAAACTCTATTAGAGAAAACATTTCACAATAAAATTTATTTTAAACTCATCTCTATCTAACAAATAAAGTAAAAACTTATTTATAAACTAATTAAAATAATATATATAAGCTCTAGAAACCTATCAAATAGAGCCTAGAGGTTAGAGATTGGGATTTGGGAGTCTTGCTAAAAAGATTAAAAAGACAAAATAAGATTAACTCTTTAAAAACAACCAATTTCAGTCAAAAATGATAATTGATCTTTTGTTGGAGCAAAATAGAAAAAGGTCAAGTTTAAGGGAATTTTGTGAAAGTAATTTTAAGGTGCATTTGAAAAAAAAAATTAGGAGCAGTTAAATAGTTAATTATAGCTCTAACTAAAAGGTTATATAAATATTTTAAAAATTTATATATATGAGATATTGTTAAGACAATTAAAACAATAAACATTGAAATTAAAACTGTGTAAGACTGTTTCAACTTTACTATCATTACTCCCTGCTCTAAACTTTTTTCCTAAACCAACCTCAGACTGAAATGCAAAGGAATTCTATTTTTTTTTTTCATAATAACTAGAGATTGGACTGAATTTTTTTTGGCAATTGTTATAACATGGACCAGAGTTTTTTTTTTTTTTTTTTTGTATTGCGCATTCTGGTTCAAAAATTAAGTGGCATATTTTGTATTTTGCACTTATAGTTAATAATCATTAGTTGGCATATAATATATTAACTACAAACACATACCATGTTAGGTAACTACAGCGTTTACACGATTGAACAACATGTGTCTGCAACATGTTAAGTCTCTGTAGTTAATATGTGCCTTCAATTTATTTACATGCACATATATGATTAATTGTAAGTAAAGAATATATAATTGCAGACACATAAATAATTGAAAGTTATTTTGAACCACGGAGCAGAGTTGTGAGTGAAAAAGAATAAAATTAATCGTATGCATATGTATATATACCGTGGGGAGGTCGTCATCACGGGGATCACCGGGCCTTGTTGCCGGCGGTGGGCAAGCGGCGGGATTTCCGGTTCCTTTTTTCTCATCTCTTGCCTTGGCAAATATCACTGTAAATCCATCGGCTGAGGCCGGGTTATTCACATCCCACTCGCCGAATTTCGGCAACGGCCGCGCTTTCTCTGGCTGCATATATCCGCCCACTAATGCTCTTTATTACCAAAAATATCAAATGCATCGTTGATTATGGATGATTTTGATGGGGGCCGGGCTTTCATTTCATATAACAAAGACAGATCGAAATCTCGATCGATATAAGCAGATCAGAATGAGAAACAGGAAATTCGATCTCAATCTCAAGTCATTATGAAAATATATACACGCATTAATCTCCGATCCAATGGCAATGAAGGATTGAATACAATTAATTAATTACAAGACGCGTGATGGATAACCTAATCTAATCTAATCTGCAAATTATATTGGAGAGGAGGACGGAAATCTGAGGAACTTACAGGCGTCATGAGAGATGGAATGCAGGAGCTGAGCCTCAAATGGAAACAGAGTTATTAGCCAACAAGAGATCAGAGGGAGAGAGAAACGCACACACGGAAATGGTGATGGGAACTGGGAATGAGTCATGAGATAGAGGAATATAAGAGCTACCACTTACGCAATTTTAATGGAGGCTAGCAGGATGCGCATTTTGCATGCACTCAACAATATAATCAACAAAATGATTTTCAAGGTTGAATTACATTATCAACCATAGGCAGAAACTTGATCCGTCTCCATGAGATGGGTCGGGTTGTAAATAAGTACATCATTCTAACACATAAAGTACGTTAGTTTATCCCATAAATTTCATTCTAAACACATAAAGTGCATTATTCTAACACATAAAGCGCATTATTCTAACTCATAAAATCATTATCATACCCGGTTCATTATTCTAACACATAAGTGCACGGAGTACAAAATTTTGGTTTTTAAACATCAAAACGACATCCTTTTGGATCGTGGTCCACACAATAATTTGTCGGGTGAAAAGAGAGTAGGCCACTATCAAGGGGCCTACGACTTGAGAGTAGGCCACTATCAAGGGGCCTACGACTTGGCCTAGCTTATTTAGTAAATAAGCCAAGCCTAGGCCTATTTAACTAAATAGGTCTAAGCCTATATGATTCTATTTGGCACGAGTAGTTATGTTGTGCATCCGTATGCATCATGCAAAAACGACGTCGTTTTATTAAAAACGCGCGCCTCCCCTTAAAAAAAAAAATTTCTGGTTCGATTCCCAGCAACAACATTATGTTGTTCATTCATTCTGGAATTTTAGTTCATAGATTATGGAATTTTAGTTCATAGATTATGGAATTTTAGTTCATAGATTATGGAATTTTAGTTCATTGATTCTGGAATTATAGTTCATCGATTCTGGAATTGTAGTTCATCGATTGTGGTGCACCGAGAGCACAACTCTCGTGCATCTGTGACCACGAGAGTAGTGCACTCTCGGGTTGCACCACAGCGCGCACGAGAGATGTACTCTCGTGTTGCCTGGTCCGTGTGCTCTCGTGTGAACCTGCACCCCAACGGTCTGAAACCCGAAAGTTCAGCCTGTTGTACAGATTAAACTCATCTGTTACGGAATTAATACTGTTTTAATTCCAATTTTAAATTCTGAGTTTAATCCTACTTAGTAGGTGACCGTTACAGGTGTTACACAATTGGTTTAATACCAATTAAAGGCCATGTTGAATGTTATCCCTTCCAACAGCCCTATATAAAGAGAGGTAGGGCAGAAGCATTTTATACAGTACAGAAAACGGAAGGAATTCCAGTAGCTTTCAGCTTCTCAAAACTCTGCTTCTACTCTCTTCTTTACCAACTTGTGTTCACTGCTTTGCTTTGTTTGCCGGGTTCCTTGTTTAGGTGCTTAAACAAGGAATCGTAGCACGTTTTATCCTGGGAAACCTAGGCTACAACGCTCCTAGCATTTGTGGGAGGTAACAAATAAGGTTTTAAGGAAAAGAACTTCGTGTTCGAACTCGTGCTAAACCTATATCCAAACACTCCACCTTTTCCTTCCCAGATTTTCTATTTTCCCATATAATATTAATCTTTTCGTAGGATTATTATTTTTGGGATTTTTCAACCTTATCACCCAACACAAATAAGATTAAACTCAAATTAGTAATTATTAATCAAGATTAACTTATCTTTAAAAAAAAAAAACAGAAAAAAAAGAGAAGAAGTTTGCCACCTCTCATAAGCGCAACAATGTGCTCTAGAAGGCTCAACAATGTGCTTTGAAAGGCTCCACCATATACTTTGGAAGGCTCAACAATATGTACTCTAATTAAAACCTCTTCTAAACTAAAATTCTAACTAATGATTGCATTACCGATTGGTGAGTTCTAATGAATAATTTGACTTAGCTTGAACGTAAAGAATTATTGATGTTATCTTATTTCTAAATTAATTGTATGCAACTCCTTTCAATCGCGTGGTGATCTAAATATAAAAGAGGATTTATCTATTACAAATACATGCATCAAACATGAATTTATAACGTGTTAAAAAAGAAAAACAGGATAGAGATAAAAGGGAAAAAGGGAAAACTCTTATTCATTCATTTGTGTTCTATTATACAACAACACAACTATATATATTGTACAAACGTAACGAAAGATATAACGAGGACATAAATACAAGAATTGTTACAAACTGTTATAATAATGTCCACATAATGATATAGTTATAACAAAAGCTAACCATTACTAGCCACATATGCCAAATTAACCTCAGCAACCACACCGCTGCTCTAAAGAACAACCTTCTCTCCCCACGAGCATGCAAGAAACCTTATTTCTAGAGGCTTGTAACTTAAAAGTAATCATATGCAATTTCATTTGAAATGAATTTGTACTGATTTTTAGATTTTTGTGGTCCCGTTCTGTTAAAATAAATGATGTCCTATCAAAATCACAATCTTTAAAATCAATATCATATTTTTTTTTCTATTAATAAGGTGGTAAAATGTTGTTGTGCACAAAGAAAAAAACAAAAAAACATATTATGAAATAATAATAATAATAATAATAATAATAATAATAATAATAATAATAATAATAATAGTGTGCGCAAATTCGCAATGCAAAAGGATTAAAAAAATGAGAAAAAAAAACGAAAAAAAATATTATGGAATAAATTACAATAATAATAATAATAATAATAATAATAATAATAATAATAATTATTATTATTATTATTATTATTATTATTGTTGTTGTTGTTGTTGTTGTTGTGTGTGCAAACTCGCAATGCAAAAGGATTTTAAAAAAAAAAACAAAAAACATATTATGGAATAAATTACAATTATAACGATAATAATAATAGTGTGCGCAACTCGCAATGCAAAAAAGATTTAAAAAAAAAAAAGGGAAATGTTTAAGGTTGGAGCAGCACTCAAATTTTAAACCTCTGACCTCTAAGTTGAAATGCAATATATAAGCACATGTTTCTACCATTTCTCCACGAAACATTTTAAGTTTAATTGAAAACTTTTAGTTTTTATTTCAAAACTAGTTAGGTAAAAATTAAATATTGGACCCTCTAAAATTTGGGGGCCCTCTAAAATTTGGGGGCCGTGTACGGTAGCCCAGCTTGCACAGCCTAAAATCCGGCCCTGAATTATTTGCAGAACACATGACAATCGTTATGCTGTGCAACCATGTGCACCATGCATGGTGCACACGGTTGCAAAACGACGTCGTTCCATTTTTAAAAAAAAAATCTGTTCGGATTGCCGTTAACGGCGTTAGACGGTTTCCTTTCGTATTCAAACAGTAGGATATATCCATAACTTCATAACTATATATCCAGAATTACATAACTATATATCCAGAATCACATAACTATATATTCATAATTTGACAGTAGTACATTCCAAAATTAATAATTACACATTCATAATTGACCTTATCGATTCTGAATATATAATTCATTCATTCTGCATATATAGTTAATTCATTTTGGATATATAGTTCATTTATTCTAGATATATATTTCAAATTATGCACAGCATAACACTATTAACGACAACCAAAAATATTTAAAAAAAAAAAGTTGAACGCGTAATTTTTAATCAAAACAACACCATTTTGCAACCGTGTGCACCATGGTTGCACGGCATAATTTGCGAACACATGATCACTTGGCCAACTTAATTAACTCTTAAGCCACCTTGCTTAATAAAATATTGTATTAATTAATAATTAGGCAAATGATATAGCCCTCATTAATTAATTGATTGATTGATTTCTTAGACTTAAATAGCTTAATTAAAATGCTAATTAATTGAAGATATATTCCAGTCAAATATGCAGCTGGCTTAATTACACTCCAAGTTTGCTTCAATTAAAGAACAAAAATTAATATCATCAGCCCATTTAATACCATCAAGTTGTCAATATTCAAATTTGAAATTTTAATTTTACAATCATTTTAACCAGCCGTTATATTATAGACCGCGGTGCACGTGCATCGCGGTAAAAAACGGCGCCGTTTCTTTAAGTAAAGAAACGGTCCGCCGTTAGAGTTAACGGAGTCCGCTTGTTTGGTGTATTAAACACCAACTGACATTATAGTATATCTAAACCGACACTGCAGTTATATCAAAATGATACTGTAGTTATAGTGAAATGAAACTGCACTGTATATAAAATGAAACTGAATAACATTTCACATATTTGAGTGTATATTGTACAATGAAGCTGTAATTATATTAAAATGATCATGTAGTTGTGTCTTAATGAAACTATAGTGTATATAAAATAAAATTAAATAACATTTTCACATATTTGAGTCTATAAATATCGAATGAAACTATAGTTATATCGAAATGATACTGTAGTTGTGTTAAACTGAAACTGCAGTGTATACAAAATGACACTGAATAACAGAGTTACTTTTTGCAAAAGGGTGCGAAACGGCAGAAACTAACACTGTTTATTTTCATTTAAAAAAAAACGCGCGATGTATAATCAATTATGCACCGCGGTGCATAATATAATTTGCCCATTTTAACGGATTTGGAAAAGAGTTAACGGTACAAGAGTAAAATATTGCGCGCCTTTAGTGATAATTGAGTGAGTGAATATGAATGCACAAATAATTTAAAGAATGAATATATAATTCAGAGGAATTTTTTTTTTTTCTCATTAACCTTAATATGATTTTTAAAAAGGGTTTAGATTCCCTAATGTGTTTGTTGGTTGATGGAGAATTTATTCCAATGAAATGAATTCCTCACATTTAAAAAAAATAAAATCCTTATTATTCTCCGTTGATATTTTATTTTTTACACCTTTTGAAAAAATAAATACAATATCCTTATTATTCTCCGTTGATATTTTATTTTTTACACCTTTTGAAAAAATAAATACAATATGATGAATTTCTTTATTACCATCACATATCTTTATTATGTAGGGTCATTTGAGTCTTTACACTAATTGTTTTCAACAACATATTTTTTACCAACCAAATAATAAAATTAATATTCTAAGTTTTTTTTTTTTTATGAAATTTAAATTCAATACCTTCTCATAAATTATTTTTAGCGAGTCAAACAGGCGTAATTGTCTTCATACTAGCAAATTATGTCATGGACAATGATCCATCTTACATTGTGAACATGGTACAAATGATATTCAGATTATATATTTGCAATTAACATATATATTATGTACCTTCAATTAGCATATTATGTACATATAATGTTCTAAAATATGTTAATTGTAATAAATACATAATGTATTAACTGTAGATATGTAATAGGGAATATGTTACTTACATGTACATAATATGTTAATTGTAATATGTAAATAATTTATTAACTGAAAATATACTCCATATAATATGTTAACCACAAATACATAATCTGAGCATCGTTTTGGGGAAAGGAGGGAGAGAGAGAGAGAGAGTGTGTGTGTGTGTGTGGTTTGGCCAACTTAGCCTACTCCACTCTTCTCCTTTAAACTCCAAAGGAGATTTGCACTAATCCGTTAGTACAAAATGGACGTTCGAGCCTTGAACACAAAGTCGACCTTGAACTCCACAAGTTTTTCAACTCAACCGAGTTTACTCTACCTTTTTCTACTTCTACCGAGTAGAGATACATGTTTTGAAGAAAATTGATTCTTCTATGTCCAACAAGAAAGCTTGACTTTGAAAGATGAACTTAATTGATTATCTCTCTAAAATGGTCACATAATATTGAGCTTTTGAATGCTTTAAACACTTAATAATTTTCACTTGAAAGACCAACACCTTCTTCGGTCTTTTAAGAGGGTATTTATAGGCGTTTTAGAAGTGTGTCTGTGGGAGGGGAACTCATTTCAAACGTCTATTGACCAATGGGTAATCCGAAGTTAGGTAGACTTGTCAAATTTTCTAGCCGTTTAAGATTTATTTTGCGCTAAACATATCTTTTTTGTTCTATACAAAATGTCTTGGCTTTTTAAGGAAAATCTTCATTGAGATGTGAACCTAGGACTCTCTTTGTCTTGGTCACATTCACTAGTATGTGTTTTTAAGGTTTAGAATTGTTGACTCTGAGAATATCTTGAGCAATTCTTTTCGAATGGTTAACTGTCACTATTCAAGTTAACGTTTCGAACCTTAACACTCTACTACCTCTCGAATAGGAATGGTTGTCCTTACCATTCGTTCCACCTTTTACATCGAAATGTAGGCCCTTCCACCATTCGACCTTTACAACCTTTTGGTCTTGTAGTCTTCTACTCTTCGAATCTTCATCTTGGACTCTTCAATCTTCAACTCTTAGAGGTCTTCATTTTCAAGCTCTTTCGAAAGATAACCATTCGAACTTTGTTGAGACTAACCTTTTGAGTTATCATTCGGAATTATTTTGACTTTTTGAAATGTGACTTTTCGAGTTACTATTCGAATTTTAGCGGATATAACTAAGTCTAAACAACAAAATAAATAGAGGACTAAAATTCCTAACTTTTGATATCATCAAAATCTAAATTACAAATGTTCCTAACCTCCACCATGCAAGATGGACCATAGCTCGATAATATAACAATTGGTTTATACTCCTAAAGTCCTAATTAATGGCAAATTATACTATGGACCATGATCGACATTGCAATGTGAACTACAAATAAATATTAAGTTTATTTTTAGTATATTGAATTTTTATTTTTAATGTATTGAAAGTTAATTTTTTTTTTTTTTGGTAGTATATTTGTAGTACATTAAATGAACATTTAATATACCAAAATAAATCTTATGTCAATAATCCATCTTGCAAGGTCAATCATGTTCATGATATCAATAGTTATACCATGGACCCGAGTCCACCTTGCAAAATACACAATTCACATACTGAATGTTCACAATTTATATATTGAATGTTCACAATTTACATACACAATTTATATACTTAATGTTTACAATTTACATACTAAATGTTCACAATTTACATTTTACAAAATTGTGAACATTTGTGTATTTTCAACACAGATTCACATTGCAAGGTGAGAAAGCGAATCGAATGTGGACGTTAACTCGACCAGATTCATGTCCAGATTAGCAATGCTATCAAACCGTTCTTATCTTCTGGGTAGGATGCTGATAATTGATATGGCATGAATATTATGACTATGAGTGTCCCTTTTAAGAAATTAATTAATAAAGCTACAGAACCAAAAAAAATTTATCACTTTATCCCCCATCCTAAAAATGCGGGTTAGTTGAAGTCCGATATTCCGTATTGCGGTCTTAAGGATAGCGCATGAGCGCCCATACTATATATAAACGTTCACCGCGCAGGCAACCAAGAAGGTGAGATTCCGAAATTGAATTGAAAATATTTCTTTTTGTCAATTTCGGTTCAAAGGTTTTCTGTAATGGCGTCTTGGAACTCAACTCCGCTGGAGGTTCTGTACAACGTATTGGGATGGGTTGCGTTTGTGTCGTGGTCTATCAGTTTCTATCCTCAGGTCATCCTCAACTTTCGCCGGAAAAGGTTTCCCAATTTCTCTCCCTCTCTCTTTCACTTTCTTCTTCTTCTTCTCCTTCTTCTTCTTCTTCTTCTTCTTCTTCTTCTTCTTCTTCTTAATTAGAAAAGGTTTTGGCGCAGTGTGATAGGATTGAATTTCGATTTCGTGGTGATGAATTTGACCAAGCACACCTCCTATCTCATCTACAACGCTTCACTCTTCTTCGGCTCTGCTGTTCAGAGGCAGTACCGTCAGAAATATGGCCTTGATGAGGTTACCTTTTTATTTTTTTTTGTAATTTCTGCGTAATTAATTATTTTTGTCAGCGTATGAGTCATTTCTCCTTCTATACTAAGATATTGGATTGATAATTTGGGGATTTCTTATATGCAGATGATACCTGTAGCTGCTAACGATGTTGCTTTCTCTGTACATGCTGTTCTTTTGACGGCAATAACCTTGTATCAAATCGTGATCTATGATGTTAGTATTTGTTTGATATTTTAGTATAATAACTTTGGTTGAGATATTCTAACCTAGATCATATATTTGATACCTTCTGAAGTTAGATTTCAGATTATTTGTGTGTTTAAATTGAGCTGTTGTAGAGTTGGTAAGTACAATTGTGTAAATATTTTTGTGGGTTGTCAATTTACAGAGGGGAAACCAGAAGGTCTCAAAAAGTTGCACTGCAATTGTGTCGGTTGCATGGTTGGCCATTGCTGTTTGTGTGTTCATTGCTATACCCAAACATAGTTGGTTATGGCTGGTGTCTTGCTTCAAGTAAGGAAACCTCTGCTTCATACCAAAAGTACTGCTTGACATTCATTTCCTTCCGTAAAAGAAGTCACTGATTGGTGTAATGATTTAATGAATGGGTGGGCGGGGGGCGACTTTTCTCATGACATACAGTACTTTCAATCTCTGTAATTATCTATATATATGTTTGCATGCTTACACATGAGTATCATCAGTATGCAAAACAAGGTGACTCTATAGTGGCCCCCGGGGCATAACTTAGTGGTCGAATGGTTGAGTGTGGGTGTAGTGACCTAGCAAATACCCGGGTTTGAATCCTCATTGGGAGAGGCTCTCAGCCTTTGGGCAAAAAGCAAGCACTCAGACCCTGTGTCGCTGAGGCATATCTCACGATTTACATCCTCTCATCCAACCCAGGGCAGGGCGTTGAGGGGCCCTTAGGTTTGGGGTTCAAACTTAAGGTGACTCTATAGTGACTTTCTGGATATTGTAGAGCAAGATGCATAACATCAGAACATGAGTGCTTTCTCCATTACTATTCTAGAATTTCTTAGGTGAGGGGCTTTCTTGTTTCTGGAGACAGGTACCTTTTCTTTGGATGCATTTGAAGGGAAATCCTTGTATTAGGATCTTTACTTTTTCTGTTATCATTATATTTTAATAGACAAGAAGGATGTATTTTATGAGTGCTGATGAGTTTGTGTTTAAATTGGAACTGTATCTACAGCATCTTGCAGGTTGCCATGACAGTCATCAAGTACATTCCCCAGGTTATAGCAACACTCAATTGAACCAACTGCTTTGTATGTATGTAGTCTTTGCACTAATAAACTATTTGTGTGTTTTACCTTTTATAAATCTCTAGGCAGTCATGAATTTTCAACGAAAGAGCACTGTTGGATGGAGTATTGGCAACATTTTACTTGATTTACTAGGAGGTCTTACAAATTATGGGCAGATGGCTGTGCAGTCTATAGATCAAAGTATGTCTTATGTTCCCAATTTTAAACTATTAATGTTATTAATATATGCTTTAGGTGGAGACTGGGGAATGTCGTAATCACCTCTTTCTTTCTTTTCTTTTCAGATTCTTGGGTGAATTTCTATGGAAATATAGGAAAGACTTTATTGTCTCTGGTATGAATGCTCTCTTTTAGCTAAGTTTTTTACTGAACTAATCATTTATATATCGAGTTAGTTGATTCCACAATTTTAAAACCTCGAATGCTACATTTTATTGCAAGCCCTTGATCCTTGATATTTTTTTCCAAATGCACATTACAGGTATCGGTATTTTTTGACATTCTGTTCATTGTGCAACATTATGTGCTCTATCCTTCCAGAAAGACGGTTACTTCTGATGATGCTGATGCTGATGCTGATGCTGAAGCGGTAAGAAAGAAGCTATTAATTAACTCTTCTGATCACCCACATGCAGATGATGTGTAATGGTTGAACGTGTACATGTGATATCTTTTATTCCAAATTGGTAAGCACTTGACGATAGGAGAAAAACAAAACAAAACAATATTGTGCGTTATTTGTATACATGTGTAAATGTGTTCCTCACAGTGGCAAGACTGCAAAGCTGTGTGTTTCTTATGTGTTGATGATAAACATGAAATGTTGTTGTTTTTGTTCCCGGGGTCCTCCCTTCCTTTGTTGTAAAAAAAAAAGTGCTAATGTCAGGGTATGCAGCGCTGAATTTGAATCATTGAATGCCTTTAGTTGAACTGTTGAAGAGAGGATGTAGCTGGGAAGAATATCCCTTGTCATGCTGCAATTTTGATGTATCTCAGCACTGAATTGTAGCCATATGTGATTCGGTAGAGTGATCAAGGAACTGGCTCAATTCTGTATTGGAAATGAAACATCAAGTCTTGCATTATCATGTTTAATATTTATTGGTCAAATTGGAAATTCTTTTTTGCTTATTTTCTTTAATAATGTTTTTTTTTATTATATAATTTATTTATTTATATAAATAGCACTCATGGGACATATGGACATATATATGTGGCATGGTCTCATCCCTTCTTTACATCTCAGGCAGCTCCTCTCATTCGCCACCCACTCTTTACTCGTTCCAAGTTTGTGAGGAGGCTATCCTTTGCGATAATCCAGATGAACACTTAAGACTCTTTCAATGAATTTTAGCTTCCACATCCTACTCCTTCTCCAGGTTCCCTATAATAGTATTATAGGCACATTTGGCTGAGAAAGAACCCTGACTCGATTGAGACTAAGGGTGTGTTTGGTTCGCACATGAAAATTGGAATCGGAATCGCAATGGGAATCAAATACTTGGTAATGGTATGAGTTTTGGTAAAGGTATTTTGCATGTATGTTTGGTAGTAGGATGAAATTGGAATGATTATCAAATATTGATGTTTGGTTATGTATGACCCGAGAATAAAAGTTTAATACAAAATAAAAATCAAAGCAATTGATCTTAATATAATGATATTCAAAGCATCAATATGAACAAAATAAAATAAAATAAAAAAATCTAAGAACATTAAACCAAACTTAAAAATTATATTACCAATAAGACGGAATGAAACTTTTTTTAATAAGGGGATGAATTTTTAATTGAAGAGGTAATCAAATCTCATAGTTGTCTTTTAATAAGTTGTCAACCAACCACTAATTATGATTTTGATTCTCATTTCTAGTATGTAAACTCATGAACCAAACACATCCTAAGTGTAGATAATTTTGGTCAATCTAATGAAACTTTGAATAATCAAGATTATATTAATGAGGATATGTGTAATTTGACTGAACATGATAATACACCAAATAATAGTCCTTTGAGTGAACATGGTAATCTATCAAATGACCACAATGTTGAAAATATATTGGTTGATAATGATAAATAATTTGTCCCTTATTTTGATATTTATGATCCTAGAAATTGGTCTAATCTTGAATAATAAATCAAGAGATATTTGGTTGAAAAGGGATCTTTAAGAGAATTAAATATTGTGTTTTCTTTAGATAATACATCTAGGCATTTTTAAATGCTTATTATACTAGATGAAAAAGTTGAGTGATGGATAAACTAGTGAAGTTAATTTAATAATAATAATAATAATAATAATAATAATAATAATAATAATAATACAAGTGCTTTAGCAAATGAAGGATTTACGGATTGGAAGCATCCTAGTGAGATACTCAAACAACATGAGAATAACATTGAACATATGACTAATATGACAAATTAGAATGACCTAAAAATAAGATTAAGGCCCTGTTTAGTAAATGGTTGTTAGTTGTTAGCTGATTGTGTTAATTAGAGGGTATAACTAGTTGATAAATGTGTTTGATAAATTAGTTGTTAGCTGATAGCTATTTGACATAATTTTTTTTCTCAAAAAGCTAATTGAAAAAGTTGCTTTAAGCATCTTTTTGAATTTTAGCATTTTGGAGTTACAAAAAGCTAATTAATCAAATACTTATATTGATTTTTTAACCAAGTCAAACAATTAATAGTGGTTAAATAAGCCAAAATTGACTGATAAGCTAACTATTTTACCAAACATGGCTTAAGTAATAATCAAATTATTGATAAAGATTTACAATATGAAATTTTAAAAGAAAAAGAACATTGGAAACAATTTTGACTATGCATAGTTTTAGTTGTAAAATGTCTTGCTATGCAAAACATAATTTGGCTTTTCGAGGTCTAATGAAAAATTTTATTATGATAATAATTACAATTTTTTGGGGTTGATTGAGATGATTGCAGAATTTGATGTAATAATGCAAAATAATATTAGACGTATTCAAAATCATGAAATTAACATCATTATCTTGGTCACAAATTCAAAATGAGTTCATTTTTATTTTGACCCAAAGTGTTAAAAGTTCTATCACAAACATTATTAAAGAGGCTACATATTTTTCTATAATTCTTGGTTGTACTCCAGATGTGAGTCATCAAGAACAAATGTGTTTAGTAGTACGGACCTTAAAATTGATGATGTGAGGGGTTAAGGTTATGATAGTGGTTCTAATATAAAAGGACAACACCAAGAGCGTTCAAAAATAATTACTTTAAATAAATCCGAGAGCGTTGTATATGCCATGTGTTTGTCATAATCTTAATCTTACTGTTAATTAGAGGTGTCAAACATATACAGATGAGCTAGCCCGATCCATTTGCTACAATGGGCGGACTATGACTAGCCTATATTCTACTACGGATAGGGTCGGGCTTTATTTTTAAGCACATGCACCGGGCTGGCACAGTTTGGCATGTTGGCCCATACATTTTCTAAAATATATAATATGCATATATAATCCTATATATAATAAAGCCATATGGTCTTGTGAAAATTAAATGGTGATCATCAACATTTAATTTTCACAAGACCATAATAATATTGTTAATTATAATAACAATAACAATAATAATAATAATAATAATAATAATAATAATAATAATAATTGCAATAATAATAATAATGATAATAATTTCCACTGACAGTTTCTAATATATATATATATATATATATATATATATATATATATATATATATATATATATATTTATTTATTTATTTATTTATTTATTTATTTATTTATATTTTAATTTCTACTGGCAAATTATTGTGTGAACGATGGTCCACATAATTGTAGGGATCATGAATATCAAATACATTTTTAATATATTAAAAATACATTATTTTTTATATTGAAAGTACCTTACATACATATATAATGTACCCTTAGTAATTTAAAATATACTTTTTATTTCATGCAACCCCAAAGTTCATAAGTTTGAAAATAATATATGGCATAGCTAGGCGGCCTAATATTTAAGATTGTTGATGTGCATATTGAGGACTACGGAGACAAAGATGCGTTATTCGTGGATTCATCGGATACTATCCAACAACACTCTCCAACTTAATTGACATGAAGTAGGCTTAGTAACATTAAGATTATATTCTCGAATTATTAGTTATCATCTTTTATTGATTACACACTTAAATTTGATAGTATTTGGAAGAAAAAATCAATGTTCGAACTAAGATTGTGATTTTGGTCTTTAAAGGTCAATTGTACGTTGCTACATCTAGAGTTAGAAATCTCAAAGGTCTAAAAATTTTGATCCGTGGTGACTCTAAAATTGTAATTCAATTACTATTGTAGTTTACTAAGTTCTTAAAAATTTGTAATATTAAATACTATGTACTAAATTTTTAATATAGTTTAAGATTTGTATTAATCACACGGCTTAAATATTATTTTAATTGTAAATATATTTATGTTCATAATTTTATCATAAGAATTCACACATAATAATTATTAAATAACAAAAATTTTATATATGAATAAACCTCATATAGGGTATATTTTTATAACATATTTTCCGTGCATCGCACGGGACAAATACTAATTTAAATAAAAGACTAATGGCACATGGGATTATAACATTAGAGATTATGAAATTGAATTTATGCCTATTAAATTATTACGTATTTACTATTTAAGTACCATACTAATTAATTAGTAATTACAATCTTAAAATATTTTGATTTGTTTCAAATTGAAAAGTTACTCGTAGTTGCAATATGTAAACTTATCTTTATTAATTTATTACATTATTGATTATTCATTTCATAATTTTCTTGTAATAATTCTTAAGTTAAATATTTGAAAATAAATATGTAACATGTAAAACTAATTTGAAAAGAAAATATAACTTAAATGAATTGATATATACTTTTTAATTTTTTAAATTTTCAGGCCATGGACCAAATTGAACTTTAATTTTTTTTTTTTTTTGGACCAAATCAAGCCCGACTCAAAATCTAATCAGACCGGCACGACTCGGTCCAAAAATAAATGGGCATATGGTGGGCTAGACCGAGCCGATTCAAGTTTGCCCGTTTTAAACCTCTACTGTTAGTGATATGACACATTCTTGTACTAAAACAATTTCATTTTTTGGAGTAATACAACACATGTATGTTTTATTTTCAAGTTCTCCTAAAAGATGGAAAGTGTTAGTTGATAATGTTTCAAACTTAACGGTGAAATACTGAAATCTTTATGCAATACTTGTTGGGATGGTTGAATAAAAAGTGTCAAATCTATTAGATTTTAAGCTTTTCAAATAAGGTTAGCTTTGTTATAATTATTTGAATCTTGTGATGATGTCAAATCAAATAGTGAAGTAGATAGTTTTGTTTTTTTTTTTTGAAAGAGAAAGATTAATTCATTAAATCAGAATCAAGAATGTCAACAAGGAAAGCAGGTGGGTCATCCCACCACTCTCCGCAACCTGACACAGAAAAGGCCTCCCCAGCAACAGTGTGAGCAGCACAATTCGCAGATCGCTTAACATGACAGAACCGCACATCCTCAATCTCATATGCCAAGCTCTTTACATCATCAACTAAGTAGCCAAAAACAGAAACAAAAGAATCCGAAGTCAAAGCATTAAAAACAATCATACAATCTGTTTCCACATCTACAGCACCCAGACCAGTACCCTTCAGCCAACTCAACGCCTCCCGTATAGAAAGCACCTCCGCCTCCCTAACCGTATACAGCCCGGGTACTCTGACATTCTTAGCAGCAAGGAAATTACCACCATCATCCCGCAAGACCCATCCGAACCCCATAGCATTATCCGCCTCCCTTAACGCAGCATCAGTATTAAGCTTGAGCCTTCCCCGCGCTGGTCTTGACCATGTGGTCACGGCAAGTGTGTTTCTGTGGCCAGCACCATCCAGAAGTTTTTCATTAGCATCTCTCCAACATTCCAGAAACGCCATAGACCTATGCAGCATAGTAGATAAATCAAAACCTGCACCCCTCCAAACACTCTCATTCCTACTGCACCACACACCCCAACAAGCCATCACAAACCTAGGCTTAGCAATCAAATCTAAAGTGCCTAGAGCCCAAAAGAACCAGTCACCCAGATGATTACCATCATAGCTGCACACATGCGGCATCCCCAACCAGTTCCATAGCCGAACTGCCTCCCCACACTGGACAAAAAGATGCATTGCCGACTCCTGAACCTGCCTGCACATATGGCAATCCACCAAACATGCAACACTCTTAGTTAACAAAATATCACGTGTGGGAAGATAGTGGGATGCTAACTGCCAACAAAAACTCTTCACCTTAGGTGGGACCTGCAAGTTCCAAATACTTGCCCATGGGCGGTCACTCGCAGCTTCCCTCGTAAGCTGCTTATAACATGACTTGACCGAATAAACTCCCTTCTGCTCCCATTTCCAAAACCACTAATCATGAGGCCTCCGATTACTGACAGGAATATTCAAGATTATATTAGCATCGCGGGTATTAAAAATATCTTTCACACATTCCACATCCCATCCATTACCATTCAAATCCATCAAGGAGGCCACCGGCGCCTCATAAACCGTCTGATGCAGCTCCGTTTCCACATACGGGCTGCTATCCACAGGAAGCCACGGATCCCTGCCAATTACAGTACCTTTGCCATCGTCAATGACCCTCCTACAGCCCTCCTCCAGACAGCCCTTTACCTCCAGCATACCCCGCCAAACATAGGATGGGTTGCTGCCCTCCCTAGCATCAAAGAAGTCACAATCAGGGTAGTACCGAGCTTTAAACACACGGGCCACTAGACTTGTAGGGTTCGTTACTAACCTCCACGCCTGTTTTCCCAGTAACGCCTTATTCATCTCATGTAGACGGCGAAAGCCCATCCCGCCACATGCTTTGGGCCTTGACAGACCCTCCCACGAACGCCATCTGATCCCACGACTACTACCCACACTGCCAGTCCACCAGTATTGATTCAGAATTACCTCCACTTCCCGACATAGGCCCAAGGGGAGCAAAAACACCATCATTGCATAAGCAGCCATAGCCTGCAAAACATTCTTCAAAAGCACCTCCCTCCCAGCTCTAGACAAGAACTTGGCATTCCAAGAACGGACCCTGGTGAGTATACGGTCCTTCAGGAAACCCAGAATAGCCTTCTTCCTCCTCCCCACTAGGGATGGCAACCCCAAGTACTTCCCACTCGTATCACCCTCCTCCACACCGAGAATATCAACAACCTCATTCCTTTTGTTCTGTGGGACATTAGCACTAAAACATGCAGCTGATTTGTCATAATTAATATGTTGACCAGAAGCTGTGGCGTAAGTATCAAGTACATACCTCATTTGTATGCTTTCGGCCTCATTAGCCCGTAAAAAGAGGAAGGAATCATCTGCGAAAAGGAGATGAGAGATGGATGGAACCCCCCTAGCGACCGAAACCCCATGCAAACGGCCCGCAGACATGCTTCTCTCGATCATCGCACTCAATCCCTCAGCCACAAATAGGAACAGATACGGGGAAAGCGGGTCCCCCTGTCGAAGACCCCTTCCTGGTAAAACTGGCCCCAAATGCCGCTGATCATGTAAGATGTGATACCGAACTGAGGTTACTGTTTCAAGCAATATATCAACCCAACCACCACCAAACCCCATCTTAAACAGCACTGCCCGAAGAAACTCCCACTCCACCCGATCATAGGCCTTCGACATGTCAAGCTTTAACGCAACCACCCCCTCACGTCCCTGGGTCTTACGTTTCAAAAAGTGGTGGACCTCATAGGCAAGCATGATATTGTCAGTAATTAAACGCCCGGGGACAAAGGCACTTTGAGCACATGATATTAACTTATGCAACATGGGCTTTAGACGGTTTGCACATACCTTCGCCGCCACCTTATAGATGACGTTACACAAAGCAATTGGGCGTAAATCTTTCATAGTCTCCGGCCTGGCCTTCTTTGGAATCAAAACAACAAGGGTATCATTAGCCCCACGCGGGAGCTTGGCCGTCTCCAAGAAACTTCTACAAAAAGCCGTTACCGCCCCCCCTACAATATCCCAGAAATATTGGAAAAACCCCGGTCCAAAGCCATCAGGACCCGGAGACTTATCCGGATGCATCTGGAACACCGCAGCACGCACCTCTTCCATACTCAACGGGCGCAACAGCATGGCATTATCAACCTCAGTTACCTTCGCAGGAATTGCATCAATAACCTCCTGCATCTCTCCATAGTCCGGGGTAAACAGTCCAGTATAATAATTCAACATTACATTATCCAACCCCTCTGAATCCTCCACCCAATTCCCATTCTCATCCTGGAGACGTCTGATTGTATTACGTCGGCGTCTAGCTTTCACAGAATTGTGAAAAAACCTGCTATTAACATCCCCACCTTGGTACCAAAACTCCTTAGCCCGCTGCTTCCAGAAATAATGTTGTTGCTCCAACAAGAAGAGCAACTCTCTTTCCACTGCATCATATTCTCTCACCCCGGGCTCATCCCGACGCCCTCTCAACCATACCAAGCGCTGCTTGTTAAACTCAATCTTCCGCTGAAAATCTCTATTATAATTCTGCCCCCACCTCCTCAAATCAAGTGCACGTGCCTCCACCCTTGCTAATGTATCCAGGCCCACCGTCCTGTCCCAACTTTGTGTCACAATCTCTCTACATGAGTCTTCCCGAAGCCACAAATTATCAAAACAAAACCTGGCTCGCTTCCGGACCCGTGGGAGAATAACCGGTGTAAGAACCAGGGGCAAATGGTCACTGTAAGGGACGACCAGAGACTGTGCCCGTGCGCCCTGAAACTGATTTAACCACTCCTCATTCGCTAAAATTCGGTCCAACTTCTCCTCAATCATACCACTCGTGCCCCGTGATTTAACCCAAGTAAACTGTGGCCCATCAAAAGGAAAATCCAGCAAATCACAGTCCGTAATAGCCTCCCTAAACCCGTTTATCAACCAAGGCGGATGCGGGGCCCGTCCCCTCTTCTCAGACTGATCTAGTAGATCATTATAATCCCCCATCACCACCCACGGTAGAGTCGACCGTGATGACAATGTACGCAACAACTGCCAAGCCTCCCGCCTACGGTGTCGCTGTGGGAACCCATAAAAACCAGTAAAACGTCACGAGGGGGCACCAACATCCAATCGTAACTCACAATCAATATAATTCGCCGAGTATCCCGTTATTGTCAAATCCACAGTATTCATCCATAACATCGCTAAACCCCCACTCCGACCATCCGCCTCCACAGTAAATACACAATCAAACCCCACCTGTACTCTCACATCCTCCATCCGCTGCTTACCAACAAAAGTCTCGATAAAAAAAAACCACACTCGGCCTCTTAGTGCGAACAAGGTCCGCTAACACACGAATTGCCGACTGGTTGCCAAGCCCCCGGCAATTCCAAGAGATCAGACTCATAATTCTCGGCGGGCTTGCTCCGTAAGACCCGCCCCCAATCCATTTTTTGTCAAGGCCACATCACAATCCATCACACCCTCTCCCACACTCACCACAGCGCCATTCCCCTCCACCCTCCGTCTCTTCTATTCTCCCACCACAATCACCGGCACAACACCCTCAACCCCAGCCACCCCATCCACCCCCACACCCCCCAAAACCGAAGCACCCCCACTGCCCAAACCCGAGACACCCCCACTGCCATGTCCCAAACCACCCCCACTGCCATGTCCCAAAACCCCCCCACTGCCCACCCCCGACTCCGCCCCACTGCCCAAAACCTTCCCGGCAACACCACTGGAAACAGCCCCTCCCCCCATGGCCGGCGATCTCCACAATTTCCGCTCAGCAACCGTTTCAGGGGGTATCCAACCCATGTTCAACAACGGTGGACCCCGGCGTGATGACGCCCGTAACCATGCGCCACAAGGCTTCTCGGCCTTAGGGTCAATACGCTCCAACGCAAGCCTACAATGCCTGTCCCCATGCCCAACCAACCCGCATAAGAAACAAAAAGTTGGCAACCGCTCATACCTGAAATCAATAATAGCCCAACTCCCGGCATCCCGCTTCAACTTCATGTGCTTCTTGAGAGCCTTGGTGATGTCCAGCAACACCCGTACACGATAATACGTCCTCATGGACCCATCAAAATTCCTATCATCCGCCATTACCACCCTCCCCAAGAACGAGCCAATCGCATTGACCACCGACTCCGAACGAAAACCTACAGGCAAAGCATGTATTTGAACCCAGAATTCAGCATGGTCCAACTGTACCGTCTCCGGATCCTCCCCCAACTCCAGCCTCTTCATCACCAACAAACTCTGCTCATACGCCCAAGGGCCCTCGCTCAAGACACGCAGGAGATTGGCCTCGTGGTAAAACCGGAAAAGAAACCTACGTGGTTGAAGCTCACGCATGTTCACACCCATGGCCGCCTGCCACACCCCCGCCATAGTATCTTGAAAATAAGCAAACCGGACAGCACGGTTTGTGAGCAACCTGCCTACTGCATGAAACCCCTCTTCCCCCGCAACGTCAGTGTTCGGTTCGTAGGGCACACGAATTGCCAGCTCTTCATCCTCCACATCCGCTAAGGTCAGGCTCGCACACTGGTCCGTTAACTCCTGATTAGCCATTCGCAGTGGCCGTAGACACCGTCGACAAGTCGTGCGAGTCGTTCACAAAGAAACCCTAGAAAACTCGCGAAAATTGGCGAGAGAATATTTCAGAGAAAAAAACTCGATTGATCATTTCTAAACTGATGAAATTTACTTCTCCGATAGTTTTGTTAGTGCACTTGAAATCTGAGTCTCACTCATGCTAATGCAGTTCATCCAGAACAAGCCAATGGGGAAGAGATAGTTGCTGCAATTAACTTCCCGAATGGGAAGAGGACGACACAATCTGGAGGGAATAACAAGAGCTCAGCCAAATGCATCTTCTGCGGAATGACAGGCCACACCATTGAGAAGTGCACTTGAAAGTTTTGAATTTTTACTTGGAATTATTATTTGGTATGGATTTTTATTTGCTATTAACATGGTAAGTAAAAGATTGCAATCGAAATCTATGTGCATTGAAACTACCATAAAACAAATTAAAGGTGTAAAGAAAATTTTTTGAGAAACATAAAAATGAAGGATTTGCTTCGAGTATAAATACTGCAAAAAGTATTGCATGTGAGATGAACATAGATGCTACATTTCCAATTAAACGTTGCATTATTAGGAAAAAAACAAATTGACGATTATGATCATGAAGAGGAAATGCAATCACATGAGGAGTCCTTTAGAGTTAATTATTTTCTAATTGTTGTGGATATGACAATTGCTTTATTGAATACTATATTTGAGCAGACATTTGAAAATGTTTTTGGATTCTTATATGATTCAAAAACATTAAAGTCATTAGATAATAATAAATTAAGAGAATGTTGTAATAATTTTGTAATTATTTTCTCATAACAATGTGTCGAATGATCATTTTTGTTTTTGTTTCTGAATTAAAAGCGCTACAAATGAATGAAATGACTTTGCTAGACAAGTTAATGTCAGCGATTGAGATTCTTGAGTTTGTTGAAGTTGCAGATTGCTATCCAACAGTTTATAATCTTTCTATTGCTTATAGAATTTTATTGACTATACATGTGAGTGTAACATTTGCGGAGATAAGTTTTTCAAAATTAAAATTATTGAACACATACCTAAGATCATCAATGTCACAATAAAGATTAAATGGTTTGACTATATTGTGTGTTGAGAATGATATGTTAGATAATATTAACCGTAAAGATGTTATTGATGATTTTGCATATAGGAAAACACATAGAAATTTTCTTTCATGATTAGTTTTATATTTGTAAATTGTTGTAAATTTTTAAATTTTATTTTAAGTTAGTTGAGATTAGTAACTTTTACTTATATATTGAATTTAAAATTTAGTTACAAAAATTTGTGTTAACTATTATTAGGTCTTTTTTTTTTTTTTTTTTCACTTGTCCGGAGCCTATAAAATGATAGGATCAGTTCGGGAGGTAACTCCACTATAAAGCTTCATATTTATAAACAAAATTAAAAAGATAATTATTATTTTCATTATTACTTTATCATTATGGCTTTATTTTTAGCTTTTCAACGTGTCTGAATGCTAAGTAAGAAAAATATATGGTACACTTTGCGTTGTCTTTTATATTGTATGGTATATTCTGTCTTACAGTCCTACCTCTTACATCATATGATAAGCTCCATGTTGCCTCTTACATCAAATGGTAAGCTTTGCATATTGCCTCTTTATAACACCCCCGATTTTAAAGATACAAACTAAGCAATTTAAACTTAGAAATAGGATAAATCTAAACATCAAGAGATAAAAAGTGCGGAAGCTAAACTTGTCAATCGGGAAGTGTCACGCCACATCTAACTAAAAGCTAGATGCATAGACTAGGAGACAAATATTTAATCATCCAAAACATAGCATCAAGTTCACAAGTTCAAATCTATAGGCACACAGGCCTCCACCACTAGCTAAGGGACAAAAGGGAGATACGCTAAACTAATCCATCTTCTAGCGCGCTTGAGGGGACTACTCTGTACCTGTAAAACATAAGGGGTAGCACCCGTTAGCGAATAATGCTAAGTAACCCACCACTACGCGTTGAGTACCATATAGGTATATTTTATAGAGAAAATCATTTGAGACAAGGAATATATAATATATAGTCTTTTAAAACGAGGAATAGAGACAACATAAGACTCCTCAGAATCACTCTCAATCAATTGATGAAACATCATACAGTTGCTCGATAGATCAATAAGAATGACAAAATCAACATATAATCAACAGGACACAACATTCAGTAATCAATCAAGAGATAACATCAAACATACGCATAAACAATGGAAGTCAAAGATGACAACCAATGACATGTTCCAATCTTATGCTCGGTTCCAACCTTATATCATCATTCCAACCTTATTTCAGTTCCAACCTGTACCTCCAAGTGCCACCCTGTACACCAAGTCCAACCTTATCCCTCCTAGAGTCATTGCTCCCTGCCTGCTTGCCACCGATCTCATAGACACAATATCATAATAATATAGTACTAATCACATGATAGTATACCGCCAATCAAGTGAGCAAAGCTCATTACCACCAATCTCATAACAATCACATAGTCATTGACATAGAGGATTGAGGCTAATCAATAGCCCAATCAAATATCAACAATAGAGTACAACATATGTACTAGATAACAATAAAGGATTAATCGTAATACTTCAATGAGAGACATGAATCGAACAATCAAGACAATGACACAATAACAATAGGCTTCAATACAAAGATTACAATGATTGGTGAATACAAGTTACCAATCTTCATCGAGAACGAATGAACGAAAACATACTAGCATCAACAACATCATAACTAACATGCACATCAATATGATAAACATAACGGTTCAAACGAACATCAATGACTTCACATTAATCCAACGAAGAACAAAGTTGAAACTTTAAACATGATTCAAGACTCATAAGATGTAACACCCCCGATTTTCGATATAATTTAAAACCATTAAAGCTTATAAAATAAGGACAAGTCTATCATTAATATCCCAAATAGGCGGAAGCTAAACATAAATGTTGTGGTGCTATGCCACATCTAAGTTTGAGAACCTAGATGCACAAGCTAGAACTTAACTAAACAAAGTATAAATCATAATCATTATCCAAATACAAGCATGGCTCACAGGCCGTCTAACTAAAGCTAACTACCATCTAACTAGGAACCGCAGCTCTGACTAGCCCGCTCACGAGCCAACTAATCAGTACCTGAAAAACATGCGGTATCACAACCGTTAGCGAATAATGCTAAGTAACTCACTCCCACCCGTTGAGTACCATAATCATATAAATATAGGAAAACCATTTTGAGACTTGGGAATACATAAATATAGCCATAAACAACTCTAACTTTAAAACCAGGAATAAGACTCAAGACACACCAACAGACTTGACACGACAAGACACACAAAGACACAAGCATGCAAACCATGACCACAAGACAAGACGACAATAAGACTCAACAATAACAAACAACAACAACAACAACAAACACGTCCTTGTTTCAACCTTATACCAAGTTCCAACCTTTACGCCTCTCCAACCTTATATCAGTTCCAACCTGTACCTCCAGGCCACCCTACATACCATCATCCTTATCCCTCCGGACCACCACATCTCCCCGCCTACATAACCGTCAACAAGACCACCGATCTCTTAGCACCCGCGGTGCCATTAAATCACACACTGGTACCGCAGTACCATCACACACAAGCACATGTAGTGCATCAAACCACCAACATATCTTTTTCACCAATCTCATATCTTTTCTCATCATGGACAACAACACAATAAACAAGACTCGACAACGACTCCATAAGGGGATAATCAAGAGAAGGGCGCATCATGCATATTGACTCTCAACAACAAGTGACCTCAAGGCGACCACAAGACTCATAAAGACCATTATAGACCATACTTTGGTACCACACGACACAAAGTATGGGCCACATGCAAAGACACGATTCACAATTCACATTACGGTACTTAAGACATCGTACTGGACTCACAAATATCAAACGGGGTACATCGGGACACGGGGAAACAATCAACAGAGACCGACAAAACACCCCACCAGGTACGGCGGGAGGACAACCTCCTGCCGGACTGCCCGCCGGCGGGCTGCCGGGTTCCAGCGGGCATTCCGGCGGGTGGTCGTCCACCCGCCGGCCACCCGCTGGAGCCGTGGCCCTTTTTCCGACGGGTGGTCGGGTGGGGGTTTGTCCTCCCACCGACTACCCGCTGGAACACAAGTTTCTTGGCATTTACCCATCCCGGGAATTCTCTAATTTTATCCAAAATCAAGTCCAAACACGCCCAAATACATATCAACAACAATAGGGACTTGAACACATAGAATAGGCCAAAAAACAACACAATCGAATCCTAAACACAAACTCTAAACATGCCAAGACTCAAGGATAACCACATAACGATTCAAGGGCATCAAGAACCTCAAGAACATTAAGAACCCATCATAGAAAAACCCTAAAGACAAGCTCTAACATGTTTAAACACAAGAACATGCATATACACACTTACGAATATCAAGAATATCAAGATCATCAAGATATCACAATATAAACCCTAAGACAAGTTCTATCAAGGCATAATCACAAAAGCACACATACAATCATTCAAATGAGCCAATCAATAAAAGATAGCAAGGAAAATAGGTTTTGTAAGACATGGGTTACCTCGTAGCTTTAATTAAACTTCTTACGACTTCTAGGATCTTTCCTCAAGGTCCTCTTCCTAACGATCTTTCCTAAGCTTGGTGGCGGTGGAATTCTTTGTCTGGATTCTGGGAGGGGATTTTCGAGTGGTAGAGAAGTAGTTGGGAGGGAAAGTGTGACACCCCGTAAATCCAAAATCTATTTAAGGATTAATTAGATAATTAATCCTAGCTTATTTGGTAATTTATTCCTAAAATCCTGAAAATTCAATAGTCGGAGGACTAGAAATTGACTAGTCAATCCAAGTCAAAGAGTTGTACTCTATGCCTTATGAGTTGTTCCCTTGTCTCCTTATTCTCCCAACTTTAGTAAGGGCAAAGAAGTCTTTCTACCTTATGTTTGTGCCCCAAGCTAACCTAACATCATCCATTCATTCCATCCACTAACACCCTAAACATAAAAGCTCCACCTTCTCTCTAGAAAATTGATAGCTTATTCTTCAAGCCAAATTTTGGGTGTCTTAAATCCTACAAGTTGGTCTCCAAGATTCAAACTTTCTTAACCTTGAGCATAGGGGAGGGTAAGATCCTTGATCTCTTGGTGTTTTTAGTATCTTTTTCTAAAGATGGAATCTTTGTTGTCTTTGGTGTGTTTATGAAGTTGAAGTTGAAGGAGAGCTTTAAGATAAGCCTTTAAGGGTGTGAAAAGTGAAGTATTAGGCTACAAGAGGTAACCCATGCTTTACAAAATCTATTTTCTTACCTATATGATGATTTCTTGACTTCTACTTGTGATTTTTGTTATGAAATGTGAGTTTTGATGCATTGTCTTGTGGTAATGCATATCTAGAGCTTGTTATTAGGGTTCTTGTATGCCATTGTTTGGCTATTTCTTGGATTCAAGTCATATTGTTGTATTTTGTGAGATTTTGGGTGTTTTGGACTTGAATTTGGACTTGTTGTTGAAAATCCCCGAAGGGATTATTTTGTGGTACAGGGTGTACCCGCGGCGGAACAGCGGGCAGAGCTCCACCCGCCGCCCCACCCGCGGGGTGCATATGGTTTTGGAGTGTGGTACCCGCGGGCGGAACCACGGGTGGAGGTCCACCCGTGGCCCCACCTGCGGGGTACACATTTGTAATCGGTCGGGGATTTGTTCCCTGTGATTCTTTTGACTCGGTAATTGATGTTTTGACCTCCCGATGTTGTTTTATTGGGCTATTGAGTGTCTTCTTGATGTTTCGTATGTCTAGAACGGTATGTTAGGAATCTATGTAGGATTTTGGTGTCTTGAATCGTGCTAAGTGTCCAACTTTGTGATTCGTTGGACTATGATGAGTCTTGTATGTTCTATGGAACTATGTTTGGTTTACCCGTTTGATAAGCATGCTAGTTTGATGTTGAAATGCTAGTGTGTGCGGTTTGTTCTTTCCTATTGAAGTTGGCAACTTGTGTTGACCATCGTTGGTGTCGGATTGTAATCCTTCCTTGTTGAGTATGATTTCATATCTTTGTTGTGATCCATTGATTGATGTTTGTGATGGAAACGTGTGTATTGGTTGTACCTTGATTGCACGGTTAAGGGTATGAGACCTTAATCTCCAAGGTACAGATGTGGTCCTCATGGTGGCCATGAATGAAATTGGTGGTGTAATCTGAGCGTAGGCTCACTTGTTGGAGATTGTGTGAATGAAATGAATGGTACCCTCGTGTACTCATATGCCGGAGACTTTGTTGGAGATTGTTGGAGTGGGGACGACGGTCCTCGGAGGCATAAGGTTGGACTCAGAAGTACATGGGTTCTCGGAGGTAATGGTTGGAACTGTAATAAGGCCGGGGGTAACCATAAGGTTGGAACAGGGCATAATGTTGGAACTTGTGACATGAAGTGTCACTGAGGCATGTAGTTGCCAATGTTTGAATGTCTATTCTTTGTTAATGAGCATGTCGAGTGGTATTCTACTTTGTGATCAGTAGAATACGCATCGAGTTGTATTTGGTTATTATTGTTGTCCTTGTCTTATCGTTGTCTTGGGATGTTGATTTCCCTTGTTCCTTTGAGAGTGAAATAGAGTCTTTGCAGTTGATCTCTCTATATGATGTTTGAACAGATATATACTGTATTTCGTTTCAAAAATGGTTTTGGTTTATACTATCTATATATGTTATTTAACGCGTATTGATGGGTTACCAGCAATTTTCGCTGACCGGGCATCGTCCCCTTTCTTTATGTGCTTTACAGGTCCTGAGTAGCTTATGGCGAGCGCATTAACTGTCGGTTTGTTAGTGTAGCTCCCTTAGACTGATTAGTTAGTGTCTTGGGCCTGTGTGCCATAGTTGTATGGACATGACTTAATACGTTTGCTTAGATTTTAGCCTGTACACCTATAGATGTATAGGTGTGGCGTGACATTCCCCGTATTTTGTCTTTTGCTTCCGTGTTAATCTAAACTTAATGAGTAGACTTATCTCTTTACTAAGCTTTAAATGTTTTTGAAAATTGTGAAAATCGGGGGTGTTACAGAAAGGGTTCTAAAGGCCTCCTAATTCATTTTATATAGGTTTAGGACTCCTAATTAGAATCTGATTAATACTGGTCCAACTTCTTTATTCTAGCGGGCTTTAAGGCTTAAATATAGGCAAGGGTCCACGGTCCACCGCAGACCACACTAATTAATTAAGGGATTTTGACTATATTAAATCCTTTCTAACTATTCTTAACGGAATTAATTAAATAATTAACCCGAGTTTAAAGGGCGTAACACGGGGTGTTACATAAGCCTATCAAGATTACTTAAGACATTGTTCTAAACGTACGAAACATCAAATGAGACACACAATTACACAACAGTTCAACAAAACGGAGGCCAAAGCACAACGTACCAGTGGGCGGAACGGTGGGTGGACAACCACCCGCCACCCCCTTACACTGTACCAGCGGGTGGGCAACCACCCGCGGCTTCCCTCGCCGGCCATCACCAACGTTCCCCGTGGGCGGAACAGTGGTAGGTTGCATGCCCGCTGTTCCGCCCGCGGGTTCCCCTGAACTCAAAAACAATTTCCCTTCGAGGGGAAAACATTAACAATGCCAAGTTCAAGTCCAAAACACCCAAAACCTCACATTCAATAATAAAGGAACTTGAACACATGAAAAGCTCAAAGAATAGCATTTATGAACCCTAGATACAAGCTCTAACATGCATAAACACAAGATTATGCATCATTTCACTCATGAATGTCAAGAATAGCAAGAAATCCATATTATCAAGTGTAAAATAGGTTTTGTAAAACATGAGTTACCTCTTGTAGCCTAAGTACACCTTCTTCAACCTCTAATCCTCATCTGGGAACTCTTCTTCTACAAGGTCTTCCCAACACAAACCAAAAACCACACAAATAACCAAAAATTTAGATAAAGTCAAGGAAGAACTAGGTAAAAACACTATCCAAGACTAAGCATTACCTTTCCTAAGATCTTGGTGGAAGAAAGTTGTAATCTTGGAGGGTTCTTGGCAAGATTGAGGAAGGGTTTTGGTTGGTTTGGGGAAGAGGCTAGGATTTTAGAGAGAAGGTGGAGAGAAAAGATCTTTCTTGCCTATTGTGGGAATACAATAGTGGTGTGTTAGGGAAAATATCTTGGATATCAAGTAAGGGTGTGAAAGGACTATAATAGCCTCTCTTGACAACAAATTTGTTATGAAGAATTTTAAAGGCTAGGTACAAGGCATAAGACTCAAGGTACAATTCTTTGATTAACTCAATTGACTAAAGAATCTAGTCAATTTATGTCCTCCGACTATTGAATAAGGAATTAAGAAGAAGTTTACAAGGCAAGTCTAGAATTAATTAAATAATTAATTCCATTTAGAGGATAGATTTCCGGGGTGTCACACTCTTATATCATATGGCAAGCTCTGATTTGCCTATATGGTACTGTTCGCTACCATTTTCGACAATAATAGATAAGTGTGTTGTCAAACACTAAGGTAGTATAACGTCAATCGTTATGCTGTGGAACTATAACCACCTTGCAAGGTGGACACGGTTTTATATTCATAATTACTGAACTATATGTTCATAATTATAAAGCTATATATTCATAATTTTTTAATTTCATATTCACAATTATTGAATCTCTATATTCATAATTACAGAATTATATGTTCATAATTATATTCACAACTCTATGTTTAAAATTATGGAACTATATGTCCATAATTTTTGAGTAATATATTCATAATCTCATAAATTGAATCAAACAAAGTAATATACCGAACTCTGATTACCTAAATCAAACGCACCTTTAAAATAATATAACGTTATCAGGTAATCTCATAATTTAAACTAAATATGGTGATATAATATTACCAGATTACCTAGGTAATCTAAACCAAACGCCCCTAGGGTTTTCCAAATCCCTAACCTCTGTGCTCCGCTTGCTGAGTGCTGCCTCGTCGAGTCGTCGCCGGACCAGTCACCAGAGACCAGTCGTCCAGTCCTCCACATTGCCTGCTGCCGGCGGCCCTGCTCCAAGCGACGAACGGACCGTCACCAGAGACCAATTGTCCAGTTCTCATCGACGCACCACAGCTCCGGTCTCCTCCCGGACCTCTCCTGTGGACGAAGGTACTCACTACTCAGGCTTGATTTCTGATTTTTCTGATCGCATACCACAAAACCTTGATTTTTTATTTGAATTTCCTTAAATTCTCTTACGGCATGCTTTTGCTGATGCTTTAATGAATATGGCATACCAAAAGCAATGGCCCTTGTATCTCAGTACAAAGAATACCATTCTCAAGATATATGATGGGAGCTAATCCACTTTTCATCTCCATTGGCCTTCTTTTATATTTTACTTGTTTACCAAATTGTATTTCTTCATTTGAGCTAAGCTTAACAGTTTCGTGAAGGTTTAAGGACATCTTTCAACAAGTCTATGAAGCTTAATGGAAATGAAAGCTTAATGGTGAGAATTCTCTTTCTTGGGATAGATAGATCTTGCATTGATTATTGACTTATTGTTGAGACTAATTGTTCCATTTCTGGGGTAGGTACGAACATGGTCTCATTGATGATGATATCATTCATATGGTTGCTTATGCATTGAAAAGTGATGGTGGTTATGTATGGGTATGCAAGAACTATGATGGGGATGTGCAGAGTGATTTCTTAGCTCAAGGTATGCTGAAAATGATTTTATGTTTTCCCTGTCTATCTGTGTGTGAATGATATAGATTATTCTGACTTGTATAATGTATATTTTAGTCTTTTGTGTGGATACTGTTGGTTGAAAGTTGAAACCTTTGTGTACATCTGTGGAAGTAGTTTACTGAAGGACTTGTTCATTTCTCTTTCAATTTTCAGCTCATTGTCTCTTTCCTAGATACCTATTCTCTTTATCTTTGTAACAGGTTTTGGATTCCTTGGGTTAATGACATTTGTCCTAGTATGCTTCACTCTGTCCATAATAAGTGCGGAATGATAGTGTATTTTAGTTATGATCAAGAATGATTGAAGTTTCAAAGTCATGAATTCACAAAAGAGAAATAAGATTGAGATGTTGGAAAGATAAACTATTCATTCAAATATGTGTTTTGGTTTCCCTGTCTAGATTTTGGTTAATGTAAATTATAAGGATTGGTTGAGTGATGAATACATTCTTGTTCTGTTTACTATTATAGATGTTTGCTTGTTAGTTTGCGCTAGAAAACTAGAAAATGATAGGAATTGGGGTTTCCTAAACCAAACTGAAACCAAACATTTTTAAATCGAATAGAAACCAAACCGAACTACAATGTTAGACCGAATGGTTTCATTTTTTAAAAACCGAACAAATACTAAAACGCCCACCCCTAGTCTTCTACTTCCTCAGGCTTACTATTTGTAGGCTAATGAAGTAGGGAACTAGTGATGATATAAGCCCAAATGGTCCAATGATTGTGAAGGCCCAAACACTGCTAGAAAGCATCTTTTTCTGACCACCCAAAAATTTGGTTGCAAAAAATGCCTTTGTTTCATTTTTTCTTTAGAGGGTCGTGGTGGTCAAAAAAGTTTTGCCAAATTTAAATTTTAAAATCAGTGTGTATTTGCAAGCACCTTGGTGGTCGGAATTTCCAACCACTATTCAAAAGTGGTTGGAAATTCTAACACCAAGTTAGGTGGTGGGAAAGTTTCGGCATTTTGAATTTTTTAAAATTGGAGACCTTTATATATATCTCCCCTGCACATTATTTTATAATTGAAGAATATGTAGTGTGCATATATATATATATATGTGTGTGTGTGTGTGTGTGTGTGTATATTTATTTATTTATTTATTTATTTATGTATAATGTATGTGCTTAGAATTATTTGTATATTTATGATTTTTTTTACCTTGCATTTTATATGTGTGTTTATTTATTAGTATTAGTATATTGGTATATAATTATTTTAAATATTTATATTATTTGTAATATATTTATATAGGGATCCCTATTTATATATGTTGTGTTTGTATTGTATATACTTTTGCAGTTGTTTAAATGGGTAATGTACATGAACGTCGGAAATGGATGTATAACCGATTGTTACCCGGAAAAAGGGGTTACACTGATGAGTTTTTAGCGGGTGTTGAGGAGTTTATAAATTATGCAAGCACACTTCCTGTATACAAGGCTTCAATGCAGATAAGGTGTCCATGTAGTAAGTGTAAGAATAGAGTACACTTGTCTGCAGATGATGTTCGTGTTCATTTGTATAGGAAGGGTTTTGAACCAAATTATTGGGTTTGGACGTGTCACGATGAGCTTGACCCCTCAATACAAAGACATATGAATGAGGGCCCGAGTGAAAACAATCGGTATGAACAAATGGTTTTTGATGTATCTGGTCCATCATCTTTGCCATTAAATGCCGATAACGACCAAGATGAAGAGCCACATAGTAGTGCAAGAAACTTTTATGATTTGTTAAATGTTGCGAGACAACCTTTATCAAAGAATGTTGGTGAGGAAACAGAATTGTCATATGCATTGATGATGATGAATATCAAGACAACTTTTAATATACCACAGCTAGCAATGGATCAGATATTTCAATATAATAAGCGTATAATGGGTCCTGATAATCGAGTACCTACTCGGTATTGTGATGCCAAAAAGTTACTTACAAAACTTGGTCTTGGACATGAGAAGATTGATTGTTGTATAAACAGTTGCATGTTGTATTATAAGTCTGAAATCAATGATAGACACTGTAAGTTTTGTGGTGAGCCAAGATTTAAATCGCGCCCACCTGGATTTGCTCGTGCAAAAGAGGTGCCACGCAAAAGCATGCATTACATTCCTCTCATCCCTAGATTGCAACGTTTGTATGCATCACATAGCTCTGCTTCACATATGCGGTGGCATTATGAAAATCGCCGTGAACCTGATATTATGTGTCATCCTTCAGATGGGGAAGCATGGAAGCACTTTGATAGTAGGTTTCCTGATTTCGCAGCAGATCCTCGAAATGTGAGATTAGGCTTATGTTCTATTGGATTTTCTCCTTTTGGTTTTGCAAAGTCGTACTCTTGTTGGCCTGTTATGGTTGTTCCGTATAATCTCCCACCTTCAATGTGTATGACTACACCATACACATTCTTAACTTGTATTATTCCTGGGAAGAAGAATCCAAAAGCCAATATTGATGTCTATCTGCAGCCTTTAATTGATGAACTTCAATTGTTATGGGAAACAGGTGTCTTAACTTATGATGCGTCACTTAAACAAAATTTTATGATGCGAGCTGCGTTAATGTGGACCATCAATGACTTTCTTGCTTATGGTATGTTATCTGGATGGCAGACAACTGGGAAACTAGCATGTCCTTATTGTTTTCAGTATTCTAAATCATTTTACTTGAAGAATAGTCATAAAACATGTTGGTTTGATTGTCACCGTCAATTCCTTCCAATGGATCACTCATGGAGGAAGAATCGAGATGCTTTCATCAAACGACGGGTAGAGAAATCAAGACCTCCACCGATTTGGACAGGGGATGAGTTGTTTTGTAGTTTGAAAAATATCCCAAGGATTATTGATGGCCCAATTGATCGCATTGATGGGTTTGGACAATCACATAATTGGGAAAAAAAGAGTATATTTTGGGATTTGCCATATTGGAAGGACAACTTGCTACGTCATAATCTTGATGTGATGCATATAGAGAAAAATGTGTTTGACAACATCTTCTACACAGTTATGGATGTCAAAGGCACAACTAAAAACAAAGACACGCCTAATGCACGTCTCAATATGAAGGACGTTTGTAATAGGCCACAACTTGAGTTGGTAGAACAGAATGGACGTTTTCTTATGCCCAAAGCGAGCTACAGTTTGAATTGTACTAATCAATTGGCTGTTTATGAGTGGTTACGAACTTTGAAGTTACCTGATGGGTTTTCTTCTAATTTGGCTACATGTGTTGATTCCGCATCTTCTAAATTAATTGGGATGGAAAGTAATGATTGTCATATTTTTATGCAGTTTCTTTTACCTGTAGCCTTCATGTTTTTACCAAGCTGTTACTGGAAGCCTTTGACTGAGTTAAGTTCGTTTTTCCAAAATCTTTGCTCTACATCTCTACGTGTAGACAAAATATGTGAAATGGAAAACTCGATTGTTTTAACATTGTGTAAGTTAGAACGTTTTTTCCCTCCAGCACTATTTGACTGCATGGAACACTTGCCTGTCCATCTTCCCTATGAAGCACGTTTAGGTGGCCCAGTACAATATCGTTGGATGTATCCATTTGAAACATTTCTCAATCAGTTGAAGTCCAAAATGAAAAATAAGAGATATGTTGAAGGTTCAATGGCTGATGCATATATGCTTGAAGAGTCAACACACTTTGCATCATTTTATTTTGATGATCATGTGCAGAGTAGAACAAGGGTAGGTCGGAACCTAAATGATGACGGCATTAATCCCAACTTGCCAATTACTCTGTCAATATTTAATCGACCAGGTCGATCGATGGGCAGGAGAAAGTCAAGATATTTAAGTGCAGAAGAACATTTCTTAGCTCATCAATATGTCTTACTTAATTGTGAGGAGGTTCAACCTATTTTAAGGTATGTGTGCTTCATTTTATAAATGTATTTCTCTATTTTGGATTCAAATGTATATATCTAACTGAACTATTGTAGGTTGTATGAAAAAGGTTTGCGGCGTTGCAATCCTGGTTGTACTGATCAAGATGTAGAGGATGAAGTCGAAAGGAGTTTTGCACATTGGTTTAAAGAATACGTAAGAAGTTAATGCTTTGTGATTCTTGATTCTTTATTATTCATATATGTTGTTACATGACTTTTTTATATTTATTATTATTAGGTATATAACTCAAAGAATAATGTGAGTAACCAATCACTCATTGATTTGGCATCTGGGCCGTTAATGGAGGTAAGCACATACACTGGATATGTTGTTAATGGTTTCAAGTTTCAGACTGAAGCACATTGCCGTATAAAGTCGACTTCTAACTTTGGAGTGTCTATTAAGGGAACTGGTTTAGTTGAATCAAATTGTTTTGGCACGTTGCAAGAGGTTGTTGAGGTTGAGTACCCAAATGTCCCAATTAAAAAGGTAGTTCTCTTTAAGTGTGAGTGGTTTGATCCAACACCGAATGTTGGGTCGCGATTGAATTCTGAATATGGTATCACTGAGGTCCATTGCAATAAACGATATGAGAAGTATGATCCTTTTATCATTGCACAAAGTGCATGTCAGGTGTGTTATATTCCATACCCACGAGGAATAAAGGAAAAAATGAATTGGTGGGTAGTGTTGAATGTACGACCTAAAGGAACTATTGACAGCGGGTATAGCTCTAGTTATACATATCAACAACAGAACATACCGTTGCTTACATATGGGGATAGTCAAAGTATTGAAGATGACATGCAAGACTTAGTGCACAAACCCTTACAAATGAATGAAGTGGAATTAAATCAAAGCGGAAATCAAGGTTCCGAAGAACGTGTCCAAACTGAAGATTTTGAAAAAGATGATAGTGAAGAGATTGAAGAGGATAATGACAATTATATAGAAGATGATAGTGGAGATTCTGATGACAAAGATTCTACACCGTTAGAGGATGATGATAATGAGCAATCCGAAGATGACGAGGGTGAACTTTAATTTTTAGATTTGAATTTGAATTTATTTTAATGTTTATTTTAATTTGTGATTTATATGTATTTTCATTTGCCTAAAAACTTTTGAAGTGATTTATATGTATTTTCATTTGCCTAAAAATGTGTGTACTTTATAAGTTAATTTATTTTTGTTAACAGTAGAATGAAGAGGCGTTTTTTTTGTGCTTGAAATTTTTGCGCTATTTTTTTCTTTCCGGCTTTTGACAGAGTCACTGCTGGGTTTGAAAGCCATTTGAACAAATTTCTGCTAGCTAGGGTTTACTCTCTCACCACTTCTCCTTTGCCATTTCTCCGTTGAAAAGAAGCCCGTCACAACTCAGGTACGCCATTTTTATGTTTTGATTTTTGTTTTGTTTTGTTTTTTTTTTTTTCTCTAAATTTTCTACATATTTGGTACTTGTTTTTGCCTAGATTTCCACTTGTTTATTTTTCTAGATTTGTATTTGTTGTTTTCTCAATTTCTACTTATGCTATGGTTAACTTCTCATGATTCTCTATGAAAGAAATTTCTGACAAAAGAAAATATTGGGCATGTTGATTGTTAGTATTCCATTTTCTTCTGGTTTTTATTGTTCTGCAACTGTGGAAAATAGAGTTTGAGACATCCGTGTCATATCAGAATGATGGAATGAGTATGTTGTGTGCTATGATAGGTAGTTCACTGCATCAAACCTAATAAGTCACTGCTTTGGAATGAGACTTTTGGCTGGTTTTGCTATAGTGGTTGGAGTAAAAAAACTTGAGTTGTGCGAAAGTCTACTTACAACAATGTAAAGCAATAAAGTAGCATGGGTGCATTATTCTGTACAGTCCTCAATATACCCTTTCCAGAAGTCTTTATCCTCAAATTAGTTTTCCCCTACAGAAAATTTTTCACTTCTTACCCTTGCTTATGAAGTTACTTTGTGCCATAGACTGATCTTCTGTCATGATATTGCAAAAGCTTTGCAACAGTTGACAGAGGAAGATTATCAATCATTCTTATTTCGACATTTTGCTTTCATCAGTAATATGAAAAAAAAAAAAAAGGTTTCAAATTAAGAAATAAATATGACCATATGCATCTAACATTTAGGGTGTGTTTGGAAACCCGGAAAATGATTTCTGGAAATCATTTTCTGGGTTTCCAGTGTTTGGCAAAGTATGGAAAATCAAAGTCAATGGAAAATGACTTTGGGTCAAAGGGAAAATGAGGGTGTTTTTATGGAAAATGACTTCCCCCAATTCTCCAGAGCTACAGTGGCTACACGAGTACATGACAATCTTTGTTTTCTTCTTTCTATCGTCTTCTTCATTTTCTTCTTTCTTTCAAACCTTCTTCTTTTTCTTCTCCCAAATTCCTTCTTCATTTTCTTGTGCAAACGACCAAAGGCGTTCTCCATCTTCTCCATCGACTTTCTTCCCCGTCTCTCTTGCCAAAAGCCACAGCCGAAAACCAGACCGAAGCAGGGAAACTAGTATTCTGATTTCTGGCTTTTGTGTGCAAAAAAGCTCAACATGTCATGGTAAGATTGCAAAAAAGCTCAACAAGTCATGGTAAGATTGCAAAAAAGCTGAACAAGTCATTGTGTGAAATGCATTTTTCCTGCGGTTTTGCCTAGATTTGGTTTGATATGCATTCCACTTGCAATAAATGTTCATATAATCTGTGAATTGAATGTCAATGAAACCCATACAATTTGTAACAATTGAAACTGTTATTGTAACAATTGAGGTGTTGATTGATAAGCATAACACTGTTATTGTTATCAAAATAGTTGCTCAAACTTAAAAGGTGTACTATGGATATTAAACTGGGGTAATTTTCTTCAAAGTCTTGCATGAGCTTCTAAATATTCTCAAAATTAGTGGTGCTATCAAATTGCATCCGCTAGTAGATTTTCTTATTACAGGTTGAAGGATTTATCATTGTCATTCTTGACTCCATCCATTTAAACCAAATGATACTTTCAAGTGTGGTATGTGGTAAAGTTGCAAAAATATGCAATAATGCATTACAAATGTGTGCCTATGGTTTCTCATGGACTGTGTAGTTTATTGTCTTTCTTGTTTTTCATGTAGCAGATTATTAAACAATTAAAATTGTGCCACAGAGAGGATCTATGAAATAGAGATATTAACTCTTTTTGGTGTGCAACGTAGTTTTGCATGTTTTCTCTCTTATACACCATGGGTCTATATTTTAAGAGTTAATATCCAAAACCCATACAAGTTACTGGCTAAAATTGGTAAATTTTCCAAACCAGGTGAGTTTTGCATTAAACTAGCTATGCCAATGCGTTCATGGTTAAGGAAACTTGTTTCCAGTGTAGAGACTTGCACTTCAATATGGGAATTCCGAATTTGAATACTGTAAACAGTAAACTTCACAGGCTGTAAACGACTTTACACATGCCAAAACTACGGGAGGGCATGTGTACCCAATTGAGGGGCAACATTTACACTACGGGGGGTACTATAGGTACCGTTTTAAAAATTGAGGGGTAATATTCACACAATTAATAATTCAGGTGTGACATTAATAATTGACATATTATGGAGGGCATAAATTATAATTTTCCCATTATTTTTTACAATAAATATTTTTCATTGAACTTAGTTTTTTTTAATGAAAAATTGAATTAACTCACACAAAAAGTGTAAATTATTTTTTTTAAGGCAATTAATATATTCTGATATAATTTTAATTGATTTAAAAAAAATTAAAAAGTATAAAAATAAAAATAAGGTATAAAAAAGCAAGTATTAATTGGTGTGCTGGCTTGGGCAACACGCACCTAAAATAAAGCACAGTTTGACTGCATTATACACCACATGGACATGTTGACAACTTGACATGGACTTGCTCCCCGAGTATTTTCCCATTTCTGTTTCTTCTTCTATTTAAACTCTTCAATCTTCATTTTCCCTTCCAATATATCTCTCTTAGCTCACAATTGACTTCCAATCGACAATGAAGAAAGAAGGTCGCCAATATGGAATGCTCCCATGGAACTCAAGATTCGGCCCCTACAAGCTGTCCGACTCGCCCCCAACACGTCCGGTCCAAAAGCTTCCGGCCACCATCCACATCCGGTCCAAGTGCTTCCGCCCCCCTCATTCGGTCGGTAAAACCAAAGACAAGGGGACGCACAAGCTCAAGTCCCGCGACGTTGTCGTTTCTAACTCTAGATTGACCACTTGGCGGGTCACGGAAGGCGGGCCCGACTTTAAATTTTCTGGGTTATCGGCCACTGGGATTTTGGATCGCTTGGCCATCGCGGATTACATGGATTATGATTACGATTACGATGATGTGCATGAAGAATGCGATAGTTTGAGGTAATGTCCACCTTTGTGGCTTGGTGGAATTGTGGGGGCTAAGAGAAGGCTCAGAATGGCTAGAGATATGGGATTAAAGAGAATTTGTTGAGTTTCCCTCATATAAGGAATATGAATATGAGTCTATCATATCTTATATAAGGAATAGGAGTGAAGCGGTTGTATCTTTAGGTGTTGTATGGACCATCACTATGAATTAAAGAATAGTTTTACTCCCGTGGAGGTAGGCATATTGCCGAACCACGTAAATCATGTTTTTTTTACTTTCCGTCACTTTTATTGTTTATTGTTCTTCTTAATCCCAACAAATTAGTATTAAAGCACTATTGAGATAACCAGTTCAAGTGTAAAATTTGAGGTATCAAAGTTTGATGGTACAGAAAATTTTGAGGTATGGTAGTTTAGGTAAAGGGTTTGATGGTAGTCTAAGGCAAAGAATTTGTTGGCACAACAAGACATTCTCAAAACCTTGATGGCAAAAAGTTGTAGACTCAATCCATGAAAAAAATCTCTAACAAACACATTTTATCTAAAACAAAGGTTTTATGAGCTTAAGATGCAGAAGGATTCGACTTGGTGCATCATATTAATGTTTTTAGCCAGATAATCTCAAATTTGGTCAAGATTGATGTCAAAATTGAAGATGAAGACAAGACAATGGTCTTGCTATTTTAACTGTCTCTTTCCTTTGAACATCTAGTAACTACTCTTACATACAGAAAAGTCACGATTAAATCTAATGAGATCAATGTAGCTCTTCTGGCTCTTAATCAACGCAGACAGAATGCATGGGAGGGCTCTATTGGTGATAGTTTTATGTTAAGATGAGTCAGGATTGTGGAAGGAAGAGCAGGAGAGTTATAATTGTGGGAAGAGATAAAGTCTAGGTCTAAGTACAGAAATAATAAAGAAATTGGATGCTACAAGTGTAAGGAGATTGGGCACATGAAAAGAGACGGTCCAAAGTTGAAGAAGCAGAAAGCTGGAAACGTGGTACAAGCTAATGACTCAGATTATAGTGAAAGTGGTGTTCTAATGGTTTTTAGTAACAAGATGAACATTTTTTGGACTTGTTGGGTGTTTCAAAATACTAGATGAACATGTGAGTGGTGTTATAGCGATGGGCAACACGAGTGCTGGGTGGGATGAGGACTTAGCATGAGTCGCAGACGGTATGGCAAGTCGACAGTTAGGGGCAAACGACTTGTGATAAAGTAATTCGTGAGCATGCACCGGGAGAACGCTAGATGGTGCATGGTGCATGTGGTTGGCCAATTAGGATGAGCATGGTTATTCCGATTCATTTGTATATGTGAGATAAGTCTTTTCTCTTAAAAATGCATATTCGTCAAGGTGAAGATTACTGAATTTGTCTCATAAATAATATGAATTTGTCTCATATAAAGAATATGAGTATGTTTTCATATAATAAATACGAATGTAGTGGATTGGGTCGAACTAATTGTATAGGGATATACTCCTATAAATACATTAGTTGTATCCTAGGTAGTGTACCATTATAATCACCATCATTATGAATAAAAGAATAATTTCATTGTGTGGAGATAGACACATTATCGAACCACGTAAATCATGTCTTCTTTACTTTCTGTCATTATTATTGTTTCTTATTCTTATTAATCTCAATAGAATTGAAGTGGAGATGGACTCGGAGGCGTTAGTTCAGGTAATAATTGGAATGGATCGATTGAAGACCTGAGGCAAACACGTTGATCATAAACTGTAGGGAGCTACTTAATTAGGAGGGTGGAGAGCTTAAACTTGTCACATATTCAAAGGGAAGAGAATCAAATGCCCCTACTTCCTAATTAATTTGGGTTAAGCTAGGGACTGAGGAAAGACTACGATTCTTGAGGAAGTGCCACCTCCAGTGGAATGGTGGGTTATTAGATTCAGACGAGAGGAGTTTGTCATTGAGGAGAATCAAATAAATGTGAGCTCCTCCTATGCAAAAAAAAAAAAAAAAAAGATTAATCATATTACTTTTTTACCCCTCTTGATTGAAGAAGATATCTTGGAAAAAATATATTTTTAATACACGCTTTGAGAGCTACACTGCGTGGGTTTATATACATAAGATCTAACAGAATATTAGCTATATAGGCTATAGGGGAATACATACTCTTTAAACTGAATATATACATAAGATCTAACAGAATATAAGCTGAATACCAGTTTAATGGCTATAGGGGAATACATACTCTTAGCTCCTAGGTTTAAAAAAATGGGGAGAAATCTCAACCTTTAATATGGTCTAGATCAACGCCCCTGAATGTAGAGAAATTTTAAATAATGTGGTAGCATTTAGATAATTTTTTATAATTTTGAAGTGCACAAGGTTATGCACTTATACTATGAGTGTAAAGAGTAATAACTTTGAAGTGCACTAATTTTGTAGTACAAGTGCACAAGTTTTGCACTACTGGTGGATAGGTTTTATACAACAAGTGCTTAGAGTAATATAAGTTTAAAAACGTAGTGACATTTTGGTAAAATTTTCTAACTTTGAAGTGCACAATTTTTACACTACAAGTGCACAATTTTTACACTACAGATGCATAAGTTTCACACTACAAGTACAAAAGGCTATACTATGCATGCAGGAAAATTTGCTCATTTTTTAGAACAATGATATGGAAAAATGAATAGCTCAAATTTCTTCGCATGTTTTACTTGGACACCTCTTCTCACCTAATCTCATCTATATCGGCTCAAATTGCTTGTCATATTTTACCTGGATGCCTCTTCTCACCTGATCTCATCCACACACACATTATTTATTTATTTATATTTATATTTAAATATGGTGGATCAACTGCGATTCTAGGTGGTTTTGTATATAGAACCCGCATCTAACCCAGTTTACCTCCCGATCCACCACCAATTATTATCCAAAAAAAATTCAATCCATGCAGGTGAATATTCGCGTAGCGGATTGCAATTTCCACCACTACTGCCACCGCCAAAAAATTATAATATTTTACAAAAAATGAATAATTTTCTAAAAAATATTTTTCAATTTTTGTTTCCAGATTTCTAACAGACCTTAAATTTAACTTTTTTTTAAAAAAAAATGAAAAATTTGAATTACCTCAGACAAGAAGTGTAAATTATTTTTTTAAAAAGGCAATTAATATATTCTGATATGAGTTTAATTGATTTAAATTTTTTAAAAAAGTATAAAAATAAAGAATAAGGTATAAAAAAAATATAAAAAAAAAAGCATTTTTAATTTGCTTGGGCAATACGCACCTAAAATAAAGAACAGTTTGACCGCATAATACACCACATGGACTTGCTCCCTAAGTTTTTCCCCATTTATGTTTCTTCTTCTATTTAAACTCTTCAATCTCCATTTTCCCTTCCAATATATCTCTCTCTTAGCTCAATTCACTTCCAATCGATAATGAAGAAAGAAGGTCGCCAAAATGGAATGGTCCCATGGAGCCCCAAATTCGGCCCCTCCACCTCCGCCAACAAGCTATCCGACTCGCCCCCAACGGCGGCGGGGCTCTTGCTCAGAGTCTCCCCGACTCGCATCCGCTCCAAGTGCGCCCATCACGTCGGTAAAGCCAAGGACAAGGCCAAGGGGACGCACAAGCTCAGATCCCGCGACGTCGTCGTTTCTAGCTATAGATTGACCACTCGGGTCGCCGATGGCGGACCCGGCTTTAAATTTTCCGGCTTATCGGCCACCGGGATTTTGGATCGTTTCGCCGCCGCCGATTACATGGATTATGATTATGATTACGATTACGATGACGTGCACGAAGAATCCGGCGGTTTGGATTATCTCCCACCCGGTTTATTTGTCGATTTGGATTTCGTCCCGTCGCCGTTGTCCGTCCAAATTGAGGCGGACGATTACGGTGACCTCGACGGCGGCGATGACGTCGACGTCGACGTCGATGACGATGCGATAAGCTTCTGTGAGGTGGGATTCCTGTTGGAACAAGTAGAGGGAGATGAAGGTTGGTGTCTAGTTGAAGAAATGTAATTAATTAATTAATTAAGATATGATTAATCACAGAATTAAATTTAATCCGTATCTTTTAGTCATATAATAATTGTATGTATTACTCTTATATATATATATTTAAAGTTTTATGTTAATAAATGTAATGTAGGTGTATTCGAAAAAAAAATGTAATGTAAGTGTTACGTGTAGGCGGGTGCACGCAATTAATTGTAAGTTTGTACAGTGTATCTCATTATTCAATATTCATATTCATACGTGCACATTATCACTTCCTTTAAATTATACACACACAGACTCTTAAAATATTATTTTAAATTAACAGGCTTGGTTGGTGTAAGTGATTGTGCATTTTTATTCTTCAAGAGAGGTCAATATGGTAAATTATTGTTGTACATTATTTTTGTACTGAATGTACATTATACAATATAATATACACTCAGTACAACAATAATGTACATCCCCTGAATACAATGTATATTATTTTTATGCTGAATGTACATTATTTTTGTACTGAATGTACATTATTTTATAGTCTACAAAATATGATCCATACAACTTGTATAGATCATGGTCCACACAATAATAGTTGGGTCAAGACTTCGAACCTCCTCTTGTGTGGAAAAATCAATTTGGCAGTACATTGCTCTTTAATTGGGCCGGTCCACCTTGTAGTCTGTCAAAAAAAATGTGCTTATAAAAATGATGACTATTTTGTGAGATTGTTTCACGTGACATTAGATTGATCAGATCTAATATTACATGGGTCCAACATTCTTCGCAAATTATGCTGTGTAACCGTGTGCACCATGTATGGTGCACACGGTTGCAAAAACGACGTCGTTTTGACTAAAAACGCGCGTTATACTTTAAAAAAAAAAAAAAAAAAAAAAGTAATGCTGTGCAACCGTGTGCACCATGGTGCACACGGTTGCAAAAACGACGTCGTTTTGACTAAAAACGCGCGTCCTACTTTAAAAAAAAAAAAAATATTCAGGTTTGATTCCCAGCGATAATATTTTTTTGTGCATAATTTGAATTATTTATCCACAAATTCATAACTATATATCCACAGTGAATGAATAACACAAAATTCAGAATGAATGAACTAAATATCCATAAATTCATAACTATATATCCACAAATTCATAACTATATATCCACAGTAATTCATAACTATATATCCACAATAATGCTGTTGAGGGAAATCGAAACTGATTTTTTTTTTTTAAATAGGACGCGCTTTTTTAATCAAAACGACGTCGTTTTGCAACCGTGTGCACCATGGTTGCACAGCATAACTATCCAACATTCACTTGCTTCTCAAATTTTCTTAAGTTGAGCCCTAGTTCTCTATCAATAAATTCTTCCAATCCATCCAATCCAGGTAAAAATATCATCTTTACCTTAAAATTTTAAAAAAATTGTTGAATATATTTCAATTTAGTAGAAAAATATTACCAATTTTGATTAAATATAGAATTTCAAGTTATTATCACATTAATGTATTTAACAGAAAATATTATTAATATGGAGTGTGAAAATTCACATTTTTTTTAGCACTATGTTGTAGGATGACAATCGAGTTAGTCCTTTGATTTCGGGCTAGTTCTATCAAGCTGTCGGACTTATCAGGCAAACTCAATTAAAACTTTTGACATTTTCAAGTTAACATTATGAAATTTCAATTTTGAACTAACACATTTACATTAATAAATATAAACTTATACATCATTCAATCAATATAAATATCCATTTCTAAATTCTAAGTAAAAATAATTAATATATTTATACTATATAATGTAATAATAAAAATAAGTTGTGTTATTTTTTTTAATTTATTTTCATACAAATATTTTATTTTGTAATGGAAAATTGACACTTTTTCACGCTGAGTTATATGCTTATAACACTTTTTTCATGAATTATTCATGTATCTACATTTGTCCCTTCAATTATGTTAAAAGTTGCAGTTTTTTCCCATTTATTGTTAAATGAATATTTTTACATTTAAAATAATTATTTTGTATAGGTTAATTTGACTTAGATGGTAAGACCATTATTTCTCTCTCTCTCTCTCTCTCTCTCTCTCTCTCTCTCTCTCTCTCTCTCTCTCTCTCTCTCTCTCTCTCTCTATATATATATATATATATATATATATATATATATATATATATAATATAATATAATATAATATAATATAATATAATATAAAATGATGAAATGGTCAATGGTTCAAATCCCGTATTAATAGTGAGATTCATGAAATTTAATTTTTGATATTTTTTAATATTAGTAGTGAGAATTGTAATAGAATTTTTTTATTTATAACATTGTGACTTCTTCTCTTTTTTATTTTATTTTTTTATTTTTAATATTAATTAATAGTGAGATGTGTGATTTATAATATGTTTTTCATTCAAATTATTTTATCTAATTAATTATATTTTATATTTTATTTTAAATATTTTTTAACTTATGTATTTTGTTTTTTCATCTCTAATCAACAATATTTATGATTCGATCTCTTAAGTGTTTTATTTTTTTTTCAAAATATCTCATTAATTTTAATCTTTTGCTCCCACTGAAAAATATTTTTGTATCCGCCCTTGGTCACAAATTAGTTTTGTCTAACTTTATCTAAATTTTTAAATTTTTTTTTTTAAAAAAAAAATCTAAAATTTAAAATAGAGTAAATATCCAAAATGGTCCCACGACTATAGCTAAATTCACAAATTCAACCTTAAGCTTCGGAATTTGACTCAATTTCGTCCTCTGCTAGTCTCCCCGTTTAATTGTCGTGAAATCGAAGGACAGCTTGGTAATTTCACATGGTTTCTCCATCGCCTGTTTAGTTGTTGTCTTTCACATGGTAATTGCCATAAAAAACTCCAGTACTCCAACATCCTTTTCCCCTGTCGGCGTCGTCTCTCTGGCGGAAGCTGTCTGCGAAGGCTGAGGCGAGAGATGGTGTGTGTCGCGAAGATGCCTCGGCCATCCGATCAGAAAGCTCTGTGTGTCCCTCGAGTTCTCCATCCTGGAATTTGCCGGAGATTGAGCCATTGCATGGACGATCGAAGGGTGTAGATCGCGTTGGGGATGTGCCGAGAATATCCCCGCTGGTCAGATTGTCGATCGGAAGTCTCTGGACTTCTCGGGATTTGTTGTGCAACCGGCGAGTTTCCGGCGAACAAAGGAGGCCGACAAAGGAAACGACGGTGGTGATGGTCTCAGTGTGGTTGTGGCTACCTGTTCACCTGACTTAAGCTCAATTCGACAGCCCCCTTGCGACAGAGTCGCGACCTGCCGGTGGTCCAGTCGTGGGAGCTCTTGGCTTCAATTCGACGAAATACAAAGAAAATTGGGTAGAAATTGCAAAGTTGACGGTAGAATTTAGCCCTCGTCGCCACGATTATGATGAGCCCCAAGAATCGCCCTATAAGACATTGCCTGTCTTGTATCCGCTCGCCGGAAGGCTTCTTGAAGATGGATCAACAAATGAGTGCAACGATGAGGGCGCGGAGTTCGTCCGAGCTCATGTTACAAATTACGATTTGGGTGAGTTTCTCCGGCAACCGAAGCTTGAAGATCTACAGCAGCTTCTTCCAGTTGAACATTCGTATAGTTTGTTTATGTTTATGAACAGGTTCCGGTGCGGTGGAACTGCGGTGGGGTTCTGCAATTTGTACAGGTTACTGGCCGGTCACTTGTAGGAAGAGTGGTAGATGCATTGGGTTTCACGGTTATGAGCGCAACAATGGCTTCAAGTGAAATTACAACTTGAGTGAAGAGATAACGCAACATTCTTCAACATATTACAACATGCTGGTGAAGGGATAACGCAAGCATGATGTGAAATTACCACTTTGTTCTTCAGTTTCACGGCAATTAAACGAGAAACTAACAAAGGACAAAATCGTATTAAAATTGCAAAGTTAAAGACTTAATTGGTTGAAATTGAAAGTCGAAGACCAATTTGTGAATTTAGCTATAGTCGAAGGACCATTTTAGATATTTACTCTTTAAAATATTACCTATTTTTGCTTATCACAATGTATATTTGTCTATTTCAGTCAATTCTCTTCTGCCTAGCAGAGTAGCAGGTAAAGGTAAAAGGTGTATATTCTTTGGCGGTGCAGGGTACTAGCTGCATCTGAGAACACAACATAACTCCCCTCAAACATTTGTAATATTTTGGCTTTTTTATTTTTATTTTTTAATATTAATAGTGATTTTTATTTTTTAATATTAATAGTGAGATGAGTGAAATTTAGTTTTTGACATTTTTTAATATTAATAATGAGAATTCTAATAGAATTTTTTATTTGTAACATTGTGACTTTTTTTTTTAATATTAATTAATAGTGAGATGAATGATTTATAATATGTTTTCCATTCAAACTATTTTATCTAATTAATTATATTTTATATTTTGTTTTAAATATTTTTTTATCTTAATGTATTTTGATTTTTCACCTCTAATCAATAATATTTATGACTCGGTCTATTAAGTGTTTCATTTTTTTTTTCAAAATATCTCATTAGTTTTAATTTTTTCATTCCCACTGAAAAAGATTTCTGGATCCGTCCTTGATCTCAAATTAGTTTTGTCTAACTTTATCTAAATTTTAAAATGTTTTCAAAAAGAAAATCTAAATTTTAAAATATTACCTATTTTCGCTTATCACAATATATATTTGTCTATTTCAGTCAATTCTCTTCTGCCTACCAGGTAAAAGGTAAAAGGTAAAAGGTGTATATTATTTCGAGGTGCACGGTACTGGCTGCATCTGAGAACACAACATAACTCCCCTCAAACATAGCCGTTATATCTGGGATGCCCTGCCCAAAGATTCAAAATCTAACGGTTATTTCAAAACCCTAGCGCAGGGCGAATTCCGACATGAGAGAAACAATGGCGAAGGAAGAGGAGTGCCCCCACCCCCAGAAGCCAAAATCTGAAGATGGAGAAAAATCAAGCACTCTGTTTAGCCCTGGGTTCCGGTCCGTGGCGGCGATGGCTGGTTGGGACGAAGAGGCGCTTCTGATGGCGTCTCTCGTAGTAGAAGACACTCCCGACCGAAATCCGGAACAGAAAAAACGCACTGGTCTCCTCAATTCCACCACTCCATCCACCAAATCGAGAAGGTATTACCATACATCTCTGTCTGTATTCATGGCGTTCCATTGTTTCCGTCTAAAATTCGGTGTTTCCAGGAAAAGGAGGGCTCAGATACGCGTGACGGTTCTCGATCTCGAAGAAGTTGAATGCGAGAAAAAGGAGACAGAAACCACCGAGTCCGGTGGAACTTCCGACAGTAAGAAAGGAGGAAATGCTGAGTCAAAGGCAAAGGAACCATCAATCCCCTGCAGCATTGATAAGCTTCGTGAAGAACTTTCTTGTGCTGTAAGAGTTACTCCCCCAATCTCAATTATGTATTTATAGCTTGTTTCTTTCTATGATCTTGCAATTTAGAAATTGGTCCATGGAATTTGCAGATTTGTTTGGAGATTTGTTTTGAACCAAGTACCACTCCTTGTGGACACAGGTACAATCTAACTTACCAATTCTAGTCCATTCAGTCATTTAGTAGTTGAAATTTATGAGTAATTTGCATTCAATTGGTTTGTAGTTTCTGTAAAAAGTGTTTGAGATCTGCTGCTGATAAATGCGGGAAGAAATGCCCAAAATGCAGGCAGCTTATCAGGTACCTTTTGGATATCTCTATCACTCCGTGTTTTTAGCATATAATATAATATATAAACATAAATGTGCAATCAAACTATCAGCTTGTGTTGCTTAGATTCCATCAATCCAACTATCAGCTTAAACTTTTAGTTGAGATGGAGCACATGTTTCAATTCTATGTAGTAAGCGTCAGTAAGGTTTGTTTGTTTGTTTCAAGAATCATGGTTGATGAATTATGTATATATAATCTTCTGAGTTTTGATCTTACAGCAATGGAAGATCTTGCACTGTGAATACAGTTCTCTGGAATACAATTCAGTTATTATTTCCACAAGAAGTTGAAGCAAGGAAAGCTAGTAATGGTAAAGTTCAGCAACAAAGTCCAGCAAGAACTCATCATCATCATCATAATAGTCGAAATCGAAGAGTTGGGATGTTAAATAATAATAATAGTCCAGAGGCAGAAAGTGAGCAGCAGCAGCATCAAAGCCTGGGAAGAGCAAACACCAGCAGGAGTAGAGTAAGAAGAGAGAGTGGGAGGCCAAGTAGAGGCGATTTCGTGAGTGTAAGGTCAAGAAGGGAGTTGCCAAGCCAGGATGAGGATTCTGCATTGGCATTGAGATTGCAAAGAGAGGAATTCATGGCAGCTTTCAGGGATGATTCTGAGGAACAGGAGGAACAACGCAGGAGGACCTCCTCCCTTGCAGTGGCCAGAGCAAATCTGAGAGCTATGGCGTCAAGAGCCATTAACATTCGAACTAGAAGTCGGGGAACATACTGAACTCTGGTTGGCATGTTTTAACAATTACTCTATTGTTATGGTTTTTTCTCCACCTTCTCCTCTGAATGCCCCTTGGAGGTTAGAATCCATCTGTTATTTTGTACTAATACATTGAAATGGCATTGAAACTTAAAAGATATATACAGCCATTTTTAGTGAATGTATTGTAAATTTCTTTGGGGTATGAATTCAAATCACTACAAAAGGAAGAGAATTAGGATATATTTCATTACAAAAAAGTTTTATTCACAAGAGATGGTACAAAAATGTAGACAACTGCAACAGTGTTTCCTGCTACATCGCCTCAAAATATTTTACAAGGAGAAGAGTGAACCTCAGGAGAAAAGCCCACCCACCATGAATCGAGTATGAAGACACCTAAACTATAACTCAACCATCAACTTACTTAGTATGAAAACTCATGGCCTCGAAGTGAAATATACTTCTTAACCCAGATCGAAATGTCCTCAGCACAAGCTTGAGCTTGAGGAGTATTAAGAAGCATGCCAATTGTTGCAAATTCATGGACCGCATCCTTATAGTAGAGAACAGGAGCATCAACATTGACCTTCCGGAGTTTCCCTGCGTATGCAATGGCTCTATCTTGCATCCAGTCATGCTCTGCCACTACTGTCAATGTTGGAGGCATCTTCTTTAATGGAGGACCCCTTCCCGGGACAAGTGGATTGGCAGCAGGGTGGTCTAAATCGAACTCCTCCTCGGGAAATAATAATTTCCATGCAAGTATACATGTCTCCTTGTCGTAGAAGTAGGAATTTGCCAGTTTTATCTCTGAATTCATTGGAACACTTCCAATGAAAAAAGGGTACATCAAAACCTGTGCAACCACCCTTACTGGGTCCAAAAGCTTACCTGCCTCTACAGCTTTCCGAGTCACATAATCTACAATGTTTCCCCCACAGCTTACCCCAAGAAGGACACATCTGCACAAGATGAGGATGCAGGAAGTGTTAGGCTTTTAGCAGGGGTTACTGGGTTAGGACACATCAAGTAATATATGAATTTACCTTATTAGAAATCATATGCAAATGGCCTCTTAGCATTCGTATCAAGTAATAAATAAGTAGACTTATAGGTTTGTTCCTATTAAGAATTCTACATTGTAGAAAGTTCACAAACACCCACACATAACTGAAGAATTCAATGATCACAGATAATATAAATTTCTTTGAGGATCTACCCTAGCCATTTGGAAATTGCTTATTGACCAAAACATACACTTCCTTTTCTTCTGTTCTCAATCACTTAATATGATTAAAATACCTCTGCACTTTCCAGTTCTGGAAGGAGACATGGAGTAGCAGCCTAGGAGGCACTGAAGAATTTCGCTGTGTGTGTGTGTTAGACTTTGGTGAATCTTAATGTCTCAAAAGTGAAAAGACCAAGGAGAAATGGAAATAAAGATTCCTACCAATGAATTTTGGGAATACTTGTAAAGTAGGTAGTCATATGGGGCGTATGCACCATGTATATGTTGTTCATTACCACCATGCTCACATCAATCTATGTTGGGCAAAGGCCGGTGAAGAGCCAAGTCCAGCACCTGGTTAGGGAGATCGTTGGGTGGAGGCCTAAAAGGGCCAAGTTCAGCACCCTGTCTCAAATGTGGCAAAGTTGCGCTATTAGCTATAGCTTTTGGCATAGTGATAAGCGCTTAATCCCAAGTCACGGGGAGAATTGCTACTACACTATAGTTTTTGGCTTATTCATACTAGCATTAGAATTGTAGCATTAATAACCAGAAATAAGGCAATACAACAGATATACACTTGTCAAATCCACATTTCTGTTTGATCTTCAGTTCAATCAATCAAATTACCACAATAGAAGAGAATAAGCACCACACCAAAAGATGCAAACTAACCTTGATGGATCAGCATGAGCAGCCAACCAAGGCTCCACCATTGATGCTCCAAAGGCATCGGCAACATGCTCCTGAACATCAGACTTTCTCAAATCTGCTCCTCCACCACCACCGCGCTTGCTCCTACTTTGTGATTTACTACATCCTGCCAAATTCGACTGCTTCGCCAACCAATGCAGCACCTTCAATCCATCCTCAAAGGCTGCCGGGAACCGATTCTCTGGAGCTAACCTGTATCCAACTCCCAAAACAATCACATCGCACAGTTTTGCAATTCTCCTACAGAACAAATCATTCGCCACCGTATTGTTGCTCCCGCTAACAAATCCGCCAGAGTGAAATTGCAACATCACCGGCAATTTTCTAGGTTTCTTACCGGCCGGTGAATATCCGATGTACACCCCATTCTCGCCGCTTATCAAATTCAAGTCAATGTCACGCCATCCGTCGCTATTTCTCCGATTATGACCTTTCCTCTCCGTCTGCGAAACATCCGCGATATTGTTAAAGGCAAGAGAATCAATGCTGTTCCGGCGAAAAAGAGGCTGGTTAGGATCGGGTCCTGAGAAGGAATCCGACTTTTTAAATGAATCGTTGTCCTTAGATTTGGATTGGAGCTTGGGATGGGAGTCCGGGGAGTTGAGGCAGGTATCGGGAAGGAATATTCTGAGGGAGAGAGAAGTTAAGGGATCGATATGTATATCCTTGGTGGCGACGGCGTCGGCGAACACAGGATTAGCGGCGGCGATCGGTTCCTCCTCCGGGCGGGACGTGACGCCAAATGAGGTGGCGCCATCGGTTCCATCTACGTTTTGGATTCGGTTCTGCAGCCGATGCTTCAACATATGCTTAAAGACAACACTAGAGAATTTTACACCGACGCTAGGCATTTCCACCCACCACCCAACCCCAGACTTTTCTCCTTCCTCTCTCTTTCTCAAGAATCATAACCTTGCCGGAGACTCTTTTTTGAATTGGATTCCAAAACAGACCGATTTTTAAATCATATCAAAACAAGGAATTACTTACTTTTGAAAGTTTTATTATCCAAGATTTTGAAAGTTTTATACTTTTGGAAGCCGTTTTGTAATAACATTATGACTTATGAGGAAGCAATTGAAAAACATTCTCAATTATTTGATTTGATATCTGTATTTTTTATATTAATGTTAAGAAAGTTGAAATGTAATTTTTTTATATATAAAATGCAATTATACTTTGAAAAAGAAAGTTAAAAAAGATTAGTGGTATTTTTGTGAAACAATGTTATGGGTTGGACATTACATACAAAAAAGGATAGTACACCCGTCAAAAAACAGTTGAAAAAATATATGAGAAGTTTGAACAATCGTACACTGAGCTCCCAAAATTTTTGTAAACGTTGAAGAGTTCGAATCTAGATACGGTTGTTGAAATACAAGTCAATCCATGTTGGTGATAAAGAACCAAAATCGATTTAATATCTCAAAAATAATATTTATATATACACACATAAGTATATAAAATAGGCTAAAGTGTCATTCCGCACCATAAACCAATAGCGATTCTTCATGCCGCACCACGAACTTTCATAAGTGCTGATGAGATGCACAAATTAATTTTTTTTTTTTCATTTAGAACTTTTAACAAGTTATCCGGTAAAGTTGATGACTTGGCGCCGGTAGTATTGATGTGGACTTATTAAACCTGAGAGATGGAGTCCACAGAAGCATTTTTAATTATTAAAAAAAAAAAAAAAAAAAACTTGACACCAGCGTGAGCTCTCTTTCTCTCTCGCTATCTGGACGAAGAAGGAACAAGAGACGGAGTGAGCTCCGGCGTTCCCTTCCGGCGAAGCAAGCAGGCAGCAACAATATCTATCTATCTGAATCTGAGATTTTTTTTCCTTCCTTTTTCTTGCCTATTCCCTTTTCGTAACGGTGATGGAGAGGCAGCACTGGGGAGTGAGAACCCCATCGTATCTTCAGCCGGCGACGGTGCCTCAACCGCACCAGAATTCTCCACCGCAGAGGAGCAGCTTGCCGGAGATTTACCCAAACCCCCCGATGTTCTTGGCCTCGAATCAGTTCTCTCCCATCTGCGTGTGTCATCGGATTACGGGCTCCGTCGTTACCACCCTCTGACGGTGCCGGAGATTCCTTTCTTTCTTGCCCATTCTTTTTCGAATGCTCTGACCTGTAATTTGACCAAGAAGAATGAAATTCATCAAGGAACCTTGAATCTTGAGGATATTCGAGGAAAGATAGTTTCTTTAGCAAAGGATCAAAATGGGAGCAGAATATTGCAGGATAATCTCGTTTTCTTGGACAATGAAGGAACTGAGATTGTGCTATCTGAGGTTATAGAATACGTGGTGTGATTTAATTTGCTGAAGAACCAATCTGGGAGTTACCTTATTCAGAAGTTTTTCTCAGTGGGCAATGAGAACAAAGAACTAATATTATTATAGCAGTGCACGACGGTGTTTGGCGGCGTCTAGAAGCGAGACAAAGTGTAGTTGCCAACTTGCCATCACCGTTGTCCGTCGTCGAGGAAGAAGATGGAGGGCGAGATCGAGTTGGAGAGATCAAGTAGGGTGTTGGCTAACACTCTTCTTTCTGCGTCGATAAAAGAGAACTTCCCGATTATCATCGCCGTCAATGGCTAAAAGAGAAATGCTAAACATGAATAAGTCCACGATTATCATCGCCGTCAATGTTGAATCAGCGAACTTCCCGAAATAAACTGTGGTGAATCCTCCACTGCTTACAGAGCCTGTGTGATCGGGTCTCGACGCTGAAATTAGAGTTTGACCGGTTATAGCGGGAGAAGAAGAAGACAAAAGTTGGGGACAAGAAGTACACCTGGACGTCGGAGATCAAGAGTTCGAAGGAGGATGGGTTTGACCGGAAGTACAAATGGGTGGTGAAGATTAACAACGACTGACGGGAGCAAGGGAGCACCCGAGAAGAGCTACAAGTTGACGGCTGAGATCAAATTAAAGGAGAGGGGAGGGCGAGAAGACTGTGTTGATTACATGTGTTGATGAAAAATAAAAGAAAAAATCCATGTCAGCAAATTATAACCTGCAACCTATAAGTAACCTGTAAAAAGTTCTAGATGATTTTTTTTGTTTGGTTTGTGCATCTAATTAACACTTATAAAAGACTAGGGTGCGGCATGAAAAATCAATGTTGGTTCATGGTGCGGAATGACACTTTAGCCTATAAAATATTATTGGATATTTATCCGAAATATATATATACACACCAATATATATAAACGGACTTAAAGGTTATATATACATGTATATCTACGAAAAAGATATACCAATATATATCAACCACGAATATATCAAAAGATGGAGAACGGATTCTTGCTTACAAGTATAATCTAAACAAGAAAGAAGGAGAAGGAAGAAAGAAATGTACGAGTTAGGCGAAGTGTCTTTCTTTCCTTAAAACCTTATTTGCCACATCCCAAAAGTGCTAGGAGCGTTGTGGGCTAGGTCTCCCAGGATAAAACGTACAACGGTTCGACGTTTGAGTACCCAAAAGAACGAACCCGGCGAACAAGAGCACGGGCAAAACACAGCTTCAAGAATGGAGTAGGAGCAGAATTTTGAGAGGAAAAGAGAATTTCTTTGTGTGTGTTCTTGTGTTGTTTCTCACTTTCTTTCTCACATTATCTCCAAAAAGGTTGCTCCCACAACATGTTTATATAGGAGATTGATACTAAATAGCATCATCATGACACATTAACCAACATAAATTCAATTTAAAAATTGAATTCTAACGTTTGAAACGGTCGTACTTATTATCGAAATAATATTAACAGTCACGAACTTAATATCCGATTAATTCGTACCAACCATAACGACCTAGTTCAAAATATCTGATTGACCGAGAAGTTCGTATAAACCCGAAAGTTTAACGAATTGGGACCGGAAACCACACCCGAGTGGTCTGCAAGCACCGAAACGGTGCAGCACGAATCAATGCATAAAGCATTGACTCGTGCTGCTGCCACGATAGGAGCACAAAAGGAGCCAAAGATTATTAAAAATCAAGGCACCACACGAAAGCTTAAAAATAAGCTTTCAAGTTTCGTGCATGCATCATTGAGCCACGAAACTTGTGCCAACATGAATTTGTGCTTTCAAACCCAAATTAAGCTTTCTAATTAAAGCTTACAATTCTTAAGCTTATCCATGCACCTTTGTCCCAAATTCCAATTAAACTTTCCAAAGCTTAATCACACTTAAGCTTTTAACACAAACTTTCGTGCAGGCAACGAAAGTTGTTAAAATGCTAATTTTTTAATTAGCATCTAAACTTAAGTTTTTGACGTCTCTCAAATAGGTTCACTTTGATAATCAATTTCTCATTCACCTATTACCCATTTTGAGCGTACATTATATCAAATTCTTCGTCTCACTACGAAGAACCTGAATCCACATTGACCCGACCCAAATTGAAAGTGGATCCCACATATATTTGTACCACAAAATAATCACTCAAAATGTCATTTTAATGCTATTTTTCCAACAATCCATCCGAGAGGGGTCCGAAGTATGACCATTTTTTGTATTGCTTTCTGGACTTTTAAGTCATCGATCGACGGTTTTCGTTTTTGCCTCTCTGTTATTAGTGTTGACGATTTTCGTTTTTACCTCCCTGTTATTAGTGTTGACCGGCGTACCATCCTCTTTTATATGTAATGTCCAACTTTTAACATTGTTTCACAAAAGTACCGTTCATCTTTTTCAACTTTCTTTTTCAAAAGTATAATCGCATTTTATATAAAAAATAATAATATTAAATTTCAACTTTCTTAACATTAATATAAAAAAACACAGATATCGAATCAAATAATTGAGAATGTTTTTTAATCGCTCGCTCGTAATGTTATTTCGTTAATTCAGACCAATGAAAAAATATAAACCATACGAAAAAAAAAAGAAAAACAAAAACAAAAACAAAAAACAAAAACAAAAACAAAACAAAAAATCATTTGGCAAAAGTACTTTTTATGGTCTTTGATAACACGGCTTTCGAAAGTACATGATTCCTTGTTTTGCCATAATTTAAAATCCGGTCTGTTTTGAAATCCAATTCAAATTACCATCATCCTCAAAGAACGCATCCCTTTCTCAATGGGTGGGGGTATACACATGATGATTACTTGATGATCATTAAATAATACTTTTATCCGTAAATTATACGATATATTGGTAGAACTTTTTCTAGAACTTATAGTTTATTTTAAGTTATAAATAAGTTATAATATTTTAAATTTTTATCATTTATTATTAACTCATTCAATCATTTTTTTTAAATCACTCATTTTTTAAAAAATTGATAAAATAGTACTCTAAAATATTTTAAAGAGAAAATTTCAATTTTGATCATATAACTATAGGGGTCTTGTTAATTTCAGTCTCTGACTTTTAAAAGTGTCAATTTAGTACCTTAACTATGCAATTTTTGTCAATTTTGGTCACTCCGGTCAAATTGTCGGCCAAATTGTGCCGGAAAATTTTAATTGTTAAAATAATGAGGGTATTCTGGTCATTCACGTCTCTTTTCTTCTTCCCAAGCGAGTTCATCACTTCCTCTCCCGTTTCTAGCGAATGCAATGAACTAAGATGATGCGGAAAGGAGGCTTGATGATATTAAAGATGGGGTTTACAGGGAGAAAGAACACCGGAAACGGGAGAGAAAGGGATGAACTTGCCGGAGAAGAAGAAAAGAGGTTTGAAATGACCAAAATACCCTCATTATTTTAACTATTAAAATTTTTCGGCAAAATTTGGCCGGCAATTTGGCCGGAGTAACCAAAATTGACAAATATTGCATAGTTAAGGTACTATATTGATACTTTTAAAAGTCATGGGCTGAAATTAACAAGACCCCTATACTTTTAAATGTTTTCACTTTCAACGAACTTTATATTAGAACATTCTAAATATTTAAATTAAATCATAGTTGAAAGTGATCATGGTGACGAGGTCGCTATCAAGAAATAGGTCAAACCTATATTAGATTCTCTAAACATCACACCAATGTCCAACATACATCATGAGTGACCTAAGTCACTAGTGCACCGTTGCGTTAGACTTGTAACTTGTTGGTGAGAGTTTAGCATTGTGCTCTATATTCTAATACTATAATAGAGGTCGCTTTTAGCTAGTTGAGGGTTCTTTAGTAGATCTTAGCAGTCTCGTTCACATTATATTCCAATGAGGCTAGAGAGTGCAATTTCTCACACAACGAAGTCTTCAAAGCGCTTTGACAGTCTTGTTACCCAAGCCTATGATGACACACTTATTTATTTATTTATTTATTTATTTATTTATGCCAGATTGTTTTGTTTTGTAATTTAATTACTTACACATTTTACTTTAGTATGTCTATAAATATTTCCACCAACTCCTTGTGACATTCATTCAATGCTTTGAGACTAAGAGCATCCACATTTGTGGATTATTTGGAGATATTTCAGACATTAATTCTCCCCACTCAAGATAATAGCTAATGTGGAGAAGAATTATTTGAGAGATAATTCTCCTGCAAATGAAGGGAGATTTCAGACAATGGTGGGCCCCACCAAAAAATTAAAATAAACCATCACAGGTGACAGCCACGCGTGGCTGTCACCATAGCGCCTGACTGGCGCGTGCAGTGCACGCGCCTGACATTCTTTTTTTTTTTTTTTTTAATTTTAAAAATTTAATTTCCCTTTTTTTTTTCCTTTTTTTCTCTCCCCACCCATCTTCTCTTTCCTAATCATTCTTACATTATCCCCCAATTCTCCCCAACAAATGTGGATGCTCTAAATAAAAGAAAACCTAGGCGGTTATTTCTCTTGAAAATTCAAGTTTTAATCAAACCTTGTGAATTTTTTCACTTATCAAGGTACTCTTCCTTGTGGCGTGTTGGATTTTACACCTTCTAGGTTGCTATTATGGATCTCATAGAGGTTTAAAAGTAAAATCATTTCCTTGTTTTTAGAAATTTTGAAACCTGATTCTATTTCACGACATTAGTTACAACATCAGGCCTTGTATGGGTGACATCATTTTCTGACATAGTTGGTTTAGGTGAAATATATATTTCAATTATTACTCCATTAATATTTATTTTAATATATGTTTTATAATTAGAGAAATTTTCAATTTTGGTCACATGACTATAGGGACTTTGTTAATTTCAACACCTAATTTTTAAAAGTGTCAATTTAGTACCTTGAGTATGTAATTTTTGTCAATTTTGATCACTCCGGTCAAATTTGGCCGGAAAAATTTAATCCAACATTTAGTATATAATCTGAGGGGCAAAATGGACTTTTGATCCTTTCTCCTAATTGTTGTTGACCCGGTTCATCTTGAAGAAGAAGAAGAGCTGCATGACGGAAGGCGCAGCGTCGACGCCGATCAGAAATCCTCTTCCTTCGCTCGCTCTTCGCGAAGAAGAAGTGCGGTGCCGAGGAAAAGAGCGGCCCGCCGCGCTCGACAACCTTGAATTCCACGTTCGGCAAGAGCCAGAGCAGTTCCAGCGGAGGTTCAAGCATTTTCTGAAACTTAATCTCTTGCAGCATCGTGGATACTAATGATTAAGTTGTTATGCCGATGCAGCAGTGCCAACCGCCATCCTCCAGCAGCCCGTTGTTGGATAATGACGCCAAAACCTCGGCGAAGATATGTAAATCGGAGAAGCTAAAGTCGAACCTGGTCAAATGTGTATGAACTGGGTCAACAACAATTAGGAGAAATGATCAAAAGACCATTTTTCCCCTCAGATTATAGACTAAATGTTGAATTAAATTTTTCCCGTCAAATTTGGCCGATAATTTGACCGGAGTGTCCAAAATTGACAAAAATTACATACTCAAGGTACTAAATTGACACTTTTAAAAGTTAGGTGTTGAAATTAACCGTCATGGGACCAAATTTAAAATTTTCTCTTTATAATTGTATGTATTTATAAATTGTAATTTTGATCATCAACATATTTATTTGTGAAATTTAAATATTCATCAATATTCAAACCAAATGTATGTTACGATACACCATAACTGCAAAATAATTTAAATCAATAACCAATTAGGTTCACTCAAAATCTAAAACTCTATTCAAATTTTAAGTTTTAAGTTGAATATTAGAACAACATTTAGCCCTATGTTTGAGCTAGGTAAATGTGAGGTACCGTAAAAAAATGACAGTGGATAAAGTAAAAAAGAGATGATAATATATGTAGTTGGAGTAGTTAGTATGTATTTAGATTACCGTGAGGTGTATATATATATATATATATATATATATATATATATATATATATAGTAGGGCTAGAATACACAAGTAAATAGTAGTGAATGGATGAAAACAACGATTATAATGGAATTACATATGATGAATAGGTGGGTAGATGGGTGCAAGGTGTGATAGGTAGGTGATGAGTGGATTGGTAATGAGATAAGTAATATGATGCATAAATAAGTTTAACACAAATGACAAATAGTGTGACAAATAAGTTTAACACAAATGACAAATAGTGTGACAAATGTTTTTCATGATTGGTTTAGTGAATTATGAATGTTCTAGATGATAATGAGATTATTTATGCAGTGGCTCTACTATATTATATATGGCGAGCAAGAAATGGGGCTGTATGGGATGCATGCTTGTCGAGGCCACGGAAAATAATTGTTGCAGCATTCTCAGCTGTACAGTCGTGGCGGCTTGTCCACCCCGACCGGGGACACCTGGTGGCCGAACACGCTGGTGGAGTCAACGCCACAAATGTGACCCCAGGCCAGGATACCACTGTCGCACTGCCCAATATTACGGATGCCGCTACAGCTGCACCACGAAGCCTTCCGCCTACTGTCTTGCCGAGCCAGAGCATAGCAGCCACACGTACGGCCACACCCCACGTTGGCCCTACTACAGTACGGAATCGGTGCTACTTCGACGCCGCTTTTTGTAGTTGTAGGGGCGATCCTCCTCGACGAACAAGGAATGTATATCTCAGCTTTTTCTGCACCTATGACAGACTGCTTCTCCCCGCTTATGGCAGAGGCGTTCGCATGCAAAGAAATCTTGTCTTGGTTATGGGACCGTGGAGAACGATCGGTCGAGCTCTTTACAGATTGTTTTAACGCTTCAACAGTATCTATCATCTGCGACTAGTTCGCCTCGCTCGTATCTTGGCTATGCTATTGATAGCTGCAGAGTCCGTATGACTTCTTTTAATTATTGTTCGCTTCAATTTGTTTCTAGATCAGATAATTACTTAGCTCATACTTTAGCATCTACTGCTTTTATTCAGTCAACTACTATGTATTCGGATTCTAGCCTGCCAGACTCTATTTCAGCATATTTTCAATAAATGCCGCACATGCTCCTTTCAAAAAAAAAAAAAAAGTTTAACACAAATGAGTGAAACAAAAGTTTATAAATAATCCTTTCAAAAAAAAAAAAGTTTATAAATAATGATGGTAGTGGTTAGGGATGAATTGCAACATGTGGAGCACACAATTTATTATTATTATTATTATTATTATTATTATTTGTTGAGTTTCCAAATTCCTTTTTTAATTTTTCATTTGTTTCCATTTTAATTTGAAAGATAAGAATTTGAACCAAAAAATAATAATAATAATAACTCCAATTTTCCTCCAAAAAAAAAAAAAAAAAAAAATCTCCAATTACATACATGAGATTGAGAATAATACATACATGAGAGCTCATCTCATACTCGGCAATGGAGAGACTAGGAGATGATGTACTGGCCTTGATTTTCCACCGGATCCAAGACCGAAATGACAGAAAGTCATGTTCTCTAGTTTGCAAGCAATGGTTCATAATCGAGGGCATGACATCTTCAAATCTCCGCGTTTTCGAGCCCAACCTTCTCCGAAACTTCCTTCCCAGGTACCCAAATCTTCTTAAATTCGAATGTTCTGAGGTAATCTCGAATTCCCATGTCGAATTTTTGGCCCAGACGTGCCCAATAATTCAGTCATTGAACCTGAATTTCAAGGAAAAAACTCAACTTTATTATGAAACGGATGATAATCTGAGCTTTGATGATTTTGATGATGAGGGTCTGCGTGCTATTGCAAAGGGCTGTTGTGATTTAAACTCGGTTTTATTGAGGAAAAGAAGTGGTGTAGGAGATGCTGGGGTTTCTTCACTGGTTAATTTTGCGCACAATTTGAGGGTTTTGGACTTGAGTTACTGTCGAAGGGTTACTGATGAAGGGCTTAGATCTATTGGGACAGCCAATTCTTTGGAGAGTTTGAATTTGCAGGGTTGTTGCTTGATATCGGACTTGGGTTTGAAGTCCCTAGCTTTAGGGCCTTTGTGTCATACCTTAAAGAAATTGATGATTGCTGAATGTGATCGGATTTCAGACTCTGGGGTTGAGAGTTTGATGAAATTGAGTTGTTTGGAGGGGTTAGATTTGGGGGACTGTGGGCCAAAAGTGACTGACATTAGTGCAAGAGCTTTTGCTGCAATGAGAAATCTGATGAGATTGAATTTATCCTGGCTTGTAAATGTATCGGATCAAACGCTTATATCTTTGGCTCAAAATTGCAAGAACTTGACGTCCCTTAATTTGACAGGTTGTGAATTCGTTACTGGTAATGGGATTTGCTCCTTCCAGAATCACGAATCATTGAAAGAGCTTATTTTGAGATATTGTAAAAATCTCTTGGTTTCTGATTTGGTGTATTTGGTGCATGGATGCGAGACGCTAGAGCGGATCGTGCTTGATCGAGCACTGAAGATATGGATTCCCGCACTAGCGGATCATAATGTAAGAAATACTTGTAGGATTGAGTGGAAATGATAAGCATGAATACTCATTTAAAACAAGCCTACGATCAAAGTGTTCTAGTGGAGGAAAAGGGGCAGTCATCCACAACCATTGTCGATCGGGAAATGCTTCTTACCCCTACAAAAACCACAAGTTTGGAATGTGTTATGATGATGCTGGTGGTTATGGAAACATAGAAATTGTAGTTTTGGAGCATATTAGGTTTTATCCATTCTGAATTCTGATAACTCTCTGCTGCAGATTCTGTTTGTGTTAATGGCTGACTTTTGGTACAGACATCATGATTATCTGCTTCAGGTTGGAATGGTTTTCGGGAGGATCCTGGACTGGATTTCAGGGACTGTTAGAATTGAGTTCCGAGGATGTTGCGAATAGCTAGCTGCTTTCTTTTGGCTGCTGGAGTTTCTGAAAATTTTGTGTTGCAGATTCTATTTGTGTTAATAGCTGATTTCTACAGACAAATACTATGTTCCACTGGTTTTTGAAGGATGCTGGTTTGGTTTTTAAGGACTCCAAGTTCTACTCCCAAATTTTACTCCACTCTTATATTCTTGATGTAAACATTTCTTTTAGAACCCGCATAATAACAATAGTCTATCATTGTCTACCACATCAAAGAGTAAAAGTGAGAGTGAGGGAGTAGAATTTGGGAATACATGTAATAAAACTCGTAAAACAATTGAGTTTGGTTTTTTGGGTGCTGGACTTGGAAGGACAGGACAGGACAGTTGCTGCTAGTTTTATTTGATCTAATACTTGTACAGGGATTTGCATTTATTCATTATTAATGTTTTGACAACATCCACAATGGTTCTCTCCTTTTTTCCTTATTTTGTGGGTACAACTCCTCCACATCACCATCTAATTTCTTATTTTATTTTCTTTTGAGTTTTACTATATATACTCCTAAATCTTTCTCTGATATGACGGACTCTGATAAGTTATTTTTTTATGTGAGTCCCAATACAGATGTTTATATCAAAATTTTGTGTGTAAAAGTAAAAGTTGAGCGTATAAAAATATAAATAATATTTTCCTTTCTCTCAATCCCCCTTTTCATTTCTACACATTATTTTTTATTTTATTTACTTTTCTATAATTAATGTTTCAACTTTATTTTATTTATTTTTCTATAATTAATAATTTTAGCTTTATAATTTTTAATTTTTAATTTCAATTATAAATATAATTAAATAAATTACGAAATAAAATATATTTTAATTTTATAAAATATAATTTATTTATAAATTTAATTCAAGCAATTAAACTCGTAATTAAATAAAAATATAAAATTATAAATTAAATAAAAAATCAAAAGCATAGAGGCTGATTTAAAAAAAAAAATTAAAAAATCATGAAATGGGAATAAATTTCAGCCTCTAACGGCTTTTGATTGTTGAGGTTGAATACCCATAATTTTTTTTATTTCTTTTTTAAAGTAGCATTAATAGTGGGGGACAGACTTATCCCCCACCATTTGTGTTGCTGCGTGCCGCGTTTCGTTATGTTTGTCTCTGAAAAACATATTTGCTCCTTTTCAATAGCTTTCTTCCCTCTCTTTCTTCTTAGTTGGAGATGCTCTTGCTAATATTGTACTTCAAAACTCAAGGGTGAAGTTGGTATTTCAATTATTTCTAAGCTTGGTTATTTTCTTTTGAAAAAGAGGTAAATAACTTTATACGAAAAAATTATTAACTTGAACTCTAAAAAATTGTAACTAAATACATTAATTTTTATTTTTGTGCATTTGTCATTTATTCACATGTAAAAATTGGTAATGAAGATTATTTTAGAGTTGTCACCGGTCAACTTCTTCAGTGAAACATGCGATCAGCCAGTCGTTAGTCTTTGGGCTTGGTTGTCAAAAACTTAAAATAACCTTCATTACTAGTTGTTATTGGTGTATCACCAAGTGCTATTGGGTCCAAATGATGTATTTAATTATAATTTTTCTTTTGTATAAAATTCAAGGGTTTATTTGACACTTTTGAGTATGGCAAGGGACATTGGCACAACTTTGAAGCCTCTTTACTCTGTTGTTGAAATATGATATGGTACGATACAGGCACAGGTCCATCTGATTCAGCGCAAATGGCATTTTAACTAAGCAGTCAACACAAGCCAAGATTTGTAAAGCAAAACCTGTCCGCCACTGCACTGGTAAGCAGGTCCACCATCTTCAACAATCAAGAATCACTTTTTTTTTTTTTTTTTTTTTTTTTTAATTTACATTCTCCCAAGTCCTCAAAATCCCTACCCAAGGGTGCTGGAGGAGATAAATCGTGAATCGCTCAGTCAGTGCTCAATTGTTTTCGCCCCTTTATGTACACTCTGCACACAAGAAATCTTCGCCCCTTTATGTACACTTTGCACACAAGAAATCTTCATTACCTCTGATTATAAGGGCACTGGAGGAGGTAAATCGTGAGTCGCCCAATCAGTGCTAAATTGTGTTCACCCTTTTATGTCCACTCTGCGCACAAGAAGTCTTTATTACCTCTGATTATGTCTTCAGTGGGAATCAAATCTCCACCCTGCCACTGGAACAAGACTTTTACGGTGACCCTTGAATCATTGAGCTAAGTCCCGTGGTGCACTTTTTAGTCACTTCTGTTCATGTAACATCATCATCATCTATGCATCTTTCTTTTAAGTCTAAACTGAAGCACTTTTCAGTTTTCATCCATCCACAGTATACCTAAAGTACTTTTCCTACAAAAAACACTTGCTCTCAAGATTATGGCAGAACTCAAGTCTTCTTTATCAGTGGAGGACACAAAAATGCTTTGGCATTAGCCTTAGATGAGCAGTTCCTGAGCATATACCTACATTTCATTCCAAGAATATTAATTTGTAATCATCCCATCAACACAACTGGACTTCAATTATTCACCCTTGCATGCAGGCATTCATCAGCTTGCTCAATCATCATCAATCAACACAACACACATTAACTATAATACTCAATTGTTATACCATGGACCAGGGTTCATATTGCATTGTGAACCCTTATACAAAAATTCTGTATCTACCGTTAACAATTTATCTACATGTAAACAAATAACTTGATAATTGCTGACACATAATACGATAGCTATTGGTACAGAAACTATCAACTGCAGGTACAGAATGTGTCAACTATAGATACAAAATCTGACTTGATAATTACTGACACATAATATGATAGTTACAGGTACATAAACTATCAACTACAAGTACAGAATGTGTCAACTATAGATACAGAATCTGACTTGATAATTGCTAACACATAATATGATAGTTACAAGTACATAAACTATCAACTGCAGGTACAGAATGTGTCAACTATAGATACAGAATCTGACTTGATAATTGCTGACACATAATATGATAGTTACAGGTACATAAACTATCAACTGCAGGTACAGAATGTGTCAACTATAGATACAGAATCTGACTTGATAATTGCTGACACATAATATGATAGTTACAGGTACATAAACTATCAACTGCAAGTACAGAATGTGTCAACTATAGATACAGAATCTGAAAGTTATTTTTGGACCAGGGTCTACAATGCAAGGTAGACCCTAGTCCTTGGTATAATTTGCCTATAACACTCCATAGATTTGAGTGAAGAAAGAAAAATCCATATACCTGGCTTCAACAGAACTAAATTGGCTTACAAACTTAGTTGAGTTAGTTGCATTTCAAGGCAGGCAGCATTTGTCAAGCATATTATGATAGAGTACGATATTGACTGCGGAACATTGTACATAAATTTCAAACTACAAAATTACCTAAACAGACTACCAGCAAAATGAAGCCCTTTCAGTCTCATAATTTCTAGAGCAATGAAGACCGAGTTTACTAACCAAATTCACTCAAGCTAAGCGTGCAGTGCAGACTAAAAGCTTCAGCCACTTTCACCCAATTCCATATGTACACACCTCGTGTCTAAATTGAATAGAGGTAACCTGGTATCCCGTATGCAACATAGTGTCCCATTTACCCCATGTGACCTGTGAAACCAAAAAATTTCAGGAATAATGAAAACGCCAAGAAAGAAAGACTAGTGTGATTTTCCCATTACAATAAATCGAGTTCCTTGCTTATGATTCCTATCCTTGTACATACCACCGAGCGCAATGAGGCTATTTCTGCATAAATAGCATATCGGGTACCACCTAGCCAGATGATGCACGAGGAGTCAGCTTTCGAGAGACGAGCACTGGTTCGTTACTTGCAGCTTTCATTGCAGCAATCTCTTCAAGACGCTTCCAAGTTGCTTCACGTTGCATTTTTTTCTGTTGTTCTTGGGCCTCGCCTTCCTGAAATTTGGTCATGCACTCTTCAAAAAGTTCGGGATCAATATCAGAGAAAAGTTTGCATACATTCAAAGTCAAGCTTTGCACTGCTGGATTCCAGTGGGTTCTTGAATTTTTCTCCAAGGCAGGGTAGATGACTGGCAGTATAACTTTGCGATTTTGTTTGATTAGGTTCTCGATGTGATCGTTATTCCATAAAAACAAGGCCCTCTCAGCCACCTACATGAATAAAATTGAATAACATGATGATATAGATACTATTATTGTCCATAGACTAGTGGAAGTGAAAAGGGAATGTGAAAAGCAAGCAAATGTAACAATCAAGTTAAATTTTTAGTCTATACTACCATTACACAAGAAGGCAAGAAGCAATCTTTTATGTGCATATTACTCCCTCCGTCCCGAATTGGTTGTCTCATTTGCTTTTTGCACGCTTTTTAAGGAATTAAAGTAAATGCTATGTATTTTCCAATTATGCCCTTCACTTTTTCACTTTTGGAAATAAAAGCAAAAGTCATAAGGGTAATTTGGGAAAAAGTAGAATGATGGTGATGTTCAATTTTAGAAAGAGGACAACATTTTGGGACAAACTAAAAAGGAAAGTAAGACATGCAAAATGGGACAGAGGGAGTACTTTTCAGCAAAGGTTCACACTGTTGAATTTGAAAGATCCAAAGGCTTGGCAGGTGGAGAATAACAACCACCCGCCAGTTAGGCAGAAGCAAAGATGAAGAATCTAGGAATGAAAAAATGTATATAATACTGAAAGGTTACAATATACTACTATAATTCTACGTTTCTAATGAAGAAACATAGTACATATATACAAACACATAATTGTTAATTTAAGCACCTATTCATAAACAGACATAACCCTTTGTTTTTCAACACTCCCCCTCAAGCTGGAACCTCTGGAAGTTCCAAGCTTGGATTAAAACATACACTCCACTTTACTCTAAATTACAAATGAAGATTAAATGTAACTAGAGGATAACATTGTTGGATGGCTTCAGAGAGACGACGCTATGCACAACCCTTGGGAATGAAGATGAATGCACCAAGGGCGAAGCTTAACACGAACAACCTCACAGCAACATAAGCACTCTAGGTGAGTCTAGGACTTGCCAACAACAATCTTCATCAAGAGCGGCAGAGCAAACAAAGCATGAGCAGCAAAGGGGATGTAGTAGAGCCCATAGTAATGACAAATATACCCAAAGAATTAAATAAAGTATGAACACCGAGAACTCCAAAGGCCTGTCGGGTGGAGAACAACAACCACCCGCCAGTTAGGCAGAAGCAAAGATGAAGAGTTTAGGAATGAGAAAATGTATATAATACTGAAAGGTTACAATATATTTCTATAATTCTATGTTTCTAATGAAGAAACATAGTACATATATATACAGACACATAACTATTAATATAAGCACCTATTCATAAACAGACACAACCCTATAGACAGACATAACCCTTTGTTTTTCAACACACACCACTCAAGTCTAATTTCCCAGTTCCTCGTTCTTTTGCAAAACTAAGAACAGGTGAGGATGCAAGAAATGTCTTTGTAACAAGGATAGTTAGTGGAGAAGATAAGCAGGCAGTATGAGTAGTCAATGTTGAAGGCACATTAAATGTGCCAAAGAACCGGAGAATGCCAGGAAAGAAGTTCATTGGGACCTAGTTGTATCTACAAGGAATTTATTTGCTAAGTTCTCTTAGAAGCCCTTGGATTCTTCTCCATCTAAGAATTACTAGGAAAACGCCCAGATTTCAGGCAAGCTGATATACATTAATTTAACGAGTATTAAATATCAAGTTGAAAAGTTTCAATGAGTTCTATCAGCTTTTACTGAAATTAACTAATTCAGTGAAGTGGCAACACCAGTGTATAAAGAACTAAATCAACTAATAAACTAAAACCACTGACCTGAAAATGCGAGCTGCTCAAGCAACGACCAATTTGTTGAAACAAGGGAACCATACAGCGCTGGAATTCTGGGGGCTGTGTAGCCTCCAAGACCTCCTCGAGCTCACCTAAGAACATAACTTCCTTCGAACTGTTTGTGATTGGCCAATATTTCAATAAACCCCTAATAACAGTATCGGCAAGCTTGCAGTCCTTCTCCACAAATTGTGTAATGCAGTAAGATAACTGCTGATGGTACATTTGTATGCACTTGGGCCTGTGAAGTGGAATAAGAGCTCGAACGAGGAACAGTTTGTGCTCCTCCTTCAGTGGTAATGCAAACCCATTAATTATGCTGCCCAAGATTTCCAGCAGCTCTGCAATTCCATTATGTTTCTCGGTTTCAAAGATGAACCTATAGAATATATTATTGATTGTTTTCCTAATGAATGGGCGGTGCACCATGAACTTTCCATATATCCGGTGCAGAACTGTTTTCAGGTATTCCCTTTCTCTTGGATCTTCAGAGTCAAACAGATCTAATAGCTTCACGACGAAAGAATGATCAATGTATCGTTTTGCCAACTTTGCATCTGTTTCAGGTGATGCCACAAACCTGAGAAGGAATTCATACACAATTTGCAGATGGGGCCATGCAGGGTCCATCAAGGGCTCATCTTCTTCCAGGTCAAAAGCTTCCAATATTTTGTTCTCACGAGGCTGAGGAGTAAGCACCCTGAATAAGTTAACGGATACCATTTTAACAATTTCTTGCATGGAATTTTCCGTGAATTTCCCATTTGCAGAGGAAACATAATCAACAAGCTCTACCAGGGTCTGTCGTTTGATGTCTTTCTCTTTCAAGTTTTTTGTGGGATCAGTAAAATCAAACGGCACAGAACATAAGTTCAGTTTCTTTATGAATAAACTTTGCTTCTCGGAATTGGGAACATCTCTAAAACTCGGCAACAAGGCTTCATAGGGAGAAACTCCCGAACTCCCATTCTCCTTTGCATTTACAGCCTGGGGAAGTTTAGTTCCATGATTGAGCCCGGGAGCAGAGTTGGAATTGACTCCTATTGGACTTGGAGAGAAAGCAGAGCTTCCGCCATCACGATTTTCCACAGACCTAGATGGCTTCCGAGGGAGCTTATTGAATATCTGTTTGATCATCACTAGGAACTACACACTCGAGTTTCTTTTGTATGAACCCAACAAGCTAGGTAGATCAAACAGTGTTTCAAAACAGACACATCCCCAAAGATAAACGACACTAGAAACCGAAATCCTAACAGCAACTCAGCAAGATCTCATCAGATCATAAACCTCTGCTGTTCTCCACCACCATAAACCAATCCATCCTTCATATGGTTTCAAGTTCTTCCAGTCTAAGTAAATAACTTCCCCTCTCATCTGGGCATTACAAGAAGGTGAGAACTCCTAAATGAAGAAAATTACAATTATCAACTGTATCAAAACTCAGATTTTTCAGTTGATCCTACATCAATAAAAGTCAATTTCCCCATTCCCTTTAGTGGAAAAAAATTGACACCAAGTCCATATTTTAGAAATATTTACACATATATATCAAATCCCCCTTTATCAGCAGACTTAAAATCATGTTCTTTTTTCTTTTATGCCATAAACAGAATAGTCCAAAAGCTCAAATTCCAGTAAAGGTTCAAACCACAATCATGCAATTTAGGCTCTTCTCACCTGAGAAGAAAAGATGTAAACTAACCGCAGCTCTTCCTTGTGTCAAAACTTAGAGAGGTTCACAGCCTACAGCGAGATCAAAAGATTAAAAGATCTGGCCATGATCTACGAAACCCAGATAACATTCCTTATCAAGAATCACCTGCAAAAAGCGCCCAAGAAATACAAGCATAAGACACTCAATAAACAACAGGAGCAGCACCATTCACCAGAAGGATATTTGATGCTTACAAGAAGATAGATAGCACAAGTTATTGGTGATAAAGAAAAGCCGGAACTGAAAAAGATTGAATCTTTCTGGGTTGGGTCAGTAATCGCAATCTGAAAAACAGCCCAAGACGAAAGAAAAAGGGGAGACGGGTTGAAGAAAAGCAATTTCTGGTTGTTCTCGATGTGTTTGGTTCGCTGGCATTATTGTTATTTTGATTTTCTCTATGCTTTATTTTCTTTTTATCTTTTTTTTTCAATTTTAAATTTTTATTCTTTGCTTTTTTGGGAGATTTCAATTTTCAACTTCTCAAAGCACTCCCCTTTTGGGGTTCTCCAGATGGAAAGAAACGCCCTGATTTGACTAGTTTCGCCCTTTATCTGCTAAAGAATTTTATGGAAGAAAAGGACTATATGGTCCGAACAGCTGATTTTTTTTTTAATGGTAAAATAAACCTTAAACTGGTATACAAAAAATTAATTAAATCATAAAATTTTTAAAAGTTACAATTAAACCATTCAACATGTTATTTTTGTGCATTGGATGAGAACTGATTGTATTATATTTTCTGAACTTAATTACAATGAGATCAGATGATGTGAATATATAGAATAGAGAGTCACAGTGTGACAATGATAAGAAGTAGAGAGTCACAGTGTGACAAGGATAAGAAGTTCTAAACAGACTCATATACATACAGTCCTAATACTCCCCCTCAAGCACAGTGTATACTAGTAACCTGTAGCTTGTCCCTTAAGGAAGAAAATCTAGGTCCAGGCAGAGCTTTGGTGAAGATATCAGCAAGTTGATCCTTTGTGGAGATGAAGTTGACTTGGATATCGCCCGAAGCTACTCGATCACGAACAAAATGATAATCAATCTCCACATGCTTGGTGCGCGCATGAAAGATTGGATTGGCACTCATATATGTAGCTCCTAGATTATCACACCATAATTTTGGAATGGAAATACCCGGAATCTGTATCTCACGCAATAATGACATAGTCCATAGAACCTCAGCACAAACATCTGCAAGAGCTTTGTATTCAGCCTCAGTGGATGACCTGGCAACAGTTCTCTGTTTCTTGCAAACCCATGATATAAGATTACTCCCCAAGAAAACAGCAAAACCACTCGTGAATTTTCGATCGTCAGGACAACCAGCCCAATCAGAATCAGAGAAAGCATGAATGTCTCTAGATGAGCACCGTCGTATGCGTAAACCATGATCAACTGTTCCCTTAACATACCCGAGTACCCGTTTGAGCTGCTCCCAGTGTGATATGGTGGGGGCATGCATATGCTGGCATAACTGATTAACTGCAAAGGATAGGTCAGGTCGTGTGACAGTGAGATATTGCAGTGCTCCAGCTAGACTCCTGTACTGTGTGGGATCATCATATAGATCTGAATTGAAGGGGACAGTTTTCGAGACAGAGATAGGTGTAGAAAGGGGTTTGCATTCAGACATTCCAGCCCGTTTTAAAATATCATTCATATACCGTTGTTGAGATAAAATAATCTCATTGTCACTCTTAACTGTTTCAATACCCAGAAAAAAATTTGGTTCACCAAGATCTCTGATTTTGAATGTAGCAGACAGTTTGGACAAGAGCTGAGACATAATATCTTGATCACTTCCCATTACAAGAATGTCATCCACGTACACCAATAGATAAACCAAAGCAGAGTCTTTAGAGTAATAGAACAGAGAGACATCTGTCTTGGATGCTTGAAAGCCAACCGATAGTAAGAACGTATGTAGTCGATTAAACCAAGCTCTGGGAGCTTGTTTTAACCCATACAGAGATCTTTTTAACAAACAAACATGATTCGGGAAGTTAGCATCAATATAACCAGGGGGTTGCTTCATATAAACTGTTTCAGCCAGATTACCATTCAGAAAAGCATTATGAACATCTAGCTGTTTGATAGACCACCCAGATGATAAAGCTAGAGATAGAAGGAGTCTTACAGTCGTAGGCTTTACCACTGGACTAAAAGTGTCGAAGAAGTCCTGACCTGGAACCTGATTAAAACCTTTCGCAACCAGCCTGGCTTTATGCCTTTCAATAGCACCATCAGCCTTTCTCTTCGTACGAAACACCCATTTACAACCAATAATATTCATACCTGCAGTGGGTGGAACTAGAGACCATGTGTGGTTATGCAGGAGAGCATTGAATTCTTGGTCCATGGCTTCACGCCACTCAGGATATTTGACAGCTTGAGAGTAACATGTGGGTTCCGTGGGATGCACTTGAGCTGCTAGAACAAAAAGAGGAGCATCTGCGTTGCTGCGAGTGGCCATAGAGTGAGTACGGACATTGGGCCTGATGGACCGCCCACGTGGACGGCCTCGCCGGCGAGCAACAGGCTCCACAGGATCACCCGACGAGGCAGCCTGTCCAGGATCCACGGCTGGTTCGAATGAAGCAGGTAGCGGCGGTTCTGGCAGCTCATCATTGGACACGGCAGGAATAGGTGTGCTGTGACTGAGAACAGATTCCGCCCAAGGTCCAGAAAACGGAGTAGATAGATCCTGCAAAGAAGTTTTAATAGCAAAGGGGAAAACTTCTTCATCAAATCTGACATGCCTGCATGTGTAAATCTTATTAGTATGTAAGTCCATGCATCTGTACCCCCTAAAGGACTCAGGATAACCTAGGAAGACACATGGAGAAGACCTGTATGACATCTTATGACGATTATATGGTCGAAGATGAGGGTAGCATAAACACCCAAAGACACGAAGAAAAAGATAGGAAGGAGGGGATTTATGTAACAGGAGATGAGGACTGGAGTTATTTAATACAGAAGATGGCATTCTGTTAATTAAATAGACAGCAGTCTCAAAGGCAAAATCCCAAAATTTCAAAGGAACAGAGGCATGAGCTAGAAGAGCCAGACCAGTTTCAACAATGTGACGATGTTTTCGTTCAACACGACCATTCTGTTCATGTGTATAGGCACAAGATTGTCTATGTTGAATTCCTGTACTCAGCACCTAAATCAGACTGAATGGCCTTTATTTTGCAATTAAAGGACCGTTCAACAAGAGTACTGGTAGGGAATATCCCGACCGACATAGCTTCACCACGACCGAGGAGCCTTTGTCTCTTTCTCCTTGTCTTTGCAGGTAACAGGTCGGGCTCCACGAGAAGAACCCGGTCGTAGATCGACCGGGAGTTGCCCGAGCGACGGTGTCGACCACCGAGCGATAGCCCTTTGGCGAAAGAGCTGACGAAGGACACGTGGCGGCTCTCTACATCGACAGGCAGGGCACCCGGGAGGATGACACGTGGTAGCTACGTGGAGGGCATGCCGAACGGCTGGAATCTTGTCCCCAGCATAGCGGCTATAAATACCCACAGTAGCTACAGTGTAAGGGACTTTTGGACGATCGATAGGTTGTTGTTAGAGAATCCCGACCGCAGTCAGTCGGTACTCAGAGCAACCAAGTAGATTGTACTTAGGGCCTTTACCGTGATCAATAAAGATATTTACTTGCTTTAATTGGTCTCGTGTTGTTATATATTGCTTACGTGTAATTAGCAGTATCATTTTGGCGCCGTCTGTGGGGACCCGTGCAAGAAACCAACGTCTTGACGAGCACCCGATCACCATATCGACATGTATCCGTGGGCACACAACAACTTTGCTGACGACCAGGCGGATGCGGCGAGCTCCTCCGACCACTATGCTACCCAACAGCAGGGTCAGACGATGGACCTCAACCTCAACCTCTCGCCACCGCATCCGTCAAATACATACCCGGCCGCCCAGCAGCCGGTGAATTACATACAACCAGGATACCCAACACCCGGTCTGCCATACCAACAGCAGCCGATGATGTATCCCGCCCAGTATCCGTACCTGGTCCCACCTCCACCGTATGGGTACTGGCCAGGCCAACCAATGTGCTACACTTCCCCGGTTGGGTATCCACCGTATACGCCAGCTTATACAGCTCCAGCCGCCGCCCCTCCAGTACAACCGGCCGCCCAAGTAGAGCCGCAGCGTCAGTCCGTGTCCCGGGCTCGACGCTCGGCTCATTCGCGGTTGGGGTCGGGGGGTGCTGATGCGATGGAGGCACCAGCTCAGGCCGTTCAAGCGGAGGACCCTGAAGAAGTTGCCCGAGCGGTAGCTTTTGATCGTCTTCGACCGGAGATGCGCCAACGTTTGGGACCCCAAGACCCGGACCGCGGGCACGAAGACGTACAAATGCAGGAAGCTAGCCACGAGGCTTCATCCGGGTATAGCGGGTCGAGATCTCACCGGCGGCGACGCGCTCGGGATACAGCCCAAGCCGCTCAAGCCGCCGAGCTCAACGAAACCCGGGGACTACTCTATAACCTCCAGGCGGAAGTTGCGCAGCTCAGGAATGCGTACCCAGGAACTCCCCCGGTCAACCAATCAACCTTGCACCAGACGCCTTTCACAGCAGCGGTAATGGCCCAGCCTTACCCGCTCGACTTAAAGGTCTCGGGAGAGAAGAGTTATGACGGACGGGCAGATCCTGAGGCCCACGTGAATGATTTTTTCAGCAACATGATGCTGAAGGGCGTTTCGGACGCCGTGATGTGCAGAGCCTTTTACTCGACCCTCACCGGTCGGGCAGCAGAGTGGTTCCGTACCCTGCCCCCGGGGTCGATCGACAAATTTGAGACCCTGGCGATCAAATTTGTGAGGAAGTTCATCACTTCCAAAGTGGTGAGGAAGTCCTACATGTATCTCGAGAAGGCCAAGCAGCTGGAAGGGGAAAGCTTGACCGATTTCCTCATCAAATGGAAAGCGGCAGTCGGGGAGGTCGAGCCTATGGACGATGCGACCGCCACCCACATGCTTCACATATCTCTCCGGGCGGGACATTTGTACCAGGACTTCATCCTACACCCCCCGACCACTTACGAGGAGGCCCTTCGGAGGGTCACAGACTATGCCAACGCCGGCGAGGCGAATGCCGTCAAGCGCTTGCAGGAGGTCGGCTCTTCGTCCCGTAAACCGGCCGGCCGGGCGGAACATAGGTCGGGAGATGACAACCCCCGATCCCGCACCAGGCCTGGGGAATTTACGGCCTTGAACCGATCCGCAGCGGAGGCCATGCAATACGCCCAGTCCTGCAATCTCATCAAACTCCCCCATCCCGATCGAGACGGCCCTGACAAGAGTAAGCACTGTGCTTACCATCGATGCGCTGGGCATGACACGGAGGAGTGTACCCACTTGCGCCAATTGTTGGAAGATCTGCTTAACAGGGGAAAATTGGACAAGTGTGTGGGGAAGAGAGAGGAAAACAAAAGGAACACCGATCGGAGGGATCATAGACGTTCCCATCACCGCTCTGATCGATCTGGGCAAGACAGAAGGGATGATCATCATGACGACCGACGGGACCCCGACCCTCCGTCCGGCAGCCGCCCGTCCGGAAAGCCTACCATCCACGTCATTTTCGGTGGGCTGGAAGATGCTTCCCGACCGCGGGCTAATTGCCCGGTCGCAATAGTAGATTCCCGCGGAATCGGGAAGAGGCAGAAGATGGAACCCATAACCTTCACCCTTGAGGACCAACCTACCAGCAGCGATCACGGCATGGAGGCGCTCGTGGTCACGATTGACGTTAAGGGGACAGACGTCCAGAGGGTTATGGTCGACACGGGCAGCAGTGTGAACGTCCTATACTTGGACGTGTTTGAAAAGCTTGGCCTCGACAGGAAGGAGCTGACTCCGGTCGGTGTACCACTGTCAGGGTTTACCGGGGCTCTTATCTACCCCGAGGGAAAAATAACGCTCCCGGTCGAGATCGGCACGCCTCCAAAGTCGATCCAAACGAAGCTGGAATTTGTTGTGGTCAACCTCCATTGCGTCCACAACATTATCTTGGGCCGACCCGCCATTATGAAGATCGGTGGGATAATTTCTATGCCCCACCTGTGCATGAAATTCCCCACCCCCAACGGGGTCGGCGTGGTCCGTAGCGATGTCCAGTCCGCCCGGAAGTGTTACACCCGAGCGGTCAATAGACGTGACTCCGGTCCATCTTCCCGGGTGAACACCATAGCCAAAGAGGAGGCTAAGGAACGGAAGGAGCAGCCTGAACCTTCCGAAGAAATTGAAGAAGTTCCCCTGTCCGAGGACCGCCCGGACAGGAAGATAAAGATTGGACGAGCCCTCACCCCCGAGATTCGAGCGGAAGTTCTGGCCGTGCTCCGGGAGTACGCTGATATCTTTGCATGGGGGCCTGAAGACATGCCCGGGATCGATCGGTCGGTCATCTGTCACAAATTGGCCGTCGATCCGGCAGCTAAGCCGGTCGTCCAAAAAACCCGGCACCTTTCCTCCGATCGCCGCGAGTTTGTAAGAGAAGAAGTCAAAAAGATGGCGGCGATCGAACACATCCGTCCGGTAGTCTACCCCGAGTGGGTGGCAAATATCGTTCTAGTTCCTAAGCCCCCAGCCTGGAGGATGTGTATCGACTTCACGGACCTCAACAAAGCCTGTCCGCTCGACCCGTATCCTCTACCGAGCATTCATCAGATGGTCGACGAGACGGCCGGGGCCGAGTTAATGAGCTTCATGGATGCCTTTAAGGGATACCATCAGATCATGATGCACCATGAAGACGAAAGCAAGACAGCCTTCGTGACCCCGGATGGGCTGTATTGTTACCGAGTGATGCCGTTCGGCCTCCGAAATGCAGGAGCGACCTACCAAAGGATGGTCAACATGCTCTTTGCTGATCTACTGGGCCGAACGATGGAGGCTTACATCGATGATATGCTGGTCAAGAGTCGGGACCGATCCGACCACACTCGGGACCTTCGGGAGTGCTTCCAGATCATGAGGAAGTACCAGTTGCGGCTGAACCCGACCAAGTGCACATTCGCGGTTCAGACCGGCAAGTTCCTCGGCTATATGATGACCAAGAGAGGAATCGAGCCTAACCCGGCCAAAGTAAAAGCGATTCTGGACATGCAGCCACCTTCCACCGTTCGGGAGGTCCAGCAATTGACCGGTCGGTTGGCAGCCCTCAGCCGGTTCCTCTCCAAGCTAGCCGAACGCGCTTTACCTTTCTTCAAGGTATTGCGGAAGGTTAATGGATTCGTCTGGGACGAAGAGTGCCGAGCGGCTTTTGATGAGCTGAAGGAATACCTCATGTCACCGATCGTGCTCTCAAAGCCTGAGCTCGGGGAAGAGCTAGACGTGTACCTCGCCGTGTCCGATCGCGCAGTAAGCGCAGTGTTGTGCCGAACCGATCCGGAAGGGGTCCAGCGACCGGTGTACTACGTAAGCCACGCGCTACATGGTCCCGAGCTCCGGTACTCCCGGCTAGAGAAGGTCGTCTATGCCTTATACATTGCCGCAAAGAAGTTGGCTCCCTACTTCCAAGGTCGAGCAATTCGCGTGTTGACCGATCAGCCGATCGGGCCAGTCCTCCGAACTGCTTCATCGTCCGGCCGCCTAGTCAAATGGGCGTTAATGTTGACCCAGTACGCGATCGAGTACCGACCGAGACCGGCTATTAAAGGTCAAGCTCTTGCGGATTTCTTGGTTGAGTGCACCGCCCGGGATACCCGGCCAAGGAGCCTTTGTCTCTTTCTCCTTGTCTTTGCAGGTAACAGGTCGGGCTCCACGAGAAGAACCCGGTCGTAGATCGACCGAGAGTTGCCCGAGCGACGGTGTCGACCACCGAGCGATAGCCCTTTGGCGAAAGAGCTGACGAAGGACACGTGGCGGCTCTCTACATCGACAGGCAGGGCACCCGGGAGGATGACACATGGTAGCTACGTGGAGGGCATGCCGAACGGCTGGAATCTTGTCCCCGGCATAGCGGCTATAAATACCCACAGTAGCTACAGTGTAAGGGACTTTTGGACGATCGATAGGTTGTTGTTAGAGAATCCCGACCGCAGTCAGTCGGTACTCAGAGCAACCAAGTAGATTGTACTTAGGGCCTTTACCGTGATCAATAAAGATATTTACTTGCTTTAATTGGTCTCGTGTTGTTATATATTGCTTACGTGTAATTAGCAGTATCAAGTACGAAATTTATCAAAGATGACATAAAGATCAGACTTTAATTTCATAGGAAAGAACCATGTATACCGGGAATAGTCATCCACAAAGATCACAAAATAACGGAAGCCAGAAGTAGATAAAGTGGGCGCATGACCCCAAATGTCTGTGTAAATAAGATCTAGGACTTGAGAACTAGAGGAAGCAACACGGGGGAGGGGAAAACGGGCAGATTTGCCTAATTGACACGCATTGCATAAAGAATTATGACAACGAATATTATCACGAGACCCACTAACCAAACAAGAACGAAGTATATGGCTAAGAACACGGTTATGAGGATGACCTAGACGATTGTGCCAAGTGTAAGCCGAGGCACGAGCGGAAATAAACGCTGACGGAGACGAACTAGGTAATGAAAGTGTGTATAGTCCCCCCGAACTATTGCCCCGAAGAAGTATTTCCTTGGTATTGATATCTTTTACAACAAAAAAGGAGGGGTGAAACTCAAAAAAGACTTTATTATCGGATGCAAACTTCTGAACAGATAATAAAGAATTAGACAAACGCGGAACGTGAAGTATATCAGACAATGTAAATGATCTAGAAGGGGTATTAAAAGAGGCATGGCCAACATGACTAATAGATAAACTCATACCGTCACCGACACGTAAAGTGTCATTACCAGTGTACTTCTCCGATGTAGGAAGGGTAGCGATGTTCGGAGTTGCATGATTTGTGGCTCCAGTGTCCGGAACCCAAGTATGAGAATTTGACGAGGTTTTAGCAACTAAACCATTCTGAAACACCAAATTAGCCTGAGAACCCGGAGCCCCTGAATATTGCCGAAAACAGTTGACTCCCGTGTGACCGAAACTTTTGCAAATTTGACACGGATCATTATAGCGCCAAAAACAATTGGCTCCCGTGTGACCAAAACGTTTACAAATTTGACACGGATCATCATAGCGCCAAAAACAATTGGCTCCCGTGTGATCAAAACGTTTACAAATTTGACACGGATCATCATAGCGCCAAAAACAATTGACTCCTGTGTGGCCGAAACCTTTACAAATTTGACACGGATCATCGAAGCCACGTTGCTGACCTCCACGGTAATTAAGGTTGCCATCGCAGCGCTGCATCTTCTTAATTTTATGAATCACAAAACCCTAGCTAACTGATACCAGATGAGAACTGATTGCATTATATTTTCTGAACTTAATTACAATGAGATCAGATGATGTGAATATATAGAATAGAGAGTCACAGTGTGACAATGATAAGAAGTAGAGAGTCACAGTGTGACAAGGATAAGAAGTTCTAAACAGACTCATATACATAGAGTCCTAATACATTGAAGTTCAAATTTGATCAATGACCTGTAATAGCATGTCACTAGAATTCTGGACAAGAATTTGATTCTCCTAATTGAAAAAAAATTGTACCTCCAATTTGTATACACTGTGATAGTCAAGCTGCAATGGGAACGGTACAAAGTAATATGTACAGAGTATAATGGTAAGTCTAACTAGAGATATACGTCGTAAACATAACTCTATTCAATAAATTATCACAATGACACAATATAATGGGTGTTATTTCTGTTGACTACGTGAAGTCGAAGGAAAATATAGCGAATTCGCTAATCAAAGAGTTAAGTAGGGAGTTGATAGAGAAGTTATCACGATAAATGAGACTAAAGTTCTTGAAATAAAAATTTTATTGTGGATGTTCAACCTAACTGGCACTTAGGTTCAAATTGAACAACTAAATTATAGAATGAAATGTGGTCATTGCGAGGGTCTCGAACTCCTATCGAATCCTCATTGAAATAGTGACTCCTACATGAGGTTAGCATGTATGCATGTTTTAATGATTCTAAATGTCTGTTGACATGAGTGCAGTATGCAGGATACTTGGGAAAAAAATCACGAAAGAAAATGGAACCGCTTCAAAGGAGAATTGTGCTCGCTCAATCCATTTGAAACTTTGTTTATACATTCTTTTCATTTGTAGTATACTGTTTATGTACATTAAATTTTATTTTTATAAACATATAGAAGAAACATTATGAACTTGCTATAAACTGAATGGAAATACATATGTTGTACATTTAATTTAGTGTTTATGGTGACTGATCCCTTTGTTGAATTGTAGGCACTTCTAACCGGAGACGAAGAAGATTTCTTTGTCTCTGGCCACGAAGACGAAACTCTTTTTTTTTTAAATCATTTTAAATTTGAGTGACATGTTAGAAATTGAAAACCCCTGCAAATTGAACGAATTGCATGAAATGGGTTAATTTAGCGATTCAATTGTAATTTTTTTTAAATTCAGTGACCTAATTGCATTATCGTGTGCAATCCAATGACCTACTTGACCCTAGGATTCCTAAAAGTGAAAAAAGTTTTTGAATACCAATAAACTTTATAAACTCTATAAAAGGAGTTAATACCCAAAATGAGTTAATACCCAAAATCGTCCTCGACTATAGTGGTTTTTCTCAATTTCGTCCTAAACAACTTTGGTGACCTAATATCGTCCCAGACTTTTGTGTTTCGCTCAATTTAGTCCCAGACTTTTGTGTTTTTGCTCAATTTAGTCCCTCATTTGTTATTCTGTCCATTTGGTGTTAAATAAATAGACAATTCAATAATTTTAATATTGGCATCTCTTTACTCATAGACATGTGAACTGCGAAATCCTTTTTTTTTTTACGAATTACTCCCAGAATTACTCCTAAAACTGCGAATATAAAATTTGATTTGCAGGTCCGGGAGTAATTCTGGGTGTAATTCGTACAAGAAATAGGAATTTCGCACTTCACAAGTTGAAAGTAAAGAGAGATCAATATTGACATTACTGAATTGTCCCTTTATTTAACACCAATTTGACTGAATAACAAATGGAGGACTAAATTGAGCGAAACACAAAAGTCTGGGACGATATTAGGTCACCAAAGTCGTTTAGGACGAAATTAAGAAAAACCACTATAGTCGAGGACGATTTTGGGTATTAACTCTACCCAAAATTGTCCTCGACTATAGTGGTTTTTCTCAATTTCGTCCTAAACGACTTTTGTGACCTAATATCGTCCCAGACTTTTGTGTTTCGCTCAATTTAGTCCTCCATTTGTTATTCCGTTAAATTAGTGTTAAATTAAGGGACAATTCAGTAATGTCAATATTGATCTCTCTTTACTTTCAAGTTGTGAAGTGCGAAATTCCTCTTTCTTGTATGAATTACACCCAGATTTACTCCCGGACCTGCAAATCAAATTTTATATTCGCAGTTTTAGGAGTATTTCTGGAGTAATTCGTAAAAAAAAAAAAGGGATTTCGCAGTTCACATGTCTATGAGTAAAGAGATGCCAATATTAAAATTACTGAATTGTCTATTTATTTAACACCAAATGGACAGAATAACAAATGAGGGACTAAATTGAGCAAAAACACAAAAATCTGGGACTAAATTGAGCGAAACACAAAAGTCTGGGACGATATTAGGTCACCAAAGTCGTTTAGGACGAAATTGAGAAAAACCACTATAGTCGAGGACGATTTTAGGTATTAACTCTCTATAAAAGTCTGAACTAAATACCAGTATACTTTTAAAGATTCTTTAACGGGTCATTTGGTTGGAAGGAAGGAATTAGGGAGGAAAAGAATTGTAATTCAGCGGGAAAAGAATAAGGTGGAAATAAAGTAGGAATTCAAATTACGTTGTATGGTATGGAGAAATAGAATTATTGGAATCGAGAAGGAAAAATAAGTGGTATAAAGATTAAAATACCCTTGTGTAATAATAATAGTAATAACAACCAAGGGTAATGATGTCATTTCATATGTTTTTCCTTTCTCAAATTCATTGAATTGCAATTCAACAAAAGGAGAGAATTGCAATTCTGTAGAATTGCAATTCCTTCCAACCAAACAATGTAATTGAGGCATCCACTAAATTGCAATTCAACTACAGCTAAAAACGCCTTGTAAAACTCTAAATTGAATGCCGATAAACTTTTAAAAAGTCTTTAAAAATCTAGATCGAATACTACTAAAAATTTATAAAAATTTTGATTGAATATATCCCCTAAGAATGAAGGTGGATTGGATTGGGCACCAGAGACAGACTGCAGAACTTGCAATCATGCTCTCTTAGCCAAAACTTTGTGGAATATACATGGTGGGAAGGAGTATTTGGACACCTAAGCTTGAGGATTCTCCCTTATTCCAGAGTATAGCTGGTGGACAACCAGGTGAATAACAAACTCTGAGATGAATATATGATAAGGATTAAATCTGAGAGCAAGCAGTGGATGTCCTCAAGCAACCTGTATGCTGAAAATCAGGATAAAAATTCTGTTCTGTCAGAATAGCCTAGACACCTGAACAGCTTCTTTTAAAAATAAAAAATAAAAAAATAAAAAATAAAAACTTAAGTGATCACAGTTTCACCGTACCATCTCCTTAGAATCATTAAAAAGATAGATAAATTACGAGTAACGCAATCAACCTGGACCGCCCAGTTAACAGAATTAGTCATGTTGAAGATTTCCTAAGTACTTCAATGATACAAAGCAAACAAGTAATTCAATAAGGAAACTAGAAGATAATGCCAGATAAAGATTATGAAAGGTCATTCTTTAACCACACTCACTCAAGCCCATCAATCAAAGAATATATATATGGCATAATGCAAACATGATAAATTAGTTGATTAGTAATCTTGCTATCAAACTAGTACAGGATACATCAAATAATAGAAGAGCTTTTGTATCCCACAGCAGGCCATGAAACAATCAAAGATTTGAGAGGGTGTTCTTCCCATTGCACGGTCCACACCACAACTCCACAATGCATATCCAAAAAAGAGCTTTAGGCATCCGTGACCGGGTTTGAAGAAGCATAAGCCTTAAGGTGAAGGATTCAAATTTGAGGCATCTGCCAAGCTGACCAAGAAATATTACCAGATATCAAATCCTCTGGACTCCTCAACCCTTAACCATTTGAATAGATGAATTTGGTGCAGAAATGAAGAAAGAAATCATACAATGATCACATCTTAAGTACAAAATAAGAGAGAGGCTGAGCATCCCCTATCAAATGAGAAGACATACAAATTTCCGGCATCACTTTCAAGGCATATCAGCAGACTAATCTCAATGCTCTATTAAAGCAGCATCAGTTTCTGACAATGGTGCTGCAAGGCAACAGAAATTTCAATTAAAAGGATGAGAACATAATGAAGTAAAATGATCGTCAACATAAAACTAAAAGAAAATGCATTTACAAAACGCAAAGAGAAAATACTGAACAGACCAAACTCCAAAAGCAAAGAGTAATTAACAGATTGGTCTTTATGTATGTTCCCCTCCAAAACCTCAACCATTATTAAAGAACAGAAAGATGGGGCAGTGGGGCACACATATGAGACCAAATAGGTTTTTTTTTTTAAAAAAAAAAAAGAGAACAATGATAAAATCATTACAAACTACAATTACATACAATCTGACCCGCAAAGGAAAACTTTTAGTTGGCATCTATACTGCCCATCTTCACTTGTTCATTTAGTATTATACTCTATTTATATTTAAGAAAACCATTGACGAAGAGGGTTCATTTCCAGAGTTGGGAACTATTCCTTAGTCCCGTGGTTAAGAAAATGATTCAATAATAGCAATTTTCAAGATGCACATCTACTCAAATAGAAAAAGCTGTTCACATGCAATACTTCTAGAATTTAGATAATGATTTCAATGAAATTAAAAATGACAAGTTGAGTGAGCAACAACAGTGGTTCAAGCATCAAGATTAGCTTAAATAAGCAGGATTCATAAATTCTCAACATCATGTGTTTTAGATAGGAAAGGAAAGCTCTGGGCAGTAATGAATTCAAATGTACCAATGAGATTTTCTAAAATACATCTAAACTCCACACAAGCAGGCATAGAAACATACCAAGCAAGTCTTCGTAACCATCAGCCAATAATGAAGTGTCAATGAGCAAAGGGGGTGAAAATACTTCATTTGGAGTTTCATCCATATCATAAAATGACCTGGGTGCATCAGAAACTGAGGAGTTTGAACCCCCAGCAGAAAGAAAACCATTCACAGCATCAAAGTCATCAAAAGAATCCAGATCATTTAGTAAATCTGGGATTCCATCAGACTTGCCCCCCACATTATTTTCTGAACCACTAGTTACTAGATAGGATGACTCTGATCCATAAGCAAACAACTGTTTAGCACTTGATAAGCTTGATTTGTTCTCTTGACCAACACGAGTAAACCCAGCTCCTGAGAGCGGTACAAAGTAATGGTCAGAGCTATCATCAGCACGACTATCTTGAGATGATTCTGGATTGTAAGATTGAGACAAAAGTGCAGCTTCTCTGACTGATCTTTTCAAGTTTTGTACAAAATAAATGTCATTATCTGCAAGAAGAAATGAGTAGCATTAAGAAACTATAACTACAGAGAGAGAGAGAGAGAGAGAGAGAGAGAGAGAACTGCAGCAAAGTAGCATATGCACCCAGCAAGAGATTAGACAGGAAAAAGAACACAAACCTTGTGATGGGTTATCCACATGATTATTTAATAGAGGTTGGTCAAGGAACTTTTTCTCTGAAATGTTTTCTATGTGACTGCTTTGTGCTGGCATCTGTCTCTTCTGAGTGTTCCCACCCTTCCCAGAAGAGTTAGGTGTTAGACTAAACAATGGTGGGAGCTTTAAAGCAGGGGGGCTAGCTGATACTTTTTCAAGCTGAATGGCTGACAATCTAGAATTCATTTCAGCAACCTCATCATTGCTATTTTCCTAGAAAAGTCAAGATTGTGTTGAACTTAGTGAGAAATTCAGAATCTAGCATCTACATATATCATTGAAGCTTATGTTCTCCATAGAAAATACCAATGCTCTTCCACTGCTCTGTGCTTGGATAGGTGAGTTCGATCTTCCATGATGCCTGGTCAACACAGGCATACTTGATGAAATACTATTAACCTCCTCAGTCAGCTCTGAAACTGAATTCTGTATAGCTGGAGCAACTTCCTTCAGTTGATTAATGAGGACCTGAAGAGTAGAAGTATATTCATCAGAAAAATTTTCAAACTGTAAATCACAAGAATAAAGGAGAACCAAAATCTAATATACGAATCAGTATGAGTTGAAAATGACTACTCTCATTCCTCAAGTAATTTACAGTACTATCCAGCAGACAAATTGCATTAGTATATATCTTTCACCTGTATGCTAGCTAGATGTTGCTGATGTTCAGCAAGTGTTGCTGCTAAAGATTCAGCATGACTGCTTGTGCCACCATCATGTGAATTTCGTAGCAGCTCCGGTCCTTCTCCGTCATTTGCTTTTGCCTACATAAAAACATAGCATACCAAAACCTCACTGTACCACTGGAAAAAAACAAGTGAAAATGGTCTTAATGGAAAAACTACTGTAAAAACAGTTTACTTTATCATATTTGTCATTATACAAAAATAAATAAATAAATAAATAATCAAGGAGTTTTCCCCCCGGTAGCAATTAAGAAGATGCCATAAGAAAGAATTTGACTACAAAAGGTTCATCTTCAGAATGCTTACTTATATATTACATTTTAGATGCTTCACTACAACATATTGTGCAAACTCAAAACCTCTATCAGGTCAGAGCAAGTAGGTAAGATAGTTACTGAATGACAGTGAAAATCAAGGTTAAAATCATTAAAGACCAAGCAGTTAACAAATGAAGATATGGAGCTGTATGCATGATTCATTTGATGAGTACTGGGAGTTCTGGCAGTTACAGTAGGACATAAAATGCAATGTGTCCACTTGGAACATTGAAATTTTAGGACACGAATTTCAAAACAAAGAATTGCATTAGAATAGCTGGCAGTTTGTTGGCAGTAAGTGTTTAAATAAGAGCAATAAACCTTTGGTCAACATAAATAGCATACCAGTTGAAGTGATTGCTTATGAATACGTTGTAGGGAATGTGTCCAACGCCTTAAGACTTCTGCTACATCAACAGTGGGGTGGCCTCTTGAGGTTCGATCATCCATTCGAGAAAATTTTTCATCATTTCCTTGAATATGGGAAGAATCTGAATTGGCTTTGTAATTCTCTCTAATTACATCTTCGTGTGATCTATCATTTTCATCATTCTTATCAGAATGTGATGCAATTATATCACGAGGAACTGCAGAACTTTGATCCATCGCTGCAAGCAAAGATGACCCAGAGATGCGATACCTAAACATGTATAAATATGACTATTAGCTAAGTCCCTCCTGTAAATCTAAAATTAAATCAACATGACTATTACCTATGCTCACGGTGAGCTATAAGATCCTCAATGGGCCCCGAGGCGAGTACTTCATGCTGGCCTATAATATGCAAACAAATATTGAAGTAGGTGAGTAGAATCATGGAACAAATTAAAATGCATAGAGAAGCCTTATGATAAGTAACTCACCTTATACTTTTGGTAAAAGAACTCGGTAGACAATAGCATTTGAATAAATTGCATACTGATTAACTGTTTGATGAATCTAGATATATCAAAACTAAGCAGAAGTATCAACAGTGCCGACTTACTCTTCCGAGATAGTAATGAGTCCCACAGGCGAGTAGCTCTTTGAACCATGTGAGAGTTTTGACTGGAGCTAGACACAAGTTCATCCCATTGCTCACCTTCCAACTTGACTTTATTTCTCAAATCATGAAGTTTTTCAAGTTCTTGCTGCAAATATGCCTAAAACAAGAAGATACCAAGGAAGCACAATGAGGAACAATCATTCACTCCCATGAGTAAAGGGATATAAAGGTCCTCAATGAAAACCATGAAGAAACTTTTCTTACCTCTTCAGCACAAAGGCCACGAAATTCTGCTGTCATTTCATGAGCCAAATTAGACCACATTGCCTGTCTGCGTACAGCTGTTTCTGCATTTTTCAGAAATCTTCTTCTTTCAAGAGCAATCCTTGCCTAGTTGAAGAAAGGACACTCAAATTAGCAGGCATCTGCAGAACCAGAATACTTTTGCAAACAACTAACAACAAGCATTCACAATGAAGGTAAATAGATTAGATCAAATGCACACAGCAGTGTATGCTTGAGGATTAGAACCTGTGGGCTATGCCCTAACAGTCAATTGAGCACTTGGATAGTATGCTTAACCCAAGACGCAGTGGCTTTATTCTCATTTCCTTGTCAAATAAAGAGAAAGAACTGAAAAATATGTTACCTTGGTTACAGGAAGTAGCGAAGCAGCATGTGAGAAAGCTACATCTGTCAATGAGGCAGGCAATGGACTAGAGGCTACATCAGCTGCAAAAGTTCGTCTATGAACTTCCCTCAAAGCATGCAGAGAAAGTTGCCAAAGGAGTTCAACAAATCTGAAATTACATGAGAAGCATATCATGAGCTTTCGTGCACCTTGAAGGCTACCATGATGTGATAATAGAAACATGTTTATGCAAACAGTGTTGAAGAATCTGACAAATATGACACAGAATATGGAAAGACAAATGACAATGATATTTGATGAGTCTACAATGGTCTTGCCCACAGAAAATTCAAGATACAAAATAAGGAAACTCATGGTCAGGCACTATATTCATTTATCTGTTTAATATTCAGAAGGCTCAAAGTATAATGGTAAGTATTCTTTTCACTACTAAGTTGAACTCCTTGGGGGCCTAATAAGTGCCAGCAGTATGTATGAGTTCTAAATGTGTTATTTCAGCAATCCCATAAAGATGAAGGTAATAGAAAAGGAGTGACCCAATGACTTTCTGCTAGATTCAACAATGATATTAATTAGCCCCATACACAATGGGTACTTAATCTCCAACACAGACAAAAGCTTGAATAGGACAATCAGGCTATCCAATGACTGAGGCTCAAAATAAAGCTACAAGAAAACAACTACGGAGTATCTCATCCAAACCGAAATCAAATCCAATTGAAGTTGGAATCAGGCACAAACTAACCTTGGTCCACAACATGTGGCAAGAGACGATACCCTCGAATTGCTCCTCGGTAGTGCCCCTTGCGATTCCAACTCACTTATAATTCCTTGTACGACCTAGATATTCAAAAAGGCAAAGCATTTAACAAATGTCAGCTTCCTAAACTACAAATTTATATTTAGGGCATCCATTCCATTCTCACCAACGTAAAACCAAATTACCTTGCGGAAATCGCGAGACTGCGCTGAATCGAAAATTGGCCATACCTTATCAAAGTCCTAAAAGAGCTTCCAAGTTAGGAAACGGAAAACAAAGATCCAAATGAAACAAAAAGCAATCAAGTTGAATGTGTGTTCGTACTTTAGCGGATTGAGTTGGGCCTCTAAGAGAGGATAAGATGAAGTAGAGAAGCTGTTCGCCCAATTTAGGGTTGGAGTGGCGGAAGAGCCCGACTCGAGGCGTGCCGTTGCCGGCTCCGATACCGATGATCGACGGATCCAATCCTAACAACAAACAGTTGGTGTACATTGCACTCTCCAGCTCAATCTCTCTTTCCTTCTCACGGTCCATCGTCATTCCACCTTCCACTCTCCCTCTCCCTCTCTCTCTCTCTCTCTCTCTCTCTCTCTCTCTCTCTCTCTCTCTCTCTCTCTCTGCAATTTTGTGTTCCTCTCTCTCTCTCTAAAGTTTGGTTTCCAGATTTGATTTTTGTGTAAATAAAATTTCAAAAAGTAGGCCTCCGGAAATAAATAAAATTGCAGAAGGGGCCTTGCTGTTGGACTGGCTTGAGACAGCGGCTTCAAAATTTGGGGCAAATTTTTAAATTATGAAGTTTGGTGGGGGTGATTAGTCAACTCCTAAGAGTAGCGAATAGCGATTTCAGAAAGTTTGAAATGCGTGGGAGGGGTGTCACTATTCACTAACGTGCGCCGTGCCACTCATCATTTCATTTCTTATTGCCGGCCGGCCGTGCTTTGCTGTCGTCATCTTCCCATTCAGTGTCGTCGCTTAACAATTAAAGGAGTATTTGGTAAATAGCTTAATTAATTGGATTAGTAAGTTTGATTAGTTGATGACATTAGCTTATTAATTAGTTGCTAGTTGATAACTGATTATATACGAAATGACTTTCTCAAAAAAATTGATTGATAAAAGTTGTTTTGAACCGTTTTTTAAAATTTTAGTATTTTGAAACAATATAAGTTGTCTAATTAGTCAAATACTTGTATTAAGTTTAACAAATCAAACAGCTATTAGTTGTCAAACAAACAAAAATTTATTGATAGGTTAATTATTTTACCAAACAGGACCCCGTAGGACGAAGATATATGATGTTTTCTTTTTCCAATTTGTTTTAACACCAATTACGTACCCTAAAATGTAGTTAAAATTGGAGCATAATGGTAACATTTTGTGATTTAGTTAAAATTTTTGTTATTAAATATTTATAGTTGCAACTCCTTCAAACTATCTTTGGAAAAAAAAAATAGTAAAAGTTGTAACATTTTCATAGCTAGTTAAAGACCGTTATGAATTTTTATTATTGTTAATATGTCTTTAATTGTAACTAATTATTTTATTCAATTTTAAATTTCAAATTCTTGATCTTATTGAACTATATTTTAATCCATTCCTAGTTTCCGACACATTTGACGTCCATTTTAATAAAGTTTAAAATAGTTTAAATATTTCATAATTAATTATCACTTTTAAATTTTATTTGTCACACTTCTAATATTACTAGCATTTTGTACGCGCGATGCGCGAAAACTTATGCCCAATATTAAAACATTGATAAATAGAAATAATTAAAAAATTACAATTTGAATTATATATACACAAATAATATATGTATTTTGTACACACACATATATAATTTATCATTCATAGAAATTTAATTAAAATATAATTAAGCATTAACTTAATATATAATGATTTTAATAAAATGATAATTAAGAAATAAGAAAAGATATGATAGATATAGGTGTATGGTAATAATGATGGGTTATCAATGTTAGAATTAAAAACTAACGGTGTTATAACGGTGTAAGGATAGTTTTGTCTAATAACATTGAAATGTACAACATTTAAAGTAAAATGTACATATTTATTTGCATACAAAAAGTGGGACATAAATCAAGGATATAACCTTAATTGAGGCTTATTATGTTTTTAGATTATAACTTTTTCAATCTTCACTATCATAGTTAAACTTGCATGACAATGAATTGCAAAGAAGTATTTTCTTGCACCATTTCATATGACCTTTGTGAGTCATCACCATTCTCTTTACCACCCACCTAGTACTGTCAAAGTGGGTCGTCCCGCCGCATTAGGCCCACCCCACTGCGGGCCGACCTGCGAGCTAGGGTTTATGCAACCCTAACCCGCCCCCACCGAGTAATGGGTGCGAGTCAGCCTACGGGCTTCAACTCACTTTGACACCCCTACCACCACCCCATTTTGGCCTTTTCCCCTATTATTTCTATCTATTTCCCCTTTCTCCGTTAAACCCACCCTATGACTTCCCCATATATATCCTACTACTACTTTTACTATTAATTTCTTTAATTATATATCTAATTGCTATTATTCCAGAATGACCCAAGGAACCATAAGAAACTGATCCCAATGATGTTGAGGTGCATGTTGAGCTAGATTTTCCTAACATCTTTGATTAAAGTAATGAACTAGAGGAAGAGTGGCATAGCTCCTAAGTGACCCTATCTTCAAACATTGCAAGACAAGTGTTGGATTTGAAGAACAAGTTAGGGTATTACTTGAGGAGGCTAATAGACCACGTGGAGCCAACCTACTAACTGACTAACTGGAGGAAGTTGAGAGAGGTATAGAAGTACCTCAACTTTAAAAGGTTGTGTATGGAGTAGCAAAAGGAAGCGAGTCTGTATAAAGAGCTTAAGAAGCTAGCATTATACACAAGAACCTATGGGTGATATTCTTGAGCCCCAACCGGTATAAAGGGTTGAAGGAGGAATAAACCCTACACAAGAACCGACGAAAGGAACTTATTAGTAAGAGTTGGTGAACTTGAAAAAAGCTATCAATGCAAATATTTAGAAGATGTACCAGTTCATAGAAAAAAGTATAAAAAATTAGGAATGGCATTCTGAATTTCTCTAATGAGAATGATTATCTTCTGAGGTTTACACAACTCAAAATCAAATTGCAAAGGATGGGCATTGAATTTTCCATTCTTAAAGCCAAGTTAACCAAAATGAAGAGAAGGATATGACATCTCTCACCGAGGCAGCAACCAAACACTCCTCTAAACTGCTCAATGTTAAATTAAAATTGTTATCTCAGGCATCACCAAGGATTTGGTCACTTTTGAGAATGAGAACTAGAGAAGACATAACCTCATATAACTATGGAGCAGTTGGACTTGTTGGTGGGACTTCTCGCTTCTAAGGATGATCCCAAAAGGGGGGAAGGAAGTAGTAGAAAAGGACTTAGGTTTGGAAATACCACACAAAAGGAATTTAGTCGGAAGTAGTATGACAAGCTCTACTCTAAGTCATCCAAAAACAATTGATGAAATTCTGAAAATAAAGGACCAAATTCTGCAATGGAAACAAGCAAGAGACGTCTATGCCACCTAGAAAGAATCAAGAAACGTATCAACTTCTTTCGTTAGAGAGACAATGAAGGTTGCCTTAGATGAAACAATAGACAAACTTGTTGGTGAGATTTTACAAACTCGTGGAAACCCACTCTAGGTCAAGCAATATAAGAAGAACACGGCGAGCAAATGTACTAGGCGTGGATTTGCCTAAAAGAATTCAATTACGCCTTCTTGGATGGATGTTTTGGAAGAGATAAAAAATATGCTTTTTAAACATTCAAGAAAGGTGGTTTAGAACACTATAAGAAATTTAACATTTAGTGACAACACAAGTTGTCACAAAAAAGTATCAATTTTGGTCACTAATTTTAATATATCCTCCGTCACCGGTTGTCACTATTGTAATAGTGACGACATTTGAAAAGTTATCACAGTTAATCAAGATTTTTGTGTATTATTTGAGTGATAACAATAATAGGGGTCACAATAAATTTACATTTTGTGACCAAATTACTTGGGTATTACGAAAAAAATGATAGAGCGACAACTAAAATCCTTGCTATTAATCATTTTATTGTGACAGCACTTTAGTCACAACAATTGTACTTATTTGTGAGAATTGTTGTTGACTAAAAAATGGCTATCAGTGATCTAAAAAATGGTAACAAATAATTACTTTATTGTGACAACACTTAGGGCATTTTTGATTAATGGAAAATATTTTCCTTGAATTTGAGGAAAACTAAGATTTCCTTTGTTTGGTTCATGGAAAACATTTTCCATGGTCCCCCCCCCCCCCCCCCCCCTCCCCTTGGTATTTTGTTTTCCATGAAAAATGTTTTTCATGGAAAACAAGTAGGACAATTATGCCCTCACCAACTTTTCTTAATTACCATTATTATTATTGTTGTTACTATTATGTAGGTGTATAATTGTCTTTATACACATTATTCCTTACAATTCCAAACTCAACCAAACAATGGAATCGATGTTCCTAGTAATTTATTTTCCACCAACCAAACAGTATAATTAATCTTCCCGATAATTTTTTTTCCATGGAATTTCAATTCCATTTCCCTTCAAATATTTTCCGCGAACCAAACAAGGTTATTGTGTCCCCCTTCAACTCTTTAGATGGGATATTCTACTACTTGGTAATGCCCTTTGATCTGAAGAGTTTAGGTGCTACTTATACCTAGATGGTGGGGTTAAACTCTTCATAAATGTGCTTGGCAACGACATGGAAGCTTATATAGATAACATGATTGTCAAAAGTCGTAAAGCCACCACCAATGTCGAGGACCTGATTGAGGTATTTTCCATTATGAAACACTTCAATTTGTGACTAAACCAAAAAAATGTGCACCTTGGGTTTGATGGTCATGAGGAGCGAGATAGAGTCAAATTTAGAAAAGGTAAGGACTATCATTAACATGGAACGTTTGTGGTCCATCAAGAAAGTCCAAAGGCTTAATGGTCGATTTTGATCCAAGTCCACTCAGTGGTCCCTTCCCTTTTTCAAGATGTTGAAGTAAAACAAAGAGTATGAGTGGACCCAAGATTTCAAGCAACGTTTGATTAATTGCAAAACTATTTGCTATCCCTGCCCTTGATTGCTAAGCCTGAGGCGGGTGTCACTTTACTTTTGTATTGTGGTGTGTCATATGGTACAATAAGCTCCATGCTGGTCAAAGAAAGAAGGACCCAATGTCCCATCTACTATGTCAACAAAGCCATACATGGGGTTAATTGAAGTCCGATACACCTTGGTGGAAAACATTTATTTATAGTGGTGACCTCAACAAAAAGATATTAGCTCATTATTTATAAGATCATCCAATCCATGTTCTAATGCACTTCATAAAATGTATTTATATTTAAATAGTTGATAGTATTAGAGTTTAGTAAAGAATAATAAGTAATTTTTTTCAATATTAAATTCTTTCATCTCTTCCTTCTTCATAATTGTCTTAGTATTATTTCTTCCAAGGAGTTAGCCACCGCTCCAAGCAGTGTTGGTTTGATACGAGACCATATCAACTTTTGCCACCACCCCCAAACTAATGCTCAAGGCTATGTGGTGCGGTAGCTTTAATTTCATGGGTCAAATCATTTTGAGGGATATATGGGCACTACTGGAAATTATGAAATTTCCGACCACCTGAAAGTGATATTAAATCAAGTCGAAAGCCTTGTTTCGATCACTTTTGATATCCGGAAAAACCTTTGTTGCTATTTCCGATCACTTTTTGGTATCAACTTGATTTAAGATTACTTTCAGGTGGTCAGAAATTCCATAATTTCCAGTAGTAGGGTTACGGTATATATGGTCGGTTGTTATGAGACAAACATTGGAAGAGCAAAATGTGGGGGCATGTTTAAAAAATCTATAGGTGAGTGGATCACTAGCTTTACACAAACACTGGTGGATGACGGATAGAAGCTTGGGTAGTAGTGTAGTACTAAGGTGGTTTCAACACACTTGGACTCGACATTTATGTAAAGTGATATTAAAATCAAATTCATTGATGCTAATCATCTAGCTCTACCAAGGTGAGTATTTACATGGTCCTTTAGCTAACCTACAAAATGCTTGTGGTATAGAGCAAGGCCGTTTCTAAGAAAATTGAGGTCCTGTACGAAAATTAACATTGACCCCCTTTTTGTATAATTGTAAATATATAAAAGATATATTGTATTGTACCAAAATATATAATAGTCTATAAAAAATTTTATTATTCAAAATTTCACTTGAAAAGTAACATTCTTCTTCTTCTTCAACCAATATTTAGATGTAAAATTATTCACCAATCCATTGAGTCTTTTTTACAATATAGTTGATCTATCACAAGTAAGATTTCAACAACTTTAACTTTAAAAAACTTCTTTATGCATAAATAACAGTAATGAAAATAGTCCAGACTAATTGATATTGCAATTGTAGTATCAAAATGCAAGAAATTAGATTGTTATTCACCAATCAAAAAAAAAAATCCTAGCTAGGGTTAGTTATTGAATTAATAATTTTAAAATTTTGAATAAAATTAAAGAATTAAAATATTTAATTATTTACATACCTTCATCCTTTTATCGTGAAGAATAAAAAAATTTAGGATGCCAAATGAACAAACAACGCACTTCAAATTAATGATTACTGAGACCGAATTCTTGCGTAGTAAATACAAATCTTGTGTGCATGCATTATAATAGGAATAAGAGAAATTTTTTACTCTTTATATATAATAATTTTTACAATAATCAAATAGGCCCGCCTCAATTCCTATAAGTTATAGGACTATAATTATATACGCAAATCAAGTCCTTAAAAATTAGGAATATAAGGGGCCGTTTACTAACTGAAAATTTCCGGAAACTGGAAAACAGAAAACAGAAAACATGTTTACTAACATAGTTTTCATTTTCAAAACTGAAAATAATTTCTGGAAAACTGAAACACACTTAAAAACTGTTTTCGAAATGGAAAACAGAATCATATATCATCTATTTAGTTATATGTCACTATAACCACATTACTATGATTACATTCATTATCATCTTATTTTACTTATCACTATCTTCCATCTTTTCTACTTACTTTACTTATTTAAACATAATTTATTTGCTTACACTTTAAAGTTAGACATTATTTACATTATCAAAATTAAGAATTAAATTCTATATAATGTTTTAGATTTTGATTGAACTCAATAGATTATTAGTTCGAATATTTTTAATTATGTTATATCATAATACAAGTTCGGTCCAGATATCGGATATTGAAATCTCACATATATTAGAATTCAAAGTAAAAGTTATATATTCATATACATGTCATTCAAATGAATATATCCAAAAAAATATTAATATTATCTAAACTAAATTTTAAGTGAAAACTGAAAAATTAGAAAACATAGAACATTTTTCTGTTAGTAAACAAGTTTTCTTAACAGAAAACAGAGAATGGAAAACAGAGAATGAAAACTGAAAAATTAGAAAACAGAAAATAGAGAACAGTTTTCTGTTAGTAAACGGACCCTAAACTTTTTAGAATTTTAGACCGTCTTGATTTCTTTATACATAAATTACACCTACACTAATATATAAAATATAAATATAAAATAATAATTTTTCTTTAATAAAAGTGCCCTCAAAATTTGGGGGCACAATGCACATATATACTACGTATGTAATATTTGGGGCCCCCATTTGGGGGCCCTGGCTAGACATGGCCAAGAACGACCATGGTATAGAGCTATCAAAACAATAGAAAATATAAATGGTGTATAGATATAAGCAGGGGCGGAGCCAGGAAATTTCAGTTGGGGGTCAATGTAGTAGAGAAAATTTACAATGTTAATCGATATTATAATTAATCGTACCATATTATTATATATACTATACATTAATGTAATTATTATTGATAATGGTTTCAAATTATATTCTGTGTAATAAAGTATGAAATACCAAATTATATGAGTACGATCGACATATGTGTCGATCATTACTTTAGAAATTTTTCACATAACACAAAATATAATAAAAATAACAATATTTATTTAAATATAGATTATCACTTAACATCAAATAAAAAGTTTTGTCAATTATTTTGTCACCAACTTTTTTTTCTTCATAATTAACTGATTCATTTTACTAATTAACTGAATATTTCAAAATTTGAGAGATAAAACAAAACCAAGATCAGGAATTAAATAATTAATATTAATTTTTTTAATTTCAAAACTAATCATTTAATCTAGCAAATGTACATCTTAAAAGTGTAAATAAATAATTAAAACACACAATAAATCACTAATTAATTAATCAACATCAACATAACTAATAAACTTAAAGCATATATCTAAACTTTTGAGATTTTTTTTTGAAATAAAAACGTATACTTGATGCCCCATTATTAAATCTTGATAAAAGAAATTAGATAATAAAGAAAAATGGTGAGTTTAATTATTTAATTCATTTCTTTTTATTTAATAAATTTGAACTTTAATATATATTTTGAGTTCATTTAATTAATATAAACATAATAGATTGTTTTTTTTTTTTTAGTTTTAAATTAGAGGGGAATCAAATGTGTATTTTATCCCTACTATATCAATATATACATACATATTTACTAAAAACATACTAAAAACAAATTAGGGTGAGGGTAAGGGTGTGGTGGGATGGGGTGGGGGTATGGGGGGCAGGGCACCCTACCCTTTAAGGTAACTCCGCCCTTGGATATAAGGAGGTTGTATTTATATGGTGCCAAGAGCCTTGTAGTCTATTTACACCAAATTACTTTTTATACAAAAAGTTATGAATGTATGTTCAGGTGAAGACAATATTAACTCTTTGTGCTTCAGTAAATTGAGGAAGTAGTTATAATCACAGAGCTAATGTTATTGAAGGCTCTAGAGTCCGGGATGAAAAATTTATTTGACACTTGTAATCAAATAAAATTGTCTAACAAAATTAGGATAGCACACCATAAAATTAGGATCTACAGCATTCCAGATGCTCGTGAGCACCTTGCTACGAAGCTAATCGTTCATTTCAGAGAGAGAGAGAGGGTCTCTGTGTGTGTTTTAGTTTGCAGTGACTCGGCGATTTCATAGGGAAATGGCAGACGAACAGACTAAGATTATGATGGCAGTGAACGAATCGACGATCAAGGGGTATCCACACCCATCTATCAGCAGCAAAGGGGCCTTCGAATGGACTCTCGACAAGATCGTCCGCTCCAACACCGCTGGCTTCAAGCTCTTCTTTCTCCATGTCCAAGTTCCTGATGAAGACGGTTCTCTTTCTCTCTCTCTCTCTCTCCCCCTGTGTGTGTATCTCTTGCTTTCAAATGTCAGTATTAGGGGGTTATATACCTTGATATTGCGGTTTCCGATTAAATTCGGGAAAATGGTTGAAAGTCCTGAAAGATTTGTTTCGACTTGTATTCCTTTGTTTATCATAAAGCAACGTTTTTGGATTTAGAAGTTTCCTGAACTGTTCATATTTTGAGAATAGGTGAGAACTGATTTTATGCGCTTTGTGGATTTCTGCAATATGTTATCTTGTCAATTTTCAAAATAAAAACAGTAGTAGAACGCTGTAATGTGCAACTGGTCTGGATTTGTGAACTGTTCACAGGGGAAGGTGAATTTTGGAATAGGTGTTTGACCTATGTGAGCCTCAAGTAATTCCTCTCATGGTTTTGAACTTCCACTTCCTCTGAGTCTTATTTGATTTGATTGGTTTATGTACTACTTTTTTGTATTTGTTTTGACTAACTATGTGCATCTGTGGTATCTCCTGGCATTTATCAATCTAAATTTCATATATTGGAAGTGAAAAACTATGAAATTGCTGGGTTAGATCTAGTTATCTGTTTGAATTTCCAGGGGAAGTAGGATGCTCTGACAGACAAACTCCTCTAATTGTGTTGAAAGCTTGGTGACTGTAGGTGGTGGTTGTTGAGTGTTTTTGTGTGTTGTTTTTTTCAGTATTACACAAGCCTTTATACTTAGTTGTTTGGTTTATGTTGTAAATACAATCTACTTTTAGCCAATCTATTAAATCTTGTCAAACATTTAATCAACAGGTTTTGATGACACTGATAGCCTCTTTGCATCACCTGAGGATTTCAAGAACATGAGACACAAGGACAAGATAAAGGGACTCCATCTGCTGGAATACTTTGTCAACCAATGTCATGAGCGTGGGGTACCAATAGACTCCATTCAACACCGCTTTTCACTCTATTGTAGTGATATACCATATTTTCTGTACCACTTTAATATGTAATGCGACTACTGAAGTTTAATAATGGTATGTGAAAACACTTGCAGGTATCTTGTGAAGCATGGATCAAGAGAGGAGATGCCAAGGAAGTCATCTGCCATGAGGTGAAACGTGTGCATCCTGATCTTCTTGTAGTTGGTTGCCGTGGTCTTGGGCCTTTCCAGCGGTATGCCTAGTTTTAACTTCAGTTAGAAAAGATATGGATTATGTTCTATGCCCTTGGTAAACCATGCACTCTGTTGCTGTGTTTCCATCATCAATTGGGAAGTAGGCTCTAGCAGCACCAGACTCCCTCTTTTGGGTGACGAGGGAAACCCACAGCCACTACCCGAGTGCACATCTGTGCACTGGGTATACCCCGTCTTGTGACCCTAGTAAGCAAAGAACCATAAAGAGGTAAACCAAACTAGGTTGCCCCTAGTTGACATGCTCAAATCAAGAAGGCTGAGATTTGAACTTGTGACCTTGTAGTTATAAGTTTGTATCCTTTGCCATCTTGGTTGGGGTTACGCCCACCAGGCTCCCTCTTCAGATGGTTTACTTGTGTTCTTCTCACTATGCATGGGGCAACAGTACATCACCTCAATTTTGATTTTTTAAAAAAAATTTATCTATTTTTTTTTGCAGGGTATTTGTAGGAACTGTTAGTGAATTTTGTGTTAAGCATGCTGAATGTCCTGTTGTCACAATCAAGCGCAGTGCTTCAGAGACCCCTCAGGACCCTGTTGATGACTAAAATGTTTGTGCTATCTATGGATAGATTTACAAATTCGATAAAGATTTGTTTCATTGTATAAGAATATCGAGTAGATATGTATATGCTCTGTAGTACATTGTGGGTTGATTTGAATAGAGATATGCCTGGATTTTCTTGAGACAATTTAGTATATTATTAATGTGTTTTTAAAATGGCACTTGATTCTGCCAAGTTCAGTTCAACCGAAGATTGTTCTTGTCTTGTGCTTGTTTGGTCATGCGACCAAAGAACATCAGTGAACTGGTCGAAGAACATCAATGCTTATTGATGATGTTTTCCAGACTGTTAAGATCCTCAGAATCTCCATAATGAGCTCTTGGAGAGCAGTTCTCCATAAAAAAGACTACAAGGGAGAATCTCATCAATAGATCAGGGGAAGAAGATTCAAAACCACACAAGCATTTCAGCCATCATTTTAGAGTAATAATAACTAGCTTCTAAAGAGCAGTAAAGTATATCTTATGAAACTAGTTACAACTGTCCCTCTGAAAGTTCATGAAGCCATATTCCAATCTACCATCCTATATAAATAAACTGTCCATCCCTCTACTTCCACACAAGAGTCTAAGAAGTCATCTGATTATTTGAATGTCCATCCTTGACACAAAAAGGTAGCACTAAGTACTATATATATAAATATATATCATGGGGCTACTACATCCATTGTGCTCACCTTCTCCAGCAGTCCCTTGATCTCACCCTCCAGGTCGAATTTCTCCTCTGGTGATATTTTTCCATTACACTTTCTCAGCATAGATTTCAGAATGTTGAGGTTCTGCTTGATTGAACCAATCTCCGAAGCATCATCGCGTTCCAACTGCGAGTCGAGCAAGACTCTGGGATCCTGCTTGTGTGGAGAGTAACGGAGCCTGTAGTTAACATGGGCACCGCCAAATGGGCTTTGCTTAACAGATTTCCTGAAGGCCGCTTCTGCATCAGAGCCATTCTCATAGACAACTTGAGCGCAGTTAGAGTTATAGAAGGTATTAGTTTCCTTTTCATTCAAGTCACCATACCTGCTGAATATTCTAACAAGCTCTTCTTTAGATGGCAGAGGATACCCAGGTGAGAATGTTACGACGAGGGATACAGGAAATGTTTTTCTAGCAGCTTCCTTGTCTTCTGCTTCCCCAGAAGATGTTGAAGCGGGTTTCTTGAGCTTAGATGTTTCTGCCTCGGCCAGTTTAGTCTTCTTTCCTCGTTGCTGTGACTTAGCATTAGTTGCACTCGGTCCATCTACATGGTTTTCTATCGGGGAGCACGGTGATTTTCTCTTCCTCCCAGATTGCCTACTGGTATGCACCTTGTAGTTTGTTCGATTTAAATAGACTGACTTCCTGAATGCACTAATGAATTCTCTAACCATATCAAGGGTTCCAGAGTTGCTTGAAGGGTCAATGGCAGTAGATTGAAACTCTGTTAGGACTTGATTTATAGATGCATTCGTATAAACAGTGCCAGGTGTCTTCTCATGATTTTCTTTGCCAATTTGAGTTTCCATGTCAAGATCATCAGGTTGTTCCAGAACCTTTTCCTTCATTTCCTCGGAATTAGGAATTCCGACTCCTTCTGCAGCAGGCTTCATCTGCTCGCCAACTCTAGCAGTTTTGGAAATTTTTTCAGAATCTGCTTCAAATTCTCTCTTAGCACTCGACCTTCCAGTAATCCACCTAGGGCTTGTGTATGGAGGTGATAGATACTTGCTCTTTTTCCTTTCCCTTGAAGCAGGACTCTTTTCAGATTCTTCTTTGGCCTCTCCTACATTGTTCCCAGAACCATTTTCACTGCATTTAATGGACAATAAAGGATTCCTCCTTTTCTTTGCAATTTTTGCTGAACTATAGCAGTCGGTCTCCTTCCCACATTCCTTAATACCCGTTTCAGTAACCTGAGCAACACCATCACCGCTATTCCCAACATCCGACCTGACGTTTTCTCCCATTAGTTCAGCCACGCTTTTTTGTTTCCTACGGTGGTAAAGCTTATCATCAGCAAGTACTGGGCAATTTATAGGGCCGGTATTTTGGCAAGAACCCCATTCGTCATCCAGGGGACCCTTGATAGGTACCTCAATAGAAACACTGAAATCAGTTTCATCCAAAGCATTATTTCTAGTCTTATCCTCCAGGCCTTCAATTAGACTGGGCTCAGAATACAGAGATAACCGGCAACCCCCTTTTGCCCGATAGAAAGCAGATAGCCAACTAGTGAGGACAACAAACTCAAGCCTCCCGGGAACAGAAGTGGTCCGAGCAAGATCCCTCAACTTTAAAAGTACCAACCGAGGGTCATAACTAGGAAGGGAAAGCGTACGGGTGTCTCCTTTTGGTACAAGAGCTCCTGTCTTGATTCCAGCGTTCATTGCCATGGGCCAACCACACCCAGCAATGTGGTCTCGTGGTATACATTGACAAGTCATTCCCAGTACCAACAATGTGCCAATTTCATCGAGAGCCTTATCCACCGCATAAAGGAAAGTCTTGATACTGCTCTGCTTCGACATCTCCTCAAAGTTATCGGCAAAGGGCTTCAGCTGCGATGGAAGGCACCAAGAGAAAGAGCCATCCCCAAAGTAAACCACGAGGAGCCTACCCGTCTGCCTGTACTTCTCCGCAAACTCAGAAGCATCAGACGGGTCGTAAATCCGGCCAGGCCACCATGGATGACTCTTGATTTTACCCCAAACATAGTCACCTACAGAATAGGTGTGTTCAGAAACACCTTCATCAACACTATCCTTTCTCTCATCATCATCATCAGCTTCATTTCCTAATCTTCCATCCCCATTAATAGCTTCAGTTTGTGGCTTCTCCTCTTTCTTCAAAACAGGAGAATTATTATTATTATTATTATCATTTCCTCTTAGTGCCAATTCCTCTTTCTCAGTCTCCAATGTACCATGGACTTGTACCAAAAGAGAAATCCCATCACCAATAACGGCATCCTGTTCATTAACGGACAAAAAGTCCCCATTTTGATCACTGCCCAAACCTCCATTATCACCAGGAGGGGGGGTTTTGGAATTGGTGAGTTCAGTAAAACCAGCCGCTAGGGTTTCAGCGGTCTCTGATTCTTTCTGCGTTGCCATTTTAGGGGAAATATCTTAAAGATTGCCCTGCCCTATCTAATACCCCGATAATCGCGGGGACCAAGTCTGGAACCAGAGAAGTAAAAATAGTATTATAGTTGGAGAAAAACAAAAATAGAAATAGCCCCAACATAGGAGGATATGATACACAGGAAATCTAGGGATTTCGATTCCTCATGGAAACATTAGTAAACACACAACACGAGTGAAGAAAAGGGCATTATTACCTCAACAAAAATGGGACCTTTGGACTCTCTTCTTCTTCAACCAGTCAACACAGATTTCTGCAGCTTCTAGATAGGCTTCTTCTTCTTCTTCAGAGCTTCCCAAACCAAGAAATGAACAAGTCAAGAAAGTTTGAGAAACGAATAAATAAAGTGATGAATAGGTAGCGCTCTTCTTTTCTAGTTAAACGCGATTTCGACCCGGCGCTTATCTCAAGATCAAAATATCACATCATTTTACTGCTCGAAACTCGAAACCTTTTTAATTAATATGTTTTGAGTTTTTTTTATTTGTTTTTTGAGACGGTGAAGTGAGGATGATTGATCGCGGAGGAGGTCTCACTCACTCGCTGGGATGCAAAAATAAAAGCATACTCGCTTGAGGCTGAGGTGGTGAGTGGTGGGTGGTGTGCGGTGTCGCCACCCAATGAGTGACAGCCGTACAGTAAAGATTCCACCAGAAATAGGATGTACGTACGGCAACCTCACATGTTTGAGAAGAGGGGTGTTTGAGTTTGAGTCTTTTCCAGCTTGAGCTGCGTGAAACAAACAAAACAACGTTGGGCAAGGGGCATGGGCATGGGGTTTGGTTTGGTGTCAATAATGGCAACAATGGAGCCACCCAACCAACCAATTCATATTTTGTGGATCAACTCCATCTTATATTGTGAATTTTGATCTAAAAATTATATATATGTCGTTAATATATTCTCAATAAATTAGGTGTCTAGGTACATGACTATGTAATTTGTATCATATTTTGTTCTTGACTATCAATTATTTTCAGATTAGGTGCATGACTATGTAATTTGTTTCACATTTAGTCCTGTCGTCCAATTTTTCGGTCAAGTTTCTGGCCAATTATTGCAGGAGTTTCAACGAGAAAAATAATATATTCTAATTAAAAAGCTATTTTCGGCCAACTATTGCCTACAAATTTATTTTTCTTGTTGAAATTTTGGCAATAGTGGGCTGAAAAATTGAACGGCATGACCAAATGTGATACAAATTACATAGTGATACACCTAATTTGAAAATATTAATAGTCAATGATCAAATTTGATAGATGTACAATAGTTAAGGGATCAAAAGTGAATTTTTTTTTTAAATAAATTAAAGGCTTATAATATGTTAACTGCAGACACATAATATATCAACTATAATAAGATGGATCATGGTTCATGGTATAATTTGCCGATAAACTGTGGACTAGGAAGTAATACAAACTAGTTTAAATAATTTGAGCAAATAAATTATGATCGTTAACAATGGTAGACGACAAATTTCGATAAAGTCTATGTAATAGTCTCTCTCATGTTCGTTGTGATCTTGTCATTTGCTTCTCTCATCTTTGTTTTTCTTCTAAGCTTCTCCTATATTTGTTTTGTTGAGTGTATTATCAAAGTTTTATCGATCATGGATCTCAATCAACAGATAGAAGCTAAGCAACAAGAGTTCAATAACTGCGTGGATCGTTCAATTTCATTTAATACACATTGTAGTTTCATTACAGCACCACTAAAGTATCATTCTAATTCAACTACGGTTTAATTACCAACTACGGTTTCAACTACGGTTTCATTTAATACACATTGTAGTTTCATTACAGCACCACTAAAGTATCATTCTAATTCAACTACGGTTTCATTTGACAATATACACTCAATACGTGATACATGTTATTTAGTTTCATTTTATATACATTATAGTTTCATTACAACACCACTAAAGTATCATTATAATTCAACTATAGTTTCATTTGACAATATACACTCAATATGTGAGACATGTTATTTAATTTTATTTTATACACACTGTAGTTTCATTACAGCGGGCACCACTAAAGTATCATTATAATTCAACTATAGTTTCATTTGACAATATACACTCAATATGTGAGACATGTTATTTAATTTTATTTTATACACACTGTAGTTTCATTACAGCGGGCACCACTAAAGTATCACTCTAATTCAACTATAGTTTTATTTGACAATGTATACTCAACATGTTTGACATGTTATTCAGTTTTAATTTATACACACTACAATTTTATTACAATACCACTAAAGTATCATTCTAATTCAATTATAGTTTCATTTGACAATATAGACTCAATATATGAGACATGTTATTCAGTTTCATTTTATACACACTACAGTTTTATTACTGCACCACTAAAGCATCATTCTAATTTCTAATTCAATTACAATTTCATTTGACAATATACACTCAATATGTGAGACATGCAATGTTATTTAGTTTCATTTTATACACATTGTAGTTTTATTTCATCTTGAGCATGTCGTAGACATAATCATTTGAACGTAACAGCTGCTGTGTGGACCCATTGAATGTAACAACTACTGTGTGGACCCGTTGAACGTAACAGCTGCTGTGTGGACCCATTGAACGTAACAGTTACTGTGTGGACCCGTTGAACGTAACAGCTACTGTGTGGACCCGTTGAACGTAACAGCTACTGTGTGGACCCGTTGAACGTAACAGCTACTGTGTGGACCCGTTGAACGTAACAATTATTGTGTGGATCCGTTGAACATAACGGCTGTCGTGTGGACCCGTTGAACATAACAATTATTGTGTGGATCCGTTGAACGTAACGGCTGTCGTGTAGACCCGTTGAACGTAACAGTATAATTGCCGTGTGAACCATGGTCCACATGATTGATAATTTGCTCCACCAACACAACACAATGATCACACTTCACATTTTCATTTTCAAATTAAGATGAATAACAATAATACAAGGAAATTTCTATCTTCATTTTCAACTTTTAAAAACTTCTTTTTAAAATCTTTAATTCAAAATTTGAAAATGTGTTCAAGTTCAATGATATTTTAATTTTCAAAATACGAAATTGTTTAATTCAAATTATTTTCTTCAAAAAATAATAAATGTCATTAATATTTATAAAATGTTGGTGGCGATACATGTAAGTACACTGCATTGTTATGAGATAGGTAATGCAGGAGCGAAGTTAGAAGTATTGTTCAATGGGGAAATAAATTAAATAGGGTAACAAAATATAAAGGTTTATTGTTGGAACAAATTTAAACATTTGCACTTTGTTGTGATTATATCCAAACACTTGCGGAGTACATTTCTTTTAGCAATTTTACCTTATTATACTACCCAACTTACCATTAGGACGATACAATCTAAATTTGTTGAATTGGACTATTATTTGGCAATAAAGCATCTTTACAATCACAACATTTTTCAAATTATCATTGTTGGTCTCAAAACAGTGAGAAAGTTTAGAAATGGGGGAGGGGGAATGGGGATGAATACACTTTCTACGATTTTTTGAAAAGAGTTAATACCCAAAATAGTCCCTCGACTATGTCGTAATTACCAATTTGGTCATCGACTATCATTCTTACCCAATTAAGTCCTCAACTATACAATTTTTACCCAATTTAGTCCTTTGTCAATTTGACTGTTTGTTGACTGTCAAAAGTGGAAATAAAGTTGCAATTTTACAAGTTTTCTCCTTCCTCCTCATTTAGCAGCGCCAAACCATGTAGCAATAAGCTCCGGTTGGGTTCTAAACCTGTCAGTATCGAAGTAGTGGTTATGCATCGGATAGCCCATGAATTTGATTTCCAACGATTTTTTGACGATCGAAATCTGATCGGAGTGTATTGCTGCATGGTTTGGCGCTGCTAAATGGAGAGGAAGGAGGAATCTTGTAAAATTATAATTTTATCCCGACTTTTGACAGTCAACAAACAGTCAAATTAATACAGAGGACTAAATTGGGTAAGAATTGTATAGTTGAGGACTAAATTGGGTAAGAATTGTATAGTTGAGGACTTAATTGAGTAAAAGTTACATAGTTGAGGACTTAATTGGGTAAGAATGGTAGTTGAGGACCAAATCGGTAATTATGGCATAGTCGAGGGACCATTTTGGGTATTAACTCTTTTGAAAATATTAGTGAGCTTAAATTTCCAAATATAAGTTTTTAAACCTTTAAAAATATTATTTCAATCAAAAAATTGAAGTGTGTTGCAAAAGGCTTAAAGAAAATTGACTAAATAATTTTGTAGCGGTTTGCTTGGAAACGTTTGTGTGTGTGTGAAGCTCGAATAGATAAATAATCAAAAATAAAAAACATATGGTTAGAGAGATTGAGTCAAGTTTTTATAGTGATTCGGGAAACCACATACTCCACTATGCTCTTAAATACATGAGCGATTTCACTAGTATTTCTTCCAAATACAAGTGACAACACCATCAAGTCAGTAAGAACGACTTTCTTTACAAAGCTGCATGTTCTTCATTGCAACACCTTCGTCTTCAAGGGTATACCACCAAGTCGTTTTGAAAAGGATGAAAGATGAACTGAGTCGTTAGTCAACAAGAATAATCTTTAGACAGAATCGCAAGGATTCTTAAAGTGCTTAGAGCTGGAATGGCTGAGGGCTTTAAGAAAATTTGCGTAAGCTTGTAGAGATGCTCGTTACTCGTTAGTCGTATTTTCGTCTTGACTAATGCTTTAGGGGGGTGCTCTATTTATAGAGTTGAAGACTTTGAGAGCTTAAAGTTTGAAATATTTCCGTTGGTTTCTTTTGAAATGGTATGTGTCCAAAAGCTTGTAACTAGGGATGTCAAATGGGCTAGCCTGCTGGGTTTTGGACTAGCCCTACAGGGTTGGTAGACTTGTTGGTTTGGGCTAAATGGTTTTTTATTTTTTCTTTTTGAGTTGGCTTGGCCCTAACCCTAAACAACGGGTTGTTAAGCTAATTCAACGAGCTAAATCACTAAACAAAATTTTTATTACAAATAGAGTAGGTTCATAACTATATATATATATATATATATATATATATATATATATATATATATATATATAGTGTGTGTGTGTGTGTGCGCGCGTATAGTGTGTGTGTAGTGTATATATAATGTGTGTAGTGTATAAAAGTACATTATTTTATATATACTATCAAATAATGTACCTTCAATACACAAATAATATACATTTAGTATATTAAAAATATACTCTATATTCATGATCCACACAAGTTGTATGGACTATGATCCATCCAATAATGATTGGATATTACACGGGCCAGCTCAACAATCCATGAGCCGGCCCAACTCAATCGGGCCAACCCAATGAGCTTACTTTTTTATTGGATTGATCTTTTTGGATTTTAACCCTGCAATTTTTAGGACTTATTGGGTCAGCCCATTGGTTCAGGGCTAAATTAACATCCTTACTTGTAACTTCCTCCTTTTATGGCTACACGCAATTGACCTTTGGGTAATGCAAGCTTTTTTCCCAATTTGAACATGATACGACCAACCGCTTTGTTGTAGCGGTCAAAAAACATGGTGGCTCTTTGTCACAAGATGTGAGTCAGATATCTTTGAAGAATATGCATAACATCTCTTATCACCAAGAGACAAATGACTTTCCTCTTAGGCTCCATATTTCTTTATCGGTTATACTTGTTGAAGATGGGCTAATATGAGACTTGGAACTGATGTAACTAAGGTTGGATGCTAAAACATGTATCGGAAGACCCTACAACATGTACATTAGATCTACCATTTTGACCTTACTAATGCTACAAGAGGTATGCTTGACTGGGTCTACCGGAAGTGAACGCAATCACCTTCCCTTAGGCAATATTTTGCAATTTGTCGGACCTCTACTACAACTCCTAAGATTTTCCGAAGGCAAACCTCTGTTGAAGGCTCTTAAGATTGATACAAAAGAAAGGGGGGTCTAAGTTCTTAATATACATCTGTAACATCATCAAAATCTATATAAAAAATAAAATAAAATTAATGGCCTAATGTAATATTACACAGCAAAGACCAAAACCTTATCTTTCTTCATGTTGCAACGAACTACAAAGGGTGAGCAACAATTAACAAATATGAACACTAATAACCACCAGACTACCACTACCACAAGACGACGACAACCACCACCACAACTACCACATCACCACCACCACTACAACCACTACCACACCACCATCACAACTACCACCACCACCAACACTACCACCAAAACCAACCACCACCACATAAGTAATAGTAATTGAAGCAGTAAGGAAAAAGGGAGGAGCTGGAATTGAAAACTACTCCGTAAAAATTATTACATCCATGCATCAAAATCGTTACAGATTAATTAGCAAACTGTAAATCTGTAATTGTTAAAGCTTGCGGGAATTGCAGAGGTTATTTTATCAGCAATAGTTAGAATTAGCTTGAAAGGAAGCTGTTACTGTTATGAGGGGTATATTGGAATGAATTCCTGAAAAGTGAAGCCATGAAGATGGCTATTCAGTGGAAATCTCATGAAGCTGAAGCAGAAGCACAATGAGTGTATGACCCAAGTAAATTTCTATATTGTATTAACGTGGTGGAGGCAAATCCTCTCACCACCTTCGACGCCTCGTACCATACCAATAGGCGAAGGCAGCAATAGATGCGGCCAATACAACACCAGCCGTAGCATGCCAAACATATAACGGTTTCTCCAAAATAAAACCAGAACCACTGGCATCAAGAGGCTGTGAAGTTGGTGGCGTGTGACTCAATGTTAGAGCGAATCCCACCCCTTTCGTTTCAAGTTCAGCTAAGTCTTCAATTCGCGGTCTCAGCCGTGTGACCTTGGATATAGCTTCGTACTCTTCTTTGGTTCCACCCTCGAGAAAAGATCCGACAAGGTGGCCGTTGTTCACCCAGTATGCCCCGAAACTATGTCCTGAAAAATCACCAAAATGAACTACTTCACCCGTATTGTCTCCATAGAATTGCCATGAGAGCGTGAACACTCTGGAGTAGAAAAATGGCAGGTAATCAAAATCTGTTGTGTTCTCTGGATCCAAGATTGCACTCACAGCATGCCTCGCTGATTTCCGTGCAGAGTCGACATGCTCAAGCCTGCGTGTTTCACCAAAGATTTTGACGGGAAAAGCAGCAACATCCCCAACTGCATACACTGAGCTATTGCTCGATTGCATTCTCCCATTTACTTTAATCCCCCCTTTCTCCAATGTCAGTTGGTCTTCAAACAGGCTAGTATTTGGATGGATTCCTGTTCCAACCACAACCATATCCGCAGGAAGCTTAGTGCCATCTCGGAGATTAACCGCAGTAACCTGCATCAGCAGATCATTGGTCCAACTTTCACAATTAGAAGTAATTAGCATACATGGTTGAGAATCAAATGTCTAAATGCATTTATTTCAATAAATACTTGTATCTGACTACATGGAAGAGTCACTATTGTCACAGAAATGGAACTACAGCATTCACAAGAGCATACGTTTCATATGACTGCAGATAATCTTGATGCACTAATTTCTTCAAGCCATTTTTTTGCTGTAGAATATTTTTATAGGTTCAGCTTAGTAATGGAAGTATACTTACCTTCCCATCATCATCAAAATCAAATGATGTTAAGACAGTTCCTTTAGTAAACTTCACTCCTTTAGACTCGTAAAACTCTTCATAGTAACTTGCAATCTTTGGAGTAAAAAGCCGGCCCACTAAACCAAAGGAAAATAAAATAAAGGTGAATATTAAGAAATCTTGGATTAAACCTAAAACTAAGCTTTTAGTATAGACACTAATACATGACAGAGAGAATGAAAAGAACATTAGTTGTATACAATATGGTTTCCAATAACTTCCTAGGAAGTCTCTGGTCTGAGAAACAAGACACACAGGAACTTATTCCTCAAATAGTCTAATGAAACTCACATGAGCCAGGGTTGTGAAACAATATAAAAACCTAAAGTACTTCCTATATCAACTTTGCCCCAAAGAACATTTTTAGAATTTCAGGGATCTAGATACTTATTATTTGATGATTGCAAAGAAGTGCAATAGATAAATAGATGGAATTCCCTGACAACTCAGAGACAAATTGTTCTGCCAAAGTTTCCATCTGCTCTTCAAGCACCCTTTAGAAGCTTGCTAAATGATTTTAAAGCATAAGATAACTACTCACTACAGTGTGCTTCTGGGAAGACCATAGTGACATTTATTTTGTTTATTGCCAAAGAAGCAGCGCACTCCATCCCAATGTATCCACCACCAATGACCACAGCATTTTTACCAGAGCATGATTGGATAACATTTACAAGCCTGTTTGCATCATTCAAATCTCGTAAATAACAAACATTATCAGCATCTGATCCACGCACTCCAAACTCTTCAAGCTTCAACGCCTAATTCAAACATGTCAATCAAACTTAGATCAATTTATACATGTTTGACATTTCATCGGAAAAGTTAACTTAGTAATATGCTTCTTGTTGGCAAGAAGGTTATATACACATTCATCGATCATTAATTCCAAACTTTTCACTACAAGAATTCATTGAGTTTGTTTTATGCAAATCAAAGATTTGCTCTTATACCTTTGTACACTCATTGTCTATTATAGATCTTAGTGAGTAAATGGCATTATCACTGGACAAGACATCATCATTGTTCACTGGTCAAAAATTGTACCGTTGTTATTAACTCAATACAAAGAGTGGCTGCTAAAGTATTTCTAATTTTCTATATTAAACTGCCTGTCCATGCATCATGCTGCAAAACTAAAAATTAATCTGATGTGGTGAAGAAATCAATCAGATAGGTGCAATAATAATTTAAGTACCAGAGCACCAGTTGCAATAATGAGAATCTTGTATGTTATAGTCTCTCCAGTTGCAGTTAATAACGTCTTCCGCTTCACAGCAGCTGACTTAACCCGAGTTCCTAGAACCAATTCAATACCTATAAACAAAAATGCAATCAAACAGCAATCATGATAAAAGTAAACGTGCAAGTGATCCTTAATATTTTAAGGATTAGTAATTCAGTAACTGTCCTTGAAATTTTGCAGTTCAAAATCAACTTTTGCATAAGGAAAAATCAGATATGCAATTACCATGTTCTTTGTACCATTTTGGTGTTAACCTCTGCTCATTAGTACCTACGCAACAGTGAAATGCATTGATACGTGCAGGAGCTGCATGTCACAAAAAATAGTTTTTGAAACACAGAGTTAACAGGTGTCCATGAAGTTTTGATAGGATTACAGGGGAAGATTACTTCTTCTGAGAAATTCAAAACGGAAACATGTTAAGCAACAAAATCACTGGATTAAGGAGAAAATCAAGCTAAAGAATTCCGTGATGCAACCAGGAACAAATCAAGAAGAGTACCTTCTGGAAGTATATATCCTTTGCTCAATGCAGGCCTTTCATATGGTGCAACCTGAAAACCCCATAAGAATTTCAACATACTCCTAATGAGCGCGAAGATAAGGAAAATCAAACTGAAATTTAGTGAATACTGAATAGTGATTGATAACACAGAAGAATCAGTGAGAGTTCTCAGCTTCCATCACACTTCACTGAACAGTATGCAGTTTCTTAAATGCAGCAATAAGCAAAAGAACAGAATTACCTATCAAAAAATTCCCAAAGAAAAATGAAAGGCGGAAAGGGAACAAAGAGGGATTGAGGGAATAAGTTCTTTTGGATATAAAGGAACCTGTGACACAGTTTCACAGCAAATTGAAATTAACATTGAACCGTGCCACAACCATCAAAGCAACTCCCTCAAAATCTAAAAGTTCATTCTACACTCTTACACAGTTCATAAGAAGCAAACAACTGACACTTTAAAATGTGTCATTAGACCTAAATAAACAGCCTCCCAACAACAATTTGCCTCAGAAAATTTCACTGCAAAAGTCCTGTCCTTAACACACCTAATCAGAACTTTAGACCAAAGGTCTAACTGCGTCATTTACTCTACTTTGCAGTTTGCAGCATTAGATAAAGGACAGAAAAATGTAATATACCAACCAAATGTTAGTTCTTATAATTCAAATTGCCTTAACCCCAACTCCATACCACCAATCGGGATTAACAACTATCCAATCGAAAGGTTTAAGCACAGACACGACGCGGAGCATTCATTTCACCAGATGCACAGCACAAATAAATAAATAAATAAATGAATCAACAGAACACGCAAAAGGAAACTTTCTGTGAACATAAATTTGTTTTTAAAGAAGAAATTCATACAGTTTCTTCGGAGATGATGCAAAGTTCGCCGGGAGAGACGCCTCTCTTCACGAATTCATGGGCTGCATACCCAGCTGCCACTCCTCCGCCGACTATCACATACAGAAACGCCCTTCCCATTTGAATTAATGAATTGATTAATTACCAAATTAATGAATTAATAATAATAATATTATTGATTGATTATATCATCCAGATTCCAGGCAGCAAGTAAAAGTGTAAAACCCTCCCGCTCTTTCTTCCCCTTCGCAGTGGACAAACAAATTTGAACACGATATGAGCAACCCACGCAAGTTCTCACCATTTATCATTTTATCCTCCATCCGTAATCCTATTATGAGTTTATTTGAATTGACAACTCTACCCTTCCATTCCATGGACCCCGGATATTACTTATTAGCAGCCATGAAAAAGTTATGATTATTATTAGAAAAAATGATCAAATAAGCCTTCTAACTTCTAACTTTAGTTAATTAAATTCCTAAGTTTTTTTAAAAAGTAATTAAATCTATCAACATTGTATTTTGGTGCAATGAAGTTTAAAAATTAATTATTAACCTATTATCATATGTTACTATGGTTTCTGTCAATATTTCAACCAATTCCGACAATATTTCTGACAATAAAGTGACCAGTGACCGTTCTAAAGTTGTTGGTGAATCAATGGAAGAGTTGGTCGGAACCCTAATAACCTGTGATAACAGATTATTAACAAGTTTCTGAATTTTATTGTATCAAATTAAAATACAATATTAATAAATTTAATTATTATTTTAAAAATTTAAAGACTTAATAGACTTTTAAGTAAAGTTTATTATTATCTGGTGCCTTCATCATCACACTTCTCTATGCGAATGCATTAGAAGTGAAGCACGTATACGGTATACAGGTATTACTTACCCTTAAAGAAACGAAATAATTACCTACCACCAGCGAGAGCAACGAATTCGTTCTTCTCCCAACTACTTAAGATATTAAAAAATAAAAAGGTAGAATTGTCAAATAGTCTTATTTATTACTTGTAAATGTTCAATTAATTTTTTATTTTAAAATAAGATTTAATTAATCACATTTACTTTTAAAATTATGTTCACTTAATATTTTCTCAAAGTTTTTATAAGATAATTCTTCTATAGTGCTAACATTGAATTTAAATAAAAAATAATTTGATAACTTATTTCATTGTTGACTTATTGAAATTCAGAGAGAACTAATACTCTCTCCCTCCTCATCTTCACCACAATCATCACAGCTGCGGATCTGAAAACAAATTAAAATCAACAGCTTCTCTTGGCTTTGCACTACAATTTAGGCTCTTCCTTGTGTGCTCGTGAAAGGTTAGTGATTGATAGCACTATCGACACTCTACACCTCCAAAATGAACAGAATGTAAGATTTTCCCTAATAATATATATTATATATTATATATTATATATTATATATTATATATTAGGGCCTTAATTAAGTGGTGCAAGTTGACTAGGCTTATTAAGTGGTCTGGTTGGACTTAATAACTAGTAGTTGTTAGTCAACCAAACTCTGTGCCTAATATAAACCTGGATTGATGGGATACAGGGTTATGGATTAGATAGCACATTCAGTTACGGTACTCAGACCGCTCAGTAGATACCAATACACCATCTAGGGTTCTGAGTCAGGTCTGAGGCAAAACATGGCTGACGGTCTACCGTTAAGAGGCAACACAACAGGAACATCAACTATGGCTGGAGATCAACACGGCTACGCTTCCACTATCATACGAGGTCAGGTTTCTCGTATACTATGGTTCATATAGTTAGACTATTGTATATCTAACATTTGGTATTAGAGCCTTTTATAATCTCTGTCTGGTTGATTATTATGCCTAAAATCAACAATTAATTTGTTTTATATACATTGAGTTTTGGTATATATTCTGTATATATTAATTCTTCGAAATATGCATATATCTATTTGGTTTTTGATATAATAATTTGTGTATATTTCGGAAGAATTATGTAAGGGACGTTGAAATTGTTTTTCAACCTTAAGCATTAATTTTGTTTTGTTTTTACAAAATTATTGAATCTAAAATTGCCTACTGTTTGCCTGAATTTTTGGATTTATTATCCGTTTTAAGTCTCCAATTTATTGTTTCTCCGGGACTGCTACTGGGAAGTAATCGGCATCTACAGATAAAACAATATTAAGTTAATTTTCATATACATTCTATTTTTGTATATGATTTTGGACGGTTGAAAATTATTTCCAGCATTAATAAACACGATTTTAATTTCTTTTGGGTTTTGAGATTATATGTCGTGATTTTTGGAAATTAACATTGCTGGATTTATTATTTTCTGTTTTTCACCAAGAGGCCGGAGAAAACGGAACAGAGCTAGAATATGACTGCAATCTTCTGGTACTCTTAATTTCCTATTCAAATGCAATTACCTTTATTTTACCATATATTAATATTTGCCTAATTTAATAATTATATATATATATATATATATATATATATATATATATATATATATATATTAATTTTGGTAATGGTGATTATTTGGTTTAATATTGCCATATTAATATTACCTTAATTAATATTGTAAATTATTTTGGCAAATGGTAAATATATAGTAATTGCTTAATTTGAAATTTTAATGCCCTTTAGTTTCTATTTAATTTTGGCATTAAATTCATAATTAAATTATCATTCAATTTGGAGCAAATATTAAGTTTTAATTTGCTATTTGAATTTTAATTTAATGTTAAGGCGCATATTAAATTGCCTCAAGTGTTGCAATTTATTAAGAATTTAGGAGTTCATAATAATATATTAATATGCAAAAATTCAAGCATGCTTTGTATATTCATAAAATTATTTTATTATACATTTAGAAAAGCATATATATTAAGGTTGGATTTAGCATATTATTAACTCATAAATTCATTTTTAAATATCACTCAATTTTAGATCCTTAGGCCAATTTTATGCACTATGGCCTATTAAGGTAGTTTGTTGTGGTTTCCCCTTAATTTTGAACACATTTTAGTTTTATGTGTCTTTGGGACTTTAGAACCTATATTTGAACAATCTATTTTGGGTCCTATCTTGGGTCATTAAAGTATGGATCCTACCATTTTGATTGATATTTTAATAATAATTATAGCTCCTTATAACATGTTTATTAAGTTTTAATTATTACTAACTACCATATTTTGGTATTCATCGTTGGTAATAATATTAAGTTTTGGGTCTACTTCAGTATTAGACCATTTTCCATCCATGTTATAATTCACTTGGGTCATTGAGGTTTATGTGCCTAATTTGAGTGATTAAGTGCTATAATTATTGTTTTGGCTTGTTTAGAGACATTAAGGATTTAATTGTTATTTTGGCCATTAAGAACTATTACTATTGTTTAAGTTGATTAAATTTTTAATCTATCAATAGTTTTTCAGGGCCTTAATAATAATATTAAGTCTTTAATTTTATGGCAAAAGCAATATAGTTGGTATATTGTCTATATAATGGTAATTTGGTTATTACCTTAACTTCAGTCTCCCTAAGTATCATAATAGTCATGATTAATTATTATGTGGTAAAATTGAGATTAGTATTTGACATCCCTTAATTACAGTTTTGCCACTTATTAAGCTAAATTCGGCATTATTAATTACTGTTATTAAGTTTAGGGGCTAATCTCATTTTATTACTTTTCATAATAATTATCATTTCATGGTAATCTGCTATATTTGGTACATTGGCATGATTACCACTTCATTTTACATGACTATTAATGTTGGTAATTAAGTCCTACCAATAAATTTTTTAACGTAACATTGGACGCTGCATCGAGTTTATTGACACCGATAGTGAAGATTGGGAGAATTCTGGAGTTTTTTCTTCTCTTGTGGATCGTCATCGTTGTTAGCGCAATGGGCAGATGCGGTTTGCATCATTAAGGTTAGCCATTAATTATCTTTTATGGTTATTATTGATAATCAGTGCTACATTTATGGTTAATCGCTAATTTGGACTAGTCACATATTTTATCTTTAGAAAAATGGAAACATTTGAAGGCGCATTACCATAATTTAGTTTGTCGTTATTGTTAATGTTAATAGTGATTATAATGTTATTTATTGCTATTAATAATTAATTAATGATGATAACATTAATATTGTTATGGTATTCAGATATGTACCTTGAGCTGTTTCCATATAAATAAATGTGACAATATTCCAGTTAAGAAAATATTTTTCTTGACATTAATGTTTTTCGGATTTCAGATTTTATTAAGTTTTCAAAATTTCCGAAAACGTTTATAAATGTTAGCAGTTTTAACCATTGTTTTTTCATATTTAGTCTCCTACTTAATGTGATAATATTATTATGGCTATTTATTGCTATTTTGGTTATTTGCAATTTTGCCATTAATAATAATAATATTATCAACTGGTTATGGAGAGTGATTTTGAATCAATTTAGCAATCTTGGAAAAACATATTTTCTAGGCAATCGACTATTGCTATTAATTCCATAATTCATTTAGTTCTTTGAGTTATGATTGCCCATATTTGATCAAGTATGAATAAATGAATATTTTGTTTAAATTCATATTATTTAGTTGGTTCATACTCTTTAGATTGTTTTATGCATTCGATCATATTAAGTGCATAATATTAAGTTTAATTATGCAATTAGGGCTTATGAGATTTTAATTTACAAATGCTAGCATATCCTTTTGGTTTGATATTGTTTGAATTTGTAAATTCAGTTATTTCTCATAAATTTGATCTTTATGCATTAAAACATTTTTCCATGGGCTTACAGTTTAAAAAATTTTTAAAGTATATATTCAGTACATTATTATTCAAAATGTTGGGTATCTTTTGGTTTGGACTCATCGGTGTTTGAATATTAAGTTTATACTTTAAAATCTCATATTGTAAATTGCTTTAAGTTATGCAATTTATTTGGAGTATATGAGTTTAATGTTTAATTTTATGCATATTTGTCCTAAGCATAATATTATGTTTTAAATTATGCAATTTTATTATGCCTTTAGCAATGCATACTTTGAGATGGAATTATATTAGTTCCTATTTAAGTTGGACTTATGCATAAACTTTAGTTGCGGTAGTGCCTGAATTTAAGCACGTTTAGTCCGCTATTTTTAGTTCACCATTTAAGCTTTAATCATAGGTGAACCATACAGTTTACTGGTGTATACCCTACAGTTTTAGGTTCATACCCCCAAACAGTTATACATTAAGTATATATGAATCGGGGAGACATACTATTTTTAATGGCCATGACTTAAGAACATCTTGTGCCACTAGTCTCCTTAAATTGATACTCTATTTAAGGAATTGGTTTTCAGTGAGACTTAGTCTCTAACCACTTTTCCTTGGAGTATATTTAGATTTTCCCATCACAATCTGGTATAATCTGTTTGTCAAAATTTTAAGTATTCATTGCCAATGTGATTTTATTTCGGTTTATTAAAGAATAGCGAAAGCATCTTTAATTTACTGAAATATCTTGAGTTCTCAATCTTGGTTAATTAAGGAAATGCTACAGGATATTCAGCTACCTAAGATTATTAAGTTTTAATCACATAAAATTTAGGCAAGAATTTGATAATTGTCTAGTGATCTTATAATTTTAATTTGGTTTGGGAGTAGCCACAGCATCCTTAATCTGTTAAAATTATATATTAAGCGGTTTATTTTGATCACATAAAGTTTTGGACATATCATTAGTGATTAATTGTATGTAATATGATGAAATTTAGCCCACAGGCAATTTCGTTATATTTGTATAATTAATCAGGATGAAATACTGGACTATGGTCATAATTTAGCCCACAGGCAATTATGTATCGGAATGTAGTTTAGTAGTTTTATCAGTGACGATAGAAATAAATCAATTTATTTACTTTATGATTATTTGTAAATATTTTTCAATTCTATCATGAAGTTTAAATTTTATGATGTAAACTTTATATCATATTTCTTAATTTGCCCACATGGATTAAGAAAAGGAACATGATCTCTTAAGTTTTTTATCATAATGATAGTAATGAATCTTATTGATTAAAACTTTAGCCTACAGGCAAGTTTTATGTCATTTGATTCTTCAACTCATTTGATAATAGTTTCATCATAAATAAAATTTTTCAGTTGGATCTAATTGAGTAAAACTTCAGCCCACGGGCAAGTTTTATGTCACTAGATTCTTCTGGCTCTTTAGTAATTGTGAAAAATATTATCATAAGGGTTTCTTAATTGGATTTAATAGAATTAAAACTTTAGCCCACAGGCAAGTTTTATGTCAATAAATCCTTCGACCCATTAGATAATGATTTAATCACAATTTCTTAGAGTTATAAATTCAGTTCAATTATAATTCTAAGTTTCATGGTTTGCATTGGCAAAACATGTATTCAGTCACTTCCCAAAATTTAGCAACTTTTATTAATTAATCCACGAATCTTGCTCGGTTCTTCGGACTAACTGTAGTAAGTTACGTGATTTGACATACCTCTTGGATTCCAATAATGTTAAAATGTTAAAATGTTAAAATGTATCTTTTGAGCCAAATTCTAACTTGGTTTTGAAAGATGTATTTTGTTTTTTTTAGTATGTCCAACTATGGTGGGGAAATATATCTTCATTATTTAGTTGGACTTTAATTGGAACCAAAAATTGATTATTTAGTATGTCCAACTAATGGTGGGGAATTATGTCTTCATTTGTTAGTTGGTCAATAAATCAATTATGAGTATGTATGTTATTAAGTTTATTTTATTAATTTAGCTGAAGAATATTTTAATCAGTGGGAGTGATCATTTTGAAAAAAAGATCATTAAGATACTCCACTAAAGTTTATGGATTTAATTGTTGTATGTTAAACAATAAGTCCAAAATATTCCACAAGTATTAATCTTGTATTTGTTCATATAAATTCATAAGTTCAAATTATTGAACATTTTGTAGTGCAACATATTTATGAAAATGTTGTAACCAAGGAATTTATTAGAACAAAAGCATTTAACTTGTGGTGCATTGTAATTTAATAAATTCTTCAGTGATTAATAGAGTCTTTAGTTTCTTCAAAATTAATCCTGGACAATTTTGTGGGGCATATAAGTAAAACTCATTATGTTCAGTTCATTTAAAATGGACATTGAAGTTATTTGGGAAGTTATGGTGTATGATTAAGATTCCAAATTTATGGACTTAGACGTTTGGTTTATTGTCTAAGTTATTGGAATGCTTCTGTGACTTGACTATCTTTTGGCTATTTTTGATGAGTGGGAGTGACAGACGTGTCAACTCCAAGCTCTTAGCTGTTAGAGATAGTACTTAAAGTTAACTTATAAAGAAGTCATAGAATATAGTTAGCATTATGCTAACATTAAGAGATCTCTACTTAAGGCATGCTTATAAAGTTTTAGAGATCATACAGTGTACTCTTTTGTACAATTTGGATGTGTTTTCTCCTTCAGTTGTGCACATAATGTATTTTGAGAAACATCCCTTAAGGTACCGAGAATAAACATAGGGTTTGTTCATTAAGGACCTAAGTTGGAGAATTAAAATGCATGTGACCATAATGGATACTACTCTGATTAAATAGAGGACATGTCATTATGATTCGTGTGTTTTGTTCTTTGATGAAGGTTGTGCTAGTACTTGCACCAAGTGGGAGAATGTAAGATTTTCCCTAATAATATATATTATATATTATATATTAGGGCCTTAATTAAGTGGTGCAAGTTGACTAGGCTTATTAAGTGGTCTGGTTGGACTTAATAACTAGTAGTTGTTAGTCAACCAAACTCTGTGCCTAATATAAACCTGGATTGATGGGATACAGGGTTATGGATTAGATAGCACATTCAGTTACGGTACTCAGACCGCTCAGTAGATACCAATACACCATCTAGGGTTCTGAGTCAGGTCTGAGGCAAAACATGGCTGACGGTCTACCGTTAAGAGGCAACACAACAGGAACATCAACTATGGCTGGAGATCAACACGGCTACGCTTCCGCTATCATACGAGGTCAGGTTTCTCGTATACTATGGTTCATATAGTTAGACTATTGTATATCTAACACAGAATAGATGCGCTCATTGGCTATCCAATTCAAAGTTTCCTGGCAAATTTGATTTCAAACACCTCGTAGATTATATGACATTTTACAGTTGGTGCACGCCCAATTGAAGCAATTGAAGTAAACAAGAGAAATGAAATTTCAAATTGTGACTAAGAGCGCAAGGGCATGAATAAGTGCTGCCTCTGAGCATGTTCAAGAATTAGGCATAGAAGAGTTTCAAGAAGGATGCTAGTGAGCTCTACAGTAAAGTATGAAAGGGCATTGTAATAGGCATATAAATACCATGCAACTATAGAAAGTTTTAGCAACCCCATATTAAAGATATGGGTCAAGAGTGTAATTTATGATGAAAAAAAATTAAACCCCTATTATTCTATGTATTTTGTGTAATTTTATTTTGTAAAAGGAGTCAAGAAAATAAGTCCAAGGGAATATATTAAGCTCAAGCTAAGCAGGGCTGGACTAATGGATAAAGTTCACATAGCAACTTAAGTATAAGCAAATGTTGGAGGACCGATTTTGCATATTAAATTTGAGCAATAGTTGATATTAGAGCTCAAGTTTGAGAAGCAGTTAAAAAAAAGTTTGAGAAGCAGTTGACAAAGGAGATAAGAATTGGAATTAAGGTTTCCTATAAGTTAAGGATTGGAGCTAAGATTTTCCATGAGTTAAGGTATAAAGCTAAGGTTTGCAAGAAGCCAAAGATAATTAATAGAGCTAAGGTTCCTAGAAACGGATTAGAGTAGCTAAGATTTGAAATATAGCTAAAGTATCATTTCCTGCAGTCCAACTCTCTTCACGACGTTGCTTGCTAAATCAGGAAAATCCTATAAAGTAAAAAATAGCCTGACACCTAGATCAATTAGCAAGAAATAAATGTCAACATACACATCAAATCATCGCTACCAGATCAACAGACAAATTTTGAATTTGGAATTGTTTCTTTCAAAAGGAAAATTTCAAAAAATACATCTATAAAAGGAGATGAAGACCTAAAGGAATGTAACGACAAAAAAGAAAAAGAAAAAGAATAAGAGTGATACATGAGACAAGTATAGAGACATACAAACAAGAAGTGAGAAGTGCAAAAGAGGAGTGAATATAAAAAATCCTTCTTGCAGGTTTCATCTAGAAAAGAGACTTAACAAAATTTCAAATGGTAGATAGAGGAAAGTAGCATGGACTGTGAAATCCTGAGATTAGTGTTGGCTTTGTGATCAAGTTACTACATCTGTTGAAGTTGAGATTAGTGTTGGCTTTGTGATCAAGGCACTACATCTGTGGAGTTTGAGATCAGTGTTGGCTTTTTGATCAAGGCACTTGATCACTTTTCACGGTATCTTAACTATCTTTTATCTGGGTGATTGATATAGTGAATTTTCCATGGAGATAGGAGTAGAGTGCAGTACAAGGATTACAGACACCTTCGAACCACTATAAAATTCTTGTTCTCTGATCTATTTTATTTTACTGCTTTCATGTACTGTATTCTTTCAATATTCACAATCATTTGAATTGTTGAACATTACACTTTACATACATTTATTATATTGTGCACTCTAAGTCACATTTTATTACTTAATTTTCTCCATACTTCTTTTATACAAGTGTGAGTAAAAACCTAGTAAAGTGTGAAAAAGTTTAAAAAGTCTATTCAATCCCCTCTAGACTTTTTACCATCCAACCTGGGCCAACACCGTCATTACCACTTTGAGCAATTGGCCAACCATATACCAAATATCCGCAAACAATGGCCATGTAATTTGGATTACCTTCCCCACCTTTAGAAAGTGGCCAACGGGAACTGGAATTATGGTATTTATCGGCCACTAATACAATCAGACTAGACTGTTGCAAACTACTAATAGTTGCAGGACAGTTTGGACTACCATCACCCCTTTGTGCAAGAGACCAACAATGTACCAATGGACCCAGACACAAATAGAGATAGAAACAAAGAAAGAAGTTGGCAAAGCCAAAACAAACAACTAATCATCAACATTATCATATACAAATGAAGACATGTCATTTAACGAGACTAAAGAATGCACACGAGGAGGCAAGTCAAGTAAGGTGCAAAGAAGAAACTCTCTGTCCTTTCCCGACACCCAATCAGCCAAAGCAGAATAAAACATTAGCCATAGGCGCACAAATCAGTGCAGTCAAAGAGGCACAAGAGGCAAGAAACCTAAGATGCAAGACCTCACTACTGTCCAAATACTAAGGAGCACATGAGGAAGACTTAAAATAGTCAATGAATTCCAATATCGATGTCTCCATAAGGATAGACCTGGTATCCTCAAACAAACACCACTCAAAACATGCAAAGAGAGCCTGAAAACGACCCTGAGTTCCATCCACAGGGCTTGAGCGGGTAACGCCCTAACAAAAGCCACCCCTTGGTTATGCACCAAGACAGCAATTCCCCCCATGGAGCCAAATATAGAGAGATAGATTTAACTTTAGAGATCCAACTGGAGGAGGCAACCATCGAACTAGTAGAACCACACGCCTTGGAAAATGACTATCCAAGTAAGCAAGAATGAGGGGCCAACTTAGAGGCAAGATGTGCTCCCCAACCATTGGGGAAAGATGTACTTCGCAACCGGTTTAGCCACACCAAATATCACCCAAGGGATGCTAGGTAACCCATGACCATGCATACATCCATTCCTGTGCTTCCACAGCTTCCAAATGATCAAAGTAAGGCAACCTTGATGTAGAATATAATTATTGAAATATTTCCGTTCCATTATTTGAAATTGTAAAAGATTTATGATATAATTGTGATTTGATTTATTCTACTATGCAATATTATTGTGAAAAATTAAAATGCAATAATTTGACCATTTCTTTTTCCGTTTTAGTCAATTATGGATCATTTTTTTTTATTTTCAGTCAATTATTAATATTCATTTCCGTTTTCAATTAACCTAATTTCCTTTCATTTTACCATTTTTAATTTTCAGTCAATTATTAATATTCATTTCATTTTCCAATTTACATAATTCTTGTTCCATTTTTAATTGATTATGTTGAATATTATTGTGACATATTTCTATTATTTTTTTAGTTTAGGTTCCTTTTTTAATTTACATTTACTATTTACTATTGTTTGGGCAGAAAATCAAGTAAATAAGATTTTATTTTTAATTATATTATAGATTATAGATTATTATTATTATTATTATTATTATTATTATTATTATTATTATTATTGTAATGTAATTTTATTTTATTATTACATTATTACATATGATTTTTATTATACTTGAACAATATATACAGGGATGGAGTCAGAAAACTTGAATTGGAGGGGCTGACGTAGTAGAGAAAATTTACAATATTAGTCAACATTATAATTAACTGCACCATATTATTATATATACCATATATTATTGTGATTATTATTGATAATGATTTCTAATTATAGTATGTGTAATAAAGTATGAGATACATAATTAATTATATGAGTACGATCGACATAGGTGTCGATCATTACTTTAGAAATTTTTCACATAACACAAAATATAATAATAACAATAACAACAACATTTATTTAAATATAGATTGTCACGTAACATCAAATAAAAAGTTTTTCAATTATTTTGTCACCAAATTTTTTCATAATTAATTTATATTCATTTTACTGGTTAACTGAATATTTCAAAATTTGAGAGATAAAGACAAAAATCAAGACGAATTAAATAATCAATATTATTTTTTGTCAATTTCAAAACTAGTCATTTAAACTAGCTAATGTACATCTTAAAAATGTAAATAAATAATTAAAACACGCAATAAATCACTAATTAATTAATCAACATATATAACTAATAAAACCAAAGCATATTGCATATATCTCAAATTTGGAGATTTTTTAAAATTAAAATGTATACTTGATGTCATTCTTTATTAAAATCTTGATAAAAGAAATTAGATAATAAAGAAAAATGGTCACTTTAATTATTTGATTTATTTCTATATATTTAATGAATTTGAACTTTAATATATATTTTGAGTTCATTTAATATAAACATAATTGTTTTAAAAAAAATTAGAGGGGGACCAAAAGTGTATTTTATCCCTACTATATCAATATATACATACATATTTATTAAAAAATTTAAGGTGAAGGTAGGGGTGGGGTGAGGTGGGGGGCCAAGGCCCCCCTAACCCCTTAAGTAGCTCCGTCCCTGAATATATATATATATATATATATATATATATATATATATATATATATATATATATATATATATATATATAAATTAACGATTACGTTTTATTCTATGTTATAATTTTTACGTTGTTGTTATTATTATTATTATTATTATTATTATTATTATTATTATTATTAACACTTGATTACTTTTAGATATTATTATTACCACTTATATTATTATTATTATATTATTATTATTTTTCCTGTCAAGTTCTGTTAGTATATAATGATCGTGAGGCACAATAATAATATAACTATAATTAAATATTCTTGTATCCTACTCCATGAGACACAATAATAATATAACCATTATTAAATATTCTTGTATTCTACATTCTTCTAGGATTTCTATTACCATCATTAATTATTCATAGTTTACCATAACTAAATAATTTGACTAATACAATGAGTTTGGGCTGGAAAATGCTAGAAGGATGATTTTACTTTTAATTATATATATATATATATATATATATATATATATATATATATATATATATATATATATATATATATATATATGAATTTTATCTTTATATAAATATTAATATAAAGTTTATTTATTACATAAACTATTGTATAAACTTTATATAACTTAATAATATTATACTTACAAAAATATAAATATTATATGTAAACTATATTAGTGTTAAATATAAATTAAATAAATTATAATTATATATTACAAAATAAAATTTAATTATCTAAATATATATTCTATATACACACACACATGGAATTTGTTCAAAAGGTGAAAAAGGTTTAATGTGTTAAAGTATTAATCTTTAATTAGTTGGCAAATTATGCTGTGCATCCGTATGCATCATGCATGGTGCATACGGATGCAAAAACGACGTCGTTTTATTAAAAACGCGCGTCTCTCCTTAAAAAAAAAATCAGGTTCGATTCCCAGCAACAACATATGAATTAAAATTCCAGAATTGATGAACTATAATTCCAGAATCAATGAACTATAATTCCAGAATCAATGAACTATAATTCCAGAATCTATGAACTATAATTCCATATCTAATCTATGAACTAAAAATTCCAGAATGAATGAACTAAAAAATTTCAGAATCGATGAACTACAATTCCAGAATCGATGAACTATAATTCCAAAATCAATGAACTAAATTCAATATTCTATGAACTAAAATTCCAGAATGAATGAACAACATAATGCTTTGCTGGGAATCAAACCTGATTTTTTTTTTAAGGAGAGACGCACGTTTTTAATAAAACGACGTCATTTTTGCATCCGTATGCACCATGCATGGTGCATACGGATGCACAGCATAACTATCCTAATTACTAGGTTAAATTTTGGATCTTGGGCTATATAAAAGCTTTAATATTTTAACAAATAAATTATAAAAAAAATACCATTAAATAATTAATAATAATTGGGTTGGCTAGTTTAGCCCACCAGTCCACTGTTTGAAGGGTTGGCCTGGCCTGTTTTCAACTTAGCCCGCGATTGGTCAACCCATATGGGCCAGGTAGGCCCGTGCGTTTTGACACCTCTATTACTTGTCCTAATTAACTCATTATTATTTGGGGTCCATTATTTATTATATATTTATTAGTTTCTTAGACTGTGATATTGTGTTGTTATAAATATATTCTTTTGGGTCTAGTACCTCTATTAATAATAATATTATTTTACTCTCCTCTTTCGAATATCTATATCCAGTTTATGATTGGTCTATATCTCATAAAACCATCAATAACGATAAACAAAATCAACATGCCTTTAATAATTAAAAGACCAAAAATATATTTTTCCTATTAACTAAATATATTATATAAAGTTGGACAAATAAAATTATATATTCAAGAGTACGTAGTTCTATCATTTTTTTTTTTTTAAAGAATATTTCACGTGGGTCCTGCCGGTAATGGATGATGAATTGATGATGCATATGCATGCGTTTATAAATAAAGAGTAGAAGACTTGCGTAATGCATTCTCATTTACTTTCACGCTATACACATTGCCGACCCGCCATGTGATTTTTTTCAATCCTTCACGTGGGTAGTGTTTACCTCGTTGTGCTTTAAACGTGATTTTTACATTTGAAACATGTGACTAAAAGAAAACGAGTGGCACAGATTCGATGACAGTTTTATTTCGTGACACTCTCGTACAATGAAACCCCACAACGATATTCCTTTTCTGTTCTACCTTGGCTAAATCTTTATCTCAGCCCTCTGCGTTCCAGGTCCGATGTCTCCCCTCTATTCACATATCATTAACTTAGCTTGCATGTGGTAACCACTAGGTCACGAGTTTGAATCTTAACTTTCTTGGTTTGAACTGGTCAGCTATAGACAACCTAAGTTAGTTTATCTCCTTATAGTCTTTTCTTGGCTGCTAGAGTAACAAGACAAGGTTTACATAGTACACACCCTCGAGTAGTGTTGTAAAAATCGTCCTAGGCGCCTCTAGGCCGAGGCGATTTCAGCCCTAGGCGGCTTTTAGTTGGCTGGCCAACTAGGCGTCGAGTTGGGTGCCTAACTCCGCCTAGTTGGCGTCTAACTAGGCTGTGTCGGCGTCCAACTCGGCCTATTGGTATGTTTTGCTTGCTCGGTTGCTTATCTTCTATATTTTTTCAGTCATGTACTGAACTAACCATCTAACATATGTAGTTGACTAGTTTGTGCGATTATAATAGTCTACCAACTTACATCCCTGAGTGAGAAAAGTCGAGACTATATACTCGAATTACTCGACTGTCTATGAGGCGCTAGGTGCCCGACTAGGGCCTAGCACCTTTTGCAACATTATCCTCGAGTAGTGACTGCTGTTTTTTCTTGTATGTCACCGAAACAAATTATATCTAAAGTTACAACTCAATCTATAGACTATAAGTGGAACATAAGTGCGGATCGGAAGTGGATGAAAAGCTAAGTAATTAAGGTAATGTACATCGACCAACAACATCCAACGTTAACGAAAGCAAATTAAAGGAGAAATTGTGGAAAGAGAGTGAGAGAAGAAAGACAAGTCATTGTCGTGCATAAATGACTGATTTCCCAAAACAAGAATTAGGATGGGATAATCCGAAGCGCATATGCGGTGTTGCCACTGGATAGCACTTTAATGATTAGATTAGGTGTGGATGGGATGGGATGATGAGGAAATTAAATGATATGATTAGTCGCCCAGATCCATGAGAGTTGCAGTTAATAAGGTGTTGAAAAAGTTAGATGGGGAAGTGATGATAAAAGCAGCATGTGGAAACTTCCCTTGGGGATGATCAAAGAGTTAGGCTCACGTCCATCTTCATACACGTAACCCCATCAACACATATGGGTAAATTTAAAAAGATAGGATTGAATTTGCCATAAATGGCTTCTTTGCCTTTCCACATGTCCTTTTTCTGTGATCCCAGTTCGGTATTTGTTCCTACCTAGATGCTCCAATCTCCATTATATTATATCTCATAACCAACCATATATGCATGCATATATAACATATATGCATGCATGCATGAATTGAAGTTATTAAGTTATTGCAATTAGTTGTAGAGAGATTGATTGGAACAGAAACGCAAGTGGGCACGTAAAACATAATGGTGATGATGACATCATGCCTAAGCTAATTAAGCTATCCGGTTTACGTCACTATCACCCAAAACCCTTTCTCTCAATTCACTCACTTATAAATAGAGCAATCAACTGATGAAGATTGACAATAAAACTAACACTTGAACGCACAAATTATTCTCTCGCACAAATTATGTCACTTCAACCAAATTAAGGCCCAGTTTGGTAAAAAAAATTGGCCTATAAGTCCATTTTGGCTTATTTGACGACTATTGATTGTTTGATTTAGTTAAAATATCAATATAAGTATTTGGTTAATTAGCTTTTTGCAACTCCAAAATGCTAAAATTTAAAAAACTACTCCAAGCAACGTTTTCAATTAGCTTTTTCATAAAAAAAAAAAAAAAAAATCTATCAAACACTTTTCTACAACAGCTAATGTTATCAACTAGTTATGCCCTCTAATTAACACAATCAGCTAACAGCTAACAGCCATTTACCAAACATGGCCTAAATGTTTCAGAGGTAATAATTAAGGTTAATCATTGATCATAATTAACACAATATAAGTAGACTTGGATTTAGTATATAAACAGAGGTGTACGATTATCATCGTATATTACACAGTAGTCGTCATTACTTATGAATAATGCAGAATTTTAAACATATATGTATAATATAATATATATAAACTACGTACTACATGCATGCAGTAGCGGCGGGGGAATATGCCGGCCGGCCGGCCGGCCAGGCGGCCGGAATGATTATGGTAGATAGGGTTTAATTTAATTAGCTAGGATATTGGCATCCTGGGTAGCTAATTAAGGTTTAATCTGCGTTAAGCAAATGCATGGACCAGAGGTCTTCCATGCTCCACATGTTGTCGTTTGATTCAGTGGCGAAAGGGCCCTGCTGAAAGGTGGCGTCCATGTTGTTGTTGTTGTTGTTACTGGCGTACGAGGTGGGAGAATAGGTTTCCACCGTGTCGGGCGCCGACGCTTGGCTTGTGCTCGCTTGCTCGCCGCCGCAGCAGCTGGAACTGCTCTGCCTTGTCGCCGCGTTTTCTCCTCCGGCCGCCTGCGGCTTCATATGCTTCTGGATCCTAGTCCTCCAGTAGTTCTTTATCTCGTTATCTGTTCTCCCCGGCAAATGTTTCGCAATTTTCGACCACCTATAGTACAATTCAACGTTATAGCAATTAAATTAATTAATACCATAGATTATGAAAATAAAGACAAGTATTGATTTGAGGTTTGAAATATGCATGCATGGCCCCACATTTACCATTGTATTTCGACGCAAATAATAAACAATTTCGTGGCTCAAAATGAAACCCCCCTCACGTTTTGTGGCTGAAATTCAAAGTCCCTATTGCCTCCATTCTTTTATTTAAAGAAACTCACATTCTCCTATAACGAAAGCCAACATTTTTCAAATTGGCTTTGAACCCTATGCTCAACTCAGGTCCATATATAAGCTCATTCATTTCTACCAATCCTTGCCTTATAAACCTTCCACCACACTATGATATGAGCTTAATTTCCGCGGTACAAATCTACTTCAGCCCGATCACGTCATGATATATATGATGGTAATGTGTGATGATTAGTTATCCCGTTTATTATAATTCAACGGTATAAACCTCTGGAGTTTAATCTTTATTCCTCTAATTAAATAAAAGAAAAAACAATTTAACATTTTCTATTATTAGTAGTTCTTTCTGATCTGTACAGTTGTACAAAAAGCTAAGGTTTTAATTTTAATTTTGGCAGCACCCTAATTAGGGTTAAGTTAACAATATGCTTTTACTAATTGTCTTAATCATGGGTATTATTAGACTATTATTATTATATTGTGATCTTTAATTACTTTTGCTCTATCTGATAGTTGGGTTTTGGTTGTTCTTCCTTTTTGTTTTATGGTTATGAATGGCAGGCTTATATATGATTCGGATGGAAGGTGCGCCGTTTTGTTTTCGAAAACCCTAAGGTACACAAAATTAAAGGTGGGGCCCTTTGACTTGAAGAGGAAAAACAATAAGGTAGCTGTCTATTTCAGCAAAAGCAAGTTGGAGCTTCCTTTTCATCATGATTCCAACTGCACTGCTAGCTAGGAAATGGCTCAACACGTGACTCAATTCCTAAGGGTCCACCTTAAAATCACTTCTTTTAAAAACAAAAAATATATATAAAATACTTCATCTCCCTATTTCTACAATACCCTTTTTTATTAATTTATTCGTCACCGAGTACTTTTTATGATATAAAATATTATAATATATATAGATATATACTCACTGTGGGCACGATAAGTTAGTGATTACAATATATATAGATATATACTCACTGTGAGCACGATAAGTTAGTGATTACATGCTAATTAATCATGTTTAAGCAATCAGTTAAGAATAATTAATTTATTAATTTAAAAGAATAGAATCTAACATTATATTTCAATTAGGGGATTCATTAATCATTTTACATATTTTTTTTTTAAAAAAAGCAATCAAATAATGATGTTATATGCTAATTTTATGAACTTCATCAAAGAAACTAATAATTAAGTAAAAACAAGGTAGCAAGTAGAATTTCTTGAGTTTTTTTTTTCTTTATTTTTTGGGAAAAAGTTTGAGAACAAATTAAATCTGGGAAAAGCTAGGCAGAAATCTTAGTAGATGAACACTGACCATATATTGATTTCCGCACGTGGATTGAAGAGATCGATAATCCCCACGTTGCTATTCTCTCTACCAATGAACTAATAACTCACTTTGACTTGAAGAGATCACACAGCCACAAGCTATGGATTTTGATTCTTTATTTATTTATTTTTTGGGCGACACAAAAGGGTACACATAACACATATAGCTTGCGGCTCATCTCTTCTTTGTCTTACGGCGAATAATCGAATTCTTGGATGAGAAAATTCCACATTTTTTTTTATATATATACAAATTAAAATTTGTTGTTCTAGCAATTCATCAACATATATAAAACTCAAAATTAAAGAATATATATACTCACTCACCTATTTCCCCACTTAGCATGCAATTCCATAATCAGGAGTTGTTCCTCCGGCGTAATATTCCCCCGCCGGACGTCTGGCCGGAGGTAGTTTAGCCACCGGAGCCGGCAACTCTTCCCGGTACGCTTCAGACCTATACCAACAAAACAAAATCAAAACATGGAGTGAATACATAATTTTGGTAATTTTTAGGGTTTTGCTACAAAAACCAAAAAAAAAAAAAAAAACAAAAAAAAAAACACATAAATATATATGTTGTGCTATATATATATTGTACCAGCAGATCGAGCTAGAGAGTTCCAAACACCTTCACCATGATTTGCAATGTAGTTTATGAGAATCAAATCCTCTTCCATAGTCCAAGGTCCCTTCCTTATTTCAACATCTTGAGAGTTGCAAGGTTTTTTATCCATTTTTTTCAGGGAGAGAGAAGGGGGGGGGGGGGGGGGGGGGGGGGGGGATGGAAAGGAGGGATAATGTTGAAGTGAATTTTGTGGAAAATAATAATGGGGGTGGACTCATATTTATAGACCCTCATAACAAAGATTATATTATTTTACCACTTGTAATTAATTTTATTTAGTTAATATAATGTGCTTTTAGCCTAACTTAATTATTTTCTTGTAAGGATAATAAACAAAAGACTATATTGTCTAGGGCAATGCATGTATACATGACACACTCAATATGTCCATGCATGGTCACGTTATATCATTAATAGGTTATTGGTGCACAATTTTTTTAAAAACAAAAATAAAAATGTATATATATTTATACACATATATTATTATTATTATTATTATTATTATTATTATTATTATTATTATTATTATTATTATTATTATTATTATTTGCTATAATGTGTACATTAATTTATTTCATAAATTCATATATACAGCAGTCGCACATGCATGTTGCATGCATGGACACGTATTACCTTACTCCAACCAAAGTTCATTCGTTCTCTAATTGTTTGAATGGCAATTTTCCTTTGATTAGAGTAATATTTTATTGTAATTAGCGGGGTAAATGAACCGAGTCCTTCAGTCAAAGCTTGACTTGAGCTTGATCAATTTTGAGCTCGAATTAAATTCTAGCTGACTCGTTTCGCAATCGAGCCGAGCTCAAGCGTAAATATTTTCAGCCCGTGGTTTGTCAAGTCGCTCGTGAGCCCTACACACATACGTGTGTGTGTGTGTAATTGAGTCAAGCTGTTCGGTCAACTTTAAGCTCGAGCTAACTCGTTTTGTAACAGAACCGAGCTCGAGCTTCAATTTTCTAGATCGATCGAGCTCGAGCCCACACACCTATTATTTATTGAGCTCGACTCGGCTCGTTTACCGCCCTAATTGTAATGTAGTGGTTTATCGTATATGAAGAATTTACCCTAATTATATTACATAATAACACATACATTTCGGATCAAGAGGCAAATCAATAAACTGAGAAAAAAAAATACATAGATGAAAGTATTAATTAAACTAAAGAGAAAATGAAATTAGCTATTGAATTAACTTGTTTTTGCCAACCACCTTGTACTCAGATGGCATGTAGTGACTTTCCTATATAGGAGGGTTATGAGATCGAGCTTCAGTGGAGGTAGTGTTGACTCTTTGTGTTGTGCTTCAGTAGGTTGATAAAGTATAGATGAACAGATACAACAATTTAATAGAGTTAGTAGTACTAAAAAAAAACTTGTTTTTATAATGTACGCGTGCGCAAGTTAAAGGAGAGTGATGGCATCACCGATTAGGAATGTCAATTGGGCTAACCTGTTCGATTTCGGAGTAACTGAATCGAGTTATTGGGCTTAATGATTTTTTTTTTTCCTTTTTTTTATTTAATTTTTTTGTCCAAATTCTAAAACCTAGAGTTATCGAGCTTAATTTTGATAAAAAAAATTGCATTTACACTAGTAAATATAAACTTATATATCATTCAATCAATTAATATATTTACACTATAATATAATAATTTTATTTTTCATTATTTATTTTAATAAAATATGCTTAATTTGAGGTGTGGGCCAATTCGATTTTCCCACCGTACTAGTTCGATTTAGTAATATACCGAACAACCGAATGGAAATTGATTCTTGTATACCGAACAGAATAGTTCGATAAAAATCGACCGAACTGAATACTGTTTTTTTTTTCTTTTTTAAACAACAACAACAACAACAATAACAACAACAACAACAAAGAAGTAAATTCAAAATCCCTTGTTGCCTGCTCCGTCGTTTAGCTCATCATATTCTTACTGGTATCTCACTTAAATTTTTATTTGATTTTTTTATGGCTTGTTCTCTATTTTGCACTTTTGTTGTTTACCGCAATTGTTATTTGCCTCATAATTATCTCTAACTTGAGTTATTCTTAAAATATTCAGTATTTTCCTTAGTTTCATGTTTTTTTTTTTTTTTTTTTTTTTGAAAATAAAGAAGCTAATTCATTAATCATAGGCATAAACGTTTACAATAAAAATCGATGGAATGGTTAAACATCCCTTACAGTCAGAAATAGAAACAACTTCCGTAGCAATGCTAAAGAAAACTTGTTCGCAGACTGTTTCAAAAATTTGAAGCTGGATTCTTTGGAGAAACTTAAAACTTCTTGAATGATTTGGTCAAACGTACATAAGACTCACAGTGGTTGAATAGTCTTGCACACCACATAAGTATCTATTTCTATTCTTCTATCCATTGATAATATCTCCATCGGGCTGAACTGCATATCATAGTTCAGACGAGTTTTTTTTTCATTGTCATGTTTGTCACCCAGGATGAGATTCACATACGCCATAACCATTTTTATCGTTTCACGCTTTATGAAGAAAAAAAAAACTCGCCAAGTAAAAGAGAGGAAGTAACTCATCAAAACAACAAGAGGAAAAACACAGAAACGGCAAACAAAATTAAACTATTAAAACAAAGTAAAGGGAAATAATCGTGCGAAGGTGGAGAAGAAAGAAAGAATGGTGAAGGCAGAGAAAACAATGAAGGCAGACGCTGTTTGTGGTGGAGATGGCGGCAGGGGAAGACGATTGGACGCCGCCTCTGATCCGCTTGCTTCACGGAGGCGGCAATCGTGTATGAGTTTGAGTAGTTGAAAAGCAGAGATGAAAGAGAATTAGTTTTTTTTTTTTGTTTTATTTTATTTTTTTTTTTTCTAAATCCTTAGTTTCATGTTTCTATGAAATTAATGTGCTTCAACATCATTCTAATTTTGATTTCCAGTGTATTGAAAAGTAATATTCCAGTGCACTGAAAATATATTCTGCCAAGCAATGACGGATTGTGTCCAAAAATTAACTACACAGTATTTTACACTTGTTCTCCAAATATTAACTATATAGATGGATGTTTCTTCATCTTGTCCACAAAACATTATTATATTCCAAGTGAGTCAGTAGAAGAGTCGGTTGGGCAAAAAAGTCAACTGATGTTTGGTAATTAGTACTTAATAGTGTGTTTGAACTTTGGATTACTATATTGTTATATAATGTTTAGACTTTGGATTTGGACTATGTGAATATGTATTGTTTGATAGTCTGTTTTGAAAATTAGAAAATGTTAAAAATTGGAGTTCTTAAACCGAACTAATTCCGAACCTAAACCAAACCGAACTATAATGTTAAACCGAATGGTATCATTTTTTAATTCTAAAATATCAAAACTTATAAAAAAAAAAAAAAAAAAAAAACCGAATCTCGAAATGCCTACCCCTATTTTATTTTGTAAAAAATTTATTAATATATTTATAAAAAAAATTAATTAACAATTTAAAAAAATATATACTAAAATTAAATGAGCTTACATATACTTTAGATTCATAATTTCTAAACCGTAGATTCATAATTTAAATACAGTAGGTTCATAATTTCTATACAGTAGATTCATATTTTCTATACTGCATATTCATATTATATGTACTGTAGATTTATAATTTCTGTACTGTAAATTCATAATTTCTAAACTGTATAGTTATCAAATTATGAACATATAGTTCTCTGATTTGTGAAAACAGAATTCAACAATTGAAATCTAAAGTATAAATTTTATGAATCTACAATAACAAAATTACGAATCTACAATATAGAAATTATGAATATGAAACCGTGCCCACAGTAACAAAATTTGCCAAACTCTTTGTATATTTTGTTCCACATCACTCGTGAAACAAATAATAGTTTTAAATGACTTCAGTTATTGGGTTAGCCAATCCAAGTCATCATGCTTATCAGTTTTGGACTTATCAAGTTAAAACCTTTTGATCCTAATTTTTTTTTTTTTTTTTGGGGGTCTTATCGCATGGTCAAATTTATCTATTTCAAATTAAGATTGACATCCTTATCATTAATGCAAGGCTAAAACCTTCTAGGATGTAACCTATGATACTTTGTAATTGCCTTTTTTTTTTTTTTTTTTTTTTTTAAAGAGGATGAGTAATAAATTATTACCTCGAATTTATTATTTTAAAAGTGTTGCACATCACAAGCTTTTATGGATAAAGTATTAATAAACATGGATAAAATTTGTGACATTTTAAATTAAGATACAAAAATTCAAAGTGTAACAAACTAACATATTCACATTAATAAATATTTTTTTTTTTGAATGTTACTGGCTCTATTACGTTGTAGTATCTGTTCATATACTTTCTCAACCTACTGAAACACAAAAAACCAACCAATAACGCCTCCACTAAAATTCGAACTCACAACCTTTCAAATGGAAGTCCAACCCAAATACCATTAGACCACATAGTTTTGGTATATTTACATTAATAAATATAAACATGAAATATCATTAGATCAACTCCAAATCTTTAATTTCAAATTTAAAAAATATAATTTAATAGTTAATTCACACTTTAAGGGGATGTTTGGTTGGATGGAAAAGTTTTTCCATGAAAAATATTTTCTTTAAAGTGGAGGAAAATGTTATTTTTTTGGTGTTTGGTTCATGAAATATATTTTCCATTAGAAAATGAATTCTTCAAATTTGAGCAAAACAAAATCCTTAGTTAGACCAAGGATTTTGTTTTCCATGAATATGAGAAGAAAAAATGATGTGGTTTGACTATTTTGCTCTTGTTTTCTTTCTTAATTATATTAATCTTATTAATTTGTAAAGGCATATATGTCTTTATATTCGTTATTTTTTACAATTCCAAATTTAACCAAACAATAGAATTAGTATTCCTAGTAATTTTATTTTTACCAACCAAATAATGAAATTCATCTTCCTAGTAATTGCTTTTCCATGAAATTTCAATTCCACTTCTCTTAAAATATTTTCTGCGAACCAAACGAGCCCTAATTCTCAACATTCAAGTGTTAAAATGTAAACATTAAAATAAAGATCGAACAACGTTATTATTATTTTGGGAAAATGGTCAAATAGGCCCTCGAACTTTAGCTTAAAAGTCAATTAGGCCCCTAAACTTTTTAAAGGTGCAATTACACCCATTAACAATTCATTTAAGTGCAATGAAGCCCAAAAACAAATTAATGACCTGCATGCTATCATCATTAAGGTTTAGGCCACCTTCCGGCGAATTTTCCGGCAAAAAAAAAAAAAAAAAAAAAAAAAAAAAAAAAAAAAAAAGTGACCGGCGAAATTTTCCACAAAAGTGGCCTGAACCCTAATGACCTGTGGTAGCAGGTCATTAACTTGTTTTTGGGCTTCATTGCACCTAAATAAATTGTTGATGAGTGTAATTGAACCTTTAAAAAGTTTAGAGATCTAATTGACTTTTAAGCTAAAGTTCGAGAGCTTATTTGACCCTTTTCCCTGTTATTTTTAATCTAAACCCAATCTCCTGGATTGAAAAAAACACGCATCCTATGCTAATAAGCAAAAAATCTATACTTATTTCTAATTGTTATAAATAGTAATGATTGTGGACATTATTGTGTATAGGTTTCCTTTATGTCTCCATTATTGTATTCTGTTACACTTGTTATTATATATATATATGTCATTCTAATGTAATGATCATAGGTGTGGTATAAAGGAATAAGAAACCCTCTATTTTGTCTCTACTCTTCTTCTTGTTCTTAGTGTTCTTCACGAGCTAAAGGCCTGCAAACAAACTTGCAATACAACACGTTATCAGCACGCTCAATCCAGGTGAACGGTAACTTTTATGAGTTTTTTATGCCTTATTATTTTCCGGATGCCTCAAAGTCATATGTGTTTATGCTTTATGCATTTTTGAATTTATGAAAACTTGATCATATGATTATATATTTCTGATAATATACTTCTGCATCCGTAAGTATATACTTACTGTGAATATGTATATCATGAATGAATAAGTTTACTGGGCAAATACATATATTTCGTAGCAATGAACCAAAAATATTGATGTTGACGAATATTTGATGAGGAACCAAAATTTTTTGGCCTATGCTTATATATGACTTCATATCAAATATGCGTACAATTTTTCTTGCAATATCTAAAATTCTAGTTGCTAGATGTACTAAGTCTGGAATTTTGCATATGATATATATTTTTTTCCGGAAAAATTGTATTGCTTTCAATATATACACTATTTTTTACATACTGGCATGAAAAATATGATTGATTAATTATTTTTGGTATGATAATTCGTTTAGTACAATGAGAAATTGTTTAGAATGAGTTTTTTTTCATACCTTTCTTCCCCCTCCATCGCCGTCGCGCCTGTCATCTGAGCCACGTCGGAGGTGTTGCAGCGGCGGCATGGGGCGGCTATTTTTTTGCGGCGGCTGTCCAGCAGTCCAGCCCCTGTTTTTAGAAGTGATCAGAGAGGGACAAAAATAGATCCCATTTTTTTTCGGCCGATCGTCCCCCATTTTTTTCTGATCTGCACCATCATCGCATGGTGGGCTGTGAGGATGGCCCTATGGGTGGCCGCGGTAGAGGCGAGCGGCGGCTATTACGAAGATCGTGGCCGCGTTACTGATGACCGGTGGTGGTCTGCGGCAAGGGCGACGATCAATAATGGCGGTTGGCGGAGGTCTCTTCGTTTTATCGAAACCGTTTGCGTAAATACAAGCCCCATAACGCCAGAAGCGTTATTAATTTCGCGTTGTTTACGGATGATTTTTGCTTTTATTCCTAAAAAAAAAAAAAAAAAAAAAAAAACAATGCCAGAAGCGTTAATTCCTACTTAGGATTTGGATTGGACCACCTTTAAAATAAATGGACCATCTTTATTTTTGAACCATTCTTACATAAAAATCCTAAGTCCCATATTTTTTTTATAAAATATGTTTTTTCCTTGGTCCTCATTAAAACTATTTTCGGTAGAAAATAGTTGCTCTTGAAAAAAGAGAATTCACTGAGCTCGCACTCAGTGGAAGAAATTTCTTTATTTGGGTGTTTGATGTCGGAATATATCTTGCATCTATAAAACTGCCAAACACCATCAAAGAGGCATCTACGAGTATTGAGGCCCAGAAGGCAATACCGCTCATTTTTCTTCGTCACCACCTTAACCATGACCTCATACAATGAATATTCAATCTCTATTCCATGCCTCCGAGCATGCTTCTGCTTGAACGATTCTTTCATATCTGAATGCAAATATACCATATAGTGGATCGTTCTTAAGCATTATCTTGATACCCATTTTTTCTCTCAATTATATTGTGGGCTGTTTTTGGAATAATAAAATATTCCTAATAATTCTTGTAGCTTATGCCATATGCTTTTGCATCCCGTCGATGCGCATGCATAGAATTAGAGAGCTTAATTAAAATACATAATATTGTGACACTTTCTTGATGTGACCACCAAATACATTGTATGGTCGGTGCACTTGTTGTCAAGTGTCAAATTTTTGTTGTGTCACAAATTGCTATCTCATGCCTTACAGGGATGTGAGTCATCCCAAAAGAGCATTTACTGATTTGCTCTTGATGGTAGCAATTGTTTGCTATACGCCATATATTTTAAGATTTATTATAAATCTTACTAGAAGCTTTGCCCGGATGGCAAATCAAAGCCACTGTTTATTATGGGACAATCCCTGAAGGATCGTTTTAATCAACAAGTGGTCATAGTCTGAATTCTAAATATAGTTTTGCCTAGAAGGTAAATCAAGAGCACTATTTTTATTTGTCACCCGTTATCTTGCCCCAACCCTCGATTATAGATATTTGATCTAAAAGGATTTATAAACCCTAAGTCAATCCCTGAAGGATATTTGGTGTATGCGGGTCTTATTGTCAATGGTCGTATTGTACTCCAGTAGTAGTACATGACAAAATTATGCTAAGTGTTTGGTCATTGGGCTATTTTTTTTAATAAGGCCTGGAAGACCCTGAATGTGGATTGATCTTTAAGGTGACTAATGACTCATGAATGAAGTTTGCAACTTCTATTTCTAATGCTATGCTACTCTCCAAAAGTCAATATTGACTCACATCATGTTGGTTTGCCTGAAGCAAACAAGTTGTGATTTTTTTTACACATAGTAATCACTGCCTGAAAATTCTGACCGGCGCAGTTTGAAAATTAAATTCGTGAAAAATACTTGTTGAACTCCTTTTGGCATGAAATTTTTTCTGGAGAACCTAGACTCGTGATATTTGATGTCTGTAAAAATATTTTGTTAAAAATATGCTTTGGTTATTCCAGAAAAATTTGTAAAGTTTTGGCAGTGTGCTGCCAATTATTTTTCTGCCTGGAGCAATGTTGTGAAAAATTTCAGAAAAAATACTTTCACACCTTGGATTGACATGAAAATTTTTATGTACATTCTAGACTTACTGAACTACATATCTGCCAAATTTTGTGTCAAAATGTGTTACCTTTTTCCCCCAGAAAATTCTGCAATCCAGGTCAAAATTCTGAAAATTTTCTGCCGTTTTCAGCTTGTATATCTTGCTATTTTGTGATGTTTTCATGTTGAGATATGAAACTATGAAATAAAATGAGAGTTTGCTTGGAAAAGTGGTGTTTTTGACGCCCCGAAATAGGAATCAATGGGCCCGGCAGCGAACATGTGCTCATTATTATTCGGCGAACGATACTTCTCTCATTTTTCTAATTTATGAATTAATAAACAATATCTCTTGTCATGTCATGCCTTGTGTGTACCAAACATGATATTCTTTATTTAATGGATGTGCATGACTCAATTGAGTGTTTGGTGTCCAAGACATAAGGGACAATTATATCACATGTTGCATGTGCTTCTCTTTAATTGACAACATTTAGCATATAATCTCTTGATTATGTTCACATAAGAGATTTTGTTATTTATCTTGTTGGCAATTTATGATTTGTTATAGGCCATAGCTATTGAGATTTATCACCCAACTTATAAGTGGGAAAATAGCATGAATTCTCAATATGGTTAGGTTGCACCTGTCGTTGCTAAACCTTAGCTTGCATGTGATAATAGTTAAAGGCTATGACATATTTACAGTGCTAGTTTCGGCTATAGAAACTTTTTGACATGAGATTTGGGCATATGATATTTAAATTTATAGCCCTCATTATTTTGTATATTTATTTGCCCAGAAGGTAGATTAAGGATTTTAATTCTCTAAGTCATCCTTTTAGGATGAATCTTGACAATGAATTCTTGACCAAAAATGGTCAACCTATCCCATCAATCCTCGAAGGATTGTTTGACGTTACTATGAGTCAAATTCTTTTTATCCAAGTCTAACTCAATGCATATCACAAATCAATCCCTCAAGGATTGCTATACCCCCTTTTTCACCTAGTACGTGATTTCAGAAGTAACATTTTCCTATCTGCGTTATTTTATTTGCGCAGTCTATTTTATATCACCACCACAACGTACCTCTAAAAGGGCTATCAAAGAAACCTCCGTCTATTGATTAAATACAGAAAGCCCATGATAGGGGATCAATACATATAATTGGGTACGTTGACTGCATTCCTAATGAAGATTGTTTCTCGGCATTAGGGGGAGATAATATACTACTCCGTAGCTTTTTGGAATGCCAAGAAATTTCATAAGGATAAAAACATCTTCATTATTTAAATCCATGTACTAGTTAGATTGAACTGGAAGTTCAAAAGATAATCTATTTGCGATTTTAGCAAATAATCTGCCGAATACATCTATTGATCATAATGATCATAAAAGAAGTGACTAGGTCCTATATCCTTGGACCAAACATATCTATCGATACTCCTTAACACCAGAAGTGTAGGAGACCTATCGGTGAAAGAGATATGAATCATAATACTAGATCTAGTAAAGAAATATTGTCACTCTTGAAATAGTTTGAATAATTATGTCCTGCAGACGTTCGTCCAGATGACGAAAAACCCTGGTAAGACTTATAGGTGCACCAAACAAACATAATACTAGGGATGCGGAACGACCAGATCAAAATATCTTTGGGAAATGTTTAGAATCTGGTTGTTTTAGAAATTGCCATTACTTTTACAAATATGGGAGTTTTACAAAAAAGTTATAGTTGTCGACAACACAATTGCTATTACAAATTGCTCGTTATATAATCTGGATCCAGAGTTAAGCACCAGAAGTGCCATGACTATTTAATATATAAAGGAGCAATTAAGGCATAGCTCGACTCGCTAAAATGAATAAATTCTCTTTATAACAATACACCATTTGAGTGTTAACCCTGAAGGTTACAAATGGGTGTGTGCATGAAAGAGAAATAAGAATAATGAGGTGATAAAGCGAATTTGTAGCTTATGGGTTCACGCAGAGACCCTTAATTGATTTTAATCAAATATAATCTCCCACGATAAATGGCATTAAGTTCCGCTACATAATACAATTGGCAGAATAAAAAATTTAGATATGCAGTTAAATTTATCTTGAGAAATCCCTGATGGATTCATAATTCTCATTTTTAAGTATTATTATGTGTCATTATCTACTCTTTAAAGGGTTGCGAATGGAGTTAATATCCTCATTGAATGAATAATATGTACCATTGTGTGCTCGATAAAGGGTTGATAATGAACTTATTTATTATTTATTATCTCAGTCAAGATTGATGGTGTAAACATCAATGAAAGATATAAAGAGCTTGATGATGTCAGTTCATGTTTAAAGACTGAGACTTTTGAAACAAAAAGCTTGTGAAAGCTATAAGTATTATCTCGACTTGAAGATCGAGTTTTTCTTTACAGTTTTTTTTATACACCAGTCAGCCTACATCTAAAAATGCTTTTTCATATGTCTATATGCATATAAGTGTCATGTTTTATCAAACTAAAGGTTGCCTAATAATCTCTTGAAGTAGATAAGGAACCTTTTTGGACTCGAAGTCCCTTACTTCATTATCATTGGAGCACCATTACAGAACCAGAAGTTCCATAACCGCAACATATTTGCGATAAAATTGCTAGCAAAATCTAGTGTTCCCCCTACAAATGAAGTACTTGAATAATGATTAACATATCCTCCGGTATCTTTGAGATACAAAGACATGACATTTATGTAAGAAACCATGATACGGTTTTAATAGGCTACTTGGGTACTGGCTGTTTTGTTTGATCCCCGCAATGCCAAGTCCAAACTGGTTATACAATGAATTTCCCTAAATGTTCAAAATGAGGACAATAACACTTGTGTTGCACAAATGTTATATTAGCACTAGAAGAGCCATAAGATTATTGTACACTACTCTAAGTGACAATCCAGAAGATTTGTCCAATCCATCTCTTCAAAATTTGAAATATATGTAGAACTTGAAGATTGTTATCTTCAGGGGGAGACTGGAAGTACATTTACTCGAATCAATTCGGAAGATTGAACATTGAACATAAAATCCTGAAGATTAAGTCATAAAAGACTAACAATTGCGCACTATTTGCAACACATAAATACATAAATATCATGTACTCTTTTCCTCACTAGTTTTCTCCCATTGGGTTTTCTAGTGTGGTTTTTAACGAGGCATGAGTATGATATAGTAATGACAATGAGGAAAAGTTGCAAAATAATTGCTTAAATGGACAAACCCCAAAATCCTGAAGATTATGCGGTTTGCGCCCTGAAGGCTTATGGTTGTACTCTTTTTCCCTTAACTAAGTTTTTCCCACAGGGTTTTCTTAAGTTAAGGTTTTTAATGAGGCGACCAAATACAATATATGTTTTTATATATGTCATGTACTCTTTTCTTCAACTAGGTTTTTCCCACGTGGTTTTCCTAGTGAAGTTTTTAATGAGGCATGAATATATTTTCTATTGTACTCTTTTCTTGTCTAGGTTTTTCCCACAGGGTTTTCCTAGAAAGTTTTTAACGAGGCTAGATCATCGACAAATAATGTCCAAGGGGGAGTGTTATAAATAGTAATGATTGTGGACATTATTGTGTAACGGTTTCCTTTATGTCTCCATTATTGTATTCCGTTACACTTGTTATTATATATATGTCATTCTAATGTAATGATCATAGGTGTGGTATAAAGGAATAAGAAACCCTCTATTTTGTCTCTACTCTTCTTCTTGTTCTTAGTGTTCTTCACGAGCTAAAGGCCTGCAAACAAACTTGCAAAGAATCCCTCTATTTTGTCTCTACTCTTCTTCTTGTTCTTAGTGTTCTTCACGAGCTAAAGGCCTGCAAACAAACTTGCAATACAACACTAATACTATTATAATCATATTCAAGACTTAATTTTATGAGATTATATCAGTTGGGATCTTTTGACTATTGCGATTTCTCTGTAAAATTTTCTTAATTAATTTTTTTTGCTTGATTTAGTCTCTTAACTACGAAAACGTTACCTAAAGTCGTCTACTGTTAGATTTCACGTTAAATCTCAATTTGACACAGAAGTATTCTTCTCCTTAAGTTATTTTATGTTTTATTTTATGGACATTCAAACATTCATACAAAATACTTTGAAGGGAAAATAACACTTTTCTCCCTGAGTTATATATTTATAACATTTTTCTCCATGAATGATTTAAGTGGTAGTTTTTCTCCCTGAAATGTTAAAATGACATATTTATCTTTAAAATAAATATTCCATTTATTTTTCTTTTCCAACAAATAATGACCACGATTTGGTTCAAACCGAACGGATACTATGGCAACCAAATCGAAATATTCCAATTACAATTTAGAATCGAAACTCGATATTTAGAATTTATTAAAATCGCGAACCGGAACGGTCGGTTCATGTTCCGAAACTGAAAGAAATAAAATACATTTATTGTTGAATTTAGACTATATTAAAAATAAAAAATAAAATTTTAAAATAAAGTTTGAACCAGCAGTTCAAACTGGATCCGGAACCGTGAACCGGCTGTTCAGAATCAAACCAAATCGCAGTCATATATACTTATATGTGAGAATCAGAATAAATGTAAAAATGAGCATACACTATTTGTTAATATTATAATTCTAATTTTAAACGAATGATAATGCCTAGTAGTTGTTCCAATTCGAAATGCCGGTTCACGGTTCATGATGTTATCACATCTGTGCATGTTTTTATAGCTTTTCTGATTCATTTTAGAAACAAAGTTATTGAATCATGTCCATTTATTGCTTGTTTTCCTTGCTTTCTCGTTAGATTATGTTTTTACACTTGTTTTGAATGTCTTACGGTGTTCGGTAGTGTTTTTCTTCACCATTACAGGGTGAGCGTGAAAGCAAGGGAAGAATTTCAAGCACGAAATGATCAAAAGAGGAAGAAGCCAAGGCATCAGCAATTCGACGCGTCGAGCCCATGCCTCGACGCGTCGAAAATTTCCAGTAGCCTCAAACATCGCACAGGCTGGAGGCTCGACGCGTCGAGCAGACTTTCGACGCGTCGAGGTCGCGGGCAGCTGTTGACTTAAAGGACTCCTAAATTGATGCCATCAGGGTTCTACTATTAAAAGACCATCTTCTATCAACCCTAGCTTTTTTTCTTCTGCGATTTGGGTGTTTTGAAGGCAATCAAGAGCAAAGCACAAAGAGGACCAACTTGAAGATTTACAACTAGCTTTGGAATAGAGAATTAGCTAGAAAGATTCGGGAGAACTCTTTCACTCTTACTCTTATCCTCGTTGGTATTTGTTTATCTTTGAGCATTGAATTTACTGTTATTATGGCCATGAGTGGCTAGATTCTTTAGGGATTTTTGGGTGAATTTGTTTATGAACCTATGTGCCTTGTTCGTTAGTTTCTTAATATATTTATGTTTGGTTTTATGATTTGTGTTGCAGTCTTGTCTTAACCTGTTGTTGTTGGTAATTAAAGGCCTAAATTACTAGCTTCATAGTCATATTTGTGTCACCAATGGGAATTGGGGCATAAACTAGGGCACACACGATTGCACCTAATAGTTAGACCTTGGCAAAGGGGAACTTATTAGGGGAAGTTAATTCCAGATTGTTACTCATCGGGAGATGGTAGTAATTAGGAATAATTGAATGCTTATCTTCGATCTTATGGGGTGTTTAAGCCACGGGAGTGGAAATTCACTAGGAATAGAGATTACGGGAGTAATTCGATTCCACTTTGCATTCCCACACAGATCTTAATTCCGAACCAAGTATTACAAATGTTAATTGGCACTAGGTGATTAAACATTATGATCCCAAGAATCCCATTTTGCTCTATTGTTTACGAAACCTTAATATTTGTTTAATTTCTTGCTCGTTATCTTATGCGACCAATCAACCATCAAGTTTCGATCAGACTAGCTCTTGTAAGTAAGCGAGTAATTAGTATTTAGTACCCCATCTCCCTGTGGTTCGACTACCCGAATACTCTGGGTATTATTTGTTTGCAAATATACTACGCATCAAATTGGCGCCGTTGCCGGGGAGGTGGCGCTACGTGCTAATATTAGTGAAAGTTTTATTGTTGGAGTCTAGTTTTTTAATTTTCTTTTCTTTTATTTTAATTCGTTTTTCTTATTTTCGCTAATCGATAACGAGTTTCTTGTGTTGAGCTGTGTTTCTGTTATCAGCGGACTTGGTGTTATATGCGAACTCGCTCTTCAGGGAACGAAGGATTAGAACCTTTAAACCCAGAGATCGAAAAGCGAGCCAAGTTCTTAAGAAAACAGGTTAGGATGGCGAACAACGCGAATCAGAACAATCCGGCTCTCGGTGGAGAGGGAGTCAACCAACCACTACGCATTGGGAGGCCCATTTCAGATTACGTTGCTCCAGATGCAGCGGGACATGGAAGTATCAATGTGCCAGGGGTTGATGCTAATAATTTTGAGATAAAACCGGCTATAATTCAGATGGCTGCTTCGGATCCTTTTGGTGGGGCACCAACAGAAGACCCTAATGCTCACATTGCAAAATTTCTGAGGATTTGCAGCACTTTCAAAATTAACGGAGTCCCGGGAGATGCTATCAAGCTCCGCCTCTTTCCATTCACTGTAAGGGACAAAGCCAACAGTTGGCTTGCCTCTTATCCGGCGAACTACTTTGAAACTTGGGACCAGTTGCACAGAGAGTTCCTTAAGAGATTTTTTCCCATATCTAAGACTCAGAAAATGAGGAGATCTATTCAGAATTTCAGACAGTTAGCTGGTGAGTCTTTGGCAGAGTCATGGGAGAGATTCAAAGAGATGAGGATACAATGTCCTCATCACGGTATTCAGAATTGGGATTTAATGATGGCTTTCTATGAGGGACTTCTGGACAATTCAAAAATCCTAGTCGATGCTTCATCGGGAGGATCATTTACAATCCTAGAGCCAGATCAAGCTGAAGAATTATTGGAGAAGGTTGCGATGAATGGGACAACTTGGTATTCAGAGAGATCTCCCCAGAGGTTGATAGGAGGCGTGTCTGAAGTTGATCAGATATCCGCTCTATCGGCTAAGTTTGACAATGTAGCCACTTTAGTCCAGCAGTTGGCTCAGATTACTATCAAGAATCAGGCTTCGGGCTACGATTCTAAAGCTCCTACTCCTTCAAGACCTGTACTGATGTGTGAGTTGTGTGGAGGAGAGCACAATTCCGAGGAGTGTCTCAGTGTTGATTCTCCAGCTACAGTGGAACAAGTTGATGTGGTAGGGTATGGTGGTATTCAACCGGCATTCCAGCAACGAGGAACCTACAATCCGAATGCATCGAGGAATCATCCTGGTTTCTCTTGGGGTAATCCAGCTGGGGCGGCTAATCCCCAGTACTTAAACAGTAGAAGTCAACCACCAGGATTCCAGGGGCAGCAAAATTTTAGAGGAAATCATCAACCGCAATTCAGGCAGAACCAAGGATATCAGGTTCTAGTAAATCAGTCCAAGCCTAATGTGGAAGCACCAGTCCAGTCGAATATGGAATTATTATTGGAAAAACTGGTTAAAGGACAGCTGGAGGTTACAGAGAGGTTGGATCGGATGGACGCTCGCCAAAATATGTTTGAAAATCAGCTAGCAAATCAACCATCTATATCAAGTACTAAAGTCACTGGTAAGCTGCCAGCTATGCCCGAACAACCAAGAGAACACATGAACGCTGTCACCACCAGGAGTGGGAAGCAATTATTGGACCCACCGTATCCAAATGGGGAACAAGTGGTGGTCAGGAAGAATCTAGGGGGTGATAATGAGAAAGTGAATGAGGGTGTTATTGCTCAAGATAAGGAGGTTGAGATACAAGAAATTGAACCCGCAAAGAAGCATATACCACCTCTACCCTTCCCACAAAAATTCCAGAAATCTAGGGAAGAGGAAAGAAGAGCAAACTTCTACAGTTTGATCAAGCAACTGGATATCACCATTCCTTTTATTGATGCTGTGACCGAGATTCCCTCGTATGCTAAGTTCTTGAAGGAGATTTTATCCAACAAGAGGAGAGCTGAGAATCGTGAGACAGTGGCAGTAAGTGAAGAATGTAGTGCTTTAATTCAAAACAAGCTTCCTCCAAAACTTAGGGATCCAGGGAGTTTCTCTATCCCTTGTGTTATTGGAGGATCACTTGTTCAAAAAGCTTTATGCGATTTAGGGGCAAGTGTGAGTTTGATGCCCTACTCTTTGTGCCAAAAGCTGCGACTTGGAGAGCCAAAGCCTACATCCATAACTCTTCAGTTGGCGGACAGATCAGTGAAATATCCTATCGGAATTCTGGAGGATGTGCCAGTGAAGATTGACAAATTTTACATTCCGGGAGACTTCGTGGTTTTAGAGATGGAAGAAGATGCTAAAATTCCTATTATCCTTGGGAGGCCATTCTTGGCAACCGCTGGAGCTATAATCAATGTCAAAAAAGGAACTTTAGTTCTTGAGATTGGAGAGGATAAAGTTGAATTTAATGTTTTTGAATTGGCTAACAAATCTTCTTGTCTTGATTCTTGCTTCTATGTAGACGAAATCGACTCATGTGTTGCGACTTACGAGTGGGGTAAATGGATCTCCAATGACCCTTTACAGCTCGAAGGTGAAGATTCCACAAGGAATGAAGGCTTGGAGGATGGTACGAATGATGAGGAATCACAGGAATTGCCACTAGCACTCCTTGCCTGTAACCTTGAGGAAAAGGGACCACCACAGGTAGAATTAAAACCTTTACCAACAAACTTGAGGTATGCTTATCTTGGTCCAAATTCTACGTACCCAGTAATTGTAAGTGCGCATTTGAAAGATGAGGAAACGGAAAAGTTATTAGATGTGTTAAGAAAACATAAGAGAATCATTGGATACACTATTGATGATATTGTTGGAATTAGTGCTTCCTACTGCATGCACAGGATTAACTTAGAGGATGGGCGTAGACCCAGTGTTGAGCACCAACGTAGGTTAAACCCTACGATGCAGGAGGTTGTGAAGAAAGAGATCCTAAAACTGTTGAAAGCTGGCATCATTTATCCTGTTCCTGACAGTAAGTGGGTCAGCCCTATTCACGTGGTCCCGAAGAAAGGGGGGACAACTGTAGTCCGCAATGAGAAAAATGAGCTCATTCCTACCAGGTTAGTCACTGGGTGGAGGATGTGTACGGACTACAGGAAGTTGAACGATGCTACCAGGAAGGATCATTTTCCTCTTCCGTTTGTTGATCAGTTGATTGAAAGGATGGCTAAGTACTCTTACTTTTGCTTTCTTGATGGTTTTTCGGGGTTCTTTCAGATCCCAATCCACCCCGATGACCAAGAGATGACTACGTTTACATGCCCCTATGGCACCTTTGCATATCGAAGGATGCCATTTGGGTTATGTAATGCACCAGCTACATTTCAAAGGTGCATGTTAGCCATTTTTTCCGATTTAGTTGAGAAGACTATGGAAGTTTTCATGGATGATTTTTCTGTCTATAGTTCTTCGTTTGATAATTGTCTAGATAATTTGGATGAGGCACTAGGAAAGTGTCAAGAAGCAAACCTTTGTCTTAATTGGGAAAAATGTCACTTCATGGTACAATAAGGGATTGTTCTTGGGCACAAGATATCAGAAAAAGGCATTGAAGTTGACCCGGCCAAGGTGGAAGTCATAGAGAAACTGCCACCACCGGTTTCGGTAAAGGGAATAAGGAATTTCCTTGGCCATGCAGGGTTCTACCGGAGATTTATCAAAGACTTTTCAAAAATCTCTAAACCTTTAACTCAATTGCTTTTAAAAGATGCTAACTTTGTTTTTGATGATGCTTGCCTTGAAGCTTTCTGCAGATTGAAGAAGGCATTGACAACAGCTCCCATAATGTCACCGCCAGATTGGGACTTACCTTTTGAGATTATGTGCGATGCTAGTGACTACGCTGTGGGGGCCGTCCTTTGTCAAAAGAAGGGCAGGTGCCTACACCCAATTTACTATGCAAGTCGTACTCTGGATGCGGCTCAGGTTAATTATGCCACAACAGAAAAGGAGATGCTGGCTGTGGTTTTTGCTGTTGATAAGTTTCGGTCCTACATAAACGGATACAAGGTCATTGTCCATACCGATCACTCGGCACTGAAGTACTTGATGAGCAAAAAGGAATCCAAGCCAAGACTGATGAGATGGACCCTTCTGCTTCAAGAGTTTGACCTGGAGATCTTAGACAAGAAGGGAACGGAAAATCTTGTAGCTGATCATTTGTCCCGATTAGAGAACCAAAACGAAGTGGCTGAAGGAGAAAAGGTTCCAATCAATGAGTACTTCGTGGGAGAGCAACTGATGGCTCTTCGTGCTTTTATGCCATGGTATTCGGACTTGGTAAATTATGTGGTTTGCCAACAATTTCCACCAAACGCTTCTAGGTCATTGAAGAAGAAATTACAAGCTGATGCAAAATTCTATCTTTGGGATGAACCGTTTCTATACAAGAAATGTGCAGACGGAATATTAAGAAGATGCTTGCCCGAGGACGAGGTAGAAAGTGTCTTAAAGCATTGTCATTCATCGCCTTATGGAGGGCACTTTGGACCTTCTCGAACCGCGCAAAAGGTTTTACAGTCAGGATTTTATTGGCCCAGTATATTCAAAGATTCACATGCTTTCGTAGCTCGTTGTGATAAGTGCCAAAGAGTAGGCGCAGTGGGAAGGAGAAACGAGATGCCTCAACAAAGTATTCTTGAGGTGGAACTATTTGATGTCTGGGGTTTGGATTTCATGGGTCCATTCCCCAAGTCTTTTGGTAACGAATACATCTTAGTGGCAGTGGACTATGTCTCCAAATGGGTTGAAGCCATTGCTTGTCCTACTAATGATTCCAGGGTTGTTATTAAATTCATCAAGAAGAATATTTTTGCAAGGTTTGGGGTACCAAGAGCTTTGATCACGGATAATGGGACACATTTTTGCAACAAAGCGTTGGGGAAAGTTCTTGAGAAGTATGGAATTCATCACAGACTCTCCACACCATATCATCCCCAGGCCAATGGTCAAGTGGAACTGTCAAACCGAGAGATCAAATCCATTCTTGAGAAGGTGGTCAATCCATCCCGGAAAGATTGGTCCGCAAAGCTCGATGATGCATTGTGGGCATACAGGACCGCTTTCAAGAATCCTATTGGAACTTCACCTTTCAGACTTGTTTATGGGAAACCTTGTCATTTGCCCGTGGAGTTAGAACACAAAACCCATTGGGCAGTCACGACGCTCAACATGGATTTGCAACTCGCAGGTGAGAAGAGGCTGCATCAACTAAACGAACTTGATGAATTCAGGCTCGAAGCCTATGACAATGCGAAAATCTACAAGGAGAAGACCAAGAGGTGGCATGACAAGCACATTCTAAAGAGAGAATTTGTCCCAGGGGACGACGTCCTTCTATTCAATTCAAGGATGAAATTATTCCCAGGAAAATTAAAATCCAAGTGGACTGGGCCACACAAAGTGATTAAGGTACATCCGTCGGGTGCCGTGGTGCTTCAAGGAACACAAGATGAATTCACGGTCAATGGGCAAAGGTTGAAGCACTACTATTCACCCGAGGAACCTAGGGTCAATGTGATACATTGTCTTCATCTCCCGACCTACATGTGACACCTGAAAGGAGGTACAGTCGAGCTAGCGACGTTAAACTTAGCGCTCCATGGGAGGCACCCCATGTTATCTTTTAATTTATCGCATTTTCATTTCGTGCTAATTATTTCGTTCTAGTTCGTTTTACAAAATTTGAGTGTTTTTTCTGGTTTCTGTGGCAAACAGCAGTATAGGGGTAGTTTTTGACTAAGTAAAAAAGGCCAAAAATCGACTTAGGTGGAAAATTCCGTACTGGAATTTTTCGACGCGTCGAGCCCAAGGCTCGACGCGTCGAGCTCCCACAGATTTGATCAAATTCCCTACTGGAAATTTTCGACGCGTCGAACCCAATTTTCGACGCGTCGAAACCAACGTGCCTCGAAAATTTGCCTACTGGAAATTTTCGACGCGTCGAGCCCCTGTCTCGACGCGTCGAAACCATCGCGTCTCGAAAATTTCCCTACTGGAAATTTTCGACGCGTCGAGACGCGACAGAACAGATGGGTTAAATCGCGAACAGTGGTCCATTTTTCTCCCCAAACTCATAATTTTCTCTCAATCTCCACTCGCCCAAGATATCCCAAGTCTGAACCCTCTGGTTCTCCTCTCCATTCACTTCCTAAACCTACAAGGTAACAACAATAACTCTTTTCTACTTTTAATTTCTTGATTTGGTGGTGCATTTTTGCTCTATTCTTGGGTAGGAGCCCTACCCACGAATTTTTCCCCTGATCTTGAATTTTTAGTAGATAAATTGCCCATTGTTGATTACTAAAGATTGATTGTTGCTATATACATGTTGTAATTGTTGCATTAGAAACCATTGCACTCACATTTTGATCCTATTTTCTAGGTTTCTTCGTTGGTTGTTTAAGCTAAATTTCACTTTGTTTTGATAATTTTAATTTCTTATTTTAGTCTAGGATGGTTGTAGACCTTACTGCTGATGATAGGTATCCTTGTTTTGATGTGTGGTGATCTTGTGGGATGAATTTGATATGTCAATTTTACATAAAACTAGTGTTAAAGTTCATGCCCACAAGGTGTTTGATTAAATGCCCAAGTGAAGTTTGTGCCCTTGATTGAAAACTTTGAAATCCTTGGACGCACTTTTGACATTCTGGCTATAAATTCTTGATCAAGTACTTGAAAGTTTTGTTTTATTATTGAGTCTTGTAGGTTTTTCCTATGGCACCAAGAGCCCGTCAACCGTCCAAACGGCCAAGAGCCGAATCTTCGCAGGTCCGGGAACAACCACAACGTGCTGCACAATATGAACGTTTTGTAACAGACGCAGCGGCTCAACGGTACCAACAGTTGATATCTGCCCGGCCCGTTCTGAAAGAACGTGGCGCACATATAGTGGTCCCGGAAGCGTGGAATTGGGGGCCCCGATTCCTTGCTCAACCAGGAGATGCATTTACCAATTTGGTGAGGGAATTCTATGCGAATGCAAAGGATGGCCTCGAAACCAATGTTTGTATTGTCCGGGGCGTTCCGGTCGACTTCTCGGCGGAGGCCATTAATGCGTACTATGGTACGCGTAATTACATGGGCGATGATTACTTTAACCGAGATTTGCGTCGTGGCCACATGGACCAAGAGTTGCTGAACCGTATTGCACAATTCTTCCACCCGAGGGCCGAGTGAAATATCAGGGGGGGTATAGCCTCCCACATGGACTACAAGTATTTTCAGACGGCTGACAGGGGAATCTTGGACTTCATCAAAGCGAGGCTTGTCCTAAATTCTCACAAGGGGACTGTCCGAAAGGACTTAGTGCTCCTTACCTACTGCATCCGGCAACACAAGACTATTGACATTGGCCATATCATCAACGGCAATATCCGCGAAGCTGCCGATGCGAAGGGTCGATTCTACCTCGGCCACTCCTACCTCATTACGCATCTTTGCCAGCTGGCTGGGGTTCCTATTGATGAATCCCAGGAGGTCAAGTTAGCTCCACAAGCCTTCATATCTGAGCATTACCTAGAGAAACGCTACAAGACCGGTCAGCAATTCGGGGAAGAGGAGGACGATGAAGATGATGAAGAGGGCGATGATGCGATTGCCCCACAGACGGCTGCACCTGCACCTGCCCCTGCGCCTGCCTTCCCTCATGATTGGCAGGATTTCATGCGCAGAACTGATGAGGTGAATTGGTTCATGGGCACCTCCATACACCAGCAGAATCAGGCCCATCTCGGCTTCCAGCCGAACTTTCCACCACCACCACCTTGGCTGCAGGATCCTCGGTACATCCCAGACTTCTATCGAGGATACTACCCACCACCACCACCTCCAGATACCGACCAGTAGAAGGTTCTACGGCAATACTCCAACTCCTTTTTCTTCACTTAATTTATTACATTGGGGACAATGTAATTCTCTAAGTGTGAGGGGGAAGGATTGAAGTATTTCCTTTCTTTTCCTTAGTCTTTGCACTTTTATTTTATTTTCCTTGCACCTTAATTTTATTTAGTCTGTTCTCGTATTCCATTTCGCTCCCTTCACTTGAATTCTTGCTTGAATGACTCATGTGCCTCTATTTCCATTAAACTGTTGGTCTTGACACTTAATTGCTCTCGCTCTCTCGTGTCGGGTAGTGATCTGTTTTGGTGGAACTTGCTGCATCTCATTATGCCATGGATGAAATCATAGTGTAACACTTCAGTGATTTATTTCCCTTGTTAATATACTTGCCACCCACTCATAATCAGGACTAATTTTTTTGATCTAGTGGTTAGTGCATGTGTTAGTGAAAGTTTATGTGGAATTCCGACAATTAGTTGGCTTACGAAGGCTTGTCTCATTACTCCTCAGGTTTAGTCTAATTTTCGCATATATTGAAATGATTTAGGCCATCCTTGGTAGCTCATAGCCTTTAAACCTGTCCCTACGTATGTGTTATCCTTTGTGTCCCCTTTGAGCCTCTTATTTTCTTTATAATAAGTGCTAAGCACTTATTACCCCTTTTGTGATTGTTTTTCTATGATTTACCCCATTCATAACCCTTAGCCCTTAGCTAAATATTTCCCTTCCACCCTTGAGAGAATGAAACTTTTATCTTCATCTTTTCCGTAAGAAGAGTTTTATGGAGTTGTGCTACGATAAAAAGCAGCTAGTGTTACAAATGTTCAAGTGTGGGGGTCATGAAAGTTTGGATTGAAATTATCGTGCTATATCCAAAAGATGTCCAAAGACAAAGAAAAGTAAAAAAAAAAAAAAAAAAAAAAAAAAAAAAAGAGATTGAAAGCTTTTGAGTTTGGACCCCCACTTTACCAAAGAGTTGCTAAGTTCTTAAAAGGAAGTTGCTCCTTGGAATTATGATTATCTCATCTCTTCCAGATTTTGAAAAGCTATAGATAATTGTGTCATTCTCTCTCTTTGTTATCATTCTTTACCTTTTTTTTCCTATAAACCGTGACCCTTAGCCCCATTACAAGCTTAATAAAGACCTATTTGATCTCTACATGCAATGTTAGTTCTGTTCAGGAGGAGTAGGAAGGGCAAGCCTAGGATGTTTTTCTGATGTCGTGTTTTGCATAAACCTAACTGAGTACGTGTGCACACTAGATTTCCCACTACTAACAATCTGGGTGCTTGTATGTTGGCTTGGGAGTAGAACGCGGGTGCCAAGCAGAGATGATTCCGGAAGCATGTGTCCTGCAGTGAGTTGGCTTGTGGTTTTGCTAAGTTGTGCACGAGAAATTGGGAGCGATCCTTGTGTTTTGACCTGCGGTTTGATTTAGTGTTTTGCTTGAGGACAAGCAAAGTCTTAAGTGTGAGGGGGTGATGTTATCACATCTGTGCATGTTTTTATAGCTTTTCTGATTCATTTTAGAAACAAAGTTATTGAATCATGTCCATTTATTGCTTGTTTTCCTTGCTTTCTCGTTAGATTATGTTTTTACACTTGTTTTGAATGTCTTACGGTGTTCGGTAGTGTTTTTCTTCACCATTACAGGGTGAGCGTGAAAGCAAGGGAAGAATTTCAAGCACGAAATGATCAAAAGAGGAAGAAGCCAAGGCATCAGCAATTCGACGCGTCGAGCCCATGCCTCGACGCGTCGAAAATTTCCAGTAGCCTCAAACATCGCACAGGCTGGAGGCTCGACGCGTCGAGCAGACTTTCGACGCGTCGAGGTCGCGGGCAGCTGTTGACTTAAAGGACTCCTAAATTGATGCCATCAGGGTTCTACTATTAAAAGACCATCTTCTATCAACCCTAGCTTTTTTTCTTCTGCGATTTGGGTGTTTTGAAGGCAATCAAGAGCAAAGCACAAAGAGGACCAACTTGAAGATTTACAACTAGCTTTGGAATAGAGAATTAGCTAGAAAGATTCGGGAGAACTCTTTCACTCTTACTCTTATCCTCGTTGGTATTTGTTTATCTTTGAGCATTGAATTTACTGTTATTATGGCCATGAGTGGCTAGATTCTTTAGGGATTTTTGGGTGAATTTGTTTATGAACCTATGTGCCTTGTTCGTTAGTTTCTTAATATATTTATGTTTGGTTTTATGATTTGTGTTGCAGTCTTGTCTTAACCTGTTGTTGTTGGTAATTAAAGGCCTAAATTACTAGCTTCATAGTCATATTTGTGTCACCAATGGGAATTGGGGCATAAACTAGGGCACACACGATTGCACCTAATAGTTAGACCTTGGCAAAGGGGAACTTATTAGGGGAAGTTAATTCCAGATTGTTACTCATCGGGAGATGGTAGTAATTAGGAATAATTGAATGCTTATCTTCGATCTTATGGGGTGTTTAAGCCACGGGAGTGGAAATTCACTAGGAATAGAGATTACGGGAGTAATTCGATTCCACTTTGCATTCCCACACAGATCTTAATTCCGAACCAAGTATTACAAATGTTAATTGGCACTAGGTGATTAAACATTATGATCCCAAGAATCCCATTTTGCTCTATTGTTTACGAAACCTTAATATTTGTTTAATTTCTTGCTCGTTATCTTATGCGACCAATCAACCATCAAGTTTCGATCAGACTAGCTCTTGTAAGTAAGCGAGTAATTAGTATTTAGTACCCCATCTCCCTGTGGTTCGACTACCCGAATACTCTGGGTATTATTTGTTTGCAAATATACTACGCATCAGTTCAGGATTCAATTTTTTCGATTTATGATTTTAATAAACTGAAATTCAAATATTGGATTCTGGATCTGATGAATTATAACCGGAAACTTTCAATTCGATTGCTATAGTGTCCCGAACCGAACCGTGATCATCCCTACGTATAAACAATAATTTGTTGGAGAAGAAAAATAAATAAAATGTTTACTTTTAAGGGTAGAGATGTCAATTTAATATATCAAAATGAAAATCGTCACTTTTAAAATAATTGATGGACTAATATGCTTGCATGAATAATTCAAAGGAAAAATGTACTATAAACATATAATTTAGGGGGAAAAAATGTCTTTTTCCCTACTTTGAATATATGCATTTTCCAGTGAGGCCGTGAGGGCCTGCGCGGTAGCTGAGATAAGAGCGGAGGAGGCTCCGCCGCCGACGGAGGGCGGAACCGTCATCGGAATCTGTAAAATTTCCAGAATAATTCCAAAAGCGCAAAATCTGCATCAGAAGGTTCCGATCGCTATAGAAAATCAAGGAAGGTAGGAAAATTCAGAAAATGTTCAAAAAATCCAAAAATAAACGCTGAAATTCTGACTGAAGTTTCGATTGCAGCGGTTGATCCAGAAATTGCTCCGATTGAAACTGGAAATGCACATGCTGATCAAAATAATGCACATAAGGAAGGGCGAAGGCTCCCTGTTGAGCACATAATATATATAAAAATAAATATACAATCCAACTATCAGTTTAACCTTTTAAGTTGAGATGGAATTCCTGAAAATGAAAATGAACAGCTACATGAAGGTAAATCGATTATGTCTTCCATCAAAATCAATCAATTGATTAGATTAAAACCAGGGATCAACCTAAATTAGGAATAATATGTTTGTTACTTACAATTTTTATATATTTTTTAGGACAAATGTAATATTTTTACATTTTAATGTAAAAATATTATATTTTTCTTTATAAGTAATTTACTTTTAAAATATTGAACGATTTGATTTCTCTATCGCAAAGTTCATGCACCAATAAAGAATTCAATAAGCTAGCAATGATTGGTTCAAGAACAATAAAGAAACAAAATTGAATCAAAAGAAGAGAGAATTAATAGCAAGAAACAATCAAGAACAAGGTCTCAACCTAAGGTTTAAATCCGATAGTGGACTTTAAAACTCAAACCAAACTAGCCCTGGGTAGTCCATGTTTCTATTCATGTTCCTTGAGTAACCACTATGTATGTACTACACACCTTGGTACTTGGCTACAACCTTTTCTTACAATAGTTCAAAGAAAATTCAGGTACAGATATTGTTTTTTTTTTTTTTTTTTTTTTTTGTTAGTTCTTTTAGGTGTCTAAGAGCAACCACAATATTAGTTTTTTGCATAACAAAAATCAACAAATAAGTTTTTAACTCATGTGGGGATAGTTTTATTTGTGGATTTTTTCTTTCTGCAAGTTAAGTTTTTTATGGGATCCACTACTAAGAAAAATGGAGAAAGACTGCTGTATGGGGTGTGCGTTTGGGCAACATCCACACCCAATTTTGTTTTTGTTTTTGGTTTTTTTTTTTTTTTTGGATCAAATTTCTATTTTTTTTTTCATCTCCCCTCTTTCTTCTCTCTCCTACTTAGACTTGCCAAAATCAAGAAAAATCTCCTACTGAGGTTGTTATAAGATGGTTTAAACTTTAAAGCCACGTGAAATTACTTGACCCATACTGCATTCTCATTTAGCATTGTAATCAAGATAAATACTCGTAAACTACTTTGATAGATGTACTATAGTTTTAGAAAATTTTCAGAATTGAAATCTTTGGTGCTTCTATTTAATGCCTTGGTCCATGGTACCAGAGAGGCTGAGACTAGGCTTTTGGTACAACTTAGGATACTAATCGTAATTGGGGGCAAATTATTCTGTCTCCCGGGTTCAAAGGTTCACAATTTACATATTAAATGTTCATAATTACCTTTTAAAAATTCACAATTTGTATACTACGAACACACAATGTATATATATATATATATATATATATATATATATATATATATATATATATATATATATATATGTATATATATATATATATATATGATCCGGATCAGGTAAGGACCTAATCTTAGGTGAGGACGTGAGGACTAATCTTGTGCGTTTGTTTTTTTATTTGGATGACCCAGATTTGAGTTCTTGAGATGACATGGATTGATCTTTTTTGTTAAAGTGGGGTAGTAGTGTCTTTTTTTTTTTTTTTTTTTTTTTTTTTTTTAAGTGTGAACGCATGTGTAATCCTTGGCCAAATTGGTTTCCTATTTTCTTGGATAATCACCGTTGCAATTTGGAGCCGTGATTTCTTCATCATTGATTGAGTGTTCGCCCATGCAAACTAATCAGTATTTTTTATTTTTTTTCGCTCGTTCTTTTGAGTACAATATTGTCTATATTTGGATTGTCGTGTATATGTATAAATGTTTGGGTAGTACGATTGTGCATTCGTGTGTGTTGATTGTGCAACCTAGTATTGTAAGTTGTGCACTATAGGCTAGAGAGTTGTGCATTATAGAACATAGTTCAGTGCATCGTAGGACATTGGGATGTCCACTGCATGATTTTTTGGCGGGGTTTGAATGCACAACAATAAAGTTATCGATGCACAACACTCAGTATAGGAATACACAACATTTTGTATAGGAATACACATCTTTTAATAAGACTGATTTACCCTAAATTTATATATTTTAATATTTTAAAAGGATTTATTTTCTTAATCCGTGTGATTTGTTCCTTTTAATCTCAGTCATACATCATTCTGATTTAATGGTCGAGATTAGTCCTTACGTCCTCACGTAAGATTAGGTCCTCACCTGATCCGGACCATATATATATATATATATATATATATATAATTGATTACATTATTTTGAATTCACATACTGCAGTCACACAATATTAACATATTAGGATTTGATGACCATGTATTGTATTTACTAATTTCCTTCTACAATTGTTATGTGTTTTGACTTAGAAATACAATTTATATTCTAGAAGTTCACAATATTAAAAATTCACAATTTATACGTCATTTAGGACCAAGGTTCACCTTGCAATGTGCACCCTGGTCCATGGTATAACAACTCGTAATTGGGAGGTATAACAACTCGTAATTGCAAGATTCACCTGATTAATACCCGCTTGCTTCGAAAGGCACATGAGTTGGTCTAGGAAAAATTGTTACTTGTGAGAATTGAATCCAAAATCTTTTTCTTACAAAGAGAGCTCATTTGTCACTTTAGCTAACCATTGAATTAGCATTCAATGGAATTGAACCTTCAGCTAGACTCTTATAACTTCGGGGTCAATGGTCGTTTGCTACACCTAGCCCCCACTATTGTTGTATAATCCAAACACTTATTATTTCGGCTAAATCTTGGACCAACAGTTGTACACTAAGCCCAATCCCTTGAGGCCCTGGTTAATTTCCACCCTCCAAGCATCACCTCCGACAGTGTGGGTGTTGATATGTTCTCTCTGATCATTTTGTTGAGATACCGATCCTTGGGAGCAGGAAAACCTTCTTCCCTTCCAATTGAGGTGCTCGTCTTGAGATCGTTGATTTTCTGATTTGGTCATGTTGGTATTTTTCATCGTTTGATTGAGAAAAATGGGTTTATTATGTGATAGAATTTAAGAATACGTACTTTTCATAATGGTCTGCTTAGATGATGTTAGTGACGGTTTTAATGGATCATGTTCATCATAAAACTAGGTATTCAGGTCAATTTTGACAATAAACAAATAATTAGATAAAAATAAATCGTAAAAGTCTCTATTTGAGCTACAAACGATTATATAAAATAAAAGGGATTAAAACTAGGCCCATCGACCCAATTTCCATGCCTAACCAAGTGACTACTTGTTGCTTCTCTATGACCAATGGAGAAGTCATATGGAAAAGAGCGATTTTAGATGTGTGTCGTTGGATGAAGGTGATGTCTAAAGGGGACAACCCCCACCCCTCCTTATATATTATTCCTATGGCTGCAGATAATAGTGAATAAGTAGACTAGAATGTCTAGGGATTCCTAGCCACATACGTGTCCACACAAGCTGATAGAATCTCTCGCGAAGTCGCCAATTGCTTAGCACATTGCAAAAAAAAATCGAAAGACCGCCAAGCGCCAACTCCCTCCATTCTGGACAGCACCCCGTTGTCCTCAATCGAGGCCACTACAGGTCGCATGGCCTGAACAAGTGAGGGGTGACAAGACCCTTGAGTGTCTAATCCTAAAATGAGATCGACAGCTACCGACAGTGTCCCACATTGATTGGCTCGTCCCTTGCTCCTATCAACAATGTAGGGGGGCGAAAACCACCCCTCTTTCCCTTTCGCTTTTCCTAGATCATCCCCCTTTTTGTGTTTTCCAAACGAGTCCCAAACATTCCTTTTCCTAGTCTTTGCGTCTTGACATCCTATACTTTATGTCTTATCGCTCTTTGGCCCCAAATCCTCTTCCTCTATACCTCTGTCCCTTCTCTTATGTATTGCATCCTAATCCCTCAACTTCTCGCCTTGTCTCACTTTGGACCCCAACCCATCAACATTTGCACATTAACCCCCTTAACTCTGCTCCTCCATTCAATTCGCACCCCCAACTTTCTTCTCTTGCAATCTATGCCGCATTCCTCCATTATTTATTTATTTATTTATTTATTTATTTATTTATTTATTAAGATTATTATAAACTTAATACTATTTAATTTACGTGTTTTATATGGAGAATTCAGTTTTCGTGTGGTTGGGTGTATCTCGTGTGGTTGTGAAGTTAAATATAAGCCATTGATCTTGATTAAATCAACGCCAATGATTAACAATTTTTTTTTTAAAAAAATGAGGTGACAATTTGGTAATTTTTGCATCTATGTCAAATTTAAGGTGCGTGATTTTACTTCTTAAGGTGCGTGGTTTTTGTGCTTAAGGTGCGTGATTTTGTGCTTAAGGTGCATGGTTTTTGTGCTTAAGGTGCGTGGTTTGGGGCTTAATGTGAGTAGTTGTTGAAACTTAAGGTGCGTGGTTTTCCTTCTTAAGGTGTGTGAGTTGTTGAAACTTAAGGTGCACCATTTAAAAACCTTAGGTGCGTGATTTGTATTTTTAAGGTGCGTGGTTTGTGTACTTAAGGTGCGTGATTTGTATTTTTAAGGTGCGTGGTTTGTGTACTTAAGGTGCGTGATTTGTATACTTAATGTGTGTTGGCTTAAAGCTTTAGGTGTGCGTGGTTTGTGTTCTTAAGGTGCGTCAACCACACAATCGCACAAGAAGTTATACCCGCACCTGAACCCTTACATATATATATATATATATATATATATATATATATATATATATATATATATATATATATATATATATATATATATAATTAAGTTCCAGTGCGGGTGAATGTTTCCCGTGTGGTTGTGCGGTTTTAAGGTGCCTGTGTTTTGTACTTAAGGTGCGTGAGTCTTGTGCTTAAGGTGCATGAGTTTTTGTGCTTAATTAAGGTGCGTGGGTTTTGTACTTAAGGTGCGTGAGTCTCGTGCTTAAGGTGCGTGAGTCTTGTGCTTAATGCGAGTAGTTGTTTAAACTTGTTCGTGCGTTTTATGTTTTAAGGTGCGTGAGTTTTATGCTTAAGGTGCGTGAGGTTTGTGCGTAAGGTGCCTGAGTTTTGTGCTTAAGGTGCGTGGATTTGTGTTCTTAAGGTGTTTTGTTTGTGTGCTTAATGTGCGTATGTTGTGTACTTAAAGTGCGTCAGTTTAGTGCTTAATGTGCGTCCACCCGCACAACCGCACGGGAAGCCCTTCCCGCACCTGATATATATATATATATATATATATATATATATATATATATATATATATATATATATATATATATATATATATATATATATATATATATATATAAGATCATATGAGAACACCTGCTTAGGTGAGAACGTGAGAACAAATCGTGTGCATCCATCTAATATTTTTTAATGATCTAGATTAGATTAAGTGTGTGCGAACGCGCATTAAATGTGTTCAAACGCAATTAAGTGTGTTTGCACACATTTAATGCGCGTTCGCACACACTTAATCTAATCTATACCATTAAAAAAATATTATATGGATGCACATGATGTGTTCTCATATTCTCACCTAAGCGCATATTCTCACTGGAACCCTACCACATATATATATATATATATATATATATATATATATATATATATATATATATATATATATATATATATATATATATATATATATATATATATATATATATATATATATATATATATATATATATGTTCTTGTGCGGTTGACAGCCCCAGGCGCGGTTGTATGCTTAAATCTGAGCCATTGATCTTGCTTAAATCTACGTCTAGGATTACCAAAATTAAAAAAAAATGTGGTGGCAATTTGGTAATTTTGCATCTAGATCAAATTTAAGGTGCGTGAGTTTTGTGCTTAAGGTGCATGGGGTTTGTGCTTAAGGTGCGTGGGGTTTGTGCGTAAAGTGCGTGGGTTGTGTGCTTAATGTGAGTAGTTGTTGAAACTTAAGGTGCGTGAGTTTTGCGCTTAAGGTGCGTGGGTTGTGTGCAGAAGGTGCGTGATTCGTATGCTTAAGTTGCGTCAGTGTTATAAACTGAAGGTGCGCAATATTAATACTTAAGGTGCGTCATTTTAACACTTAAGGTGCGATGTTATAATACTTAAGGTGCATCATTTTTAGTTTATGCTTCTTTCTTTCAAACACGCGTTTCTAAAAAAAAAAAATTGATTGATTTGAACCGTTGATCTGAATTTGATTAACGACTCTAATCTAACTGCACAACTGCACGAAAAACTATACCCGCATCTGAACCCTTCCTATATATATATATATATATATATATATATATATATATATATATATATATATATATATATTGGTATTGACCTCAAATTAGATAAGGGTGAAATAAATGGCAACTAGGTAGCTAGTAACACGGAAATGAATTAGAATCACAAATGATGAAGAAAAAGGGGTTTTTGACAAGACATTGTTATCCTAGCTAGCTAGGTAGAATTAGGTGTAAACGTCAAGTTTTTGAAAAGAAATATAATAATAGAATTGAAGAAAGACGAGAACCGACAAAACCACACCCACAGTACAGTGATCAATTGTCTGTACTAAACCTATAATACTTCCGTATTAGTACAAGACTTGTTCCTAAACAACACCCCTCTCAAGTGCATAATCAACATAGATACCCACTTGTCTTCCTAATCTCCTTTTCACAACTGTATAGAACATGACATTTCATCCTAAACTTTTTCCTCCATAATTCTGTTGCGAGATTAATCGATTTTTCAATTATAAAATATAAATAGGGGGATTTAATTATTTCTACAAACAATAAGTTCAAAATATCAGTGATACGAAATTAAGGAAAATTCAAATTGTGTGTAAACACATTTTACTTAAAAGTGAATCGTTGCCTCCTGTGAGTACTATAAATGTTGTAGCATCAATCTTTAATGACAAAATAGATTACAATAATATAACTTTTACCCTCAAGCTATATTACCATCAATGAACATGAAGAACAGATTGAACAAAATATTTTTAAGATTGTCTGAACAAAAGTTTTTAGAGAGAGTTGACAACATTTAGGAGTAGAAAACAAATTTTACAGAATCCGTAAGCCATCTACCCAAACACTACGGTATATATAGGAGATCATAAAATTATAGCATTAAAGTGTCAATTAAATCTTATTTAAAAATCATATCATAATTCCCAAAACAGTCATCAAATATGAACATAATAACAGCAACAGTTACAAAATTAATTATCACGACTCAGATACGTTACACCAAGAGGTGCCACAGATTAGTCGAGAAGTGAAAATTCCTCTTCATTCTCAGCACTCCACTGAGAGGTGAGTTGGGCTTTGATTTGCACCTCATTTGCGTGAGAGAGAGCGAACATTTATGTTATACAATTCAAACTCCATTAAAAAGGGACTTGTATATATACTAGTGCAAATTCACTTCCCATTTCTAATGTGGACAAAGGCTTCTTCCAAGCCTTTCCATCTCCAACTTTCCAAGTCAAATGGATCTACATTAAGACTCAATTTCTTATTTACTCATTATTCATTTTAAGCGTACAATATATCAATTTAATTATTCGTCTCACTTTGGAGAATCCAAATTTACTTTGACGTGACCCAAAATGAAAGTGGATCCCACATATATTTGTACCACAAAAGTTATTTCAAATGCCATTTTAGCTAAAATTTTCAACAATCTCCACATAAATGAAAATTGATTTTGGAGACTTGAAAATGACACATCTATGTTCAACAGTCAATCCCTACATTGGATATGAGGTATCACCCTTTGTACCTTCCCTTATAAAGATATATTTACTATATTGTCTAGTCAATAGAATGCAATGTCTTTGAATTGTACTATCGTTTGTGTAAACGATTATATATATTTCACATGATTCTTCCAACATTGTTATGTTCTCATGGGTGTGCCCATTTTTTTCATGGAACACCGTTCCTGGTTCTTTAAGAGTTTTAAAAAAAAATTGAGCCCAATCAATTCTCCACGACTCACCCACATCTCTCTCACATGAGTGATTCTTCTCCGAGTATCCTGCATACTCACTCATGTTAACCGATACTTCGAATCATTATAACATAAACTCACCCATTATCCGTTTTTGAACGAACAATATATCGATCTCTTCATCTCATTACAAGGAACTCGAATCCACTTTGACCCGACCCTAATCGCAAGTGGACCCCTCATATATTTGTACCACAAAATAGCCAGCCACTTACAATGTCATTTCTACTAATTTTTTTTAAACAGACCCGACTTGACCTAATCCCTCTCATGAATAAGATGTGAGACAGTCTTACACAAATGTGACCCAATAATAAATATGCATATGGTAATCTTACACAAATGAGACAGGCTTGCACCTTTAGCAGTTTAGATAGATAATAATTATTTATTTCAAACTTTATACAATTTAAGATGATAACAAATTACTCTAAAGTTATTGCACCAAGTAATGCATATACAGATAAAATGTATGTGTTTTGGATTAAATATTGTTAATTATGACAACTATGAGTTCTTACATTATTTTCTTATTCAATCATACCAATATCTTTGAAATTAAAACTATAAATGAATAAACAAATAAAGAGACTGCCAAGCATCTTGTGCACAGATAGCATTCCGGTTGAACTCCCATATGAGAGATTGTGAGTTCAAGCCTTAGTGGAGACGTTATTGGCTATTTGTGCTTTAGTAGATTGAGAAAGTAGCTATGAACAGATACTACATTGAAATAGAGTCAGTAGCATTTCAAAAAAAAAAAAAAAAATTAAGTTGAATTCGATTCTTATTGCTTGTAATAAAAGTTAATCTTTAATTTTCAGGTAAATTAGTGACGGAGCCCCTGACCGGCAATGTTAAACAACTATTTTAGCTCCATTGTTCACTTATTGTTATTTTAGCCCCTGACTAGCAAGTAACAACGTTAGTTATCACATGACACATTATTGTTATTTTAGAGGCAGAGAAAGCTGCAAAGTCTTCATGAAACCTAATTTGCGACTCAAATAATTAATTATTAGTTAAAGATGTGGGTTGGTGGCATGCCATGTTTTATTGTCCATCTTAATCCCCCCACCAATCTAATATATATAGTGTTCTAGTCCATATATTAGCTGTCTTAATTAACTAGCATTTAATCTTTCAATTTGATTATAGCCACAAGATAATACAATATATGGAGGATGCATGATATTATGATAGTCTGGATGTTAAATGACAAAAATGATAATTGAAATTAAATTTTAAATTGCTACTAAAGATAAGGGACATCCGCTGGAATGAACTTCTTAATCATATAATAATAAAAAAGTAAAAACATTACATATAAATTATATTAGTGTTAAATAAATTATTAATTATATCCTAAATTAGCACACTTACAATAATAAATATAAACTTATACATCACTATATTCCATCAATTTAAACATCCATTCTAAATTATACAGAGTAACTAAAAATAATTAATATACTTAAAAAGTATAATATTTTATACTTTTTAGTAAGTTGTTAATTTTTTATTATTTATTTTCATAAAAAATATTTTTTATTTTGTAGCATATTTAATTTATTAAAATTTTTATTTAAAAATTTAATAAAAATAATAATAATGAGCTTACCTATAAATTTCATGTATCTTATGTTTCACATCACTTAAATAATAAACAATAACCTTATAAGTGACTTGGGCTACCGGGGTAACCCTCTAAATTTTGGACTAGCATCTTCGGGCCACCGGTTTATCGGGCATATTTTGTATCGGCCTAAAATATTTCGGTCTAACCTTAAAAATTTTCAATTTTGTCGGGTCAGCCCATCAAGTTCGAGCTAAGATTGACATCCCCCAACTATAATATCATTTTGATTCAACTATAGTTTCATTTGATAATATACATTCAATATGTGAGACCTGTTATTCAGTTACCTTTTATACGCAATATAATTTTATTACAACACCACTAAAGTATCTTTATTATTCAACTAAAGTTTCATTTCACAATATACACTCAATATGTGAGACATGATATTCAGTTTCATTTTATAAACTTTGTAGTTTCATTACAGCCAACCAAAGCATCATTTTAATTAAACTACGGTTTCATTTAACAATATATATTTAATATATGAGATTTGCTATTCAGTTTTATTCTATGCACAATGTAGTTTCATTACGGCACCACTAAAGTATCATTCTTATTCAACTACGGTTTTATTTAACAATCTACACTCAATATGTGAGACTTGCATGTTATTTAGTTTCATTTTATACACACGATAGTTTAATTACAGCACGACTAAAGTATCACTCTAATTCAACTACACTTTCATTTGAAAATATACACTTAATATGTAATATCTGTTATTTAGTTTCATTTTATACACGATATAGTTTCATTACATCACTAAAAAACTTAATGTGCCGCAAAACGCAATGGACGTAAAGATTGATGTTTCTTTTCATTAAAAGAAACAACGTGATTGAGGAATTACTATTCCAAATAACTAAAAGTGAAATTACATTTAAACTACAGTATAATTTGATATTTTGAGAAAGAAGGCAAATTATGCTATGGACCCGGATCCACCTTGCAAGTTGGACCTAGGTCCAAAACGCGCGTCTGGAGTCAATGATTTTTTTTTTTTTTTTTTTTGTGAATATAGAGTTTAAAAATTGTGAATATAGAATTCAAAAATTGTGAATATAGATTCAAAAATTGTGTTATACTGTTGAATATAGAGATTTGTAATTGTGAATATAGAGTTCTTTAATTGTGAATACAGAGTTATGAAATTGTGAATATAGAGTTATGAAATTGTGAGTATAGAGTTTTGTAATTGTGAATATAGAGTTCAAAAATTGTAAATATAGAATTCAAAAATTATGAATATAGAGTTCAAAATTATGAATATAGAGTTCAAAAATTATGAATATAGAGGAACGAATTCTTAAGACAACGGCAAAGAAAGAAACAATTTTTTTTTTTAATTCAGACGGCGTCATTTTAAAGTAAAACAACATTGTTTTGGACTCGAGTCCACATTGCAAGGTGGATACGGGTCCATGGCATAACAATTGACAAGGAAAGAAACAAGGTTTTTTTTTTTTAAATTCAGACAGCGTCCTTTTAAAGTAAAATAACATTGTTTTGGATTCGGGTCCACCTTACAACGTGGGCACGGGTCCATGGCATAACAATTGGAGAAAGAAAGAGGCATAGTATGGGCTGAATAGATAACCTAGCTTCTCTGAAAATTCTAATTCATACATGTTGGGCCTCTTTTTGGTAATCTTACAGGCCCTTTTAGGTCTAAATTCTTAGAGCATCCGTATCAATTGAAAAGAATGTGGGGATAATGTAAGAGTGGTTAGAAAAGAGAATGGGAGAGGGGAGAGAAAAAAAAAAAAGAGAAAATTGATTTTAAAAAAGAAAATTAAAAAACTGATGTTGTCAGGCGCGCCAGACGCGCCACCGGGCGCGTGCAGTGCACGCGCCCGGCTTTTGCGCAATTGTGCGCGAAACGCGCACAGCCCTACCTTTTAAAAAATAAAAAATAAAAATTCTAACATTAAACCACATTTTGCAGGCTCATTTTTTTCCAAATAACTCATTCCCACATCAAGTATTATTTTTGGCTTGAGTGATTTATTTCTGAAATAATTTCACTTGAACCACTAATGTGGATGCTCTTAGAAACTATATCACTATAATGCTAGTAATTTTTTTTTTTTTTAATGTTTTACGTGTCTGATATATTTTCAGTTACAAGATTCATCAAAAATATTTGCAAGACGTTTCAGGGATATTTTGGTAATTTAAGAAGATGCAAGGCGTGTGATCTAAAGAAAATGTATTTCATAAAACAAATAAATAAATATTGTATTTCTTTTGACCTTTTTTTTTTTAATGCTACTGACTCTACTACAATGTAATAGAGCCAGTAGTATTTAAAAAAAAAAAAAAAAAAAAAAAAAAAAAAAAAAAAGGTCAAAAGAAATAGAATATTTTATTCATCACTTCAACCTTGTAAGCCATATTGTATAGGGGGCGTTTGGTTCAGGTTATATTACATAACTAAGGGAATGTGACATTTCCGAGCTTACATTCATATGTTTGGTTCATATTCTTTGAGGGAATATAACATTCCCAGGGAATACAACATTCCCTCCACATAAGATTTTGAAGGGAATGTGATTCCTTTTATTTTGTTAGGTAATGTAAGATAACCTTAGATATTTATAAATTTTATCATTTTAATTCCAATTATTTAAAGATATATATTTTATGTTAGCTTATTATTATTATTATTATTATTATTATATAATTATTTTTGTAATTATATTATATATTTTTTATTACGTTATGTTAGCATATAACCTAACATTCTCAGTAATCTAACATTCCCTAAGGTAATCTAACATTCCATGAACCAAACGGTTTAATGCGGAAGTTATCTGACATTCCCTGGGAAAGTTACATAACCTGAACCAAACATAGGAATCTAATATTACCAAACAAATATAACATTGGTTATCTTATATAACCTGAACCAAACGCCCCCTTAGAAGTTTATAAAAGAAATTTTAGGAGATGTAAATATACTTGGTAATTATTGACACGATCCGTTAACACAAAACGAAATCGGATATAAAAATAACGGGTTAGTGTTAGCCTTAACGTGTCTCGGGTCAATGGATTTCCCCGTTATGTTTCATGGCTTAATGAGTCAACCCGTTAAACCTATAAAGAACCCGTTAATATTATCGTGTTAACCCGTTTACACAAACATTTTTATAACTCGCTAAAACCATTATTATTTAGGTAATGCCATTTTTTAAAATAAAATTTATTAAATAGGTAATGAAAAAGTGCTGTGAATCTTGAATGCAATATATATTTTAAACTTCTACTTATTTTAGAATAGATATTACCGAACCAATTAATTAAGTTATTTAATGAAAATAAATAACGAAATAAAAGGCATAAAAAATAAATCAAGTACACCGGAATTGATCACACAGTTCATAGCACTTCTCCTACGTCTGCAGGGCAACTCACGTCTGCCCAATCCACTAGATGTTCACCGAGGTGTTTTACAAGGGGTAAGTACATAAGGCGATCAGCCACTACTACCACTACAACCTTCCTAACATCCCGCACAAGATTGGTACGTGCATGTCGTGACAATCTTTAAGAGATGCTTCAGCTGACCCAGGTATAGACAATGTAGCTCAGTAGAAATTCCACATAAAATATTGTAATACAACATTACTAAGAATATAGCAATGTATAGACTTTCCTTTCTCTCAAATTGGCATTTCTCATTTCGTCCCTTTCCATAATGAGAAGCCTTCCTTTTAGCAACATTTACTTCAACAGCTTAATCCACGTTAATAGCTTGCCATTTGATTTGAAGAATCATAGCCACTCATTTAATTCAGAAGTCCTCATAATAAGCATCCACCAAAAAGTTCTGCTGACTTCCCTTTCACATATAACCACTCATTATGACCCAAACAATTAAATACCTTATGATAGGAAATGGTCCAAAGAGCTTAGCCTAACTTTTTTGAAATCAAAACTTATATTAGGCCATCAAAATAACACGAAATACAACTAGGAGGGATCACATCCCAAGTAAAATAAAATAAAATAAATTAGCCAACATAGGTTTTAATGTGTACTAACTTTGTACACTTACAAATGTTACAATCTCCCCCTTTGACAATTTATTTGGCAAAAACACTATAGCATCTTATACTTTGGGCAAACAAGAGAAATAAATTAATTTTATTAAAAGCCCTTAGTATGTGTGCTAGACAATAACCTAAGATAAAATAAGTAATTACCAAAGCTCTGTTTGGACCATATTCCATCCAAGGAACCAAAGTAGAAATAACCAAGCAAGCTGTATTGATAAAGAGTCCAGAAGCATGCCAATTTTCAGGAGGTAATTATAACTTAGACAATCCACATATATACTGAAGAACCCAGAAGATTCAAGACAAAAAAGAGATAGAAAAGCTAAATAAAAGCAATTCTTCCAAAAATAATGAGAGATTACCAAATGAGAACAGTATACCAGAGGCACCGTTGCAGCAGTCACAAACACCAATACATCAACCATTTATTAACTACTACACCCATTTTCTTAATTCCCCCTTATTTCAACAAAAGGTTATCAAAATTCCAAAAATCCAAAATTCCAAAATTCCAACCGTTTTATCAAAACTCCCCCTTAATCCGTACTCCCCTTTAATCCAACCGTACTCCCCTTTAATCCAACCATACTCCCCCTTTTTACCAATAAATTGATAAAGATGAACATCATAGCGGATTGAATCTGACGGAGTACCCGATTAGACTGAACCTGCACAAAAAAATTAGAAACGAAAACATGCAAAACTTGATAACAATTCAGCAAATAACACACACACACACACACACACACACACACACACACACACACACACACACACACACATATATATATATATATATATATATATATATATATATATATATATATATATATATATATATATATATATATATATATAATTAATAAATAAATAAATAAGTATATATATCCTTTGTTTGTTTTTTAAATTTTAAATAGTTCATTCTGCTTAGTTTTTTTTAAGGGTGAAATGCTTAGTAAGATAATAATAAAAAAAAATTAAAATTAAAATATACACATGGCATTCTAATTAGCAAATTAAAAACTTTTTAGTAACTTGTTAAAAAGGCTAATTGTACTTTTTTTTTTTTAAATTCATGGATCAATTTGGAGCTTATTCAAGTTTGATGACTTAATTGCTATCTCCAAATAGTTTAATGGCCTATTTGTACCTTTTCCCTAACAAAATTTAACAGATTCTACCTAGCTAAGTGACAATCTAGCCTCCGATCATCCTCACATTTGATTGGATCAAGTGGCGGGTGGGGAGAGATAATCACGAGCCATATAGGAGTTTTGCATATTAAAGGTTCTACCACCATATCAGACTATGACCCCAAATATATATATATTGTTGTTGATAATAAACGTAACCTTGGCAATGGCTGCAAGGAGACAAACTTTCAATTCCAACTGATAAAAAATAGTTATTGAAACAAGTTGATAAGGTTAAAAATTAAAATAATACTCCGTACTTTCTAAATTTATTTGGCCCACGCCGGTGCATCACAATTTACACACAATATCACAACACCAATCATCCTTCTGAACCCCAACCCTAAAGCCCCCACACCCCGATCCGACAGAGTATTTGGGAGGATGTAAATTATGGTAACTCAACTATCACAACAGCAATCATTATTGCATGGACCGTGGTCCAAAAAACACATAAAGTATATTCTTTTAACTCATAAAATACATTATTATAACACATATATAAAATACATTATCTTACTCCAGAAATTTTATTATTCTGACAACATAAAGTACATTATACATTATTTTAACTAATAAAATACATTATTCTAACTCATATCTTACCCTAGAAATTTCATTATTCTAACACATAAAGTACATTATTCTAACACATATAGTACATTATTCAATTCTAACTCATAAAATACATTATTTTACTCCAAAATATTTATTATTTTAACATGCGCGCGCAAATAAAGAATTTTTTTTTTAACATCAAAACAACGTCAATTTGGAGCTGTGTGGACCGTAATTTGTCTCAGAAGACTTTCATGGCCAAACTCCAAGTTTAAGGAGGCTTAATGTACCGTGACAAGATTACCATGTAAAGAGTTAAATGGATTTATCTTGGATGACATGGATTAAGCATAGTTACGTTGTATCTTGTTTGGTAAGTTAGTTCAATATTAGTGAGATTATGTGTAAATGATGAAAATGAGTAATGTTATACACCCCCGCTTCTTAAATTTTTCTTCCTAACTTAATAATACAAAGGAAGGGTGGAATCTCGGAGAACAAAAAAAAATTAGTCACTAGGACAAAAGAGATCCCTAAACAGTCTTTTTGAACTCGCTCCGCAAGCTCGTCATTAGCACAACAATTCAAAAGGAACAATTCATAGTCCGGTGCGTAATTCTTCACGAGCTAATCCGCCACATGATTTTGTTTATTAGACACCCTATATATATATATATATATATATATATATATATATATATATATATATATATACTTTTTTCATACGGAGTATCATTAATAAAAATAATCTTAGCATATAGCACTCTATTTACTCTCTTAGTCTTTGAATAAAAAACAAGCACTCAAATTTTACCTTATTGAAACACATTTCGTAATTTACCTCATTTCACTCTTTGGAATCATTAGGTTTAGAGTTGAAATCTATATAACGTTAAGATGTATGTGACTGTGAACAGTAAAGAAGATTCCAATAAAGCTCCACTACTGAACACGTATCATCAAAGCATTATTATTTTAACATTGTCCAAATAACTAACTAATATCACGGTTATTTGTACTTATTTGAGAAATAACGACATTCACGTGCATAACCGGAAGCTACTAAAATTCCCTGAATCTTATCATACATTCATTGACCTAGACACCTTCATAAATTAATCAAATGAATCTTAATTTACTAGAGTCTTATCCGCCACCTCAATAATGACAAATTATATCGTGTGCCTTGGTCCAAAATGAAGTTTTTTTATTTTAAGTGTCAAGTAGTACATTATATTTAATAACATCATCATGTACTATATTCATACTATTTGGTCAATATGTCCATAAACCTAAATCTTAATGTCCATCAATACTAAACTAAGTGTGCATTATATGTATTTCTATTCACTTTATATTAGGTTCATAATATCGATTCTATATGTTTATAAAAATAAAGTTTAATGTACATAGACATTTTATAACAAACGCACCATGTTTAATAACATTCTTCAAATACTATATTCATAATATTTGTTCTATATATCCATAAACCTAAACCTTACTACGTATAAACACTAAACTAAATATACATCATATGATTTACATTCATCCTATAGTAATTAAGTTCATAATGTTCCTTCTATATGACCATAAAAACAAAACTAAATGTACGTAAACATTACACTAAAATAATGACTTTATGTGCTTATAGATTTATTTTTTTTTAAAATGTAATATATATATATATATATATATATATATATATATATATATATATATATATATATATATATATATATATATATATATATATATATATATATATATACACACACACACACACACACACACACACATATACATATCAATATGTTTGTCATTTAAAAGATCTAATTACCAATGACATTGTAGTCTGGTGACATGAAGTGGCTCTTCCAAATGGGAGGTCATAGGTTCGATCTACAGTAGGGGCGGTATTGACTCGTGCAATTATGAACACATACTACATTATAACAGAATCAGTAGTAATCTAATTAAAGCTTTTTAATATAATGGTCCTGTTTGGTAAAATGGCTGTTAGCTGATAGCTGTTTGCTGTTAGCTGATTGTGTTAATTAGAGGGTATAAATAGTTGATAACATTAGCTGATTGTATAAAATTGTTTGGTAAATTAGCTGTTAGCTGATAGCTGTTTGGTATAATTTCTTTTCTCAAAAAGCTAATTGAAAAAGTTGCTAGGAGTAGCTTTTTTAATTTTAGCCTTTTGTAGTTGCAAAAAGCTAATTAACCAAACATTTATATTGATATTTTAACTAAATCAAACAATTAATAGTGGTCAAATAAGCCAAAATTGACCTATAGGCCAATTTTTTACCAAACAGGGCCAATATATTTTTATGCACTAACTTTATTTGTACAAAAAGAAAAAGATAAAAATAAATTTAAATTTTAAAAAATATATAAAGTGAAAAAATAGGGAGGAGTTTGTATGCATATTGGTACATGCACCATGGTCCACGGTATAATTATTGCACGACGCAAATTATACCATGAATCAAGGTTCACCTTGCATTGGGGACTATGATCTAAAATGACATTAATATTATGTATTTGTAGTTAATATATTATATGTTTGCAATTAATAAATTATGTATTTGTAAATAAATTGAAGGCACATAATATGTTAAATACAAACACATAATATGTTAACTGCACATATATTATATGTTGTTAATATATTATGTATCTATAGTTTACATATGTGTCTTCAATTTATTTACAAAAACATAATATGTTAACTACAGACATATAATTTTTGAACCAGAATTAATGTTAGGTAAATCCTAGTTTATGGTATAACAATGGTAAACACGACTAGTGTTGTATTAAATGACTATATACTAATCTTATTGTAATGTAATTAGGTTAAGTGGATAAAGATTAAAGAATTGTATTGTAACTAAGAGATCCTAGGGGTCAAGGTTTTTACTAAGGAAAAAAGGGGTGCATGTGCTCGTATGGGGCAACTCAGTTGGTACTTATGTGGTAGGTTATGGGCAAGAATGCAAGATCATGATTTGATAGTGGCAACATGAGAGTTACATCTAATATGGTGAATTTCTTGTGGGTATTAGACATTAGTCCTTCTACTTAAGGCCTTAAGGGATCACTAAGGGGGGTGTATTCAAAGAAAATAGAATTTAAATAGAGAGAGAAAACATTCAAAGTTGGTAGAAAGAAAATTTTGAAATCTTGGAGCTGATGGTTGGATTTCAACTTTTTATATTTGAGAAGGAAAAGTCTACAAAAGTTCATAACTTTTGAATACCACATGATTTTTTTTTTACCCTTTAAAAATCTTAATCAAATACCACACGACTTTTAAAGACTCTTTAAAAATATTGACTGAATACCGCTTGACTTTTAAAGACTCTCTAAAAGTTTGAATTGAATACCTCCAAACTTAAGTCTTTAAAACTCTATGAAAGTCATAATTGAATACACCCCCCTAAGTCACTATGATTTATCCTTTCAAGAAGTGACTGAATCACCGTGATTTTTCCTTCGATCATTATATCAGATGTTGAGACGGTTGAGCGTGGAATTTCACCTTTTGTGGGCAAAGAAAAAAGAAAAAAGAAGAGCTTTGGTTTAATACCTTGAATTGTAAATGCTTTCTTGGTTTCAAGGCAAGTAATAATTGAAATAAGATTGGCCCGTGAAGTTGAATAGACAAATGAATCCCATATTTCAGTTCCGCACGAAAATGTTATCACGTGCATAATAGAAGGAAGCTAAGTGCAAAACATTCACACTCCCTTGTATTGCGCTGAATGATTTTAGGAATTGAGAGCTATTTGGGCTTCATTATTTGATGAGACGTCCCATGGTTGATGGAAACTATGAAATTCCATATCCTCACAGGCAAATTATTGTGTCCATCATAGTAGTACATTTTTAATATATTAAAAGTACATTTCCTCTCATCCGGTACAGGAGGGGCAATATATATACCGTTTTAAAAATTGAAGGGCAACATTTACACCCCTAATAATTCAAGAGTGACATTGATAATTGACATATTATAGAGGGACATAAATTACAATTTTTCCAAAGAATAATGAAATTTACAAAGAGTTTCGAAGATCATTAGACTTGTCCAAAAATTTAACTCTTGTACTAGTTTCTTATGCAATGCCAATCCATACTATGTTCATTGAACACTAAAGCACTAATGCATACTGTTTTCATAGAATAAGGTAACAAAAGCTACTTTGTAAGTTTGTATTATGTTGCCACTAGAAGTCTTAGCTCCAATCTATAATTTATATCACTATCTCTTAATATATCATATTAAGTACTATACAATCATTCATAGTATCCAACTGCAGCCATTTTTTATCTATATAAACGACCACAACCACCTTCACAAAACACAACCCAAAGATAGCAATTATATATTCCCTTGCATTCCAAAAGCTATTGTAACTACCCACACTCATAATTATGAGGCCTAATAAAAACAACATAATACTTACCATTTTCATTACCTTAATTCTGTGCTCTTTAGAACGTGCAATGTGCTCTACAGAAGGGACACGCCAGAGGCACAGAAAAATTTCCAGACCTCTTGCTTCATACAAAGGTGAACTTGAAAGAAGCGAAGTCCCCTCACATGCAGAAGAGGGTTACAATCTACGAGCAGAGTCTACTGCAACAGCACCGGAACAAGGTGTGAGTTCTCCCACTTTCAATGTATTAGCCTATGGTGCTAAAGGTGACGGGAAAGCAGACGACACCAAAGTAAGTTTTGTGTGAAATACGTACCTCCTTTTTCCCAGAATGTTCAACTCATATAGTTAATTGAATTCACCATATCCATACCAGGCGTTCGAACAAGCATGGCAAGCTGCTTGTAAACGGGAGGGATCCACAATGCTGGTACCATCAGGATCTGTGTTCCTTGTCAAACCCATCTCATTCTCAGGACCAAACTGTCAACCGCACATAGCCTTCCAGGTAAAACGCTTGGCATTCAACGCCAAAACTTTGCCATCTGGTTGCATGGGTTCATAAATGAAGTTATAAATAATGGTGAATACATTAAACTATTAATCCCCACAACTTTTGCAGCTGGATGGGAAAATCATTGCTCCGACTGGCTCTGAATCATGGGGATCAGGTCTACTTCAATGGCTCGAGTTCACAAAGCTCGTAGGGATAACAATACGAGGTCGGGGAACCATAGATGGGCAGGGATCAGTCTGGTGGAATAACTCCCCAATGGACAATCTAGTAGACCAAAACCTTCCAAAGACCAAACCAACAGTTAGTATATCTGATAAACCCTCATACTATATTTCACTATAACATTGGATAAAATTCAATTCAATACTTTTTAAATCTATATGCAGGCACTTCGATTTTATGGAAGCACCGAGGTTACAGTAACAGGGATCACTATCCAAAACAGCCCACAAACACACCTCAAGTTTGACAGTTGCACAGGGGTCCAGGTTTTCAATTTAAGTGTTTCATCCCCAGGTGACAGCCCCAACACAGATGGAATTCACCTACAGAACTCCAAGGATGTTGCCATTCACAGCACAAATCTTGCTTGTGGTAATTGAGATGATTAAATTCATGATGCCTCTGATCAAATATTCATGAAAATACATTTTTATTACATAGAGTACTAAAAATATTTAGGAAAAGAAGAAAAAAAAAAATTTAGAATAGGTTCATTGACTTATGAGGAAGAGTATAAAAGCACATCAACCAGTTAAAAAATCATAAAAACTTTGGGCGATTGAAAGGAATTGCATACTCCTAACAATAAACACAATCACACATAAGATTACCTGCCAATACAATCACTTTAAATAGCATGACAGGACTGAGACCAGTTAGTGCATCAAAAACCATGTATAGATGTATCAGATAAATATTAGTCAACTTAAACAAGGAAGCACTAATAAAATTCAATGAAATATAAGTTTATTATCCACATTAATAGCAAGTTTTGCACCAATTGACATTCAATCACATACTGAACACATTTTATAGGAGATGACTGTATTTCCATACAAAGTGGATGCACAGCTGTCTACATACATAATGTGAACTGTGGACCTGGCCATGGAATTAGCATAGGAGGGCTTGGAAAGGGTGACACTAAAGCCTGTGTTTCAAACATCACTGTCAGTGACTCAATACTGCAAAACACAATGACTGGTGTAAGAATAAAGACATGGCAGGTACAACAAACTTCTTTTAATTTAAATCCTCTAAATCTCTTCCAACCTATTAGTATCTGTCAATCACAATAAATCTCTCTTAAGATACTGATTGTTGTTGTAATAAACCACAGGGTGGATCAGGCATGGTCCAAGGTATCATGTTCTCTAATATTCAAGTTTATGGAGTTGAGACACCTATCATGATTGATCAATTTTATTGTGATGGAGGCAAATGCCATAACCAAACATCAGCAGTAGCAGTGGCAGATATATCGTACCAGTTCATAAAAGGAACATATACGTCAAAACCCGTCCATTTTGCTTGTAGTGACTCCTTGCCCTGCACAGGTGTAACATTGGCAACAGTAGAGCTGAATCCATTACCAGGAAAGCAAGTTTATGATCCATTCTGCTGGGAAACTTATGGAGAACTGAAAACAAGCACTACACCAAGAATAGATTGTTTAAGGACAACCACGCAACCACAGAAGATTGTTGATTCTTGTTGACAAAGAAAATAAAACAATCTCCTATATATCCCAAGGCATATAAATTATAACAGTCACTACCAGCATAAAAATATGAAATTTATATTTCTATATTCTTAAATGGTTGGTATATAGCATTCTTGTCAGAGATGTTTGGACAAAGAAAATTCAGTGTATACTGAACCAAAACCCTCCTTAAAGTTAGATTACACAAATAGTGAGAATATCCACTTGAAAATATGGCAAATAATATCTACGATATGTATGACAGAATTGTTTAATCCCCTTTACAGAGGTAAGAATTCAGGTGCATGTGAACAATTATTATATCAAGTCACCAGAGAAGAGCTTAGGTAACCAATGACAACTTACAACAGCAGGATTGCGACCACAGCAAGTTCCATTTGGTAAAAACTAAACAAGTCATGGTGCTGCATTACTTGAGACAGATAAAAACAAAGAATAACTGGACCCCAAAAAAAAAACTGCTATTTTGAACTCAGCAGGTTCAACGAGGTAGGCGAATAGATTATTACAACATAAATGGAGAGAGAAGGTGAATGACTTCCTCTTCAATAAGACTATACCAATATTTAGGAAATTATTACTCCATGTTGAAATGCTATCAATGGACTATCCCAAGAGAGAGAATACATTGCAGTCATATAAGTAAAACACTAAATGTTGCAAAGTTAACAATTGTCTTTGCAGATCATGTCACAATAAGGTAATTATTATTATTATTACAGCAATACATCAGACAAAATATTTCCAATCAGAGTATCAATGACTCAAAAAAGAAAAAAAAAACATCATAGAGCAACAAAAATTAATAAGGGTATAATGAACCAATAGCTCACAAAGTGCACGAACACTTGTATTAAAACTTGTACTTCACCCAATAATGTTAACTTGATATATAAAAAGTAAAAGTTTCACATGTTGGTACAATAAAAAACCTAGGGATTCTAGACAAGAAAATTCTCTAATATTCCAAAACTGCAGCAACTCACAATTTCCAGTGTTCTTCATGATTTTCCAAATCCAACACCAGCCTGCCTTCTTTTGCGGGTATTTATCCGGGTATTTATCCTTTCAGGGCTTGGCAGCCCAGTGCTGTCCTCATATTTCTTTTCCAAAGCCTGGTAATGCCAGAAACAATGATAAGCAAACTAATTTTCAAAATTTCAATAGACTTGATAAAATCTTGTATTGATGTCACATCCAAGTTTCAAGAACATCAAAATACAATATAAAACGTTAGAAGAATAGATAACTGTATAATTGATGTACCAACCTCTAAATTTTCCCGCACAGTGTCTAGGACTTCATCAGACATTCGGTCAAAGAAAAGAATTCCCTGCACAATCATTAATAGTACATAGTCAAGGGCAGTCATGGCAATCTAAATATGATGTTTTAGCCTGCAAAGTGCACTAGTATTAGAAGAAGAGAAAAACACTTCAGAAATCATAAAACAACTTAAACAATCACCTAACCCTACATTCACAAAAGGGGTGAACGAGTGGGTGGAGCATGATTCTTGTACTAGAAGGTCATGCATTTGATTCTTTCCAACACATTCTCGGTCGAGCCAGTCACACAGGGTCTTCCTAGTGCGGTTTACCTCTCATATGTGGTTTGCAGACTAATACACACAGGAGTGGGGTTATCCAATGCACACCCTCGGGTTGTGGCTATGGATTACCCTCGTTGCCCCAAAAAAATATAAAAGGAATATGTCTTTGTGCATCTAAATTAGAATGAAAACAGGATCATAGCTTTTGAATGAGAGTTCTAATTTTCTAAATAATGTAAGGCTCCATTTGGACAAACAACTTAAAAGTTCTTCTGATATGCACTGAACAATAAGTTCCATGAAATAAGCTTAAAAGAGCTTAAATAAGTTCAGCATTTCAACTGACTTATGTATAAATGTTTTTCAGCTTTACGTTTAAAGATACTTGAAATATAGCTTATAGAAATAAGCTCAAAACAGCTTTTTGAAATCCACACACTCTTTTTGTAAGCATATCCAAACACAGTAGCAAAGAAATCTATGTCCTTAACAGTAGTAGGTAAGCCCAAATAAGATGAAAATAAGCTCATCCAAATTGAGCCTAAGTTTGAGAAATATCAGTTGAAATAATAATACAGCAAACTTCCTAAAGAAGCACCTGCAAATGATCATATTCATGCTGGAAGACCCGTGCAGGAAGCCTTGTCAATCCAACTGTAAACCTTGCCCCATTTATATCCTGTGCATCTACGTTCACAGAATCTGGTCTCTGGAATTGAAAATATGGACAACCCAGTCCGTCAAAATTCACGTTAACGAAGAACATTTAAGTACATTCAGCAGTTCATGAATCTAGTGTTGAAGCAGCTTATGGGCAGATTCATACTAGCTATTTGCAATTATTCAAGGGATATAAGCTTTAGCTTGGTAAGCTAAATCCTTTTCTAGAGTTTGAATCCATCCTATCCCCTCTGATATATAAAAAATAATTCCAATGGTTGGAAAATTAGGCATTAAACCATTAAGCAGCCATTGAAAGGTTGAAAGCAATATACCTATCAGGTAATCAAGAGCAAGTGCGACATAAATTCAAAGAAAATTAAATTGAAAGGACATCCTTCATCTGACAAAATGTAAGTGCCAAATAAACCCTAAAGTGTAGGATACAGAGCATACAAGGAGTCATATTGCATGTTCCAGACATGAAGCTAGACACTAATGTAATGAAAAATAGCCAATTTCCATAGGGAGCACAGGTTGAAAATACTATACCCACCAGGTAATAAGGAGCAAGTCAGTCATAAATAACAAAATGTAAGTGTCAAATAAACCCAAGACTATAGGATACAGAACATACATGGAGGTCTGTTGAATTTTTTTGACGTGAAGCTAGATCCTAATGTAATGAAAAATAGCCAATTTCCATAGGGAACACTAACAAGGTACTTGATTTTATTCTGTTGACCTATTTTTCTTTCCAGAAAGATTGTTACAGAGGGAAAATGCACATGCATGTGATTGCTAGATATGACACAGAAGTTCATGTTCCAAGCAAGAAAAGCTCCATCCTTTCATGCAAGCAGCTTAAAATTGGAATTCTTTGTGGAGCTTGCTAATAAGAGAATGAGGAAAGAAAATGAGTAATCATCATGCATCCAACCAATAATGAGTTTAAGGTCAATAGTAGGGAAAGATTAGAAAATCATTAGTATAGATAATTGTATTAATACCTCTACATCAGCATAAATCCCAGGAAAAGATAAGCAACCTTCATTATATGGCAGCACCTTTCTGGAATATCTGGTGACCCGTGGATTTACAAGAACAATTTCCTCTCCTTCACCCCGCTCACCAACCGGATTAAATACCATAAGCTGAACATTAATTCCAACCTGCGGTGCTGACAGCCCAATGCCATCAGTTCTGCAAAATAGGGTATGAACAAAGAACTTCAATGAGGGAAAAAAAAAAATATTCAAACCACTCCAAATCATGAGCATTCACGCCTAACAATCTTGCTATCAATCTTCCTAACTCCAGAGACTGATTAGGAAGGCCACAAAACTCACCTATACATTACATCGAACATTTCATCTACTAGCTTCTTCAAATTATCATCAAACGTTCCAATTCTTTTGTTCTTTGCTCTAAGTATAGGATCCGGATATTCTACAATTTTCAGAGGCCCCTCAAAACACAAATCGGCCACTAACCACAAAATAAAAATAAATAAATAAATAATCAGTCAATAGAACTAAAGTTGTGCATTGAAATTTTCGAAAAAGTAGAAAAAAGAGGTTTTTACGAGATGCAAGTTCATCCTTGATGACTTTATTCGAAGATAAGCTTCGCCTAGCCTGCGCTCGAACGGCGAGCGGTGAAGGTTTATTACGGCTTATGGAATGGAAGGGACGGCCAGTTGACATGAGCCGGCGGGAATGGAAACAGCTATCGAAGAGCAGAGAATACCGACGAGCCAGCGAGGGAAGAAGAGATTGAAACGATGAGTGGAGCATAGTCGCACCCGCCATCGCCACATGAAAGAGGGAAACGGAGCAATAATCTTGTAACTTAACGGTGTACCAAAAACAAAATCATAAAGAATATAACGTTATCCATAGAACAAATACGAATTTTGGTTCATATTAGTAAAATAGCTGTTTCTATTTACATGTTTAATTCTTACTAATTTTTATCATTATTATTTTAGTGCTAAATATATTTTTAATATATTAAATGTACATTATTTATGTATTGAATGAACATTATACAAAATAATGTACTTTCAGTACTCAAATAATGTACTTTACCTAAATACCATATACATTATTAATATATTAAAAGTACATTATTTGTGTATTAAATGTACTTTTAAAAAAAAAACTATTAATACATTATTTTATAACATACAAAATATAGTTCACACAACTTATGTAGCCATGGTCCACACAATAATGATTGGATCTTAGAGTTCAAATTTCTTTATTCATACTCAAATAATAATAATAATAATAATAATAATAATATTATTATTATTATTATTATTATTATTATTATTGCTCGATACTTTATGCCCAAAAGACGATAAATTATTCTGTGGATCCGGGTCTAAAAAATTTATATATTGAATATTTACAATTTACATACTGATGTTCACAATTCACGTATTGAATGTTCACACGTTTATATATTAAATATTCACAATTATACTTTTTTTAGTAGGATGACTCAATTACACTTTTATGTATAATTCGGTGACTAATTTGAACCATTCTCCTATGATTTTTATAATAATTGGTTTAATCTAAAAACATATCACAATCGAATAACATTGTATTGTTGTATTTCGCTCCCTTTAGCCCGTAGCACTCCTCGGTGAAACAGATTTATCCATATGAAACAAAGTGTAAAGTAAAGCAACAAAATTAGAGGGAAAGACGAGGTAACATATCAAATATATTATCTTCAAAACCACTTCATATGTACAAATGATTCAATATACTCCCTATATAATATAGGAAAATGATCAAATAGACTTTTAAACTTTACGCCAAAAATTAATTAGGCACCTAAACTTTTAAAAAGTACAATTAAACCTTCAAACATGTTATTTTTTGTCAAATAAATAAAATTTACCGGTGACTAAACCGGTTACGGTAAAATTACATGGTTGACCATATATTTGCCGTTGACCGGCGAAATCTTACCGGAAAACATTGTCATCGACCAAAAGGTCAACCATGTGGATTTTTTGTTTTTAGCACCCACCACCCACTATCATCCAAAAAAACTTATCCATACAAGATGTATCATAATATACACGAGCCAGATTAAAATTGTCATCCCTAAAGAGAATAACTATCCGTTGTTATGCCGTGGACCATGGTCCGAAAACGACGTCTTTCTTTAAGTAAAGAAACGGTTGACGTTATATTTTAACAAATCCCGTTTTTTTGTGTGCTTATAACAAAACAAAACTACAGTGTATCTAAAATTAAACTGAAGAATTTGTCTCGCATATATTATCAAATGAAACTGTAATTGAATTGAAATGATACATTAGTTGTGTTGAAATGAAATTGCAATATGTATAAAAAGAAACTGAATAACATGTCTCACATATTGAGTGTATATTTTCAAATGAAACTGTAGTTATATCAAAATGATATTTTAGTTGCATTGTAATGAAACTACAGTATATATAAAATGAAACTAAATAACAATTTCACATACTTGAGTGTATATTGTCTAATGAAACCGTAGTTGAATTAGAATTATAATTTAGTAGTATTGTAATAAGACTACAATGAGTATAAAATGAAATTCAATAATATGTCTCATTGTAATAAGACTATTGCATGTATAATGTCGAATTAAACTGTACTTGAAACAAAATGAAACTTTAATTGTGTTGGAATAAAACTACAATGTGTATAAAAAATAAAATTGAATATGTTGTATTAATCGAGATAATTACACAAAACATGTGCTTTTTTTTTTTTTTCTTAAAAGAAACGGTACTGTTTTGGACCATGTTCACACAATCACATAGATGTGTGGACCATGGTAGTCAGTAAAATTTGCCAAAAACTATGGGGGAAGAGTGACGCGCTTAACATACATACTTATTAACGTATGGGCTACCTTTTTCGATTTTGCTAGTTGTAATTAACTGACAAACTCACACAGAGTGATTGTGCAGACTGAAATATAATTCCATTTTGAAGTAACAAACTTACATGGCTTATGGAGTCTTCGATTGTCATTTCCCGCAGTCACGTGAAATTTTTTGCTGCCTGCTCGTACAACATATATTCAATGCCCTTCAACATTTCTTCATTAATTTATGTAAATGTTAGATTTTAGCACCAATAATATTTGGAAATGAACTAATAATCGTGAGACCAATAATGAAAAAATTAATAGTCAGAAACTAAATGTGAAAATGATTCAATAGTCCAAAAGTGAAAATAACTCATTTGTATTTACACTATTATTGCAATTATAAATATTTATACATTTTCAAGACGACAACTAGTCAAATGATGAAATATTTTTCTTTTCCTATTCAAGTGCGAGCCATTCATATGTATCATCTAGATCTCTAAATACAAGAACACTTTATACACAAAATGTTAAGCATATATATATATATATATATATATATATATATATATATACACACACACACACACACACACAAATTTGCAATACACTATCCGTTTAATCTTTTAGTTGAGATGTACATATGTTTTAATTTTGTTAGGTTTGAATCTTTGCGCCACCCAGTAAAAAGAGGCTATGGTTCACGTATTGATCGATAATAGCAGGGACCACATGCTTCAATTCAAATGATATAATTTGTAATTCTGTAAAATTAAAAATCATTAGTTTAATACTTTTATCATATGTACCGAAAAAAGTCAGAAGTTAGCTGCCCAATTCAAATAATATAATGCTAATTAAAACCATTCATTTCCTTAATACATACAATGTAGGCATGTAGCTAGACTTTTCTATATTCATTTTTTGTCCATTACAATAGTACCAAGAAAAATAAATTGAAACCCGTGAATTGGCTATGATACCAGGTGTTAGAATCAATTAATTACGCCAAAAGTTATAGTTTTTAACAAAAAACGCAACTTGTTAGACTTAACCCTTCAGACCTTTGCTCAACAATACCCATCCGCCACATTCATTTTCGAGAGATAAGATGTTAAACTTGGTCTTTCAGGCCTCTGCCCAACTGCTCCCAACATATACAATTTGTACTTCAAAACCCTTAATTGAAACTAGATAGCATATGTAATCAAGAGTATATCAAAATTTCCTAATTGCCCTTTAATTGCATTGAGGTGGAATTTCAGTGAAAGAAACCCTTCCAAACCCCAAATGACCAACCTGATACAAGTCTAACCAAACCTCCTCGGAATCAAACCTTGCACTAAAATTGTCTTTTCCCATTTGTTCTCGAATCCCAAACACCGACACGGACGATCCCATTCCCGATGTCTCGTCTTCCACGCTTCCCATTCTCGGAATCCCGTCGCTCCGGCGACTGCATATCCGCCGAGAACCGCCGCCGTTTCTCTTCTTCCTCTTCAGCCATTTCCGGCCCAGCGTCCACGGGACCTTGAACAATGCCAGGACCAGGATGTCCACCACCGCGCAGGGGCAGCAACACACCGCCACGCAGTCGGCGATCATCCCCGCCGTGCATGACTTGCACGCCTTCCCCGTGCACACGATCTCATCTCCGCCGCCGTCATCTCCGCTGCGGTGGTGGTTCTTTCTTGGAACTACGGCGGCGGCGTTGCTGGTCCCATCGTCGTCTCTCCCACGTGAAACTACCATGTCTCTGATCGAACTTCTTGGCGAATTGAAATTCTTGGATGGATATGAATGACGGTTACACCTTATAAACGGTGTTTCTAACTACTCAAGTAACTAATTATAAATTTTTATCCGATCCAAATCTAATAAAACTGCCTGGGAAATATACTATGGTAATAGATTGAGTTGAATGAGAAGAGATAGTGGATGGAGTCGGAAAGTGGAAGTGGGGGCTATAAACGCTTTACACTCTTAATGCTGCCAATTGGCCTTGTGGTTGTGGGATGTGGCTACTTACAAAGTTACATGTATGCTCATTTATGAATTAATACTCAATTTAATGTTTGATTATAGCGGTTTTTTTTTTTTAATTTAGTTATAAATATTTTTTTTTGTTTAATTAGGTCATCGATTTCGACGGTTTGACTCAATTGAGTCATCGGCGATTAGAATCAAGGACTAAATCGAAAAAAATCACTATAGTTGAAGGCGACCCAGATCTAAGTTCGGCGAGAAGGCAACCCAATGGTCGCCTTCTCAACCGGAAAAGGCACCACATATGGGTTGCCTTCTCCAACGAGAATGAGACCCAAATCTGGGTCGCTTCTCGCCGGAGAAGACGACCTTGGTGTCTTCGTCACTTTTTTTTTTTTTTTTTTGTCAGAAAATTCACCTAAGGGTGGCATGAACCCTAATGACCTGTGATAACAGGTCATTAACTTGTTTTTGGGTTTCATTGCAAAAATAAATTGTTGATGGATGTAATTGTATCTTTAAAAAATTTAAAGGTTTAATTGATTTTCCCAAAAAGAAATAGTATATTCAATTTTTGGTTTTGATAAATAATTTATATGTGCAATCTAAATTCGTTTCAATATACAGAGTACACAATAAGTAATTTTGTTGTAACCACTATGTGAGGACCGTGAGGTACACAATAGTATTATGAATAAAATTATATTCTTTTCATTGATAAAATGCATAATATATATTTCCTTATTAATACTTATACCATAAATAGTTTCAAATTATTGGTCCATGTATTTGGCCGGGGTAGATATTTATTATACCCAATTATGGAAAAGTTAAAACCTTACAATTGATTTCTCATTATCTGAGCATTAAGTATAAACCATACATGGTACTTATTAGAGGGTAACGTGACTTCGAACAGGACACGTTTGTTTTTTCAAACTCATCTGAAAACATTTTTGTGTTGTATTCTAATAAAATAAAAAGTTTTCAAAAAAAGTTTGGATCAGCGGAGTGTATTTTATTGCTTGGAGATAGGGAAGTTTGGAACAAAATATATTAAAAAATAAAGGTACTGTCAACAAGGTTCAAACTCATGACCTTTAACATAACAACACACATTTCAAATCATTAAGCCACTCTATTTCTTAAGTACAAAAAGACATGATACTCTATTTACCCGTTTAAAGATCGCTGACATCCAGGTAGTGAAGGACGCCTGTATGGCCAAGATTGAAGGTTTATTGATGCCGTACAATTGTCAACCATCTAGAAGGCCTCTACACTATATAATGCACCATTCCCTCCCTTTAAGGCATCATCCTTGATTCACTCAATCTCCACTGGTTTAGTGGTTTGTGGTCCTAACCTCTAATCCATACATCATGGTTCGTTTCCTAGCATCAACATTATAGGGAGGGGGGCAGGTACCCCCACCCCCACTCTATATATAACCTTTGTATTTATATAGTACAACTGTACAAGTTTCCCTGCCCCCCTCCCCCTACCCCACCCCACATATAACCTTTGTATGTATATATAGTATAATTGTACAAATTTTAGTATTAGTATAAAGAAACAGATGAATATTAACAAGAAGTAGATTAGTTGGCAAAGTAAACAATAAAGGTTCAGGTTTCACAGTTTCTCTTGGCTCCACACACGCACGCGCGCGCGCGCACACACACACATAACGTTCTCTTATATTAATAATGAGACGTGTAATTTATAATGTGTTCTCTATTCAAATTATTTTATCAAATAAATTATGTTTCAAATATTTTGTTATGAGCATTTTTATAAAATTTTGATGTGTTATTTTTCACCCATATCCAACAATATTTATACCTATATTTCTGGGATAATTTATTTAATTTTTTCAAAGGGAAAATCGCACTTTTGGCCCCCCCAATTAGTGCTCAAAATGCAATGTGATCCCAACTTCTCAATTTGGACAGAATTGTTCCCTTAATTATTTTCCCGTTAGTCAATTTAGTCCTTCTGTGAACGGTGTTAAACGGATTAACTCACAGAAGGACTAAATTTTATGTATGTTTACTAAATGAATAATTAACTGAATGATCAAATTTGGAACAAAAACAATTGTCAATAGATCATTTATGATCAAATTGAAAGTCGATGATGAAAATTGGTAAAGATCAATAGTCAATGAATCATTTATGATTCAATTGAAAGTCGATGATAAAAATTAAAAAATGTCTATAGTAATCATTTTTAGAATTAACTCATTACATTAATTAGGTATCTCAACTTATGTCGGATTAATTTAAAATCTCAAAATCCTTGTCAAGAGTGCATGAGAAGGTAACTCACAAGTCACCCCCATTAGTTCCAAGTTCCTACCATTAAATTAGTTGTACACTCAATGACTCCCAAAATTATTAGTGAGATTCGAACTCCCACATTACTGTTGGAGCCAGATTTTAAAGTGAACCTAGCAGAGGTGCAATTTTATATTTTATATTTTATATTAATTTGGTGAGGAGCGCGTGATAGTGCGTGTAGCTGGCGAGGGCTTTGCGTGGAACTGTGGAAGATCAGATAGATATGGAAGAAGAGATCAGAACTTGTTAGTTGTTACTGGAAAGGAGGGTGCAAAACGGGGTAAAAATAAACTCACCATCTGAGTTAGGTTTTAACTTTCATCTTCTTCAACATTGTATTATTAACCCAGGCAGGCCAGCTGGTATACGAATGGTAACTTGAAAAATTAAAGTTGCCGTACAAGCTCAATATGATTTTTCAAATTCGTAGAGGGAGAGAGAGAAAAGTAAGAAAAATTGTAATGTTAGGATCAAACGTTTACCACTTACTGATTCATAGCTAATAGCGAAGACGTAATTTATTTCTTTACTTATAGACCGCCATCACATTGTTCGAAACAGGCTGGATGCTGGACTTGACCCGCAAATTATGTTGTGGAAACGTGTTCACCATGTGCATGGTGAATATATGGGTAGATTCATAATTTCTATGATGTAGATTCATAATTTTGTTTTTCATTTGTTGTTAACGACGTTTCTCTCTTCGCAATCGCATTATTTCGTCTTCGCAGTACAGAAATTATGAATCTACAGTATATAAATTATGAATCTACAGCATAGAAATTATGAATCTAGAAATTATGAATCTACAATATAGATGTTATGAATTTACAGTATAGAAATTATGAATCTATCATGTGTTCACCCTGCGCATGGTGAACACAGTTTTATGCCACAATATAACTATTGGGACTTGACCCTTAAAGGCTTTATCAGTCTCCGTCCAACAACCTTAAGCATCGGGTACTGGACATAGCCCCTTTAATTTACGTGCCCTGTCCAACAATTGTGAGCTTATAATTTGAGGAAATTAAAGAAGGTGAGAGATGAGAGGCAGTGACAAAGACAGGTGAGGCAGGTAGAAGCCAAGTTAAGGTTGTGAAACATCTAGCTCAACTCCACTTAATGGGAATGTCATAAATAGAATGGATCACCATCTCATTGTCTTTGATCCAATATAAGCTTTTATCCAACTGTTTTTATGTTTTTGTCCTTTTGGCCTATCCTAACACCATGTCTACCCTATCTCTATTCATCTGTCAGTGGATGGAATCACACTAGCTAGCTTCTATGCCACCTTTAATTTCTTTCTTTCTACCTCCAATGATGCACTATATGCATGGTTACATACTTTTCTACTTTATCGTCCGGTTTACTTTCTATTATCTTTGTTTGTTAGTTTATCTTGTATCCACTATTCAATTCAAATTCTTTAATAATTTGCATGCAATTCCTTCTTCTATTTTGAATAATGAAATATATAGTGTGAAAGAATCACCACAAAACATAAAGGCTCTGTTTGTTAAATGGCTGGGCAGCTGATAGTTGTTAGCTGATTGTGTTTATTATATTAGAGGGTATAATTAGTTGATAACATTAACTGTACTGTTGTAGAAAAGTATTTGGTAAATTAGCTATTAGCTGATAGCTGTTTGGTATAATTTCTTTTATGAAAAAGCTAATTGAAAAAGTTGTTTGGAGTAGCTTTTTGAATTTTAGTATTTTAGAGTTGCAAAAAGCTAATTAATTAACCAAACTAAATCAAACAATTAATAATGGTCAAATAAGTCAAAATTGGCCTATATAGGCCAATTTTTTTACCAAATAAAATAAGGACGAATGGATAATTCGGGTGGGTGGTTAGCACAAATTGAATCACTATTTCTTTAAAGAAAACCAGGCTAGGAGCAACTTAGGTTTCCAGATCGCAAGGCACGAGAGATAATCTCTATGTTTATAATTCAATAATAAGTTTTTAAAAGACTCTTATATAAATAGTGGTAGAAACTCACTTCCCAAACCAATGTGGGACAAAAGCTTCTTCAAAGCCTTTTTCCCTTCACTTTTCTAACTCAAATGGGTCTACTTTGATAATCAATTTCTCATTCACCCATTATCCGTTTTGAGCATACAATATATCAATCTCTTCGTCTCACTACGAATAACCTAAATTCACTTTGACCCGACCCAAATCGAAAATAAACTCCACTAATAATTATACCACAAAATAGCTACTTATAATGTCATTTTATGTCATTTAATTAAGCTATTTTCACACACACACACAAATTTAAATGCTTGTTTACTACTCCGTAAATACTAAACAAAGATACTACTTTTACTCAAACACATTTCATATGGTGCGATAGCTTCCCCAACGTGTGGATATATATGGACCATTGGATGAGCTTAGATCAATGGCTAGAGATTTATAAAAGGGAGAAAATGCGGCAGTATTTTGATAATTTCAATGATATGCTGGTGCATTTAGATATGCTTGATGGTGTTTTAAGTCCAATACGAGTCAAACGTGTGCACCACAGACCAGCACGTAGTGAACCACAAATCACTACTAATTGTACCACAGACCAACACTTAGTATGCCACAAAAATATACTTAGTGTACAAAATTATAAAAATGTCATCGTGTTTTTTCTCATTTTAATTTCATTGATTTTCAATCACTGAATTGAACTCATCCAATGGTCCAGATCTGTCCACACTTGGGAGGCTACCGCATCTTATCCTAGATTATAACTGCTGGAAATTATGGAATTTCTAACCTCCTGAAAGTGATCTTAAATCAAGTCGAAATCCTTGTTCCGACCACTTTTGGTATCCGGAAAAACCTTTGTTGCTATTTCCAACCACTTTTTACTTTCGACTTGATTTAAGATCAACTTCAGGTGGTCGGAAATTTCATAATTTCCAGCAGTATATATATATATATATATATATATATATATATATATATATATATATATATATATATATATATATATATATATATATATATATATATATATATAATCCTAATCATATGAGAATAACTCCCCAGATGAAAACTTGTGGACAAATCCAAACTATTGATCTACAAGATTTGGTAAATAGGAAATCAAGTGAAAAATGAGCAGGATTATTTTAATAAATATTACAAATTTTTAAAATAAGAACTAGTTTTCACGTGAGAACTATGAAGAACAAAGTTACGGTGTCTATTTTTTTTTTTATAATTTTTTTTCCATCTAATGGTTGTGATTTAATTGAATTTAAATGGTACGGTTTCATAATACTTTAGTCGGGATGGATTAGTAATTTTGTACTATTTGTAACTACATGGTTATGTATTCGAGTGTTTCTAGCTAGTAGATTTGTAAGAGTTGTTTACCCTTTTTTACCATAAAGTTTGAGGAGTTTTTGCCCTGGAGTTTTCATCTTCGTCGTTTCTTCTTTAGCCATGGGTCACTACTGGAAATTATGAAATTTTCGACCACCTAAAAGTGATTTTAAATCAAGTTGAAACCAAAAAGTGATCGGAAATAGCAACCAAAATTTTTCTGGATACCAAAAGTGATCGGAACAAGGCTTTTGACTTGATTTAATTAAGATCACTTTTAGGTGGTCGAAAATTCCATAATTTCCAGTAGTGGTCAAGTCTGATAACAAGTAATTTTATTCGAATATAAATTTTCATATGTTGGATTATTCTGAGTTCTTTATAGTGTATTTAGAATTTCGTCTAAGGGTGTCTCATCTCATCAATGTTTCATCGGCGGTTATATGTAGAGTTTTGGTGATTTTGGGTTTTAGTTTTGTTTATGAGTTGTGGAGTGTTATATTTTTCAAGTTGTAGGTATTGCACATTCTTGTAGGTGTAGTGAATAATATGAATATGAATATGAATATATACCATGCATTCCTAGTGCACTCATCTTATGTTTATCAGTGTCGTGCATTCTTGTAGCCTTGTAGAGTTGTAGGCATATTTTGCAATAAGAATATGATTTTTGCACATTATTAATGCACTCATCATAGGTTTATCTGACGGAGATAGGACGGATATCTGAAGATAAATCGGATTGTATAAAATAAAAATAGAATAAAAAAATTAAGGAAAAATCTTGAAAATATAAATCATATTTTTTTTTTTTCAAATTTCCAGAATTAGTATACTAATGTACTAAATTGTTGTTAAGCACCTTGTGCTTAGTTGTCACTTCTGTGACTCTCCTTGAGGGAAGGTCACCCGGCAGTGGAGTATTGACTCTTTGGGCTACAATAGATGGACAAAATATATATTGAACATATACTACCTTGTAATAGAGTCGATAGTACGCAAAAAAAAATGTACGAAACTTATTGGATGAGCATAGATCAACAACTACAACGTGCACATGTGGCAAATGCATGTAGTGCATGTGCATACACTTGATCGTGTACCATAGACCAGCCCTTAGTGCACCATAGACCATCCTCCAGTGTACCATAGACCACTACTAAGTACACTACAAACCAGCACTTTGCGCACCACAGACCAGTTCTTAGCGCACTACAGAGGATCAACCCTTAATGCACCACTGACCAGCACTTAGTACACCACAGAAATATACTTGATCCAAAAAATTATAAAAATAACAGTACATTTTTTTTTTTTCCTTTTTCATTGATTTTCAATTATTGATCGAGTTTATCCAATGACCCAGATCTGTCCGCACAATTGCAGCTGCACTTGATGGTATATAGCATGTGAAATGGAAAGCTTAAATTGGTGGGAGGGAAATGATGACGTTGAATGGTTTAGGCATGCAAGTAAGGCCAAATGTAGGAGAGTTTTGATAATTGAATTAAATCTCCAACATCCAAACCTCATCTATCTCATCTCCAAAGCTAGAAGCTCTCCTTACCCCACCTTTCGCTTTCCTTATCGAATGGGGTTCGTTATGGTATATTTACCGTGCTGTAGGCTGTAGCAATTACATACATACATACATACATACATAGCATGTCGACGGCGGCTTCCATCAACGGTTGTCTCTCCTCTCTTTCCCCTGCAGCTGCCAAAGCTTCCACCGCCGGCAGATCAGCCGCCGCCACTTCGTCATTCCGTTCTCCTCCGGCAGCATTTGCAAGGCTTCCCAGACTCATCAGAAACCACCCTGTTTACGCTGCCCCTCCTACATTATTGGTACACACTACACTACACTGCTGCCTGCACCCACTTCATCTTCATCTTCTTCTTTTTTTCAACTCTACTAATTTATAATAATAATAATAATAATATATACATATCAATATATCATCAATAATGTTACTTTTCTGCTAAGTCATCCACAGTAATTAGCTGCGCCGCCTTCCCTGCATCCTGCTGCATGTTTCCCATCCCAAGTATATATATAATTATATATCACATTGTTGCCCAGTGAGGATATGATAACTTAGGTGGTGTTTAGTTGGGTATTTTTATATCCTATTATAGGTTTTGATACTTATTATCATGTTTTAATTGTCCACTTTTATTATTAAAGATGTCAATTCCTCCGTTCCCATGAGGATCCTCCATCCCTTCCCCAACAAAGACGTGAATGAAGAAAAAGTTTGGAGAATGGGGTAGAGATAGAGAATGTTATCAATCTCCCATTGGGGGACCGGGACGGGAAAGGAATGGGATACCCCTTCCCTCCCGGCCCCGCCCCAGGCCACCCCTGATTTTTCAAATATAATAATAATAATAATAATATTATTATTATTATTATTATAACAATATTATTATTATTATTATTATTATTATTATTATTATTATTAAAGTTGTAGATAAGTTATAGATTTAACTATTCTAAGATTAAAAGTTTGGTTTGGTGGTGCTACCAAGACGATTTCTTTATGCCCATCAAAGGACCTGTTTTTAAGTAAATATTGTGAAATATAGTAGTTTGACTTTTATTTAAACAAAAAAAAAATTAATTTAATTAAAATTTGACCAAAAATTCCTAACAAAATGGGAATGTGGAAAGATTTCTGACCCCTGATAGGAATACGGACAGAGACAGGAATAAGAGTGGGGTTTTGGGGACGCGTACCCCCTCCCAGCGCCCCATTCACATTCCTATTTGTTATCCTCCTATTATTAAAATTAAATCTTTTAATAATTACAAAACTAGTTATTCTTTTACTCCTTTACAAAACTCACATGTATTTTCCAATGTGAAAAAGTTTATCCTAAGGCAATGGAGAACAAGCACGCAAAGCTTAGGAAGGAGGTGTGCAGAAAAGAGTTTAATCAGAAAGAAAAAAAATTGTAGAATTTGGACAAAAAGAGAGAAAAAAGTATAAATAAGGGATATTTGACAATTAATTGATATTTGATTACAAATGGATTTGATTGTTGTTAATTCTCTTCAAAAATATTATATTTTAAGGCCGGTTTCTACTTCATATCAAATTTTTTTAGGTAATTCAAGGTCTTTTCTTACATTTGTAAAGAAAAAAAAATATTGAATTTGTTAATTCTCAATTTCCAATGAAATATGTGGTAATTAACTTTGCAGAGAGAAGACATGACGAAGGGCAACTACGGAGAGGCCATTGAAGAGCTGAGGAAGGTTCTAAGGTAATATTTTAACATAATGAACAATTATATATATATATATATATATATATATATATATATATATATATATATATATATATATATATATATATATATATTAAGTGAAATGTTTCACACTTGTTGGAAAATGTCCACCTACTAGGATGAAGTATTTATCACTGCACTAAAAGTTATAGTGTATAGTGATTAGTGAATGCATACCTTTATTTTTTTATAATGTCACATTTTTAAGGGACAAGGCCTTAATTAATTGCACAACACCTGCCTTTGATACCATTTTTTAAGATCAAGCTAGCCGCTAGCTAACTATAGCTTGTAGCTAAGACGGCGGCACAATTTTATTTCTGTATACTAGCACATTTTCGAAAATCAAGACATTGGGTTTGAACTTCCGCCTTCCACCCAACGATCCCTTAGCCACTTAATTAGTATAGGGAAAATTGTATTGATCAGAACGTACATACATTATATTAATGGGTGTTGAGCAATATAATGATGTTTTTGCAGTGAGAAGAGAGAATATGGAGCCATAGCGGCTGCAGCAATCAATGAAATAACAGCAGAATTACAGACCTCCGACGCCCCAACCCAGCAGATCAAAAATGGTTTCGTTCACTTCAAAACAGAGAAATATGAGTAAGCTGCAGCAAGCCACTTAATTAGTACACGAAAAACTGTATTTTTGGTCTTTCAGTTATACTTGTGATACAGACTTAGTCTCTGAGTTAAATTCATGATCATCTTTAATCCTTTAAGTTATGCATGGAGTGACGATTGTAGTCCTTGAAGGACCAAATTAGCCACTTTATTAAGTGATAAATTTATAGTAAAAATAGTCTCCATGAACTAAAATCCTCACTTTGTGCATAACTTTAAGGTTAAAGAAGGTCACGCATATGATTAAGGAGGGCGGCCGGATATGAAATTAAATAATATGCATGGCTCCATTATATTCATTATGCATATATACATAATTTTTAATGAATTAATTGTATGTTAATTATTATATTCTCAAGGAAAAATACAGCCTTGTATGGAGAACTTGCAAAAGGCCAGAGCCCTAAGGTAATTACATATGTAATTGTGAATATAGATATAGATATATATTCTGATTCATGCATTATGATCATACTCAAAATTTAATGAAATGTTTTTACTTACGTTGTTGGCATGCATATATGCAGTTTATGGTGTTTGCCTGCGCAGACTCCCGGGTTTGCCCATCACATGTGCTGGACTTCCAACCAGGAGAAGCATTCGTCGTCAGAAACATTGCCAATATGGTCCCTGCCTATGATAAGGTCAGCCTAAACTCTATATATAGAGTCCAGTGCAAACTAATTATGGGCACACAACAAATTAGTATCATACATACATAATGACACACAAGAATATGTGTAAACATCAGGTTTCGTTAACAAACATATGCACACGACATACAAACTATGGCACACGACTATATTAATCCAGGCACACGACACAACTACATTAGCCCAGACACACAACATACATACTAATGGCACATGACTACACCAATCCGCACAGTCCTCTATAATATAGTGGTTCTCATTTGAACTCAACTATATATATATATATATATATATATATATATATATATGATCAACATATATGATCAACATATATGTGTTATTAGGTGAAGGCCCGTGAAGGGCAGTCACGCACTGATAGGATGATTGTTGCGTCAAGTCCTGAAAGGGCCAAATCCAGCACATGTCTCTAGAAAATATGCCGATATATGAAAATGAAGTTGCGTTTTCATTATTAATTATAATTTTTGATGTAATGATAAGGGTTTGATAGTAACATTTTACAACATAAGTAACAGAGCAAGTACTCTGGAGTTGGAGCTGCCATAGAATATGCTGTTTTGCATCTTAAGGTGGAGAACATTGTGGTGATTGGGCACAGCGCCTGTGGAGGTATAAAGGGCTTGATGTCTTTCCCTGATAATGGACCCACTTCTACGTACGTACGTAACAACGTAACTAACAGTACTAAGTTTCAATACAATATAATTTGCCTTTACTATGCATACATACATACACTGTTTTGAACTTTTACTGTACAGTGACTTCATCGAAGACTGGGTTAAAATATGTTTACCTGCGAAGCACAAGGTGATATCAGAACACGGTGATGCACCTTTTGGAGATCAATGCGCATATTGCGAGAAGGTAATTCAACTCAATCCACAATTCCATCTTCAATTCACCGCTTAATTTGCATTTTACCGTGCATCAAAATTGTTAGGGCCATAAAGGCCAGTGAAGGGTCAAGTCCAGCATCATGTGGTTAGAGAATGATTAGGTGGAGGTCTGAGCAACTAAGTCTAGCACTAGATGGTTAGGAGATATTTGGACGGTGGAGGCTGAAGGATCAAATCCAACACGGCCTCTTGAAATATGGAGTATAAGGAAATAAAGTTATGTTTTCATTACAGTTTTGAATGACGAGAGAAAACGGTAGCCACTATTAGAGGACATGCACGGGGTACCTTATCTCCTGTGACCCTAAGCCGGCACAGAATTAGAAGAGTAAACCAATCTAGGTTGTTCATAGTTGACCGACTCAAACTAATATGACTAAATGTAAACTTGTGATCTTGTGGTTATCCTCTATATTGTCTGTATAATGGTAAGTGTATGATCATAACAAATATTAATATGAATATGAAATGCTGAGTGGCTATGCAGGAGGCTGTGAATGTATCTCTAGGCAACTTGTTGACCTATCCCTTCGTGAGAGAGGGATTGGCAAAAAACACTCTAGCATTGAAGGGTGGTTATTACGATTTCATCAAAGGGGCATTTGAACTCTGGGCACTCGACTTTGGTCTTTCTTCTTCTCTCTCGGTATGAACTCAAAACTACCCTTTTATTTGCTTCCTAACATATATATATATATATATATATATATATATATATATATATATATATATATGGTTTAGTTCCCGTGCGGTCATATACAAAAATACACCAGGGTGTAGTGTATTTTTGTGATGCATTTGTACATTTCACCTTGGTGATTTCTGAACACATTATGGTGCATTTATGCATACCTAATAGTGTATGGCCGTACATTTTATGGTGTATTTGTACATATCTAGTGAATCTATGTATACTTAATAGTGCAACCTGCACTGAAACAAGGCGCCGCATTTGTGTGCGTGTGTATATATATATATATATATATATATTAGCTATAAACACTGGATCTAGATAGTGTCTCCCCTGGTAGTTTCAATTCTATTTTTTTTCTTTTTAAAAAAAAAATTATTATACTAATAATATAAATTTCTCATGGCTATATATAATTTCGTTTTCCTGGTTTGGTAGGTTAAAGACGTTGCAACCATTCTGCAATGGAAGCTGTACTGATGATGTGAGGAGAGATGAATAATGTTGCAAAGATGAGTCTTGCACGTACTGTTACCAATTTTAGAATTCAAATATGGATCAGAATATATAGGCCGTGCAAAGCTTTATCCACTTAGTTAGTCCCTAATTTCAAATGTTCCATTTAGTTCATGTGTTAAAGAATTGATCAATTTAGTTCTTATGATATTACAAAATAGAATAATTAAGTAAAATTTTGATTTCATGACATTAAAACAATACTGAGTAATAACTGATTTCATGACATTCTGAAATGACAACTTTACCTTTACTTTATTTTTAAAAGAATCACAATTAATTAAAATTTTAAAGTTAAAAGAATCAATAATTAATTTAAAAATTTAGAATTAAACGTGACAAAAATATCATATTTGGAATTTCGGGTGACCGTGATAACATTCATTTAAAGAACTACACCCGCGTCACACTGAATTACGGAGTATTAATTTATCATTTATGCACAAGTCCACGTCTACAAACGTTGACAAGAATACGGGTTGAACTCTTCAACGGAGCGCTTTTTTGTTCTTGAGAATTTTTCACTGCTTCAACTCGCTATCTAACTTCTCATACAGTTGTACAGGTCTGTATTCAAATGATTCTCAATCTTCTATTTTTTTTTTTAAATCTAATTTATGTGGGCACAAAAAATAGCAAAAAACAACGAAATTTGATCGTTTCGTGTTTGACCTTTAATCTGTTTGAGACGTTGAGTTACCTGAAAACAAAGGGATCTGGTGGATTATGTTCGTCACCATCTGTTTGCTTAAGGGAAAGTTGCAATGGATGGGATTTAATTTTATGTGCATTTGTTTTATTGTCTAAACAATTTAGAGTTGATTCTGTTTTAGATGCATAGAATGAGAGAGATGATTGGATCGATATGTATAGTGAGAACATTCATTGATCTTTGTTGGGCTTGCCCCATTCCGTTTTAGATTGGAATTTGATCTTGGTGGACAGAAATTGGATATTGGTATATTGGTTCATGTTGATTGAATAGTAAGGTTGCATTTGATAATAGAAGTTTACTACTTTGCGTGGGAGTAATTTTCAAGTTTATGTCTCTTGTCTGCTATTTCTTCCCCCAAATATTACTTAACTAGTGAGCTAAGCCTGTGCAGGCACTTGTCTTTTATTTCTTGTTGAATTTGTCTCATATAACGAATTATGTGTTTGTCTCATGGAATGAGCATATTGGTTCGGGCCCATAGTACAAGGGTAAATGCCTATAAATACACACATTGTTTGTCTAGGTGTGGTATCACCCCCATCACAATTAATAAAAGAATAGTGTCCGTCTATGGTATCACCAACTTAGATGACATGGTTGCTGCCTTGTTTACTCATCAAGCTTGTAGTGGCTAATATGAATGTTTGTTTACCTCAAGTTCCCTTTATTTTTCCTCAGCAGAGGATGACCGGAGGCCATGTTGCACATGTTGTGTACAAGGGTCATAGCGTTGTGAAGGAAATTATCATTGGGCTTGTGGCCGGAGGTTTCTGGAAAATGCATCACTGGAATAACCAGAGGAGAACTAAGGAGTTGTATGACATGCTCGAGAAAGGTCAGATCAATGTTGTTGTGGATGAGGAATAGGTTTGATGGCCGGAATCTACTGTTTATTATGTGTGAGAATTGTATTTCACGGGAATTGAACCATCAATGACTGTATATGTTTATTGGTATATTGCATTGTATTAAGGGATGCAGGTGAAGGGAAACCCTTCAGCTATTCTTCTTTTCTCAATAATGCTCGAGTTTTTCTCCGTTGACACTTAGTTGAGTAGTTGATGTTTTGATATGTGTTTTCTTTGTGAAATATTGTTGTCTCCCAGGATTCTGCAGGAGCTCGTGTAAGCATCAATATAAGGTTCTTCCTCTCTTCCATGTATCTATCAATTTAAGGTTTATCCTCTCTTCCGAGTATCTTTGTTTTTATTGTTTTTTCCATTAAATTTTTATGTGATGCAATATGCTTTTCTTGACTCCTTCTGCCTTCCCGTAGGACCTGTACTACAGTACCACTCTTCTGTACTTTTGCTCTTAGCGATAACACGAGTGTTGATATTTTTGGTGTTTGTTTTGTACTCCATGTGCTCCTTTTCTGAGAATGTGGCTCATAGTGCAAGAAACTAACTCTTTTTTTATGGCGTTGGAGTGGGCTGAAAATTTCTGAGAATATAGGTGATAGGGAAATAATCAAGGAACCCAAATTGGACTAGTAGTTATAATTGTTGAAGAGTGTTGAGTGTTTGAATGGTCTCCTTGCTTTGAACTCACACATCAGTGTTTGGAGAGGCCCTGCTTGATGTAACAAAATGCTATTAATTGTTGGTTTGTGGCCTGCATGGAGCCTGGAGGGGATGAGAAATTATTAAACCTGTGTCTCCCTTGTCAATCGTTATGCTCTGGACCTGGACACGGGTAACAGTGCCGTTATGGCACTGTTATCTTCTTTTTTTTTTTTTTTTTTTTTTAATTTCAGATTCGTTATAGGAGTATATGTTCATAATTTTATTACTATATGTTCATAATTTTAAGTTCATAATGTCAGAGCTCTATGTTCATAATTCAATAACTGTAAATTCATACTTTCATAACTGTACATTGATAATTCCGTAACTGTACATTCATAATTCAATAACTGTAACTTCATAATTTTCGAAGCTCTATGTTCACAATTTTAGAGCTCTATGTTCATAATTTTATCACTATATGTTCATATTGTAAGTTCATAATGTCAGAGCTCTGTGTTCATAATTCAATAACTGTATATTCATAATTGCATAACTGTACATTCATAATTCCGTACTGTACATTCATAATTCAATAACTGTAAAATCATAATTTTCGAAGCTCCATGTTCACAATTTTAGAGCTCTATGTTCATAATTTTATCACAATATGTTCATAATTGTAAGTTAATAATGTCAGAATTCTGTATTTATAATTTTATAACTTACATTCATAATGTCATAACTGTACATTCATAATGGCACAAACGAATAATGCCGTTAACGGCGAGACAAAATCAAAATTTTTTTTAATTGGAATGACGTGTTTTACTTAAAAACGACGTCGTTTTGGACTCGTGACCACAATGCATTGTGGACATGGGTCCAGGGCATAATTTGCCCTCCCTTGTGGTCCAAAGATGATTAGTTACCTATCAAAATAACGGTAAGTGGGCTAGTTTAAGTGATCGATCATATGACCTAAAGTCAGTACTCCAACGGGGGCAAATTATACAATGGACTAAGGTCCATCTTGCATTGTGGACTCTAATCCAAAGTGACATTCAGATTATGTGCATGTAAATAAATTGAAAGCACATAATATGTTAATTACAGGCACATAATATGCAATTAACATATTATGTGCATGTAGTTCACATATTATGTGTCTGTAGTTAATAAATTATATGCATTCAGTTTATTTATAGACACATAATTTATTAACTGAATACACATAATATATTAACGGTAAACATATAATTTTTGAATAAGGGTCTATAATGCAAGATAGACCATAATTCATGGTATAAAAATTGTCCAACGGGATTTGGGACAATCATTCTTCCATGGACCATGGTTTACACAACTGTGTAAATCATAAAAAAAGTACATTTTTAAGATATTAAAAGTACATAATTTGTGTATGTAAAATATAGTATTTGAAAGTACATTATTTGAGTACTGAAAGTACATTATTTTGTATACTATCAAATAATGTACACTTAGTACATAAATAATGTACTTTTAATATATTAAAAATGTAATTTGTATTTATGGTGCACACAATTGTGCGAAGGGAAAATTGTAATTTATGCCCCTCACAAATATGCCAATTATCAATGTTACCCCTGAATTATTAGTGATGTAAATGTTGCCCCTCAATTTTTAAAACGTGACATATATTGCCCCTCCCCTGAGTTATTAGTGATGTAAATGTGGTTACTCGTCGTCTTTCTTGTTCGAAGACCACGTTTTTTTCCTCAATTTTTCTTTCTTCGCTTGTTCTCCTTTCGTCGACAACAAATTTTCTCCTTCTTCATATTAGGGGAGGGGCAATATATGTCACGTTTTGAAAATTGAAGAGCAACATTTACATCACTAATAATTCAGGGGTAACATTGATAATTGACATATTTCTGAGGAGCATAAATTACAATTTTTCCTTGTGCGAACTATGGTACACAACAAAATTTGCCGAGTTAGGGCTCCTCATACTAGGAATTTGGGCCTTTGGGCTTGTGACTTACTTCTTCCAATGACTCTTGAGCAGCGGTTTTAAGAGCTTAGAATTAGTCTTAATTTAAACTCAAAAACTTTATGTATAAAGATAATAAGGAAAATTTGAATTTTTCGTTTTTAAGTTATAGAGTAATTGTAAGATTTGTCTTTACTTATTGGTCATATTCACTTCTTGTTCTTAAGTTATGACTAACGTTACAAATTTTGTCATTTTTCTAACTAAATATTATGGGCGAAATTTACAACCTAATTATAGCTTAAGAACAATAAGCGGGCATGACTTGAGGTGGCTAAAGGACGGCCGTTGAGGTGGCATGCAATTCAACCCATGTGGTCCCTTATGGAGAGAGGACCACCGTTGTTGATCTATAAGTATCAACCATAAACACATTGGTTGGGAAGTACATAGGCCGGCCATGACTCCAACACCTAATCTAATTTTTTTTTTTTTTTAAATACTATCCACTCTATTACATTGTAGTATTTGTTTATATATACTTTTTCAACCTATTGAAATATAAAACATCAACACTCTCACATTAGGGTCCAAATCTGAGACCTCTTATTTAAGGGTACATAGCTATGCCGCTTAACCACAAGGCTTTTGGCTACCTGATCTATTTGAAAACAACACATTTTGGTGAGAATCAATCACGCACGCTACTTCATTACACCAGTTTGTGACAGCACCGCCCCTCTATGCGTCTCCATTCAAATAGCTTTTAAGTTTTACCCTCCAAATTAAAGTATTGACATTGGCCCTGTTTCATAAACATCCCATTCGTCATTTATGATGTTTTGACAACTGCTAACGGCTAACCGCCAATTGCCAAGCAAGACCATTGTTTCTGTTTTCTTAGGTAATTACAACAAAATGAAATTAAAGATGAAAACTCAACAAAATCTTATTGGTGCTGAAAATCTTGGCTTCTTGTTGACGACTGATACGTAGAAGAGGAGGAGGAGGTGGTGCAGGAAGAAGTGTGGAGTTTATTCAGCATATCGGACATCAAACTCTTGATATTCCCAGCAGCTAATACAGTGGGGTTTATGAAGGGAGGCTGAGTAGGGTGAGGGATGTGGGGATTCTCAAGTATCAACATCTCCACAACTTGAGACATGGATGGTCTTGAACCTGGAGAAGCTTGACAGCATAACAGCCCAACTTGGATTGCTTTAGATGCCTCTTCTGCTGGAAAAACACCTTCTAGTAAAGGGTCTACTACTTGTGTTGACTCACTAGTTTTGTAAAGCTTCCACACCTGACATCACAATTAGCAAATAACAAATTGTTAGATCAAAGACTTATCACTGCGCCAAAAGTTATACCTTGCAGTGAAGGCACAACTTTGGTTGAGCAGACATGAGCCAATGTCAGTGTACACAAGGAAGGGATCTGTCCACTTTGGGCATAATCCCAACACTGTCACCGTTGAGGTTCAAATCTTGGTCTCTTATCTCAAATACTGCCTATTGAACCATTGAGCTAAGCTCGTGCGGGCAGTGAAAGCACAACTTTTTCCTAGCCACATGGTGTTGGACTTGACCCTTTATCGGACTTGACCACATGATAAAAAACACGAAGATTTTCATTAAAAACCAGGTGAATGTTGTTGGAGGCTTGGAGCCTCCCCTTATGAATGAACTTACTGTTTGCAGTAGAGAGCCAGTGTCCTCTACAAAGGCATTGTTTTTCCTACCAGATACAATCTCAAGAACAAGAACACCAAAACTATACACATCTGCCTTCTCTGTGAGCTGTCCTTTGACAAGGTATTCCGGAGCCATATAACCTCTGCATGTGAAACAACAAAATTAATTAGTATTTGATGATGGCAAAGTCCACTGTCAACAATCTGTTGTTTGTGAATTTTAAGGTTGGAGCTTACAATGTTCCTGCAATCCCAGTACTGAGATGAGTTTTATCAGCTGCAAAATCCCTAGCAAGCCCAAAATCAGCAATTTTCGGGGCGAAATTTTCATCCAGAAGAACATTGCTGCTCTTGATGTCCCTGTGAATTATCCTCGATCCACAGCCTTCGTGGAGAAACGCTATCCCTTCCGCTATCCCAACCACGATATCAAACCGCTCCTTCCAAGTCAGGATTTTGATCTTGTTCTCCTCTGCCAAATTTCAGATTCTCAGTGTTCACAATTCATCAGTTAAACGAAGAAGAAAAAACGGATATTATTACCAAAGAGGTAGTGATCGAGGCTCTTGTTGGGTACGAATTCATATACGAGCAGGCTTTCGGGGCCTTCAATGCTGCAACCCAATAGCTTGACAAGGTTCTTGTGCTCAATACCATTTATGAGATTCACCTCATTAAAGAACTCATCCACCCATTGCCTTGTATTGAAGAATAATCTCTTTACTGCAACAACTTTCCCACGTTGCAGAGTGGCTTTGAACACAGAACCAGCCCCTCCTTGCCCAAGTTTCATGGAAGGATCAAAATACTTGGTTGCTTTCTCAAGAGTTTCATACTTGAAATTCAGATTAGACTTGTTGTAACTACTCAATATTGCACCAAGATTTTTCCCTTCTGCATCATAGAATTTACTCAATGTGTTGCGTTATTTTGGGGGTGTTTGGTAAATAGTTGTTAGCAATAGCTATTAGCTGATTCGGATAGTGGGTTTGACTAGCTGACAATATTAGCTGATTGTAAAAAATGTTTGGTAAATTAGCTCTTAACTGATAGCTGATTACATGCAAAATGACTTTTTTAAAAAATTGATCGAAAAAATTATATTGAGCAGCTTTTTGAATTTTAGTATCTTGAAGCAATAAGCTGAATGGTACAAAAAACTAATTAATTAAATATTTATATTAATTGTTTAACTAAGTTAAAGAGCTAATAGTAGTCAAATAAACTAAAATTGACTGATAATGTAACTATATTACCAAGGAGGGCATTTATTCATTCATACCTTGCTTTCTTTTCAATGATTTTTTGCGATATGTATACGCAGCAAATGTAGATATCATGAAGATAGCCGTCACAATCAAAGCAATTATTATCTTCACACCAGTTTTGGACGCTACAAATTATAAAATTATCGCCCAATTTCAGGTTACAGCTATAATATATAAACGTAAATGTGCAAAGAGATAACACATAAGCTTCAATTTGCTATCAATTCAACATGTATCACTTTAGTATCAAAGCTACACGTGAGATGGCGTGTTAAGTTTATAATATATAAACGTGTAAATTAACTATGTAGCACATGCTTCAATTAGAATAAATCAAGATGGTATGAGTGTTAGGGTACATATAGCTTTATGTAAACTACTCGTGTTCGCGTTTGGTAATTGTTCGTTTATGTTCATTTAATAAGGTAAACGAACATAAATGAATAAATTTTAGACCTCATTTAATAAATGAACAGATTCTGAATATTTGTATGCTTGTTTGCTGAAAGCTCGTGAACACGTTCTTTAGTGTTCGTTTAATAATGTTTATAAACATTCTCGAAATATACTCGTTTAGTGTTCATTTAAGACCGTTCCCCCACTCATTTATTTGTAATTTATTTTATTTTATTTTAAAATGTTAAGACACTAATTTAGTTTAGCCAAATCTTTTATAGCTATTATATATGTGAGTTAATGAACAATTTGGTCCATCAATTATTAGCGAACTGCCAATGTAGCCTCTCAATTGCTTATTCATCGATTTGGTCCCCGAAAACAATTATTTTTAGTCGATTTAATCCCTCAGGCTGTCTTTCATCGAGGGCCGGAGGGACTAAATTGACTAAAAATAATTGTTTTCGGGGACCAAATCGATGAATAAGCGATTGAGGGACTACATTGACAGTTCGCTAATAATTGAGGAACCAAATTGTTGATTAACTCTATATATGTTATTTGTTTGGTTATTATTCATGAACATAAACTATTTCTTATTCACGAACAAATTATGAAAATGTGCTTGAATGTGTTGGCTAAACAAACACGAATACTCTAATACAAACAATCTATGTTTGGTTAGTTAACAACCCTAATAATAGTATGGTAATTGAAAAGGGGGAAACTGGGAAAATTAGCTCACCGGAACTTCCGCCGTCGGCTTGGTGGTTACGATCGGCGATGAAATTATGAGTTGAATATCTGAGATAGCAACCGGCGTTTAAAGCCCTACCGTCCCTGCTGCCAGGCAAACACCCTTTCACTTCTCTACTCGCCTTTACTAAGCACTCTCTACACCCTTCTCGACTCACCGTTTTCCAGCACTGCGCCAACCCATAAACTCCGTTCGCATTCGCCGCCGCGAAACCCCGCCCCGCCACCGCCATTCCGGTGACATTATCAATCAACCGCCCCGCATTCACCACAAAATCCGCCGGTTCTTGATCACCCCCCACCCCACCCGGGCTGCTACAATTCTTAGCGTCCACTGTCGGGTCAGTGCTCTGGTTGAAAAAATTGTAGCCGTCGTAGCGCAGGAAACAGCCGTCGAGGAATAGGCGGCCGGAGGTTGCCGGGAGACAACGTGGGAGCCTCGTCCGGCTCGCCGCGTAGCAGAGGAGACAGTCTCCACGTGGAAGGTCCTGGTGGCATTGGGCCAAGGCGTAGATTGAGATGTTTGCGTTGATGACGGCGAATGAACCCCACCCTCTGTCGGTAACGGACTGCGACACAGTTTCCATTTCTTTAACGAAGTTTGGGATGATTATGCTCACTGATGTTCTGTTCTTGCCGCATATCAGGGCGGCCTCGGAAATCCGAGGATCGGAGTAACACAACAACGTTGTATTCCTCAATAGAATTATAACTATTGCCCATCTCAGATATGGGGCTTTTGCACTCAAGAAATGCATGAAAGCTCACAGAACAAGGAGGAGAGGTGGGTGGGTGGGGGGGGAGGGGGGGGGAGGGGGGAACTGTTCAATATTGGGATTGTGTTCCAAATGTTGTATGAATAAAGCAGCCTCCGTTTTAACAATGATTCCTGTTAAAAGTCCACCACTGCCTCCAAGTAAGTTGTCTATTGTCTCATTAAGGCACTATTTGGTAAAATGGTTCTTAGCTGTTAGCTATTGTGTTAATTAGATGATATAAATAGTTGATAACATTGGCTGATGGTAGAAAACTGTTTGGTAAATTAGTTGATAGTTGTTTGGTATAATTTCTTTTTTTCAAAATGCTAATTGAAAAAGTTGTTTGGAGTAGCTTTTTGAATTTCAGCCTTTTAGAGTTGTAAAAAACTAATTAACCAAACATTTATATTGATATTTTAACTAAATCAAACAATTAATAGTAGTCAAATAAGTCAAAATTAGCCTATAGACCAATTTTTTACCAAACCAGACCTAAATCTTTTATTATTATTATTATTATTATTATTATTATTATTATTAATTAGGTTTTTTGCTAGATCCATCATAAACCCTCAAAATCTCTTACTCCAAATACTATCTACTGAGCTAGTAAGCTAAGTCCGTGCAGACCATCAAAATCTATGTTCACAGGCGCAGGAGGAGGTAAATGGTAAATCACAAATCGCTCTATCAATCTTCAATTTTTACCTCTGGGTGTACACTCTACGCAAAACAAGTTCTCATCGTCTCTTATCAATTTTTTGAACTTTGGTTCGCATGGATAGCTCAGTTGGTTATTTGGGAACAATAATCTGAGATCGAATCTCACTAGCGAGTGTGGGAATAACCTCTCAAAGTGAGGAAGTTCCTTGTACGCAGTAAGCAAAGGTCTAGCATTTGCATTCAATTGAATTATCATGATTTACATCCTCCAAATACTCTATTGGGCCGATTTTTTTTTTTTTTTTTTTGTCCTTTCTGATGGAAGGGGTATACCCAAAAACTAGCTAACAGAGGTAATAGTACAAGGGAAAGAGGCTCTCATAATATCATCATTAAGCGGTTTCAGTACGTCAATCGCCGGTAGTGGTGTCACCCACATACCTCTATTCCAGTTAAGAGATTTCTTCGACAATGCATCCGCCACTCTATTATGTTCCCAGTAGACACGTTCCACGCACTCTTACTTGCTATTCCTTTTCCATCCACCTCCTGCAATCGTGGATAATATTTACTGTGACTCCAACTAGATAATCTTCTTTGTCTTTAACATTAATCCAATCAACCACTCGTTTAGCATCAAATTCAATAATTATTTTACGGTACCCCTTATCTCACACTAGTTTCATCCCCTTTAAAACTCCCCATGATTCAGTTTCTTCAATAGAGCATCTACCAAGATTACCAATATTGTCTTTTGACTCTTTTCTACTTTATCCAACTATCTTTGAATAAATAAATAATTAATTAGGTCATAGTCAATAATATCATCCTTCTTCTACCTGCTTAATTTGTCCTTTAAGGACATTATATTGTACATATATACAAGTCTCTTATATTCTATACAATTACAACTAATCTACTAGCCCGTCCATTTCCATGGTGTAGTTGTCCAGGAAAGCTACATATATAAGTAGAGGTCGGTGGTATTTATTGAACATTAAGGCTTACCACATCCCTGCAATTATCTCAATTGCAAAGTGATGTATAAAAAAATTATAATTTAAAATTTCTTTTTATTTTCACCGTGTTACAACTTACAAGCTTACCTTGCACGCTTGTAATACTACTTTTGTCTTTTATTATTTTTATTATTATTTTTATTTTATTTTATTGTATTGCTTTGTAAAAGGAGTTATTTTATGTAAATGGGTCCACTTTTAAAAGTAGATTAGAATTGTAAGAATGTAGAGAAAATACTTAATGAATTGGAAATTTGATGATTTGGAGGTCGGATCTACTTTTGAAAATGAGTGAATATTGGAGGAATAAATTTAACTTAAATCAAATCATCTTTTCAGATGATGTATTTAGAATTTATGAAGTTCGAGATTTATTAAATATGTAATTTTATTTTTTTCTAATTTTTTTCATATTTAACTTTTTTAAAATAGAAATTAACTTTTCAATAGGTTAACAAAAAGACAAACTAAACAAACATATAAAATAAAAATGAAGATCCTAATTCTAGCCACGTTCCCCATGAAAAATATAAGATATTAGTGTGTCAACTAAAGGCGACAAGATTTGAAAAGCCCCCTCCGATCAAACTAATTAGGGATTATTGTGGCTTTATAATCTATAGTTTTATTCTTTTAATTTTATCTTATTAATTAATTAATTAATTTATTTATTTGTTACAATTAGTCTACCACTTAAAATTTTGTCATTTTATAGTTTAATAAATTAAAATTATTAACATGTAATTTTAACATTCAAACATCTTGTCTCAACATGTAATTTTGTTTGTTTTTTTTTTTATTTTTTATTTTTTTATTTCTCTTGTAAACTTTTTAAATTTAATGATAAAATTAAATATTAGTCATATTTATTAAAGTGCCATTTAATGACTAGTTAATTAAAACCATCTATTTCTTTTACAATCTAATAAGGTCCTGTTTGACCCCCCCCCCCCCCCCCCCCCCCAAAAAAAAAAAAGTAGATGAAGCTGAATATTAGAAACCAATAAGTTTTTTTTTTTTTTTTTTTTTTTTTGGAAAATTAAAAGCTAATAAGTTAGATGTATATAATTAGAAGTGTTTGATAAAATTTACTATTAAAAAATTGATAAATGTTAAAAGACAAATTAAAAGTGATATATATTTAGTAAAATTGAATATTGTATTGCTCAAATTGTCTCGTTTTAATGGAGATGTATATTATGTGTCATTTTTGTAAAATAATAACGATAAAAGTGAAAACAATAATGAAATTTTAGAATTTATTTTGAAACGTAATGGGAAGTAACATTTTGAAAGAAAATTACTTTTTTTTTTAAATTTATTATATTTTACCAAACAAAATTTATAATTTATTAGTAGTTTAAAATAAGCTTTACTAGTTGGAGCCTAAAACATTACCTTATTAATAATTTATAATTTTATACAGAAAAAATAACAAATAAGCACAATCGATTTGTTTAGCCAATTAATTAATTCCATTCCATTTAACCGACGGTTTATTTACCTTTACTAAATAAGTAAAGAGAGGCTATTTTACTTTCTCCAGGACGAGCCAAAAGGAATTAATAAAAGACAAAAAAAGGAGAAAGGGAAAAAGATTAGATATGATTTCTTTTTTTTTTTTTGTTTTTTGTTTTTTTTGTTTTTTTGAATATCACTGGCCCTATTACATTGTAGTATCTGTTCATATACTTTCTCAACCTACTGAGGAGTCCAACCCGGATACCATTAGACCATATAGTCTTAGTGATTAGATATGATTTCTTACTTTACAAGAAAATATAATTAGCCTTCTAAACATTTGAAAAATGTAATTAACCTCTGTAATATATTAAAATGGTCAAATAAATTCAATTTGTCGTTAATTACCGGTATATAAGTCGTCGTTGACGAACGTAGTTGATAATAATTGAAAAAAAGTAGACGACTATTCATTGTGGTTAGACGAAAAAGGTGATCGATTAGTTGCCCTCTTTTACGTTGAAGGCGACCATTGTGGTCGTCATCTCCAGGCGAAGGCGACTATTGTGTTTGCCTTCTCTAATGAGATGGCAACTATCGTTGATCACTAGAGTATTGATGGAGCGATCAAAATATTAGTATCCTACTATTGCAAGTCATTAATCGATTTTGAGATTTTAATGCACTAATATAATAAATTTATGAGCTTAATTGTACTTTTTTAAAAAATTAATTACACTTTTGTGTAAAATTGAAAAGTCTATTTGACCTTTTTTTTTTGAAAAAAAAAAAAAAAAAAAAAGGAAAAAGAAGAGAGGGAATCCAACAAACGTACATTGCAATATGCCGCCAAAGTGGCCATTCTCAAAATTTTTGTTCTTTCCCGCCTTACCCTGCAACTTTACTCCCGCCAAATCCAACATATCTATCACTCTCCTCCTTCACCGCCGCACCAATCCCTCGGCGGCTCTGTCTCTTCATCGCTATCTCCGGTAAAACCTTTTTCTGCCATCCCTGAAACTCCTTATTCAAATCCGAGCACAAAAAATCTGCATTTCCAAGCGCCCATAAACCCTCGCCTAAGCTCTCCGTGTTGGGATTCTAAATCTGCTATTGCTAGAGCGGCGGATGGAGGGCTCAAGGAATCAGTCGTTTTTTCAAGATATCAAATCGAGGGAACTCCACGGCTTCAGAGGTATTCCTTAACCCTTATTCTCTAAATTCCTCACCAGCATTGATGATGAATTTATAATTTTTTTTTTTTTTTTTTTGTGTGCATCTCAGTGAAAAAGCGACCTTTTATAAGTAGCGAGTCCGCAGAATTCAGTGAAATGGGAGCTGTTTCTGTTGAGCACAGCGGTCAAACGTCGCCTCCCATGGCTCTCTCTTTCTGCAAGGTTGATTTCTTAACCTAATAAAAGATATTGAGGGAGTAATCGTTTGTATCTGGCTTCGGTGGATTTTATTAAAATCGCAACCTTTTTGTTTCTGCAGACAAGTTCAAATTGCCATATAGTTGCCGTCGCCGATGAGGGGGGTTACGTTAGCTTGTATAATACACGCTCCAAGTTTCTGTCTTCTTCCACTTATCAGGAAAATGCAGGTAAAACCTAGTCTGTAATGTTCAATTCTGAATTTAGTTTTCTCATTTAATTGATTCCAGTGTCTTGATGACTAAATGTAACAATTTGCAGAAAAGGCGAAGATTTCTGAATGGGTTGCACATGATAATGCCATATTTGACATATGTTGGATTCAGGTATCCTATCTGCCTGCAATTATCTACCTTGTGCTAGTATATTTTTTGTGTATTTTCCCAACTACCACACAGAAAATAGGCCTCCTATATTTTCCATTAGTCATTGTTACCTTAGTGTCTCCCACTAAGACTATCTTTCTAGTTGAAACATGTGCGATTTTGGGATGAATTAAGCATAAAATATTAATGCCAGTGTTATGCTCTCCCTCCTTATTCTCTGATATTCAAACCACACCCTCCTTATTGTCTAATATATGATTGCATGTGAACTTCCATATCAAGGATTGGAATGGAACATTACATGATGGTTATGATACATTTATGTAGCTTGCTCTATCTTAAATGGATAGAGAATGCTATAGTGCATAACTCAGGCATTAAATATTATTGATAAACATGAATAGCCAGATCTCAGCTAAAGACTTTGATATAACTTTGCAATGCAATCTTGTCATATTTTAATGATGGCCATAAACTGATTCTCTGCAGGAAGACAGCAACATAGTAACAGCTTCAGGTGATCAAAGTGTGAGTAACTCTTCTATAAATTTGTTTTTGTTTGTCATCTTAAAACATGCTTCACAATGAGGCTTTTTTGGCTGTTGACATTTTACATTAAGATCATTTGGCAATAATTGATATGTTAAAGGATACTTGAGCTTTGATCAAATCTAAAAAATTCATGTACACATTTGCGCATAGAATGTTGGTTCTGTTATTGTCAATTTAGGTATCCCCATGTACATTCTTTTCCTTCAGTAGGGCTGTGCACTTTTTGAAGTTTATTGAAATTCAGAAGTAATGTGAATTTACTTGAAAAATTGAACAGATAAAGGTATGGGATGTAAAGGAACAGAAATGTTTAAGAGCATTGATGGGCCATACTGGAAGTGTGAAATCCATTTGTGTTCATCCTACAAATCACAGTATGTTCATGATTTTACTCCCCTCTTCACTTGAATCCTATTTTTCTACATTTAACTTTCATCCAAGGGGTCTGTCCTGTTTTTATAAACTTATTTGTGTGTCTTATGACAGATGTTATTGTCTCCGGTTCAAGAGATGGGTCCTTTGCTCTATGGGATTTGAGGTGCAATGACAGCAGTGGCCAAAGACTTTGTCTACAGTAAGTACTGTTTCCCTAAGAGCATAAAGGATTACGATTTATGAATACTAATGATGTACAAGAATGTTATAAACACAACGCATAAAGTTTTTGCATTACAATTTACAAATGAACAGTCAAGTTCAGGAAACTAAAGAGTTTAGAAAAGAATAACATATTTTATATGGCCTTGAGTCACTTTAGAGGATTTGAATGAATTGAATCATTATTCTATCTTTGTTCAGATCAATTGCTATGGTGCATGAGGCTCACATTTCTCCTTGTCAAAGGCGGGGTAGACGTAGAAAGGTTTGCCTTGACAACTTTTGTTACATGATTCACTTTGTTCTTATATTTGCTAATATGATTTTATTCTAAGTAAGCCCTATTTATTTCAGGCTTCTTCTATGAGCATCACATCTGTTCTGCATCTAAAGGATGAGGTCTCCATAGCTACTGCTGGAGCAGTTGACAGGTGCCTTAGAAACTTTGCAATGATAATTTAAACAATTAACACCCAATTGAAGCTTATCATGTGATTATCCATTGTTATTTACTAACTTTTATTTCTTGAAATTCCAGTGTTATAAAGTTTTGGGACACAAGGAGTCTGAAATCTCCTATCAGTCAGGCATGCCCTCATCCTGAAGGGTCAGCTGAGAAGGTAAGTCTTTAGCTGCACCATTAGCTTGAAATTGAGGATGTTCTTGTAAGCAATCTTTATCGATTCTTCTCCTTGTTCAGGAAAGAAAGCTGCATGGCATATCTAGTTTATCTCAAGATTTAAATGGAGTCTTTATCTCTGCATCTTGCATGGATAGCAGGTATTTTAGTTTGTAAACATGCAGTTTCAGCTTTGGGCATTGCCTTGCATTTAATTATTTTAATAGGAAATTCCAATCCTTCTAAAATGTCTTTCAGAATATACCTATACAATGTACTTCAGCTAGAACAAGGGCCAGTGAAAACTTTCTCTGGATGCCGAATTGACTCTTTTTTTGTGAAGGTAAGTGATGGTTACTTTTTAGTTCTTACTATTTAGACTATAAGAAAGCTGCTATATATATATATATATATCTAAAGAGACTGATGCCAATTGATGCAATTGCAGTCATCAATAAGCCCTGATGCAGCTCACATATTAAGCGGCTCTAGTGATGGGAATGCTTACATATGGCAGGTAATTATCTTCATTCTAAACATTCCATCAAGGGATTGTTCAATGTTAATATGATGGTTAATAGCATTAGATCATTCAATGCAGATAAGGAAACCTCTAGCAGATCCCATTATACTGAATAGTCATGAAGGAGAAGTTACAGCAGTAGATTGGTATGCTTTCTATCTGACTGGTGTATTCTTGTACATGGTAGTGTCTGTTGGTATATGTTAAGTTGTTAACATAACTCATAATACTACTTTAGGTGCCCATCGGAGACGGGGAAAATAGCAACAGCATCAGATGATTTCACGGTAAGTTAGATGAAGAAATCTTTTAAGGATGCAATTCACATGTTATGTTTGTTCATGATGCATTCATAGGAAAACATTATCTTTTGTGCTTGATCATAACAGTTTTCACATACAGTGAAAAGTGATTTGTACATCATTGTCCACATTTCTTTGTCAGGCTCGCATTTGGAACATTCAAAGCAGTTGTTACTCCAACACAAGATCTCCTTCTTCCATCCGGAGGGGAATAATGGCGCCTTCAGGCAAACAATGCCGGAAGCTTAATTTATTTCCTGATGAAAAACCGGATTGCTCCAGGAATGATTTGGACGTTAGCTATTCACCCGTCTCAGAAATAAGTACCCCGGAGTCCCAAAAAAGAAAATATTCATTGTTGGGATATGAGATGAAAGACAAGTTGGAGAAAACTCCTGAAGCTACAGCAAGGAGCCCTTCTTCTGTTCTGAATCCCCCTTCTTCGTTAAAGAGAAGAACAATCAGAGATTACTTTCTGTCAGCCTCATAAGGAAAGGAATACTGATCGAGTACATAATATTCATTATGATTTATGAATCTGTAACGTTACAACAAGTTTTTGTTTACTAATACCATGAATGCCAAACTGTATACTGTTTTAGCAACTTCAATAGTCAGATTCCGATTGGAACCAAGAGTTGATAGGTATAATTATCAAGAGCTTCAGTGATATTGGCTCCTAGTACTAGACAGTGGAACCAACTCACACTCCCTTCTTTCTTTCTCAGTTGTAATTTCTTATGCCCAGATAGTTTAGCTTTGCTAGTAGTTCCCTAACCCCTAATTATAAGTGTGAGAAGTACTTCAGTAGTGGTCTCTACTGGCATCTCCCATTTAATCCATTGTTTGCTAGGGCTTCTATGATTTTCCTAGCCTTTGCTTGATCATATGATAAGCCTTCTTCAAATAAAATACACTGTATTTTGAGATCAATATTTTTTAAGTTGTTCCATGGTGGCCATTTTGAGTGAGCTTTTGTTTTCTAGTTTGAAGAAAAATTTAGGGCTTTTGAGGAAATTCCACTTGAGAGTTCAAGGTTTCAAATAGAGTTTGAATGACGAAGATGAACTCCTTTTATATGAGGAAATTAAAGTGGGTCGATTTTTTAATATAAGTATATAATATTATAAAATTATCCTCATTAAAAGCTTCAAGACTTGTAATGGTTTTACATGGCTAAGAGTATATTTGCCTCGCAAATTATGCAGTGGACTCGTGTCCATTGTGGACACGAGTCCAAAACGACGTCGTTTTTAGGGAAAACGCGTCATTTCAGTTATTTTTATTTTTATTTTTATTTTTGTCTCGCCGTTAACGCCGTTAACGGCGTTATTCGTTTGTGCCATTATGAATGTACAATTATGTGATTATGAATGTACAATTATGGAATTATGAATGTATAGTTATGGAATTATGAATATAAGTTATAAAATTATGAACACATAGCTCTGACATTATGAACTTACAATTATGAACATATAGTGATAAAATTATTAACACAGAGCTCTAAAATTGTGAACATCGAGCTTTGAAAATTATGATTTTACAGTTATTGCATTATACAGTTACAGAATTATGAATGTACAGTTATGCAATTATGAATGTACAGTTATGAAATTATGAACACAGAGCTCTGACATTATGAACTTACAATATGAACATATAGTGATAAAATTATGAACATAGAGCTCTAAAATTATGAAGTTACAGTTATTGAATTATGAATGTACAGTTATGGAAGTATGAATGTACAGTTATGGAATTATGAACATAGAGCTCTGACATTATGAACTTACAATTATAAACATATAGTAATAAAATTATGAACATATACTCCTATAACGAAGCGGTCTGAAATTAAAAAAAGAAAAGAAAAAGAAAGATAACAGTGCGTAATGTCACTGTTACCCCGGGTCCATCGCATAACGATTGTATTTGCCTCATCATAATTTAATACACAATTGAAAGTAAATTAGAATTGTTTAATGGGTGTTTGCGTTTTTTCATGTCCATACATTTATGGGCTGTTTGGTTCACAGAATAGGCCTAGAATGGCATATCATTCACAGTAATAGGCCTATTCCTCTGTTTGGTAACCACTTGTATTCCCAGGAACATTATTTCCAGGAATGATCTATTCCCCTTGCAAGGGGAATAAAGATTCCTAGGGGGGCCTTGGTATTAGGCTATTCCTGAGTTATCAGGAATAGCCTAAAGTTTCTATTTTCTATTTTACCCCCCCCCCCCACCACCACCGCCACCCCACTAACGCCACCAACATCACCACCACCACCCCACTAACGCCACCAACATCACCACCACCACACCGTCGCCATCACTACCACCGCCGCCACCACCACTCACCATCGCCACCAGCACCATCGCCCCACCACCGCCACAACTGCCACCGCCCCACCACCGCTACAACCGCCACCGTCGCCACCACCGCCGCCACCACCACCACCACCACCACCATCACCATCACCATCACCGTCGTCGTCGCCGCCGCCACCACCGCCGCCGCCGCCGCCACCACCACCACCATAACATATTTTTATAAGGGTATTTATGTCTTTTAAAACACATTTCATTTCTATTCCTTAAATCAACCAAACACTGTAATATAATTCTTAAAGCATATTCTTTTTACTAACCAAACAATATAATACAATTCATATTCTATTCCTTACCTATTCCATCCTTATGGAATAGTATTCCTATTACCTCAAAATTCATTTCGTGAACCAAATGTGCTCTTAATGCTCTAAGACTAGAGAAATGTAGTTGAGGTTATTTGAGTTTTATTTTTCCCACTAGTAGTAGTAAATGGGAATTTTACCTTGTTACTTCATTTCCTTATTGTTAGTTACCTCTTTTTATATACTCCTTATTGTTGTTCTTTCTTGATTTCTTGACTTTTTGACAATAGTTGTTTATTGCTTCATCCTTTTATTGTCTGACCTTCGTATTACTAAATTGTTGATAAGTGCTAAATGCAAAGTATTTTTGGGTATATTTTAGAGTGGATTTGTGGCTAAATTGGTATGATTTGTGCTTTAAACGACCTAAATTAGTATAAATTGCATTGAAGCTATAATTTTAGAAACTTTTGCATTTTGAAGGGAAATAAGGTCATTTATAGGTTGTTTTGGTCAAGAATTGGAAAAAATAAGATGAAGTCCATTCAAGCACACGTACGAGCGTACCACTGCTCGTGCACCATTTCCATAACTGTACCCCAATTGGTGTGAGAGGGGATTACGAGCGTACCACTGCTCATACGTCATTTCCAGAATGGTACCCAGAAAATATGAGGGAACCAACCAGTGAGAAAATGGTACTTGGATCTATGAATCCCTTACGATATCATTGACCACAACATATAAATGTCAATAACAATTGTTCATTTCTAAGAACGTGAGGCCTCCTATTTCTTGCATTAACATTTTGTGAGTTCTACCTAACGATTTTACTCGAACACAGAGAATTAATGTCATCTTACCTCTAGGGTTACAAGTCATCCTTCCAATTGTGTCTACACTCGCTAAGGATATCTCTATCTCAAAGTTCATGCACCAATCAAGAATTCAAAAAGCTAGCAATTATTGACTCAAGAACAACAACGAAACACAATTGAATCAAAGGAAAACAATTATTAATTTGCAAGAAACAATCAAGAACGAAGTCTCTTCCTAGGGTTCACTATAAATCCAAGTACTACAACAACTAGCTAGCCTCTAAACATGGAGGCAAACACAACGAAATGAAAGAAATGATAAGAAAGTTGTAAAGCATAGAAAAGCCCCTTGAATCGTGGAAACCCCTTGTTTTCAAGCCCTTCCATGGTGTAAGAGTGTCTTCTTAATAGTGGTTTTTGCCCACAAGAATGTCCTGAAATGTTTCTTGAAGCCTAGGGTAAGTCCCTCAAAAGGGTTAAAAATGTTGTTTAAATAGATTCTAGGAAATTGACACGTGGCTTGATTTTTTCCAATGTTTTTCTTCATGTTTTACACCAAATCTTCGAAAACTTTAACCACTAAAGTTGTAGAGAGATCTCTTATCTTTCTAGGGACACTTAAATCACCTTAATTGGACTTCATACGAAATACATATGGCCGAAATACTACTAGCATGTAGAAAGATCGTTTTCCTGAGCGCGTCAAAATTTATTAGCCTTTTTTTTTTTTTTTTTTTTTTTTTTTTTTTTTTTTTTTTTTTTTACCCTTATTTGTCCCGAATCTCTTAAAAATCTTAGCATGAAAGTTATAGAGAATACTCATATATATCTTTCCATAGACACTTGATTCACCTCAATTATGCTGTAGGTGTATGAAAGAGATATAACAAAAAATATTATTAGCATGTCACAAATTGCATTTTCTGCCATATTTTCTAAGAAATTCTTTAAAAAGAAGAAGAAGAAGAAGAAGAATGAATTGAATACCATATTCCACCAAACTAAATGAGATACAAGCAAACTCATTATAAATATGATATTAGAAATAAGTGTAATTTATCATTTATCAACTTATAACGTCGCACATATAACTTCGGTTTTTTTGCAAAACCGGCGTCAAAACAACAAATAAAATTATATATATATTTTTTAAATTATATAACGTCGGTTTTATTATAAAACCAATTTCGTATATCAAAAATATTTTTTTTTTTTTATAATTTACGACGCCTGTTATGTCAATAACCGACGTTGTATCATGCATTTTTTTTTTTTTTTAAAATTTTCATATACGACCTCGGTTACTTATTTGTAGTGGGCATTGGATGCTGTCATGCTGATGACGATTTGTCATCTACTATATGAAATTTATTGGGTTGATTCAATTGGTTTCGAGCCACAGCCCACATGAGGACATTAAAGAGACACGGGAAACATATGTAAATTTATAAATAATTAATATTCCGTAGTTATTATTAATATAGTGATGTCAAGTACTTACATATATTTTATGTCTTATATTAATAGGTGTGTCAATGCAACAAGCATGTTGAGTGGAAAGAAACAAAGTCGTCCACCAAAATGGATTACATGTTCGGTAAATACTTCATACACTTAGCTAGGGGAAGAAGGGGAAAAATCACAATTAGCTAGGTTTATATTATTTAATTTGGGGAAGTAATCGGCAGGTCAAAGCTGCGCTCTAAACAACAAACAATATAAAATGTCATTTTTACTCTTCATTTTAACACCCACTTAACGCTAAATCTAACGGAGGGCCATTTTGACTTAAAATTTAATAGTTGGAGGATCACTTTGGGTGCGATTAGAAGTCAAGGAACCAATTTGAAAAAAGGTCATAGTCAGAGGACCATTTTGGGACTTAACTCTTATTATTATTAATTACTATCAATTGTAGAATTTATTAGCTTGATTAATTGTGATATTTATCAGTCTGATTAATTGAAAAATTTATTAGTTTGAACAATGAATGTAAAATTGCACAGGTTTTAAAAATTGATGTGAATTGTAAAATTGCACAAGTTTTTATGGAAAATCATAAAATAAATTTAATAATTAAAAAATATAAACGACGTCATTTTTTTTTAAAAAAATAAAACTGACGTCATATACTAAAGTTAAATTTAATAAATAAAAAAAGAATGACGTCGGTTTTTAATAAAAAAACGGACGTCGGTTTGTTTGTTTGTTTGTTTGTTTGTTTTTTTTTTTTTTTTTTTTTTTTTTTTTTTTTTGTAAAAAACCGACGTCGTATATTTTTTAAAAATTTTTAAATAAAATATACGACTTCGGTTTTTTTTTTAAAACCAAAAACCGACATCGTATATGTTTTATTTAAATTTTTTAAAAAGTAAACGACGCAGGATTTTTTTTTTAATTAAAAATCGATATCGTTTATTTATTTAAAATTATTAAATTAATATACGACGTCGGTTTATGTTTTATTTAAAAAATATACAGCGTCGATTTTATGTTTTATTTTAAAAATTAAAAAAATATACGATGTCGATTTCTTTTACGTATGCTAGAATGATGTCGAAAAAAAAAATTAACGTTAAAAGTGTCAAAAGATTGATGTTAAAAGTGTTATTTGTAGTAGTGTAGATTACTAACTTACCCAAGAACTCGGGTTCATATACTTATTACAAATACAATGATTCAACAATAATACACAATAATTTAAAATCCCTAAATCACTAATATTTTACAAAAAAAAAAAAAAAAAGCAAGAATAAATTAACAATTATTTGTTATTATTTTTTTTATTATATAAGAGGGAGGGAAAAACCCCAAAGAAAGGCCTAGCTAGCTATCATGCCACAAAAATTTAAACTAATGAAAACTGGCCATACATCAACTACAATGCCATATTGTGTGGATTAAGTATTTCTTAAATGTGAAAATTGAAAAAAAAAAAGAAAGAAGGAATACTCCGAATTAAACAACAAAAAAGAATATTTTCAAAAAAAAAAAACAACAAAAAAGAATGAAGGATTGTGACGACCCAACTTGGAATAGAGTGTTATTTATAAACTAAAAGTGAGCTACGATCAATAATCGGCACCCCAATGATTAGAAACAATTGTAAATTATTGACTTGTCATTATTATATTCCCCAACGTACTTTTGGGATCCCTATAAGAGATGTATCAAATCCAACCTAAATTCAGCAGGCCGGCGTGCCAAACTACAATGGAAGTCTCTCATACGCTACAAGATAAGGGCGTCCACCCCGCCCTTTAATACTTTTATTTATACTATATAGCAACTGAATCTATGAAATTTCCTAGCTAGCTACTCGTTTCAATCAATTATCAATTTCTTAGGCATGGTTCCATTCTGTCACCTTTTCTTAAATTATATATATATATATATATATATATATATATATATATATATAGGCTTCGAATCTGGTGCACCCCCTCTAATAGATGAGACCACGAGGCCTCCTAATATCCATTGATTCAATTTCCATCCATGGTTGAGATTATAAGAAATTAGGGTAGTAATTAAGGACATTTACCAATGTAAAGGTTATATTAGTAATTGTAATTCTAATTTATTTATGGACATAATATTATTGGAATGTGGAGCATTATTTTAGGGATTTGTGGATGGAAATTAATAGTTTCAATTATTACAAAGGTTGAAGAAGTGAACGTGGTATGGACAATGCTAAAGGAGAAAATGAAGCGGTGGGAGAGCAGGAACAACACTAGAGCACACCGGTAAGTGCATTCACATGTCAACGTCTGTGCATATACTGAAGAATGGGGTTTTTCCCCCGGTGGGGGTGGGAGGGGTGTGTGGTTGTTGGACGAAGTAGTAGTCCATTGACATGCGTAGCGTGTTCTTGTTCAGGTGGGTGCGTACAGGGTTATTTGTTTGACCGATAGGATGACGGGATGATGCGTAAACAGCAAATAGTATGTGCGTAGACATCCCATCCATTTGTTAATTTGTAATGGATGGATGAGATTGAATAAGGAATATAATGTAAATAAGGACATATTTTAAATAGGTGGGTTTGGATTGTAACACGGGTAGGTGATGCTGTTTTGGATTGTAAATTGATTTTGAACGTCGGTTTGTGCATTGTGGACCTACGCGTGTGCATACGAAACATTTAACGCATTTGTTATTGTGTTTTGAACAATTAATATGTAACGGGAACATGAAGCAATTGGGGGGTTTTTGTTTCTGATTTTTATTAAAAAGAAGAATGCAAAAGCAGTTGGGTAATGGGTAGACTATTGGTGTGTGCGTGCGTTTAAATTGGCATGTGCATGTTGTAGATTAAGGGGGTTTGGAATTTGTTTGTTTTTCATTTTGTATCCAAAATAATTATTATAAAGGGATGTGCGTGTAATGATATTGTTAGTTCATTTTGAATGAATTAGACGGTATAGGTATTATTTGGTTGGTCTGCTATGAAACGTATTTTTTATAGACACTAGTGTGTGCGTGTATGTTGGCAGGTTTGTGCACCGTATTGAACATTTAAATAACACACTGCATTACATTACAAAAAGGGTCGGGGTAGTCGTATTAAGGGCATTTGGGTGGAAACATGGCAGTATGTATGCTTGTGCAAGATGTAAGAAGCGGTAAACATGGAAGAAGCTGTCCAAAATCAAGACTGTATTATGGATGAATCACAAAACGGCTCTAAGATTTGGGTTACGGAATGCGACCCATCTATAAAACCGGCCGTGGACCATGTGTTTGCTACATTGAAAGAAGGTATCGCATACTACAAAACGTATGCTTCCGTGGTTGGATTCGATGTGCGCAAAAGTTCCGACCCAAAGAACAAGCACGGCATCATCCTGAGAAAGAAACTAGTATGTAATCGTGAAGGGTTTACAGCCCCGGGAGGTCATCATGTAGCTCCATAAAGTGGACCATGTCCTCCAAAGCTCCAGCTAACGCATCGGACTTCTCAGCATATATCGTAGCCACAGTCTGCAACATTAAAGCATTGTGTTCATATTACAATGCATCCACCCCTTTACATCCCGCTGTTTATACTATAATGCATTAACCTCCTACCTCATACGCACATAGCATACTTGTAAAAAAAAAAAAAAAAAAAAAAAAAAAAAAAAAAAAAACAGCAAGCTACATTACCAGCAGGAATCCAACCTCATTGCAAAAAAAAAAAAACCCCATTACGAAACAAACACAAATCGAACCCCATTACGCACAAACCCATACTAATTAAAGTTACACCATGTTTACACTGTAGTGCATTCACCGCCTAACCCCTACGCACATAGCATACTTGAAAAAACAAATTGAACTATTTTGCCAGCAAAAATCTAACCTCAGCATAATAAAAAAAAAACCCCAATACAAAACAAAACACACACAGACCAGTTACAATACCATTAGCATGACCACCAACCCCCTTCCCCCCCCCCCCCCCCCCCCCCCCCCCCCCCCCCCCAAAAAAAATGCACTAATCACAGACTATGTACGCACAAACCCATAGTAAATAAAGCTACAACAAGGATATACTATACTGCATTCACCTCTAACCCCCTAGGCACATAGCGAAATTGGGAAAAAAAGATATACACAGTAATACCAACAAAAATCCAACCACATCGCAAAAAAAAAAAAAAAAACATTACGAAACAAAAACAACCACGGACCCGGTACAAAACCACTAGTACGACCACCATCACCACCCCCCATAAACAAGCGGTATGCATTCACCGTAATACACAACACCAAAAATGAAACACAGACAGACATTAGTTTGTGTGTTCACGTGTGCGTCTACTAACAACAGTCTGTGCATTCTGGGTGCCTATTTTGTTTAGTTTTCAATTACTTAGTTTAAATTATTAGTTTAATTTTACAAATCCAGTAGGCATGTTTCAATATTTTTTAGCAGTTGCTGGTACTCTTAATAGTTGTAGTAAGGACGTAATGGTGAATGGATGGAGGGGCTTTAAAGCATTTTAAAGCAGCCACACCGTAACGCACCAACCAAGGGCATAAAACGCACACAGTAGACCACGAAAAAGCACATGAAACATATAATTATCATCCGCTGCGAATGCCAAAGATAAATCACAGGAACCACAAAACAAAAAGAAAAAAAAAACATATAATTATGCCCAGCCATGAACACCAAAACACCACCAATGCCCAAAAACCCCAAACCACCACCAATGCCCAGCCACGAACACCAACCTCCCGACCAGTTCGAGAAAAAAAAACCAGATTGCAACCCCCATAAACCCTAACCCGAAAAACAGAAACCACCCACGGACACACTAGCACCAACCACCAAACCCTAAGTACATCGACATCGCAAAAACAAAACTCCCCGATGATAACAGCCCAGAAAAAACACACAAACCAAGAACTTCAAACACACAAGAAATCGAAAATCCTAAACCCCAATCCACTACCCTTCGCTACCGTAACAAACCCACCAAAATCTGGGAAAAAACACCAGAAAACAACAACAAAATTAAAAAAAAAAAAAGGCGATAGATAGTACCATAAATTGACGAAGATGAGATACCCCTAAGCCTCATAGACTGCCTCCTGCTAGACCCATTCATGGAGACACTCGGCGAGGGAGAATGGTTCGAAGATTGGTTGTTCAGAGAGACAGAGAGACGGGAGGAGGCGATGAGAACAAGAGGAAATCAGAAGAATTTGGGAAAGTGATGCGAAATACTCACGCAGATTCCCAGGCGAAATTAAATACATGCTATAATAAAAGCCAATGCGAAATTACAAAACAAGCCCTAATATCCTCACAAAGCTGATGCACGTGGCAAAAAAGCCCAAATCATCTGGACCATTTATTTAAACTAATTAAGGGTCAGAAAAGGTGCTCACGAGCTCATCTGCCAAGGGGGTGTGCACCGGATCCAAAATCTATATATATATATATATATATATATATATATATATATATATATTAGAACAATGCATCTTATAAAAAGTGATCATTAATTTCAGTTAGAGGTATCAAAAGGACGAACTAGTCTGAGGTCCAATCGATGCCTAACCGGCAAATTATAATGTGGACCGTGGTCCACAATGCATTGTGGTCCAGATATCAAAACGGAATCGTTTCTTTTAATGAAAAGAAATGGCACTTGTTCCGCGCCGCCCGCAAAAAGCAACTTTTTTTTAAAAAAAAAAACCGCAAAAAGTAACTTTGATTGTATAACATATTCAGTTTCATTTTGTATACACTGCAGTTTCATTTCAACACAACTACAGTTTCATTTCGATATAACTATAGTTTAATTCGATATTATACACTCAAATATATGAAACTGTTATTCAGTTTCATTTTATATACACTATAGTTCCATTACAACACAACTACATTATCATTTCGATATAACTACAGTTTAATTGCACAATATACCCTCAAATATGTGAAATGTTATTTAGTTTCATTTTATATACATTGCAGTTTTATTTCAACACAACTACAGTATTATTTTAATATAACTATCGTTTCGCTGGACAATATACACTCAAATATATGAAATTGTTATTCAGTTTCATTTTGTATGCACTGTAGTTTCATTTCAACACAACTACAGTTTCAATTCAATTCAATTGCAGTTTCATTTGATAAGATAAAAATAATACGTGAAGCAGTGTCAGTTTAGATACACTATAGTTTTATTTGGTAATTAAAACACAAAAAATACGCGCTCCGTTAAGCTGTAACGGCTGCCGTTTCTTTACTTAAAGAAACGACGCCGTTTTTGGACCATGGCCCAGAAAGCTTTGTGGACCATAGTCCACGATATAATTGCTAATGCCTGATACACTATAGTTTTATTTGGTAATTAAAACACAAAAAATACGCGCTCCGTTAAACTGTAACGACTGCCGTTTCTTTACTTAAAGAAACGACGCCGTTTTTGGACCATGGCCCAGAAAGCTTTGTGAACCATGGTCCACGATATAATTGCTAATGCCTAACCCATTTGGGCTTTTCCATCTCAGTCCATTTGCTGCAAAGGGTGGATTAGCAATCATTATGCTATGGACTCGTTGTCCAGCATACATTGTGGACACGGATTGAAACGACGACGTTTCAATGTAATGCATTAATGGTGCCGTAAGTGGCACCGTTATCTTCCACCAATTATTTTTTTTTAATAAATTTCAGAACCTGACTTTCGTCACGATTAAGCATCCATTTTCGCGGGTTTCCTGTCGATCAAACTTCCATTTCTTCTTCGCAAAAAGCTCGGTTATGAATGTAGAGTTATAACATTATGAACATACAATTTAGACATTATGAATGTGGAATTCTGTAATTTACAAATTGTGAATATAGAGTTATAAGATTATGAATGTAGAGTTATAACATTATGAACATACAGTTCAGACATTATGAATGTGGAACTCTGTAATTTGCAAATTGTGAAAATAGAGATATAAGATTATGAATGTAGAGTTATAACATTATGAACATATAGTTCAAACATTATGAATTTACAGTTAGAGAATTATGAATGTACAATTATGAAATTATGAACACAGAGCTCTGCCTGCCAAACAAACGAATAACACCGTTAGCGGCGAAACAAAATCATTTTTTTTTTTAATTGGAATGCCGCCGTTTTCCCTTAAAATGACAATGTTTTGGACTCGTGTCCACAATGCATGGTGGACACGAGTCCACAACATAATTTGCGGTGGATTAGGATTAACCCGTTGGCAAAAACTAGTGTGAGACAGTGTCCGTGAGACGGGTCGAGTCAAGATCAAATGTAATATTCATACAGAAAAATATAATACTAATAAGGAATAAAATATTTATTACTTATACGGAAAAATGTAATACTTTTACATTTTGATTTAAATGTATTACATTATATTTTTTCCTCAAAAGTATTATATTTTCCTTTATAAGTAACAAACACTTGTCAACATTACTTATAAAAGAAAATGTAATACTTTTACATCAAAATGTGAAAATATTACATTTGTCCTCAAAAGAATTACATTTTCTCTTATAATAAATAAGTAATAAACACTTTATTCCTAATTCCTAATAAGTATTACATTTTTCTATTTAAGTATTTTATTTTTATATTAGGCAGATCCGACCCAACCTGCCTCACGGATAATGATCGTCCGTAAGACGGTCTCACACAAGTGTGGTTATATATATATATATATATATATATATATATATATATATATATATATATATTTGAACTTTATATAAATAACTTTTTCAACCTCTTTGCTATTCTATTCGCAATAAGCGTATATAAAAGTTAAAAACATGATAATAATCATATCATGGCTTGCTTTCTTCAATCATGAAATTTGACGCATGATTTCCACAATCATAGAATATTTTTAGTTTTGGTACAATGATAGATTGATAGATTCTAGCTTTTATTTATTTTATTAATGCAAATATAGTAGTAGCACTTAATGCGAGGCACATTAATGTAGTCCCAAAAGAGCATACGTTTCCACATGCCAAGAATCTAAATTTTATGTCTTCATGTGCTAGCTCAATTGATTGTAAAAGTAAAATTTATTACAAGAGATTAAGGATTGAATTTCATTAATAAAAGTGTGGGAGCAAATCTTTCAAAATAAGGAGCTTTATGTACACAAAAGTAAAAGTCTACCATCTGTTGGTTAGTTGAGTATTATGCAAACTTGACTACTAAAATATGCACTTCACAGAATTTTTCAAGTTTGCACACTTGAGTTATTTGTCCTCTGGCTATTTTTAAAATTTCTCTATTGTTTGGATTTACAAGATATATTGATTGTAACATTGTTGTAGTCTTGACATCTTTTCAATGCTTCAGGTGTGGCACGATGTTCTATTGCCCTACATTAACATTTTTAATAATGAGTTTTAAGTAACTACGTAAGATAATGATATAATTACAATTTACATATTATTATCAGTATAAAAGCATACAAGTCGATTAGGTGTTCAACTCGAGGTACTTTTGGTTCTACCATTATTGTTGAATGAGATCTCATGGATAGAGAAATTCATAGTTTATTTCATGAATAAAATTAGATAAGGTAGTAAAATTTTATAAATGTTAAATCATCTTAATAAAAAAAATACGATTTACCTTTAAAGTGAACATCAGTGATGTAGTCCAGAGATATACGGGATACTTTTGTCGCTTCAATTTCTTGGGTTATTTGAAAATACCCTCTTTGTCTACAAATCATCCCCAAGTAGTTAATGGCCCTGTTTGGTAAAAAATTGGCCTATAGGCCAATTTTGGCTTATTTGACCACTATTAATTGTTTTATTTAGTTAAAATATCAATATTAATGTTTGGTTAATTAGCTTTTTGCAACTCCAAAAGGCTAAAATTCAAAAAAATACTCCAAGCAACTTTTTCAATTAGCTTTTTGAGAAAAGAAATTATACTAAACAACTATCAGCTAACAGCTAATTTACCAAACACTTTTCTACAATCAGCTAATGTTATCAACTATTTATACCCTCTAATTAACACAATCAGCTAACAGCAAACAGATATCAGCTAACAGCCATTTTACCAAACAGGGCCAATATGATTGACTTTAAACTGTTTTTATGATATTAATAAAATACTTAGTAAATAAATATATAACATTAATTATTTGAATTATAACTTTGATATTAAATTACAAGATATTTTAAAAACAAGACAATGGACAATGTAGCGAATATAATTAATGAATTTGAATGGAAGGAATTTTTGCATTGTAGAAATAAAGACAATACAACTAATGAAATTATATCTCTTTTTTTAAATTTTGAAAATGAATAAATTTTTTTTAATAAAGACATTATGGACATCTAATTCTAAATTTGAGGCACAACATTCTCTCCTTGCTACAGTAAATGCCACCCAAAAATCTTCCTGCACTGTTTCAGTTATCTATTTTGTTCCTAATACAGTACTAAATACAGATGATTAATTTGTTTTAAAAACAAAATATAGGAATCAGATAGGATTTCACCTGCATTCAAGACTCACAATTTTTAACATAATGTATATTTAATATATTAAAAAAATGTACATTGTATTCAGAAAAAATATATTATTTGAGTACTAAAAGTACATTATTTTGTATAATATATATTTAATACACACATAATGTACGTTTAGTATATTAAATTGTACTTTTTGTTATGATTTACCTAATATTATGTGGACCATGATTCATACAATAATTTGCCACACTTGCTCATGGCGAATTTATAATTATTAAAAGATTTGAATATCATAATAGTATAGGATACGTTAAGTGAACAAATATTATAATTAGAATGAAATTCAATAGTAGAGAACAAAAATTGTAACCAAACATGCACCACCTTAAAGTGCAGTACTGATAACAGCATTACATTACACCTTCCTATTTTAATTACTTTAGGAATAAGGTTCAAATTAGCTACTAAATGAAACATGAAAGTACAATTTAGTTACTAAATGAAATAAAAAATGTAATTAAGTCACTCAAAATTTTAAATGTATGTAATTTCACCTAATAGTAAGTTAACATCCATCTAGCAGTTACATGTTGACATGGACGATAACTTGGAATTTTTTTTAATAAAAAATTTCCTTTTCAAATAAAATATTTAAAAATATAATTACTAGTTGCATAAAATAAAAAATAAAAATTATATATATATATATATATATATATATATATATATATATATATATATATATATATATATATTATACTTAATATACTGCTAGGCATCAAACAAAGAGCTATTATTTGTAATAGCAATTTGGGACGAAGAACAGTAACAATGTGCTACTGTTTGCAACACTAAATTGTTGTTGTGAACAGTAGTTCGCTATTTGTAGTAACTTGTTGTTTAAAAAAAGAAAAAGAAAAAATATATTATGAATAAGAGTTTTGTGAAATTACGCAAGAAAAATGGTTTTCAAAAATAAAAGAAGAAATGGAAAGGAAATATAGAAAAAAAAAAAAAAATCAAGTCATCACCCACGTCAACATGCAACCTTTTAGATGAGGTGTTAACCTGCTATCAAGTAAAATTATATACATTTAAAGTGTTGAGTAGCCTAATTACACTTTTTTTATGGGCCAATCTAAACCCTTCCATTACTTTATTAAAGTGCAAAACATTTTATACAAATGCAACTAGTATTTTGAGATTGAGCATAATTAAGGTAGCTAGCTAGCGTATGAACTACAAGTTGCGTACATGTCGGCAGGGAACAAGGGAATAGAGCAGTGTAAGTGAAAAGGATAGATACTTCAACTATAATCATTAGTTTATCTGTCCACTCATGAAAAATTGATATGCTATCTCTACTGCCATTAATTATTACTATTAGTATTATTATTTTTTACATGAAAAAGTATTATTGACTGTGTTCAATAATAGAACCCAACCACACCTACTGTATATAGCCCTTCCACAACTCCCAATCAAAGCTCTCTTAATAGGAAAATAGCAACTAACCCGCACATGTTTAGCTTAATGATTCAGTAGACAGTATTTGAAAAAAGAGATCAATATTTGAATTTTAATGGCAATAGTATGGAGTTATACTTAAAGTGGGCAGATCCCTTGTATGCATCGACATTTTGTCATGTCTGTTGAGTCATTGAGTCACCGTGATTTACATCCTCACAAATGCTCTGTCAGATCAAAGTGTAGAGGTCCTTGGAGTTGGGAATCACAAATTAATTGATTAAAAACTTTTAAAAAAAATACTTTTCGAAATTAATGATTATTCAAACATATTAGGAAATATGTAGAAATTAAAATGGAAGTACTTATACTAAAGTATCTCAAAAAGTAGTATTTCACCTTTCAAAATGTGTCAATGTGAGATTATATATTTGTAGAAGCAACCAATAAAGTATACATATATTTCCATGCGTTGGAATAAGTGAATTGAATAAGAATATTAGGTGGAGAAGTTGGCAAAGCTTTCATGATATACAAGTTTTGAAAGAGAAATGTTTCTCTTTTTTGTTTTGTTTTTTTTTTTATTTTTTATTTTTTATTTTTAAACTTGAAACAATAATTGAGTATATATAATATTGCTGATTAATAAAATGTATTTAATTTTATGATGGATAATATATAGTTCTAATTATACTTATTTTTTAATATTATCAACTCTATTATAGTGTATTATGGATCATGTGACCTTCACTCAAAGAGAACCACAAAAATGCCAATTGAGTACAAGGTGCTTGTCAATAATTATATCAAAAAAAATTACTCACAAATAATGAGACTAGAATACTACTTTCCCCTCACAATAATAAGGATGAAAAATATGACCATTATTCAAATTTAATAATTTTTAAGATATGGTATTGGAATTTTACAAACTAGGAATGGTATTTTAATTAATTTTTAAATGTTCTTCTTCCCTTAAATATTGTCAATACAATTCAAATCATATCATTTATAACAAAGGAATAATGTTCAATTGGGTCATCCAAATTATTGGACCATCCAACTCAAAAAGTTATAATTGGGTCTCTGAACAATCCAAAAGTATTTAATTGAACCAAAATTGACATGTTCTTCCGATTATTTTTGACGTGACGTTCATCTCAATAAAAAATATTATTTTAATAATTTCAAATAATATATATATATATATATATATTATTTGAAATTATTAAAATAATATTTTTTATTGAGAGGAAGGGGTGAGGTTTATATATATATATATATATATATATATATATATATATATATATATATATATATATATATATAAACCTCACCCCTTCCTGTCTTTATCTTCGCTTGGTCTTTGTCTCCGACCAGAGAAGAAAAAAACATTTTTATATCCGGCTTGGAGACAAAGAGAAACTCTTGATTTTTAACCCGAGACAACAAAGAATACGTCTTCATCTCTGGTGGCGAAGATGAACTAGGGGAGGGGTGGAGTTTATTTATTTATTATTTTATTTTATTTCAAATTATTTGACAATTATATTATACTATCATCTCGTTAATATATATATATAAACATTAACATTATGTAAGAATGTCTACTACATGTATTTCAGGCAAGGAATAATTGTAACATTTGTCCTCTTGGAGCACAGGAGTAAATAAGTTGGGCAAGCTAGGATTTGGCGGACAATATTATAAGAATATAGTAATATAGTATAGTATACAAAGCGGTGTTCACAGTGAGCATGGCCTAATAATTGTAGCCCGCCCTACTTATTATTCTGCCATTTCTTTGCTGCCTTTTGCTTTTCGTTCAATCTCCATTCCATCTCTCTCTCTCTCTCACACACACACACATTATCTTCACTTTTTGGATGTTCACTGTATTTGCAGGGTTCTACTTACTATCTGTCTCCTGCTTCTTCTAGGGTTTTCTTCTTTCAACCACCTTCCCAGTATATATCTCTCACACTTTATATATATACTCACAAAATTCCAGTCGTCTTTCTTAGCTAATGGATGCAAAAGTTGTGAATTGAAGCTTGAAGAATGAAGGGAGACAGCTTGGGAAATTCAACCGGGAAACCCACAGATTAAAGGTATAGTACTTGTTGATAAAGAAAGTCGATTCTTTTTTCTTATCTTAAATATTGTGTGCCTACTGAATCAGTAAGCTAAACTCAGCTCGTGCGGGCAAATCGAGTCTATTTTGGTCCTGGGCGGAATTGGACATTGGTGAGATAGAATAGAATTCTTAGAGCCAATTCTTGATTATTAATTGGATGGGTACAAATTATTATATATATTGAATGAGCAAATAATAGCTTATTGGGTTAATAGTTTTGGTAAAGAAACATCAATTAATATAATCGATCTCGATAACCCAACGAGATAGCTCAAATGGCAAATAAACTCTCTTTGTAACACAAAATTTTGGGAGAATCCTAGTTCGGTTCTCCCTGAACCAGCTTCCGTGTCTCTAGAAGCGAGTGGGTATTAGTCGGGTGAACCGTAAAACGAACGGGAAAAGATCCAGAACACGTGGTGGTTTACACCAAAAAGAAAATAATCGATCCCAATGAAAGCTAAGGGTTGAGTAGTGAGTTTAGGGTAGTAGTAGGAAAAGTCTAGTTTTACGGAAATTTGCAGGTGGAATGTCGGATGGTTTGTGCTTTGTTTTGAGACAGCAGAAACATAAAGGCTTAAACAGCGGAACTAATAAGTTCACATGCCTTATATAGCCCTCACCTGTTTAATTTGTACTACTGTGTTTAATTGTGCTCCTAGATATATTGATAACCTAGGTATATACGACAATGTCGTCCATGTTTATGTATGTGATCATCAAAATTTTCAATTTAAACTTCTGTCTATATATACCAAATTTAATGGAAAATTCAATTAACTAGCTAGAATTATTTGAATTTATTAATTAGATAGCAGTTTGCATTTGACACGATCCGAATTGAGTAATAACAAGTTTACTGATCAAATAATTTTATGAATTGGTATTGTATAGTATGTGATTGTATTCAATTATGATCTATCGTGTAATATTTCTTTTTGTGCATGTTATAAGCAATCTAGATTGATTATATTGATCGATCCGGACGAGATGTCGTCTTCGAGCAGTAGCTATTCCAACCCGCCATGTGCCGCGTGCAAGTTCCTGAGGCGAAGATGCCAGCCGGGCTGCGTCTTCGCGCCCTACTTCCCTCCAGAGGAGCCACAGAAGTTTGCGAACGTGCACAAAATCTTCGGGGCGAGCAACGTGAGCAAACTCCTGAACGAAATCCAGCCTCACCAGAGAGAAGACGCGGTGAACTCTCTGGCCTATGAAGCCGAGGCGCGGCTCAAGGACCCCGTGTACGGGTGCGTTGGGGCTATCTCGGTCCTCCAGAGGCAAGTCCTCCGGTTGCAGAAGGAGCTGGACGCGACCAACGCGGATTTAATGCGATACGCTCGCAACGAAATGTCCTCGTGCGGGCATGGATATCACCCCACTCCAGATGACAATAACAACATGAATAGTTATCAAATGTATAATCAACAAAGGAGCAGCAGCAGCCAGTATGGGAGATCCGTTTATGGCCAATCTTATGGAATGCCCAATTATTCTTCTCAGTGGACTAACAGTTCTTCTGGAGACCATAACCCAGAGGGTGATTGAATTATATTGTTCCGTGTAAGCTAAGCTTCTATTTGGCTTAGGCAACTTAATAACCTTAATTAAGGTTAAATAAGCTAAGCTAGCTAGGTATGCAAATTTACATGCATGTCTAAACTGGATGGCATCACTGCAGAGATGATGAACAATATATATAATATAATATGATATATTGTTTCCGTATGTAATTAATTAAATGTAGCACCTCCACTTTTAAGGAGCTGAACTAATCAGTTATTGTAATTGGTTGTGAATGTGTTGGAAGTTCTTATTATATAGTACAGTACACTTTTACTCTTCTCTCTCTCTCTCTCTCTCTCTCTCTCTCTATATATATATATATATATATATATATATATATATATATATATATATATATATATATATATATATATATATATATAGGATCACATTCAAATGAGAACGGTACGCCCAAGAGAGAACTTAGAATGCATGACATCCGTCTACGTGTCCAGATCTAATGGATGAGAAATACTGATTTTTTTTAAAAAAAAACACGGTGTCGGTTTTGTAAATAATTGAACATCGAAGTGCAAGTAAAATGTATTACAAGTGCAAGTAGCATTTTCATATAGTTCACCGAAGTGCAAGTAAAATGTATTACCGATGCAAGTAAAATTAACACTGAGCATCAATACTAAGTGCACCTAACGTTATAACTAGTTGCACCTAACGTTATAATTAGTTGCACCTAAGTGCACGAATGTTAACAAGGTCAATTAATTGCACTTGTAAGTGAAAATAAATGCACTTGTAAGTGATTTTACTTGCACTTTTATTAAAATTATATCTGATTCATTGATTTGGATACGTGGACAGCTGTAAATCAGTAAATGGTTCTTTATTTCTCTCTTGGGCGGTTATTCTCATTAGAGTATTAAGAATAAGTGCAAATGGAAAAGAAATTGTTAAGAATAAGTATAATATATTTTGATAATTCTCCCAATAACATCTACAATTAAATTAAAGTTAAATTACATATAAAAAAACAGTGTACAATAAAATTAAAACTATTAAAAATTTAGATAACCTACCAATTTGTTCTTTATCATTCACACCACATGATATTAAAGCATCAAAAGCACAAAACATTAGCTTAGGAAAACCATACCTCTGGTGAGACTCCACAATTGTTAGATGATTAAACTTGATTATGTATCAATGTTGAGTCGTTTTGTATTTATAGAAGTTTGAAATCACCAGAAAGTTTTTCACTGCATACACTTTACCTTCTTTAACACAAATGCTAAATTTTGACACATATTCCTTTAGAATATTTGCATGAATGTACGTCCCTTTAAAAAAAAAAAAAAAAAAAAAAAAACAAAACAAAACAAAACAAAACAAAATGTAAAGGTTCTTCCCTAAAAGTACATACATAAATTAGTAGAATAAGAAGGACTTTACCTTAGTCATGAAATAGACATTCTTGACTCTTGATGACATTAATATTTCTACCTTCCGGCACTAGGCATGTATGTTCTTACCAAATGAAGCCTTATAGCCATTCTTGTATGATCTGGACAGATATTCTTTGCTAAAATGTAAATAATAAATAATCAATGTATCAATGCACAATCAAAATGTACATTTCGCCTATCCCAAAACGACGTTGCATCATTTGGGCAGAAAAATGCAATGATTTCATTGCCAAAAGTTATGGATTTATTATATAGGAAGATGTGTGTTTCATTCCATATACATAATCAGTTAGTCACAAATGCATAAATGAACATTGCATAGTGCATAAAAAGTGGTTGATATATATATATATATATATATATATATATATATATATGAACTGAAGTTGTTTTTTAAAATGAATTGGTCTGTACTAACTGGCAGGTACATGTCATGATTCCCCCTGAGTTTCTGATACCCAAAATCTGTTTAGAAAATTAGAGCTGCCCTCATGCTTCAAGGCAAGAAGAAACGACAGCCGGCCATCATTAAATTGAAGTGAAAAGCCTGATGATCCACTGTTGTCGTGTGTACACCACCTGACACTTGATTGTAGCAAACAAATTAAATCAAATGTATGTTTTGGAAATATCATTCATTCATTCTCACAAACACATTAATTTGAGCTCAACACTACACTGAGCCATTGAGTTACCGTGATTTACATTCTCCCAAATGTTCTATTAGAGTTAGGGTTGTGGATTCAATTTTTTGAGAGAAGGAAAGACTAATTATGACCCGCATAGGCAGCTTAAATTGTTCTCGATGGTAGATTGTGAGTAAGGAAACACTAATTGCACCGTACGAGCTTAATTCACTAATCCAGTAAGCAATAATTGAGGGAAGAGAATAATGTTTGAAATTCAGCAATGACAGTATGTGAGTTATGTCCAAAGTGGACAGATCTCCTGTGCGTAGCGGCATTTAATCATGTCGGTTGAGTCACTGAATTACCGTGATTTATATCATCTGAAATGCTCATCGGATTAGAATGTAAGAATCCTTAAAATTGGAGATTCAACCTTTTAAGAAAAGAAAAGACTAATTAATTATGACCGGCAGAGACATCTTAAATTGTTTGTAGATGGTAGGTTGTGGGCCCGCAATGAAAAACTAATTGTTACCCACAGGTAAGGTGAACCATATGCTTAATTTTTTTTTTTTTAATTTTGTTTTTAATACATTACCATATATGCTTAATAAAAACTAAAAAGTCGTAATCAATAATATAATGTTGTCAACGAACCGTATCCCCACTTTAGATTCAATGAACTAGCTTTCTAAATGTCTTGTATTCACCATTAAACATGTAACATGTCTGCATTCTGTAGAAAATATTAAAAAATTTAAGAGTGATCATTTCATTTTATAAATATATGTGGAGTTCATCCTTAATTTGAATCAGTCAAATTAAAGTAGATTCGAGTTATTTTAATTGAGATCGGACAAAAAATTTATAACATTATACGCTCAAAATTACTAATAAATCAATTCTCAAAGGGCACCATTTGAGTTAGAAAAATATAGATGAGTTTCTCCCGGGCTCAAAATGAGAAAATATAGGCCGTGTTTGGTAAAAAATTGGCCTATAGGCCAATTTTGGCTTTTTAATCACTATTAATTGTTTGATTTAGTTAAAATATCAATATAAATATTTGGTTAATTAGCTTTTTGTAACTTCAAAAGGCTAAAATTCAAAAAGTTACTCCAAGCAACTTTTTCAATTAGCTTTTTGAGAAAAGAAATTATACCAAACAGCTATTAGCTAACAGGTAATTTACCAAACACTTTTCTACAATCAGCTAATGTTATCAACTATTTATACTCTCTAATTAACACAATCAGCTAACAGTAAACAGCTATTAGCTAACAATCATTTTACCAAACAGGGCCATAATAAATTAATTATTAACCGTACCCCCTTAATAGGTTAGTAAATTAATAATAATATATCTTAGCTGCTATACTAGTCTGTTGTAGTACATACATGATTATTTGAGAATTGAAGGAGGAGATGTGTACAGTTGATTGTGCCCCCACCAAAAGGGGAAAGAAACATACATAACCTCAGTTCGTTGGTGTGAGTTGATATGTATTAAGTTTCAACCATGGAATTGAAGCTTTCGGTCATATATCTATCTGATCTGATATGAGTGGCTGGCCTGTTGTTATTATCAGATCAGAGGAGTCAAAAGCTTTTTAGGATTTGAGTGGAATCATTAGTATGATATGGTGGCTGATGGATGGTATAGGTGGCGGAGGTCGGTGAAGGGTCAAATTCAACATCATGTGATTAAAAAATTGTTGGGGGGAGGTCTGAGGGTTCAAGTTTAACACTCAAATTTTGAAAAAATGTGGTGATATAAGGAAATAAAATTGTGTTTTCACTACTAGGGTTTGATCCTAACATCTGATATCACCTACCAGTTATCCTAACGCACACATACACAACTCCATCCCCTGATGGATGGTATACTGGACGGAGGTCGGTGAAGGGCCAAATTCAGTACCATGTGACTAAAGGATTGTTGGGTGGAAGTCTGAAAGTTTAAGTCCATCACCCTGATTTTGAAAAAATGTGATGATATAAGAAAATAAAGTTCTGTTTTCGCTACTAGGGTTTGATCCTAACAACTGATATCACCTACTAGCTATCCTAACACACACATATATAATCAAATGAAACTACCTCTTCAAAAATGCACAAAAGCTACTACACGAATGCATATATATAAACTAGATTGTGTACAACTCACTCAGCATAAATATATATAATATATCATATGTGCATTCGTGTAGTAACTTTTGTGCATTATATTCAGAAGGTCTCACAGAATAAGTGGATGCACTTGATCATTTGCGCATACATATGCGTCTGTGTGTGTGTGTTATAGACTGTTTCCATTTGCTGTTGCTTGCGAGTTTTTTGGCATCTTCATTAATGAAGCATGTCATTGTCCTCGCGTATTACAGTAAATTGTACAGAGAGCTAGCTAAGCTAGGCTTGTAGGATCAGAAAATATTGTTCTACCATGTGATGGAACATGAAGCTACAGAATACAGATTTACTTATTCCATCCATCTTGTTGGTTTCTCCTCTTTCTATCCTTTCTACTGGCTCTATGTCTGGAGATGGAATAAATGTGTGAGACGACTCACTCACTAGTCACTATGCATGACAAAATACATACGTTGATTGATAAAAGTTTTACTACATTCACTCTCTATTTTTACTTTTTAGTGTGTCAATGAATGATTAGTTGTCTTCATCTCATGAGTCTCAAAAAAAATGTCAATATTAAAATTTGGTAAGAAGAAATAAAAGTTAGGAGTATAATTTGAAAGTAAAAATGATATTTTTCATTTGATAATCGTACACTTGAGAGTGCTGCAGTACAGTGCATGATTATATGTTAGAATATTGAGACTAGTAGCAGACCGGCTAGCCGTCAAGATTGCAAAAGGCGCTAGGTAGGCGTTGCTGCCCAGATGACTTAGTAATTTAAAGAAATATAATAATAATAATAATAATAATAATAATAATAATAATAATAATAATAATAATAATAATAATAATAATTCTTTATATAATAAAGCTATATGGTTTGAGAAATAATTAATGTTACAATTAATGCCACAACATCCTTTATTATAAAAAAAAAAAAAAGCACAACATTTAAAAAATAAAATAGCTATATATTATATAATCATATAAAAAATATACTTTTGAAAAATAAAATAGCTATATATTATATAATCATATAAAAATGTGTTAAATTAGAGTTTAAATTTACACATACAGAATTTGAAATTTGCTTTCCAAATGTAATTATCGTAGTTATTATTCGTATTGTGAAAATTATAATATAGATGAAATACAATTAAGAATAAATCAATGTAATTATGTAAATTCTCTCTATAAGTTTATTTGAATATGCACATAATTAGAGATTATATTAACCATACAAAATTATAATTTTAATTGTAATTTTGTATTCTATAAAAATAATAAATACTTGACAAATAGAAGCTCAAAAATATTATTATATTAAATAATTTAAAATATTTTAGTTTTTCTATTTTTTATTTATATTTATAATAACATAATTTTTTTTCATGCATCGCGCGGGTGAATTACTAGTAATAATAATAATGCTGATTTCCAGTGTAAAAGGGCCTAACTCGATTGAGTTGAATGTTCAGAGCAGAATTGCTTTGGGGTCAATTCCCCTCAACCTAGGGGCACCTAGTGCTAGGGGTGTTAATTCGGACCAACCCACCCCATCAGGCTCGTCTGAGTAAGCCACCTCATGTGTGCTCGCGGGCTCTGCGGGCTAAATTAAAAAAGTTATTATATTATTATTCTATATTCAAATAATTTAACCTAAATAATATTAAATTTATTCGTGTTTAGAAATTAAAAATTATAAATTTTTTAGGATTTTAATGTTTAGTGTATATATGTATATAATGTTACACAGTAAGATTATAAATTTTTTAGGATTTTAATGTTTAGTGTATATATGTATATAATGTTACACAGTAAAGCAGATTGCTGCCTTGGTATGTAACATTTTTGCGAGTAAAAAATTCTAGGTCCTAACCTGCTCTATCGAGGGGCTGCTTAGGGCTGACGGCGAACTTCAGCCCCACTTTGATACCCTACCTAGCACCTAGGCGGATTTTTACAATATTGCTAAGAGCATCTACATCAGAGGAGAAATGAGAGAGAATTCACTACTTTTGAGGCCAAAACGCCATGGTGGCAGAGAGAGAAGGGGTGGGGAGCATCTGCAAAGGTTGAGATATTACTCTGCCCAAGAAAAAGGAATTAATGATGGAAGAGGGAGAACCAATAGAGAACAAGAATTACTCTGATGACATGCTTATATATATATATATATATATATATATATATATATATATATATATATATATATATATATATATATATATATTTTTTTTTTTTTTTTAAATCAGTTTTGATTTTTTTTCCTCCCCTCTCACATTATTCTCTTTCCTAATCACTCTTACATTCTCCCCACTAATATCTCCACTGATAAGGATGCTCTAAGAGCATCTACATTAAAGGAGAATTTGAGGAGCATGCACAACTTTTAAGAAATATGGAGCTTACATGGAGGAGAGAGGTGTAGACGAGAGAAAATTGAGTTGCTCCTGCAAAGGGTTGGATAATTCAGAATTTGTGGAACCCACCAAAATTTATACCAATGGCACCATTTCGCTTGTGCACTGCACGCGCCTGACAATCATAAAGTATTATTATTTTTTATTTTAAAATTCAATTTTCCTTTTTTTTTTTTTCTTTTTTCTCTTCCATCCCATCTTCTCTTTCCTAATCACTATTACATTTTCCTCCTAATATCCCCAACTGATAAGGATGCTCTAAGGACATCCCCATTAATAGTTTTTGGTGTGGTTTTTTAAGAAGGCAAGCCTATGTGGAGGAGAGAGGTAGAGGAGATAGAATAAAATTAGTTGTTGCATGAGAGTCTTGATTTTTGCAAAAAAAAGTGGCGCCCACCAAAAAAACAAGGAAGCTTGTTGGTGCGCGTGAGGTGCACCCAGTTAGGCGCGTTAATTTTTTTTTTTTTTTTTTTTTTTTTGCTTTTCAAATTTTGTTTGTTCCATTATCTCTCATTTTTTTTTTTTTAATTACACCTACAAAAACTCATCAAAAAGTACAACTATTGAAGATGTAATACCAAGATTATCTTCATAACATTAACCAATTCAAAATTTAGGAATTGAAGCCCAAAAAGGTAAAAGGCTAGCTAGCTAGCTAGTGTAAGAATTTTCAACAAAGAGGGTTTGTCAATCTTTTTGGTGACATGACAAGATCCCAAATGTCCGCACATGAAATCTTGACTGGCATGGCATGGGGATGAGGATAGGCAGGCCCGGCCCGTTTTGGATACGTGTGAAGGGGATTGAACATTGAGAAATGAGATATGAATATGCAAAATAGGATCTAACAACCTTTTTGATTGACATCAAAATATGCTGTCTGTCTCTCTTTCAATTCGCATGCAAAAAAAAATGCATGCGCACGCCAACTCAATAAAAAAAATTACTATATAACCAACTTGATTCAGGTGAGTAACCATACACTCTCATTCTTTAAAAGATCTTAGAAATTCGAATTCCTTTCGTATAAAAAATCAAGCTAGTATTTTGCCTCTTAATTAGGTCAGCCCGATAGAAATGTAAATTAGTCTGAGTATGATACGGGCTTAAAGGTGCCTCCTACAATTAGGGCTTGCTCAGGGTACCTTAGGGGGCAAATTATGTTGTGGAATCGTGTCTACCTTGCAAGGTGGACACGGCTCCAATACAGTCATAACTATGAATATATATTTCAAAAATTATGAACATATAATTCTATAATTATGAACATAGAATTGTGAACATTTTTTTTGAAAACCAAACACGGGCATATATTAATGAATGAACAAAGCAATAGAGTCGAGGAGGGACAGAGTCCCAGTACAAAGATTGATCCTGATCAAAAGCTAACAAAGTTAAAATATGAGCATGTAAATTAACCGATCTAGAGATAACATTTAATGAGCAATAATCAAACAAAGACATTGACACTCGACACTGGTCCACAACCATCCCAACATACGATAAGATAGCCGTAGAACTCGAGTGCAATGAGCTTCGTAACTCTGAGCAATCTGTGAGGAGATCCACATTCAGTTCGTGTCATTCCTTGAGCCAAGATAGAGCCTCTTTTCATGCGAGTGCCTCCGCCATAAGGGGTGAGAAGCAGCCCGCGAGTTTGCCATTTGTCACCGCTTTGAACGAACCATCCGATTTGAGCAGCACCACACCATACGTTGCTTCCCTGGTGGTCGGTCTGTACCCCGCATCGACGTAGCATCGCGGCCGAACCCGAGATACCGCCGCATCCGCTGCTGCCAAGGAGCGTAGTGGTGGACTTGTGTGTATGCATGCAATGCGGCAGCAGCCCGCCTCCACAACAGCTCCGGCCGTGACAAAATTCCATTCCAAACTGCTGCATTCCAGGCGGACCATAACTGGTAAAGCATGGCAGCCAATTGGCGAGATTGTTCCTCTGTCAAAAGTCATTATTGCACCCATGAACCATACAGGAAACGAATTAGCTCTAATATTTGTGACAGGTAATTCCGTAATATTCCAAACAAGTCTAGAATTGTGAACATAATTATGAATCATATATTCTGTAATTATGAATATAGAGATTCAATAATTGTGAATATAAAGTTCAAAAATTATGAATATATAGCTTTATAATTATGAACATATAGTTCAGTAATTATGAACATAGAGTTCTGTAATTGTGAATATAGAGTTTAATAATTATGAATATGAAGTTCAAAAATTATGAATATATAGATTTATAATTATGAACATATAGTTCAGTAATTATGAATATAAAATCGTGTCCACCTTGCAAGGTGGACACGGTTTCACAACACAATGATTGACCTCATGGCCTGACTATAAAAAATAAAAAATTACTACATATTGAATATTCACAATTTTCATACTGAATATTTATAATTTTGTAAAAAGTAAATTGTGAACATTTAGTATGTAAATTGTGAATATTAACTATGTAAATTGTAAACATTCAGTATGTAAATTATGTATTTTAGACCCGAATCTAACTTGAAAGGTGGAACCTGATCCGGCCATGGTATGACAACTGCACTTCAATTGTTAACTGCCCTGGTCTTCTAATTATTAACCACGCAATATTCATTTTATTAATTACATTTTATTTATGTGATTATGTCCATGTTCGATAAAGCTACTTAATCCATATGTCGTACTATCATTGTAATTTTCATTTAACAACTATGCTATAACTTGCCCTTCATAAATACATCTCTTCATTCTTCACCTAATCTTTTTATGTTAAAAATTTTTAAAACTACGAAACTGCTTCTCTGTAAATTTGAATAGTCTTTAAATTGAATTATCATTATATAATTGTTAAATTGAAGTTAGATATTTCAGTTGTTTCAAAAAATTTATACTTAATTTCCTTTAATCACAAATTTTAAGGAAGAAGTATATATGTAATTTGATAAAATAAAAAATTCTTATAGAAAAGTTTTGATAACTTTTTGAACGTTATTAAAATGACTAGTCTTTATACCAATGATGTATGAGAGTAAGTACTCTATTGATCCCAAACAAGATAAATCTAGAAGGAGGTATTGAATAGATTTAAAAAAAAAAAAATTAAAACAGAGTTAAAGAAATAAAATTAGTTTTTGTGTAGATTTTATTATTATAAGGAAGGGGATACCCTATATATACACACTATTTGCCTCAAGTGAGGTTCAAAACTTACACCTCACACTTAGGAGAGTAACCCAATACCAATAAACCACAAGCCACTTGGTAGTTTTTGTGTAGATGTGTACATATTTGTGTAAATTCATGAATGGGGTTAGTAGCACAATAATAAACAAAGTAATGTCAGAGAGATATTTCTATACTGGTTTAGAAAACTTTCCTACTGTACTCCGCTCTTTTCTTTAACCTCCAATTAAGATTTCACTATGTATTGTGTACAAAAATACAAAGTGAACTAAAGCCTTTTGCATGCACCGCTACTTGCTTTTTTCAGTGGCCGTCCATGAAACAAGTAACTAACTCCTCGTCGACTTATTCTTTACTACCTGATCAAGCTCTAACAAAGGGTCAATCACAAAGTCATCTTGCTAGGTTGATATGCCAACTTCAATTCCTTCAACTTAGAAAGATAGATGTTTGTTGAGCGTTGGACTTTGAGAATCTGGATGATTCTTCTTAGCTTAGAATACTTGATAAAGCTTTTTGCAATTTTCTCTTTCAATTCTTTCAGCAATTTGATCACAAATAATTTCAACATCCTCTATATATCTTCTAAGCAAGGGGTCTTCCTTTTATAGATGATGAGGGGTACACGCCAAATACTAATTTGAATTTGCCCCTTGTTATTCAGCAAGTGGTAGTCGTCCAAAAGCTATTGCAATCTTTGAAAATTCACTACTAAAACCTTGCTTTACGCTGGGTAAAGACGATTTTCCTATCAAAGTGATGTGGTAAATACACTATTGAATACAAGTACGCTAAAAGTATGTAGGTATGCAAGCTCGGGTAAGTCCCAAAAGTCACCCCTCAAGGCATTTAATGTGTCTTATATAGAGGACTAGAGGGAGCACATATCGGGAGCCCGACATGTTAATCATGTGTCTCCCACACATGGGCATGGCCGGATCGGAGGCACTCCCAATAGGTCCACATGCCTAGAGATTCCCGACGTTTACACTGTCACGAGGTGGTCAGGTGTGGGTTCTATAGAGTTTGTCCTTTGGTGCTGGAAACACTACTGTATTCGATATTCCCAACACGAGCATGCTGGGTCGGGAGATTAGTTTCGACTGCGGGGCATAAAGCATAGCAGCAACCAACTCAAAGGGGTAAGCATATACTCAAACTCGGGTTGGGTTTGATCTTAATGGGGTCGGACCAGCTCAGGAAACGACCTACACGACATATGGCGTATATACCGAATAGGTTTATCGACATACGAGCGAGGGATAACCCTCTCACAAAGTATAAGCACCCTTTAATTTGTTCAAAGACTTATGCTACCTATCACCAATTGTCTTTGAATGTAGACTAGTTAATATTAGACAAATTGCCTTTTGTCTAATAGTTCTTTTTATCCAGCAGTGTATGAAATCCTTTCGAGGTTGATCCATTCCTTATGTCTTGAAAGAGCATCAACTTTGAGTTCCAATGCACGTGGTAATGAATTTAAAGAATATGCTTGAGTCTTTTTCTTGAAGTCCTTGACTTGTTTAAAAAGTATCTTCCTCTGAATATCTTCTTCCGGAGTCGAATTGGAATCAAAATAAATACATAATTAATAAAAATAAAAATAAATAAATGTATAAAAAATATATATAATACATATTGATATGATTAATTTTCGGATGCATGAGTGGAATTGAGTGTTTCTGGTCTAATTATTCCGCCTTCAGGTTTATAGACTAGGTTGACCCAGACCAAGGGTTGAGTTAGTCTTGTTGGATAGATCTCGGGTAGTTGAGAAAGTAAACGTCCCACCCCCGCCCCCTCCCCCTACTAAGCAATAAATGTGCCTTATATTAGCTGGTCTTGGGACACATGCCTGGACTCTGACATGTTCTACACGTGAAAGATGCTGGTTTGCCGATCAAAGGAGTGATGCCAAGTGCTTTAATATTGAGAAAAAGGATGATGAGATGTTATTTGACTATTCTCAGGGTAGGAATTGCGCATATAGATTGGTGGAGCGAAATATTTATTATCCCAGTCTCAAGAACTGATTTACCAGTCATATGTGACCAGGTGATTGGGAAATGCCCTAGAAGGTTAAGGTTCTAGTGGCCGGTATGTGTTCGGCTCCGATCGGTTCTGGTCAGTTTATCTAACGTATACCCAGTCATGCACGCATAAGTCCTATCACATATATATACACATACATGTGTGTATAAATGCATGGATAATGACCTTTTTTTTTTTTTTCATTTTTCTCTCTTATTTTTTATTTCATTATTGTTCAAAAATATAAGAATAAAAGGGTAATGAATTTTTTAAATACTAAAGGATTTGAATCTAATAGTAGGATAACAAAATAGACAAACAAACATAATAATGGATATCAAAACTCATTGTAATTAAGGCGTAAAAGTCTCTAATCAAACATTACCTATGTGTTTTTAATTTATTTATAAACATATATATAATCTGTTAATTGCGTGCACATAATATATTAATTGATAGACGCATAACTTAAATGTCATTTTAAACCAAAATTCATAATGTAAAGTGAAAACTAATCCATCATATAATTTGTCATTCTAATTAGTCACATACTCGATCACATCCATGATCCATGTTCTACGCTGCACGGGCCCCTCGTGACCGCCCATATGGCCATTTTTCTGTTTGTCAAATCCAGGTGACCTGTTCAATAGTATAGAACTACATCCTAAATTCCTAATACCTAGCTAGCTTGTTGGGTTGCATAATTAATTCAAAGGGGCTTTAGAGGCTGTACCATTTTTGTATTTATACTTCACCCAAATACTAAGTTATATCTAATCCGCATATCTGTGACTCTCTCAAATGGGAGGTCATATGTTCAAATTTTAGTTAGGGCATTGACTCTTTGTGTTTTAATAGATTGAGAAAGTATATATAGACAAATGATACATTGTAACAGGGTCAATAATACTCAAAAAAAAAATTATATCTAATTTAAAAACTGAGATATAATTGTATGTTGGTAATATGATATCTTAATCAATCAAATTTAAACATTTAATTAATGACTCAGAGAAAGAAAAAGATTAAATGTAGAGATAGAAACAAAAGTTTCAAAAAAAAAAAAATCAATCAAATTTAAACATTTCATTAATGACTCAGAGAAAGAAAACGATTAAAAATGTAGAGGTAGAAACAAAAGTTTTAAAGAAAATTAATTATTGTTGAATAATTTAATGGTCGTTGATAGGGTTATACGACAATTTTACTTGTCTTATGAGGGTTCATAAGTGCACTTCACGATTCATATAGGCTCATAAGTGTAATTTTCGGTCTCCACTGAGTTTACAAGTGCACTTTCCGATCGATCTAGTGTATTTCCCAAGCCGAATGGTGTATGTACACTTCCCAATCGTGCTTATCAATAGTCTTTTCGGTCATGCCTATCGATAGACCTCCCGGTCTCATTATAAGTAGACTTCCTGGTCTAATCATCAGTAGACCTCCCGGTCTCGATCATTATCGCTAGACCTCCCGACCGACCCTGTCAATAGACTTACCGGTCGTAATATCAGTAGACTTACTAGTTGCCATATCAGTGCATTTCCCAGTCGTCATGGCTAGATAGGCCAACTCCGTCGTCACCTTAATAATCTACACTTGACACAACCGACTTGAGTGCCCAATCAAGAGGTTCCACGTCAGTGGCGTCATCATTATGTTCCCCTGGCACCCATTATAAATAGAGCACTTTGCCTAGTGTGTAAGGGGGCAGCTTCTCCCAACCTAAGCTAGACCACTCCAACCGGAGATTCCCGACCTCATATGGTGGGACCCCTAGTGGGCTTCCTGACCCCATCGCACACCTCCCAATTGACTTTTCGGACATATTATTTCACATTTAGTTAACTTTCTGGTCACATCTCTCCTTTTCATATTTAATTGAGAAAATGGTCAAATAGACCCCTAAACTTTACACCAAAAGTCAATTAGGCACCTAAACTTTGAAAATGTGCAATTAAACCCTCAAACATGTTAAATTAAGTCAATAAAGCCCATGAACCAATAAATGACCTGTGATTACAGGTCATTTTAATTCCGCTGAAAAACTCCGGCGACGGCCATATACGGACAGCTTGCCTGTCGCCGGATTTTTTCACCGGAATTAAAATGACTTGTAATCACAGGTAATTTACCGGTTAATGGGCTTTATTGACTCAATTTAACATGTTTGATGGTTTAATTGCACATTTTTAAAGTTTAGGTGCCTAGCTAATTGACTTTTGGTGTAAAGTTTAAGGGTCTATTTGACCCTTTTAATTTGTATTTCAATAGTATTAAGTATTGTAAGTGCCAACTACTATATATGTAGTGTGATGGCACCGGGATTCTTTGGAAAGTATAGAACATATACTATCTTGTAAACAATCATGAGTGTTTCAAAAAAAAAGTATTGTAAGTTGGGATTTGTATAATTCAAAATCATGAGTGTTAAAAAAAAAAAGTACTGTAAATTGGAATTTGTATTATTCAATCATATTAGTGAAAAGTTGGGATTTGTATGATTCAATCATATTAGTGAATTTCGGCCCAAGTATTGTAAGTTGGAATTTGTATTATTCAATCATATTAGTGAAAAGTTGGGATTTGTATGATTCAAAATCATGAGTGTTTCAAAAAAAAAAAAAAAAAAAGTATTGTAATAAGTTGGAATTTGTATTATTCAATCATATTAGTGAAAAGTTGGGATTTGTATGATTCAATCATATTAGTGAATTTCGGCCTAGCCTAGCTGATGTGGTAAATATGGTAAGTCCACAAAATACGGTCAAGTCCATAAATACATATAATTTGTAGGGTCGGATCGTTGATGAACCCTTTAAGGGTCTGCTTGTTGGTTTAAGTCTCTAAGCTCGGGTTAAATGACAGTGAGTTTGATACAGTTTATTACTCCGTGTATGTGAAGTGTATATCGTATATATGTATGTAGAGTAAGGAATCAATGCAAGAATCTTAGCTCAAAGGAGTCTTTATTGTTCTTCTAATTTGTAGAGAGAGGGGAGAGAGTTGTATATTTTAGAGAGAGAGAGAGAAAGAGTCGTGAGAGGAGATGAACCCCCTACAAAGAAGGGCTAGTGGCCTTTATATAGGCACTTGACCCGTTGACTATGGCCCATTGACTTTGACCTTGACCCAAAACGTTTGACCCCGACCCGACTGTGAAACAAGAGCATGGACGTATAGGGAGGTCAAAATCGGGATATATTCCCCATTAGGGTCAAAGGGTCCCAAGCTAAATATAAGTGTGTATAAGGTGCAAAAGGTACCCCCCCCCCCCCCTCCCCCAGCATTTAATGTGGTATTTATAGAATGAGAAAAGGAACACATGTTGGTCCTTGACCATGCGTGACACGTGGGGTGTAACACCCCAGATTTTCAAGACTTTTAAAACTTATATAATAAAGATAGAATCTCATTAAATCCCAAAATACGATACAAAGAGTACGGGGTGCTATGCCACACCCGAGCTAGAGAACTCAGGTGCACAGGCTAAATTCTAAAACCTCAATCAGTATCAATACTAAATCATGGCACGCATGCCGAAAGGGAAAACTATCTAAGCTACGCCCCAAGCTTCTAGCGCGCTCCAGTGATCTACTCGTCTGTGCCTGAAAGCCAAATATATCTGTTCAGCGAGAGATGCTGGTAACCCACTCCAACGCGTTGAAATACAATACATATAGACATATATATAGATATACGAAAACCATTTTGAAGCATGAAGATATATCCTACGAGACTCTAGCTTTTAAAACAGGGATAGACTCGACAGATAGAGCTAAGCACAGACAACGGTTATACCAAGCATATACAGTTTACAACAGGCAAGACAGGTAAAGATAAGCACAATTAATAATCATAACCCAACATATTTCATCACATAGCACACTTTGTTGGCGCCACAGGACCAATCGCATGCCCATACATGAGGGTCAGCGCATATAGCTCTGACACGGCCCTGCAGCACCCTGCCCCGTATCGCAACACGGAGGGGTCGATCGCAACCGACCGATGAACCACAGCTCATCATAGTTTGATCGCAACCAAACAGTGGACCGCAGCCCAAGAGTATGTCATCTGACCGCAGCCAGGAAATATGAACCGCAGCTCATGTAGAAACGTTTGATCGCAACCAAACGGTGGACCGCAGCCCAAGAGTGTAAATCTGACCGCAGCCAGCTTCTGAACCGCAGCTCAGGAATAACCAATCCGATCGCAACCGAATTGGGGTATCATGCACACATAACACATAGCAAGCACATGCAACCCACATTAACACATTGGGAAGGGGGAGAAAACGTATAACAAAACCTATGCGTCATCCTTCACATACTAAGAATAATCCTAAGGGGTTCATACTTCTTTCACCTAGGTCAACGGGATACCAATTCAACTAGCATGTAATATATAAGACTCATACAACCTACGAACGGTACCCGAAATATCAAACTAGACATAGTCACGATAGACGGAGTCCGTTGGGACACCACGGGGATCGGGGGAACATCAAACGGGGAAGCCAAAATCCCAAATTGGGTATTTTTCCAGCGGGTAGCCGGTGGGTGAGAGTTCACCCGCCGGCGACGATGATTCCGGGCAGCGGGTGCCCGGCGGGCAGCTGCCCGCTGCCGGCGACGCCAACAATGGCCGCGGGTAGGTGGCGGGTCCCTTACCCCCACCTACCCCCCACTGACTCTTTTATCACAAAAACGTCCCGGGAACCTTTGTGGAACCCGAAACCATGCTTAGACACTTTCAAACGCAATTGATAACACACGTAGACAATTAACGTATCAAAATCAAGAAACATATGGCACATTACCTATCATGCTTTTCTAAACATAATCAACACCCAAACATACAAATTCCCACCCAATCTACCAAGAATAATACCATACGAATTCCACGATATAACCTAGGGTTCTAATTACTTTTAAATCAAAAGAACACAATTCATCTTCTAATGTCAAGATTAGGTAAGAATACCACATAAACATCAAGAACATCATATAATCATCAAGAACATCAAGAACACCATATAATCATCAAGAACCTCTTATCATCAAGATTACCCATGGAACCATAACACCAATTATCAAGATCATTATAACGAATCATCAACACACAAGAATATGGGGGAAATCCTAAGAGGGGAATCATAGCTATGAAAATAGGTTTTGTTGAGACATGGGTTACCTCTTAGCCTTAATTGATTCCTTGGCTATGAAGGGTCTTTCTTTAAGCTTTCTTCTTTCTTGATTTCTCCTAGGGGAATCCTTGGAATTCTTGGTGTGGTGAGAGATTATTGTAGTGGGAGTTCTAGGTGCCTCCTTATGTTCCCTATTTATATATCTAAGAGTCTTACTTAGGGCTTAATTACTATAGGTTTGCTAACTCTATTCCTTTTAGGACTAAGGATTGGGTTTAGGGATAAGGGCCCATGGACTATGGTGGGCCTCTCCTAATTAACTATTGTGATTTAATTCTTTCTTTTGGGTAATTGGTTAAATGATTAATTGATTTTAGGGATCGTAACACGGGGTGTTACATGGGGCTCATGCACAAGGGAAGTCGGCCTTGCTCATTCCCCACGTGTACCGAAATTCTTGACAATCGGGTTTGACAAAAGAAATAAGGCTCAAGGCTTCAAGTGGAGAAGGTCGAGTCACCTATCCAAACCTAAGATAGTTGGGGGCGAGTCAATAAATGGTAAGGCATTGCTACAGATTAGGCCTCTGCTCGGTCCTACGCATAGGGTCGAGCTGGTAAGCTCTGAGGTCGGTAATGGTCTGGAGTGCTTTCCCTCGACAAGACAACCGGATACCGAGTAAGGAAACGACACATGCAAAGACAGTATACTCCGGTTATATTCCCTATTAAGCTCAAAAAGTCGTGATTTTACCCTTTCTGAGTTTCCACGTTAAACGTCCAACCCCACTATTTCTTTCATAAGCATCCTAACTATACAAGCTGGAAATAATTTCCATTATCAGCCTTGTTTGGCAAACAACACTATTTGACTATCTTTAGTCGTTTAATTTCGCTAAAATGTTGAAATAAGTTTTTGATAACCAACCTTTAAAAAAATATATAATAAAGATTCATATCCAGAAAGCCAACTTTTAAAACGTTCCTAAGAGCAGTATTCTATGTTAGCTTTTTCATTTTTATTTCTTAAAACACCCTTGAACTTTAATTTAAAAACATTTTACTGCATTTTTCCTAAAATAAGAAAGTGTCACAATTTACAATTGGGGCATGATGCATGCTCCCTTTTTATAAGGGAGCCTCATGCTCCTTATGAGCAAATATGGGTAATTAATGTGGGGCGCCTGCATCGACAAAATATGTTTATTTATATTTTATAATTATATTTGATTGAGCTATGGGATCTGAAGTCAAAGATAATTGAACTTAAAAGAAGGAACCGAGAAAGATAGGTCCACAAGAGAAGAATGGAAGACTATTAGCTTGGAATAACGAGGGTAGGTCCAAAGAGGGTGGAGGGGAGGGGAAAGCTATATAGCTTGAAAGGTGAAGATAAGTCCACATGATGACAAAAGGGGGACTATTGGACTTTTAAAAGAAGAAAAGATAGCTTTTTAAATTATGATAGAAGGTCACGATCGGCCCCACCTAATCGACACCTGACTAGTAAGATGGCCCGCCAAACTCCCCTAGTCAAGATGTGGCCGGAGGGGGAGTCGAGCGGGCCCATCATATTGGTAGGCCAGTGAAGGTGGAGACCAAGAGGGGGTGTAGAAAGGGGTGTGGAAGGGCCTATAGAAAGGGGTGTTGTAGGAACGATGAGTTGTTCCACTTGGGGATGAAGGTTAGAAGGGAATGATTGAATTTTAACAAGAATGCCTTCAAGGTTAGAAGGGAATGATTGAATTTTAACAAGAATGCCTTCAAATTAAACGGCTCCCTAACGCCTAGTTAGAAGAAAAAAAAAAAAAAAAAAAAACAAACAAACAAACAAACAAAAATTGTAGCGTTAGTTATAGCTTAGGGACAATTCGAAAGGACAATCCTTATATATTTTTTTATCATTTCCTAAATCCAAGCAGACAATCGCTACCAACAACCTAAAAAATTCCTCTCTTTTTTTTAATCTTGCTTTTTTTTTTTGATCTTGCATTTTAACAAGATCTAACATTCTCAGGCAAGTGTGCACAACACTCCTCTCCTTGGCTAATATTACCCTCATTCTAGGCGCAAATTTTACGGTGGACGATGATCCATGTAGCAGGGTGAACCATTATGTACTGTTTATTTTTGTTTGATTCTCCACACACTAGTTTCATTATAGAAATATCAAAGTATCATTTTAATTCTACTCCATTTTTATTTAACAATATACATTATTGCATGATCTCTATTTTTTAGTTTCATTTTCTACACACAATAGTTTAATTATAATGCTGAAGTATTATTTGAAGTGTGCTGAAGTATTATTTGAATTACACTTCAAATATTATCATAAACTCTGTTTTTAGTTTCATTTAGTACACTAATTTCATTATAGCAATACTAAAATATCATTTTAATTTTATTATAGTTTCATTTGACGACCATAGTCTATACAACACTGTGTGAACCATGATCAGTTATATAACAATTGCATTCTAGGTGGGAACCCCAAGTGACTTATCTTGATGGGCTAGCATCCCTAGATGGGTGTACTCACACCACTTTTTCTGCTCTTTAGTCCAGTTCTGGTGCCCACGCCGGCCTTGCAGTCTCTGACTTTCACTTCAAGGTGCATTCAGCGTTACCGATAAATTATTGTGTGGACCATAACAAAAAATACATTTTTAATATACTAAATGTATATTATTTTTGTAATGAATGTACATTATGCAACATAATGTACACTCAATACAAAAATAACGTACATCCCTTGATTATAATGTACAAAATTTTTGTACTGAATGTACATTATTTTACAGTCTATAAAATATGGTCCACACAACTTGTGTGCACCATGGTCCATACAATAATAATTGAGCGTTACCAGGTTATTCTCTCATGTAGTCTACCAAGGCACATTCATGTTATCAAACTATAGTAAGCTCAATTTGTTGCTTGCTGATCAATTTGCATGTACATAGAAACTTGTAAAAAGCAAAATCATCAGAAAATTGGGAGAAAATACATTGCCTACATCTTAAATTTGTGTGCCCTTAAGATTTTTTTTTTTTTTTTTAATGCTACTAACTCTATTACATTGTAGTATCTGTTCAAATGTGTGCCCATAAGATGGGAAAAGCATAAAACTTTACTGGGAAGGAAAAATGAATGGTCAGCACTTCATTGAATGATTTCTTCAGGATGTGCTGCGGTTTCAGGATGAGTTGTGCCAGAATCAGTCGGTCGCTTTGAGTGATCAGGTATCCAAAGGGTAAGAATGGAAGATGCAGCTGCAAACATTACCCTCCTTGGAGCCCATTTCATACAAGATGCAACGCCTACATAGCTATCCCAGGAAGCCACCTATAAAACAGGCATAATTAGGATGTGCTGTAAATATGGGTATGTTATGGTGGTAGAGCTGCAATAATGCCACAAAGTCTAGTGCTTCTCTATTATCTTGCACAAATCAATACATTCGCAATCCAAACAGCTAGCAAGCGAACCATTACAAATTTCTATGATCTTGCCCAAGTTTTGCCATCCAAGTCAAGAAGAAAGTGTACCTTATTTGGGTTTTTGATGTTCCAAGCATGCAAGTTGCCATCCCCAGAGCCTACATAATCAAGTATCAGTTTAACTATCACAGACAACCACAACATTATTGTTCTGTATTGTCATAACATGTATTTACATGTGTATGACTATTAATTGGATTTTCTAAAACATGGGATCTCTTATTTAAGCAGAACATAAATGCAGTACCTGACAAAACGTATTGTCCATCTGGAGTAAAGGTTGCCTCTATTGTTGTGTTTGGAGATGGATCTACACTAAATCCACCTCGCTACATGGCAAAACAAATTTAATCTCTATTAGTTTCATAGGACAAGTAAAAACAATCATATATACAAGCAGAAACCTGTGATGACGAACATAACCTTCTCTCCACAATAAGCATCAAGGATATAAATGTTATTGCTTGTAGTCGTCAAAAGCATTGATTTGCCATCATTGCTGAATTTTATATCACAAACCTCTGCAGTATCCCCGCCAACAAGGAATGTATCGAAGGGTCCCTACAGATAAGATGGGGCGATCACTTCTCATGAAATCACTTTGTCCAAAGCAAAGAACACCATATGAGACCCAAACCTTATCATATGATCTAGAATCAAACAATTTGATGGCGCCACCTTCCATTGCTACTGCAAATACAAGACCTTGCTGGTCATAAGCAACTGTCGGCCTGCCTCGAAGATGCATAATCCCCTGAAAACAACAACAATAAGCATCTATCAAACTGGGTATTATGTTCTGGAAGAGTATAAGATGCATGGAATTGCAGGTTAATTGACAAATTAGTAGCCACTCTTGATGTTCTTTCCACTCTTCTTGCATACTGGTATTGCTTCTTAGATAAGATATGAGTTTTTTCGTAACTAAGAAATGTTCTGTATTTCTTTAAAATCAAAATGAACTTAACTTCAAATAAAACAAGACCAGTGCTACATATATTACCAACAAGACAACAAATTTAGCATATTCAGGAATTGTTTTAGAAGAGGCCAATCAAAGTTTTTTAAAACGGTTATGTACAAAAGGGAAACAGGCTCTGCCTCACTTTAAAGCACAAAGCAAAATGTCTTTTTTGCATGATATATATAATATAAATGGTCTATAATGCAAATTTGAAGACAAAAATACTATATAGTTGGCATCAATTTATAACAATACAAGCATATTGCATCCTTAATCATTGATGTATATGAGTATATCTCCATTAAGAATGATTGCTTTTGACAAGTGTTCAAAATTCTACAATTAGCATAATAAAAATAATAATAAATCATAAATTCCATTATTCATCAATCATTAATATTTATAAAACACAAGCATCATATTGAATACATATTAATCAAGCATCATAATTAACACATTCTATAAACACAACACTAATTACATGGGGTGTGGAGAGCCCCAATTCCCACATTTTAGGGCTCTCTTTTAGTCTTTTTTTTACCCAAAGGATGACTAAAAGCAAACGGAGAAAGAGAAAAGCACAGTGGTGATCAAGCTTCTTCTGGGCAAACAATGAAGAGATTGATGGATGAACAACAGAGTCATGGCCAAAGAACAAAGAACATACCAGAGGTGAAGCAATTGAACATACCTAAATTGCGAACTTCAAATGTTGTTGGCCAAAAAAAAAAAATGTTGTTGGCCATTCAAAACTTCAATTGGAGGCTATGGGCTTATTCCTAAGGTGTGGGCAATCTTATGTGAAATAGTTGTAACCCTAAATTCCTCAAAATGTGTTGATTTCACACAATGTATAAAAGCAAGCTTTGTGCAGCACTCGCTCTGCACTTAAGCAATTGATTCAGTCTACTTTCATATATTGTTGCACTTTGTTGAATCAAGGCGATAAGCCTTCGATCGCATCACTCCATTGCTTTAAGCGACAAAGTTATTGCTTTCAACAAATGATAGGCATTATGTAATTCCTTTATATGTTGATGTGTATATAAATGTTCTTTTCCATTTTTGCAGTAGAATAATAATGACAACCAACTAGCACAGACACAAAAACTAAAGGGCGTCAGTAACCAACTTATGTCTTTAGTTAAGTTAAACACAAATAGGTCATGCTAAAAATAAAAACAAAAAATAAATTGTCAACAAACCTGGCAAGCATTTACACGGAGATCCCATATTCTGACAGAGTGGTCAAGAGAACCAGACATAAAGCTATCATTAACGGGAGACATGCACAGTGACACAACCCTGTATCCAACTCACAATAACAAATGAACACAGATAAGCATATCAACATGTATAAGAGTGTTATGGAAAGGAGATTAGAATAATAGGAAAAAGAATGATCTAATTTTATGACTTCCTTTTTTCTCCTTTGAAAAATGATAATGATATAGACAAGCTTCATCCTCATCTTTTACCACCTTTAATAGGTAGGAAAATGATATTGAAGATTACAATATTGCAATTCTCTCATTATTTAATGATATAGATGAGCTGACTCTCTCATCTTTTCCCCACCCTATGATAGGTACGAAAATAATATTGAAGATAACAATATTGCAATTCTACCATTTCCAATTCAGACAAACTATGAGGCCAAAATGCTATCAATAAAATAAGCCTGACTGAAACTCTGGAGATAGATTGGTCCAAGTAGTCCATAGAGCCTACCTCTCTTTATGTCCCTTAAAGTAACGGAGGCACCGATTATCATACATGGATAGGTATCGCAATGATTCTGGCAGCAGATTTATAGCAGGGCACGTCAGGTACAATCTCAATAGACTGACAATTAGAATTTGTCCACAAATTAATACCTTCATGGGTGGCAATATTGTGTCTTGAAGAGCATATAACAGAACTAGGATGATGGGTAAAGCATACTTGATCAGCTCCATGCTGCTTATGATATGTGGTCTTCAACAGTCTGAAAGTTCATAGCAAACCCTTCAGAGAAAATCATCTAGTCATATATTCAGAATTAAATGTCAAACAAAAATGCGATATCCTTAGCAGAGGATCCTTTGGTGTGCTAACTTACTTGGCATTTGCAATGTCAATAAGTCTAACAGAATCATCCTCGCTTGCAGTTATCAATAGATCAGCAGTCCGATGAAAATCAAGTGAACTTATCTTTCCACCCTACGCAAAAGAAGTAAAAGTTGGGTCCAAAAGTCTAAATACTTGAACATCAACGCATCAGAGTGATGCTTTTCGGCAAAATTAAGTAAACTGAATTTCAGAACATCGAAGATTTGTAGTTCTGATGAAGTTATTGGAAGAACAATTTCTATTGGAAGAGCACGTTCATGCTACGAGGATTAAAACACGTAAGGGATACTCACAAAATCAGAGAAGACGGCTCCTACTGTCATGCTACGAACAATGTCGTCGTTAAGCTCGGAGAGTGCCTTCATCCTGTCGAAGAATCACAGCGCTTGTTGGAGCCTTGTTCTCTGTTTAGCGTCTAGGGTTTTAGGCCGACAAAGAAAGCGTTTACCGGTGGCCGCTTCACTATTTCTGATTAGCTCCCGTTCCCGAATAGCGATTACTCGAAACGCCGGCAAATTATACCGTGAACATGGTCCACATTATAATAATATAATATGGGTCATTGATAAACCTCCATTTTAGTATATTGAATTAGTTACCACAAACAAATTGCGTAAATAGTCTAATGTCCCAGTTGGTCAGAGCAGCCACCGTAACACTGCAGGCGTACAGCACTGCTCATGTTGGCCGAACCAACCCGACACCGGCGACGGACCACGTGAATGGTCCAGGAGGGGGTGGTCTACGATGTTATGTGGACGCGGGTTTCCGGCACGACACGGGCGAGGCTACTTACGGTATGGTAATTATAGCGCCAGATGGCTCGTTTGTGGCAGCAAGGAATGGCAAGTTACCAGTTTGTTTTTCACCACTTATGGCGGAGGCTCAGGCATACAAGGAGGCTTTGTCCTGGCTACTTGAACGGGACACCACATCAGTAAGTTTACTCACGGATTGCATGGAATTGGCAGCGATATTCAGGCACCATCATACGCCGATACATTCGTACGTTGGGGTCACAGTTGACCAGTGCAGGACGTTTATGTCGTTTTTTAATCGTATTACTTTGGATTATATTTCTAGGCAGGTTAATTTACATGCGCATACTTTAGCTACGTTAGCATTTACTCAGGATCAAGCTATGTACTGGGATGCTATCCCACCTGACACTATTTCGGCTTTGATTCATTAATACAATCGCAAGATTGACCTTCAAAAAAAAAATTAGTGTTCCAAATTTCGGTATTCTAAGTATATTATCAATTTTTTATAAAAATAAATATTTCAAGAATGTATAATTATGACCTATGACAAAAATAGTGCAGGGATGGGTAGTGATATGGGGGTTTGAGGGATTGGGAAGCCACCTGTCCCTCTAAATTTGGATGGTGTTACCATTACCGACTCTCTAATGGTTGTGGCATCTTATGATATCCTTTGGTAGATTGAAGAACATTCCAAATAAAAGAAGGATTACTACTAGGTCTAGCATCCAGAAAAGTAGAGCTCGGGTAATACTCTGCTTGGAAAACTCTTGCAACAAGGGAAGAGGGAAACTGAATGAGTCTCCAAGCTTGCTTGCAAAGTAAAGCAATGTTAAATAGATTCAACTTCCGGAAGCCAATACCACCCCAATCCTTAAGTGTGCACATGTGAGTCCAGGCTTTCCATCGTATATCCTTGTGGCTGCCATGCTCGGCCCCCACCAAAAAGCGTTCATGGCACATTCAATCTCTCTCACAATGTCCTTAGGAGGCGTTTGGTTCAGGTCATCTTAGATTACCTAGGTAATCTGAGTTTGGTAATGTTATATTACCTTGTTTGGTTCAAGTTATAAGATTACCTGGTAATGTTATATTACCTGAAAGCTGATGTGGCGGTAATGTTTCAAGGTAATGTGATTACCCCCATTTTTTTAAGTAATCTTAGATTACCTTGAATTATTCCAACTTTGCCCTTGTTAACTAATCCTTATATAATAATAATAATAATAATAATAATAATAATAATAATAATAATAATAATAATGAAATTAATATATGTTTATATAATCAAATATACATATGTATATTTATATATTTAATTTTTTTTAATATTTAAGCATTGATATACATTCATACATATAAATAAATACACACATTATATATATATATATATATATATATATATATATATATATATATATATATTATTGAGGACATTATTGTAAATTGATCCATATAATCTAAAATATAACCTTGAACCAAACAAGGTAATATTATATTACACCATCCAAACCAAACACACAAGGTAATCTTACATTCCCTACATCTCACATTACCTTCTTGGAAGTAATCCTATTACCTGGGGTAATCCAAGATTCCGTGAACCAAACGCCCCCTTAGGAATTTGGAAAACAATCACAACATATGAAGGGAGTGCTTGTATGATACTTTTGATGAGAATTTCTTTCCCGGCCCTTGAAAGGAACTTGTGGTTCCAGCTGTGAATTCTGTTAATGACCTTGTTCTTAAGAAAGTCCAGAATCTTCTTTTTGTTTCTGCTCATGAGGGAAGATAGACCAAGGTAGGTGCCAGAATTCCTAACTCTATCAATCTTCAAGATATTACTGATCAAAGTTCTCAGATTATCATTGACATTAGGGCTTAAGAACAGGGATGACTTGCTGAAATTGATAAGCTGTCCAAAATCTGTAGCATAGTCATCAAGAATGGATGGCTAGTTGTGCTTAAAAACAAAGAAAAACAATGGGAATGGCGTGAGTTAAAGAAAAGAGCACTTAACCAAATTTCATTGTATTTTTGCAAGAACAAGGCCTAACGTCCTCATCATTATTACAGCTTAAGAGAAGAGGGAGGAAGGGAAGAAGAGTTAACTGGGAGGGTGATGAACGCAAGTCAATCACTAGTTTAATTGTCATAGATCCATATTGAAAATATATAATCTTAACTAGTAGTACACATTATTTCACAATGCCATCATTCCAAAAAGGCAATAAGGGTGTTTGGTAAATAAATGTTAACTGATTGAATTGATAGTATAAACTGATTGTAGAAAGATGTTTGATAAATTAAACTATTAGATGATAGCTAATTACATATAAAATAACTTTATCAAAAAACTGATCAAAAAGACTACTTTGAGAAGCTTTTTAAATTTTAGTGTTTTAGACTGTTATAAAAAAACTAATTAATCAAACACTCGTATTGATTGTTTAACCATGTCAAACAGCTAATAGTTATCAAATAAGCCAAAATTGACTAACTAACTTTTTTACCAAACAGGGCTAATAACTAACATTAAGAAAAGAATGCATTATTACATGCAGGAATTAACAAATCTCTTATTCACATATTATGATGATATGAAGTAAATAACAAAAAGATAACTATTAAGTTTTTAAAAATATTGATAAAGATTCAATAAAAGGGAAATGGAATAAAAAAAGATAACTAATAAGAGTTACTTCCAGGACCAGTAATCCATACAGTGAGGAAAGAAGATGGAATAGCCCAACAAAAACCTTATCTGAAAAGAGAACTTCAAATTTAATTCAGTCCTGGAAGCACCTCCAAGTACCTAACAATTAACAGAATTCATTTCAGCTAACCAGGACTCAAAGATGACAAAAACAAAACAAAACAAAATTAGACAAGTCCCTCTTTACATTTGCTTTGTATGAAATAAAAGCCAAATTGAAACACAATTTCCTCCATTGCTAAAAGACCTGAAGTTATATTTTAAGGTAGCTAAAAGAATTCACTCACTATACAACCTTGACAATTATCCCATCCTCGAGATCAATCATTTCAAGCTCAGTTTCTATGTGGAAATGTTTGCTGAGCCAGACTGAGAGTCTTCATCTGTGATCGAAGTCCTGGGGTCACTTTTACCTTTCTCAATGTTTTCGGTTTCACTGATCCCCACAACGGCTGTTTTCAGTGAAGAGGAGAGAGTGTCTTCCATAGGAGTTGGAGTATTAGTGTCTGTAGACTGTTGACAAGAAGCAGAGGTATTTTCTTTGATTCCAAGATCCTTGCAAGCCGAAGCATTTTCTTTCACTCCACCTTTGTTAGAATTAATGAATGGTAGCCATGTAAACTGCAATGTATGTCCCTGCCAGCTTTTACCATTCAAAAATGCTCTTTCGGCAGAACGGCGTGATGCGAAAGATACCTGAGCAGATATTTTGGATGTGTCCAAATTGTCCTGCACCTCTGTGTCTTCAAGCTCCACAGAAGAAAGTTCACCAAAAGCAGAAAAGTGATCCTTCAGGACAGCAGCCTAGGAAACAGGAAACAAATATCTCTATCACTAATCAAAGAAAAAAGGAAGCTGAAGAGTACATCAATCCACCAACAAGAAATGGGAATATAGAGATAAAACATGAATGATGTGTGAAACGGGTGCCAAAATTCTTGCTGTGCATATCTATAAAAAAAAAATTAGAGTGCATCAATTGTGAGAATCTGAAAAGAGACTTCACGAAAAAAAGTGTGTGAGAGAGAGAGAATATGCAAGAGTCAGAAAGTTAAAGTTAAAGGTAAGCCCCAATACAACACACAGCTTTGGCATCACATCCACACATATGCATACAGAAGATGATGGAAAAAGTTATGAACACATACTCCCTACTCCCAACCCACAACCCTTTTTTAAACATTGATAAGGAGGAAATAAAACAAATGCAAGAGTTCAGTGCCTGAAAGGGAGTACAGAAAGATTACATTTGCCAGACCACTTGGTATAGGTGGATTGATTTTGAAAGCAGTGGGGCGATTGTCCAGTTTGTATCTATTAAAGATAAAAGGAGCCCCTACAGGTGCCAATGGACGAATTGACTGTTTCAGGCTTGAGGGTTCTGATGTAGCCACAGGAGAAGATGATTTTGAACAAGAGAGTAGTGCATTATTTGCAGATCTATTGCTATCAGGCACTACTTCAGTATGTTGAGATGATACAGCAATATCAGGTTCAGTGGAGCTTGATGTTTCAGCTTTTGCGAAATCAGCTACCTTTTCCACTTTAGGTCTCTTGGCAACCTGATCAGATGGCCCTTCATCTTTAAGACCTGAAGCCTGCAGAAAGCAAAATTTTGAGGTTTGAGGGACATTTTTACTTTTCTTTTTTTTTTTTGTTGGGATAAGTAAATCTCTTTAGTAAACTGACAGTGTTCTTGGATCACTTATCATTTGTCAGATTAACAAAACTATATTATAAATTTAGTAATAAGATGAGGCCACAAGAAGAACTAAATCATAAAGAATCATTTTATAGACATTACCATTTCTACTTTATGTCTCTTCACAACCTGATTACATGGCCCTTCATCTTTAAGAACTGAAGCCTGCAGAAAGAAAAATTTTGAGGATAGGGGGACAGAGTGTTTTTTTTTTTTTTTTCGAATTTATAAATGAATAAATAAAACAGAAAACCTGATAGTGCTCTTGGATCTCTTTCATTTGTCGGATTAACAAGACTATATCGTAAATGCAATCATATGATGAGGACACAAGAAAAACTAGAATATGATTATATGAACATTCACTTTACATTATACATTAAAGTTTATTAACCCTACATGTTATCATCCAATGACAGCATGAAGTAATTTTAGTAAAGAGAATGGTTTCTAGAGTCTGTTACTAGGATTCTCAGTAGTGGAAAGTACAAGCCCAAGCAACATACAAACACTTGAAATTCACTTTGGTAAAGACTGTGAGATACTCTAACACCGAGATAATATGAAGCATTTCAGCATAGAAAAACTTTTGTTGAAATAAAAAGAAAGGGAATTTGCAATTACTTGTTTCTCAAATTCATCCAATTGACGACGGAACTCATTCCGCTTCTGATCAAGCATCTCCTGTTTTTTACGAAGTTCTTCTCTTAACAGTTCTATACTCTCCATCTTCTTTTGAGGAGGTGCTGGGGCTTTTGGAATATTAGCAACCATGGGCTTAGGCATATTGGGGATTGTTCTAGGCAAAGATTGGATACTATCTTTACCCTTATGAGCAGCAGAAAGATGGGGTGGAGCAGAAGCAGGCATCACTCGAGTAGCTCCATTGTGTGGAATATTGTCCCTATTAGCCCAACGAAGCTTGATAAAACGGTTGCCCATAACAGCATCAGGTGCCTTTAAAGCTGCCTCAGCTTCTTCTCTCTTAGAAAACTGTACAAAAGCTCGTTCACTTTTCTGGGGGGTATAAATGTCAATAACCTCTCCAAATTTTTTAAAATGTGAAAAAATAGCTTCCCTTTTGTTGTCTTTTAGTGGAATACCATTCACAAACAAAGTAGAATTTGCCTTTTGACAAGATTTCCAAGCATCACATCCAGAATCAGTTTGTGATTTAAAAGATGTTCCTGTTATTGCTGGATCAAGGTTTTCTACATTAATATGCTTCCCATGACTGTAGACACCCTGACTGCTTAATGAATCTAGATCTTTTTTAGTTTCATTTTCAATATGACTTGAAGAATCCACGGTGGGTCCAACTTTCTCTTTGATTTCCAATTTCCCTTTTGAACTACCAATTCTTCCCCAAACACCTTGAGATACTGTGGCAGCCAGATTACTTCTTGTTGGGTGTTCAATATCGTAACCATCAGATAGCTCAGGCTTTCCATGATCAGAAGGGTCCATGTCCATCAGCTGCACAGTTTCACCAACACTTGTCCATAAAGGCTGATCAGGGTCATATACATCAGCTCCCCCAGCCATAGAACCTCCAGTATGTGCTTCATTCAATCCTAATCCATCATCAGTTGATACAGGTTTTCCACCTTTCATATGAGCTTTACTATTAACCAATGAACAAGAAGGGATCACTGCAGGTAAAGCTCCTTGTCCACTAGCTGTTCCCAGCAGGGGTGCATTACTAAGCGAAACGGGGAGATTAAACTGAGAAAGGCTCTGCAATTTTGGATGCATAAAGTCAAGAAGTTACACAGAAAACCATGAAAAACTAGTGTTTCCAAAACCCTCTAAAGGAACCCCTTCAATTATGAAGATTAGACAAATTATCGTTATGATAAAATATAGTAATTTATTAAGAAAAATTGCTCCAGCAAGCAATTTCAAAACGAACAAAATCCAACAAAGATTCAAAAATAAAAATAAAAACCTAAATAAGATTGATCAGTTAATATCTTGCCACCGAAATTAAAAGTGGATAAGTATGAACAACACCCATGTGCATGCCTGTTCAATATCCATTCAAAGTTATTGTTAAAACATGAGATACTGGTTGTCTCCATCGGATTATAAAGCCCTAAGTTCACAAGGGGAAATGAAGACATTTAACAAATCAAGGCCTTATATGTGTAAGCCTAGATGATGGATAAAGTTATAGTGTCTAAACTAAAAGAAGCAAAATTAATTAACCAACTGACAAGCACGCAATATGATAAATTCTAACAGCCTGGTATACGATTACCACACATTTATTCACCATCAAAATCTACATATCTATATTGACTATAAAGAGTTTTGTGTTCTTCTGCAGAAAGGCATATACCTGAACATCCTCAATAACAATACGATTCATTCCATGCTCCATTGGGCACATGTCTCCTCTTAGACAAAATCCACGCTCTTCAAAATCTTTACATCTTTGCCGAGGTATGCCCATACCAATTGTAGGATTCATGGGTGTCCTAAGTGCTCCTTGCAAGCCAAGGGGATGGAGTGGATCAAGACCAGTAATAGGCATTCTGGGAATCATTCCAAATGAACTCCAAGGTGAACTTGGTGTATTAGAAACATTTGGCAAGCCCCTTCCAGCAAAGAGACCAGGTGGGACAGGAACTTGTTGAGCCATCTGGGATGCAATATCATTTGGGTTGAACCTAGAATCACGTTGGCCCCATATACCTGGTTCCCTTCCGCGAGCTCTGCCAGGACCAGGTTCTCCAGACAGTGATTGGTTTGACCTTATTCTAAGGTTGGAATCGTATTGAGGTCGGGAAAATGAATTCATGCCTCTTCTTTGTACACTCTGTTCTTTCTCAAAAGAAGCAGATTCAGAATCCTTGTAAAGGTGTCCATTTCCAATGGGCTTGTTGCGCTTCCTGTAGGGTCTCGTCAGAACTGATTCAAAAGGATCAGTGTCAACAGACTCAGAATGTGTCTCCCTCCTGCGATGCTTATGATTACGATCATCATCATCATCTTCACTGATTTCTTTCTCTTCAGGATCACTATTACAATCAGAAGATGAAAGAACTAGCTTTGGAGATGAAACTTTTAGCTCCATGAATTAAAGTGGTCAAACTTAATTTATGAAGTCAAAAACTTCATATTCCAGGCAAAAATGCAGCTACTGGAAATAATTCATTGGGCAAAGCCAATTCAGCATTCTCCTGTCCCTGGAAGGACAAAAAACAGTAGCAAAGGCAAATAAGATATTTTATTTAGGGCCAAAATATTTGAAACAAAAAACTACAATGAGGGATTGCATAAGCCAATCTACAAAGAAGACCCTTCTTTCATCAAAGCCATAAATTTGGTTGTAGACTTGTAGTAGTTTCTGTATACTGTCATGACATGCATACACATACAAATTCAATATCTATGGCTCTGAACTTGACAAAGATTACGTTTCATAAACTAAAAGCATTATTTACTGAGAGAATACAATTCAATGACTCCAATTCAAATGCTAAAAATTGGTTCTGACAACGATCATCTCCTTGCACTACTACTACCAATGAACTGCACGCATTTTTATTATTGTTTGATATCGTGTATGTAACTATGTATTTGACAATGTTATGGTTGACGACTTGGCAATTCTTATTTATCAGCTAGACAAAGAAATTCAGTGAGAACTTTTGCAACCTCGCCCTTGTGCATAAAGAAACTAGTTGGACAAGAAGATCTTTGATACTAAAGAAGTGCTGTAGAAGGCCATTCAATTCCTAAGCTTTCTATTTTAAGATCTCACCACATGATGCATGCCTTCACAAGTGAACTGAAACCATTTATCACACCTAAAAAGGGATATTCTCACAGCATTAACCTACATTGTGATATCAACTATTTGTAACAAGGATCTTTCAGCAACATGTAATCTTGATAATGCATAACCACTCTTTTCTTAGTTTTCACTCATGTCAAAAAAATGTGAATAGATTGCATGGTCACAGATACCAGAAATTGTAATCTTAAATCTTAATAATGCATAATCACTTTGAAATTTTAAGAGGTCAACATTTCTTGCTAATATGTGCACCTACATGCATTGTTTTCTGATATGATTTAACATTAGCTCCACGATACTTAAGTTGGGGGCTAACTTCTACGCTTGAGCTAGCTTTTGTGGTGGAGTTAGGGTCTTAAGCTTGAATGCCATATCATTTGGTGCTCTAGTTGAGAGACCGGTGTGTGGTGGGAACGACATGGAAGAGGGCTACCCAGTACTTGATAAGTTTCAAACGGAACTGAGAAGTGTTCGGAGTGAAAGTTGTCTAAAGTGAGAGCCATCTGCTCGTCCAGTGTCGACTTAGCGTAGGGGTGACCTAGGTAAGGACTACCTGATGCTAAGAAGAGTCCAGAGTATGAGTCCCTGTGGACATCAGCTTCTCAAGGGGTGGCAATGATACGATCCCACATCAGCTCCAAAAGAGATTGTGGAGTGGTACATAAGTTGGGGCTAAACCTCCACTATTGAGCTAACTTTTGCGGTGGAATTAAGGTCTAAGCTTGAGTGTTGTATCATATTCCCTCATAGAACTATTACATTCTAAGTTTCCTTGCTAAGAAAGATGAAAAAATAATCTTAAGATACCATAATACTCTCACCTAGCAAGGAAGGGGTTCCATAAAAGGGGGGTTCAATTCCGAAGTTATTCAAATAAAAAGATCTGGGTGTTCAGTTTTATAGACAAGATGGTTGGAAAAGGTCTTTGATAGAATATTATTTACATATTTTCCCCTTGCAAGACAGCAAAGTTTTTGTGTGTCTGCAACCGGACCCAGCATAAACTACAGCAAATAATTTATTTATTTTAAGTGAATCAAAACAAGCTTTATTGACACACATCATCAAACATTATTTCTCCAGAAATGTAACTCTATGCCGCTTCAATAGGGTTGGCAAAGTACATAGAATACTTCAAAAAGAGTTTCAAGTTTTATAAACCAACTGAACACGTGAAATGACAAGAACCAATTAAAATACTTTAGAAATTCTACCTCACTAGAAGCATCTGAAAGACTTAAACCCCATCCGTTCACCTATACATCAAATTAAATGGATTATCCACATCCAAAGTAAATAGTCTGAGTCCTACATTATCAGCATACAAGGATGCCAGCGCCCAGCATGATAGACCGAACGAGGGAAGAAATGAAACAAAACTCTGGCTCATCAAAAATAATAATAAAAGTTGCCAATTTATCAATATATTCTGAGTGCATTAGATAGAAAACATAAGAACAGCTCCCATTCTTTCTAAGTAGACACAAAGGAGAGCATCCAACTACCTAAATTAGATTAGTAGTAGAGTTTGCAGTCTTAATCAAGCATTCACTAGCCACGTTTATGAGCTCTAACCTAACCGTTAAATACTAAATAACTTAAGAAAACAATCGAAACCTTAAAATTAAAAAATAAAATAAAATAAAAATAAAGTTACAAGCTTCAGCTCTAAACAAAATCCCTAATCCAATAGGAAGACATGTAACACAGAACATGAGCATCGGAAATAGTTTATAACATTAGCCATAGATAAATCGGGAGCTAGAAACAAAATACAAGGAAGAACATTAGGGACAAACCTCCTACGTATAAATTGGCGTCTTAGGGTTTCGATTTCCCCAATCAAAATTCGAATGCGTGGGAGTCCAGTAACAGGCAGGCCGTACTTTGGGCTTCTTGCCTTCCTGGTATATCTGTTTTGGAATGAAGAAAAGCTGAGAAAGAGGGTTTTACAGAAAGAGCTTGGTTGAAAACTTATGGGCGATTGGAATTTGGAATGGTAAGTCCCCATATTTTGTTGAATTTCAATTTTATCCTTACCAACGACATTTCTTTTTCTCAAATACTCCTTAGATTTGAAGTTTTGTTTTTGCTTCTGTTAATAGACATCAAAATTTGGAAATTGTATAAATTGCCAGTTATGCTCTTTTAGCAAACTCGAGGTAATGAAAGAAATAACTCGTACAACAAGCTATTAGAATTTAGATCTATGAGAGTGTGTTAGAAAGAGATTTTTTGTATATCTATCATCTATTTATTTATCATTATTATAATAAAGTAACAACTTTGGCCTAAAAAAAAATTCCGCCTGCACAATTCGGCGTCGTTTTAATAAAATAATTCAATCAGTCGAATTAATTGTGTTCACATTGCCTTACAATTTTTAATGTCCTATTGCCGGCTAATATTGTATATTACAAATGTAAATTAATAGACTTCTAATAATGAAAGAGTTCTAATTACATTGAGAAGCTAACTTATAATCTACATTTATTTACATATATATACAGATACAGATATATAGATATACACATACAGATATTACATCTCTATGGGAGAAAACGCTTTGAAAAAAATAATCTGTTGATTGTAATCTTGGGTCTTGAAACGTTTCCAACAGCCTTCATAGTTCCAAGACAATATTCAAAATTGAAAAATAAATTCCAGCGTCTATATAAAGCTCCCTTGATATCAATATTCACTCTCAAGTTCACCATCTCTCCAGTTCGAGCCACCTGCAAATTAGAAACAAAAAACCAAAAATCTGGGCAAAGATACCATGCCATCTTAGTATATTGCTGTTAAAGATATTGGCCTCTGCATATTGAGAGAGCAATACGAGTGAGGTGTGTGAGATGTTATGAAATACCAAAAAATAGAGGAGTAGAGAATGTTTGGTCTACGATCAAAAGGTAAACCAATTTTTTTTTTGTATAGTGTTCACTGTTTAAGGTTCAAACAAGTCTTTCTCTGCCTAATGTTTCTGTTTGTTCACTAATCTTACTTGCAAGGAACATTTATTCATGTTAACATGCAAAATGGTGATGTAAACAAATACAATAAATTTTTCAATGAAGGGAAGCTATATTCTATTAAGAACTTTTTGGTTGTCAGCAACTACTATATGTATAAAACTAATGATCACAAATATATGATCAGGCTGAACTATAAAACTGAGGTCAAGGCAATAAAATCAAAAGATTTTCCTATTAACATGTTTCGTCTAAAGAGTTATGAATGTTTGAAAGATTCTACTGAAGTCAATGATAAGCTGTTGTTTGGTAAGTAATTTCTTCATTTTATGCTATCTTTCATTAAATATTTTGGATCAATCTTGATGTATTTTCTGTATTTAAAGATGTAATAGGCAGAGTAGTTGAAATTCATGCCCCTGACAAAATCATTGGTGGTAAACCAGCCAAGCTAATAGACCTCAAAATTGCTAACAATGAGTAAGCTGCATACAATCCAGCTATTCATTTGTTTAAAATGACAATCTGTTTTTCTAACACATTTGCATATAGGGGAAATACATTAAAATGCACAGTGTGAGACAATCATGTAGCTATCATGCTACCATTCTATAATGCAGATCTGAAAGAACCCAGCTTTGTCGGGCTAAAATTGCCAAATGGTAAGTTATCATATTATGTTCTTTACTATTTTTTTTTTTTTTTATGTTTTCCTATTAAATAACATATTATTTGATTAACATATCTATCATTAAAATAGGTGAAGTCAAGATCACCAGCTCCTATGATGCTACGAAACTTTATTTCAATGCATCTTATCAGGAATGTGTTGATTTCAGGTCAAAGTAAGTGCCTAGATTACAATATACACAGTTCACATATTATATTTTATACACAGTATGTACATCTCAAGTGGAGATTATTTTTTGGTGTAGGTTAACTGATGTCCATAGTCCTTTACGCAGTATCAATACTGTCACAGTACTGTCCTAGTCCACAGGTATTTCTGAATTTAGAAGTGGTGTTGTGGCTGTCACTTCAGTGGGTGATCTCTTGAAAAAGAAGGAGGTGAGATTGTTTAGTTTTCTAAACCCAAAAATCTGTTTTAATAAATATAATACATATTTCAGATTATTTATATCTAACCAAGTACATTATGTATGAGTGCAGGATGTTGAATTTCATGTTCCAGCTGAAATTGTAGGCAGTGAAGGGTCTTTGGGCTGGATGTACATCTCTTGCATGTCACCAGGATGCAACAGAAAGCTCAAGAAAGAAGGAGATGATATGGTTTGTTCAACTTGTGATTAAATATATATATATATAAAGAAGGAATGACCAGGTATAGGGTGATAGTGAGGGTTCTGGATAAAGATTTAAGAGATGCTCCATTTCTTTTATGATGATGTGTTTTTACTAGGGGAAAAAATATAGAATATTTTAAATTCTTATTATTATTTTTTAATTTAAGAAAAACAAAACATAGTGAATGAAAAAAATAATATTGAAAAATTAAAATTAACACAATTTTACTACATTGTGTTTCATAACATGGTTTATACATCACGTGTTAAAAAAAAAATTATTTTGTTTCATAGACCGTTTCTTGGAGGAGGTTTCGCCATCGTCTTCGGCCTCCATCAACAAAATGCTATCCATTCTGGCAGCGAAAATTACACGCAAATAATTGTAAAATGCAAACTATTGCCTCATCCCTAATAATAATAACAATAATAACAACAACAACAACAACAACAACAACAACAACAATAATAATAATAATAATAATAATAATAATAATAATAATAATAATAATAATAATAATAATAATAATAATAATAATACCTTGTAACTAAGGACAATGGTTTTCCACTGCCATTTGCACAGCTTCGCGTTACGCTGGTAACCCTTTACCTTCATGTTGGTGGCAATGGTTTCCCAGATGAGATTGTTCGGCAGTTTGGCGGGGGCGAACGCCGGTTCCAGCCCCACCTTAACACCCAACATATCCATGTTTTCTTGAAAATTCCAAACCACCTTAACACCCAACATATCCATGTTTTCTTGAAAATTCCAAAAGTACCCTACGACAGTGGCGTCGTTTACATTAATTAAGATTGGGCTAGGGTCACTCAATTGGGCTATAATGTATATGTGCCAAATCACATTAAAAGGTTGAATCCAACCAATTAGCTAGTCTAACCCATGTTTTCACTGTTAGTTTCAGAATTATCATCATTTCCTCATTTCCTCTTCTTGGGGGTTACTTCTGCCTTGTCTCTCACTGGGCTCGATTTCTTCATCCTCATTTGATGATAGTGCCAGTGACCGTGTCTTGGAGGTACCATCGTCGTCTTCAACCTCCATCAGTAGAATGCTATGCATTCTTGTAGCAAAGAGTCCACCTAATTCATTATAGAATTCAAACGACTGCGGCCTCATCTCTATTTGTTGTATGCCTTTACTCTATAATAATACCATGTAACTAAGGACGAGGGTTTTCCACTGCGATTACGCTGGTAACCCTTCACCTTTATGTTAGTGGCAATGGTTTCCTAGAGGAGATTGTTCGGTAGTTTGGCGTGGACGAACGCCAGTTCTAGCCCCGCCCTAACACCCAACATATCCATGGTTTCTTGAATATTCCAAAAGTCTCTTGCGACAGCGGAGTAGTTTATATTAATTAAGATTGGGCTAGGGTCACTCAATTGGGTTATAATGTATATGTGCCAAACCACATTAAGAAGGTTGAATCCAACCAATTAGCTAGTCTAACCCATGGCCTTATAAACCCATATGTTCTCTCTTATTTTGTCAAATGTGAAACTCTTAACATGATATCAGAGCAACTTCGATCCACTTTGAGATTCAAACCCTAATACTAATATACTATTAACTATATGCATGCTATATTATATCATCGATCTACTCATCTCTTCCAATTGTTGGTTGAGAAGAGCATTGGTTAGGGCATCTCTAGTCTGAACCCTTATTTTATCAATGTGGGACTCTTAACATGGTATCAGAGCATGTTCAGTCTACTTTGAGATTCAAACCCTAATACTAATATACTATTACCTATATGCATGCAATATTATGTCATCGATTTACTCATCTCTTCGAAGTTAGTTGAGAAGAGCATCGATTAGGGCATCTCTAGCCTCAGCCCTTGCTTCCTCTCTATCCCTTCTTTGCTACTCCCACTCTCTCCCTTACCTCTCCCCCATCAGCTTCTTCTTCTCCAGCTACTCCATCATTTTCCGCCACTCCGTCTCTCTCACTCTTCTCTCTTCTTCTCACTTCATCTCCATTTTTATTTGCTGTTGTGTAAGCTTCACAATCTCTTTTAAAGTATGGGCTATATTCCCATCGCTAATTTCTGAATTATTATTATTGTCTTATTTCCCCTTCTTTAAAAGGTTCCTCCTGTCTTGTCTCTCGCTAACCACGTTTTCTTCGTCGTCGTTGGATGACAGTGCCATAGACTGTTTCTTGGAGGATGTTACGCCACCGTCTTCATCCTCCATCAACAAAATGTTATCCGTTCTGGCAGCGAAAATTACACGCAGATCATTGTAGAATGCAAAATATTGCCTCATCTCTACGACTCTACTTGTTCCATGCTTTCACATTCCTATAACAATAACAATAATAATAATAATAATAATAATAATAATAATAATAATAATAATAATAATAATAATAATAATAATAATAATAATAATAATAATACCTTGTAACTAAGGACAAAGGTTTTCCATTGTGATTTGCACAGCTTTGCGCTACGCTGGTAACCCTTTACCTTCATGTTAGTGACAATGGTTTCCCAGAGGAGATTGTATGGCAGTTTGGCATGGACGAACGGCGGTTCCAGCCCCGCCCAAACACATAACATATCCCTTGTTTCTTGAATATTCCAAAAATCCCCAGCGACAGCGTCATCGTCTATATTAATTAAGATTGGGCTATAATGTATATGTGTCAAACCACATTAAAAGGTTGAATCCAACCAATTAGCTAGTCTAACCCATGTTCCCACGGCTAGTTTCAGAATTATCATTATTCCCTCGTTTCCTCTTCTAGGGGAGGTTACTTTTGTCCCCCCTCATTGGGCTCAGTTTCTTTATCCCCATCTGATGATAGTGTTAGTGACCGTGTCTTGGAGGTACCTCCGCCGTCTTCAACTCATTATAGAATTCAAACGACTGCTGCCTCATCTCTATTTGTTGTATGCCTTTACTTTCCTGTATAAACACTTTCTTATATCTTTTGCGATGATGATGATGCTTATAATAATAATAATAATTATTATTATTATTATTATAATACCTTGTAACTAAGGATGAGGGTTTTCCATTGCGATTACGCTGGTAACCCTTCACCTTCATGTTGGTGGCAATGGTTTCCTAGTGGAGATTTGTTCGACAGTTTGGATCTTGAATATTTCAGGAGTTTGGATTTTTAATATTCCAAAGTCCCTTTCAGTTTGGATCTTGAATATTTCAGGAGTTTGGATCTAATATTTCAGGAGTTTGGATCTTTAATATTCCAAAGTCCCTTTCAGTTTGGGAGTTTCCTTTCAGTTTAGGAGTTTGGATCTTGAATATTCCAAAGTCCCTTTCCTACCTTAGTTTGGATCTTGAATATTTCAGGAGTTTGGATCTTTAATATTCCAAAGTCCCTTTCAGTTTGGATCTTGAATAGTTTGGAGTTTGGCCCCTACGACCGACGACAGCGATCGCATCGTCTACATTAATTAAGATTGGGCCTGGGTCACTCAATTGGGCTATAAAAGGTTGAATCCAACCAATTAGCTAGTCTAACACATGGCCTTATAAACCCAAATGTTTTCTCTTATTTATCAATGTGGACTCTTAACATGGTATCAGAGCAAGTTCGGTCCACTTTGAGATTCAAATTCTAATACTAATATATTATTACCTATATGCATGCTATATTATATCATCGATCTACTCATCTCTTCCAAGTTGGTCGAGAAGAGCATTGGTTAGGGCATCCCTAGTCTCAGCCCTTATTTTATCAATGTGAGACTCTTAACATGGTATCAGAGCATGTTCAATCTACTTTGAGATTCAAACCCTAATACTAATATACTATTATCTATATGCATGCTATATTATGACATCGATATACTCATCTTTTCCAAGTTGGTTGAGAAGAGCATTGATTAATGCATCTCTAATCTCAGCCCTTGCTTTCTCTTTATTCCTCATTTGCTCCTCCCTCTCTCTTCCTTGTATTTTGTATACAACTAACAAAACTAACAACTTAAAGCATATATTTAACCTACAAATACAACCATAGATACAGTTTTCTCACATCCACACTAACATAGAACACATGAGAAAAATACTGACTTTTACAATAATAGGGAGCAAAAGGAAGTAAATAATCGAGAACAAAGGTACCATAATCACATTCATCACTTTATTTTAAAGTTTACCTCAATCAATTTGTCTTCTATGCACAAATTTGTACCGCATTCATGCGTGCTTATCTTGCAAATTTTTTGTGATTCATAGAGATATGAAAACTAAATCTCTAAAATGGAAGAATTAAGAAATTAGTTAAAACTCTAACTGCTTTATTACATATATATATATATATATATATATATATATATATATATATATATATATATCTGTGGAGTTAATACCATTTGAGGTCCCCCGAGTATAGTGAGTTTGCCACGTTTAGTCTTAAACTTTCAAATTGACCATTTGTACTCCTTCGAGTTTCAAATTTAACCATTCGTAGTCCAAGTTAACCACCCATGGTCCTTCAAGTTTCGAAATTTAATCAGTGGTAGTCCTCTTGAAAGGACCATTGTTGGTTAAAATTTAATAGTTGAAGGACCCTTGGTGGTTAACTTGGACCACGAATGATTAAATTTTAAAGTCGAAGGACCACAAATGGTCGATTTGAAAGTTTAAGACTAAACGTGACAAAACCACTATACTCAGAGGACCTCAAATGGTATTAACTCTATATCTCTATAATAGCCAAACAGAGATCTAAATTAACATTTACAGACTTAGAATTTCAATTTCACCAACATTAACTTAACAATCTTAAATACCTATCCTAGAAACTATGAAAATTGAATTTTTTTTTTTACTGAAATTTATACAAATGATAAAATGACGGTAGACACACAAAGTTGTGTAGTTGACTTACCTTAGATGTGAATGCATGAAACCTCGGTCGAATCTCCAGCTATTATTACCTTCGATAATGAGCAAGTTCATATAACCAGTACATACGTAGATCGGGTCCTAAAAAGCAGATATGGGACTAAAAACGAATATATGAGGAATACAAGTCCACCCATCTGCAGAACTCAATTAGGGTTTCCAAAATCGCGCTCATTATATTGTCTGATGATCGCGGTGAAAAAACATGAACCATATATATGTAGATTTTCGTCTTGCGAAATTAAGGGTTTAGGACATATATTTCAGCTAGACTATTGGATTGGAAAGAACATATTAGTACAATGGATGATAGGAGGTAAGAATATGTGATAGAAGATAGGTGAACCATGAGCGTGATTTGGGTATCTATGGGCGTAGAGAATGTTTGAGACAGAGTATGCATACATTCACTTCTTTGCAAAGCTTCAATGGGCCGGGTTTGGGTTATACTATGGGTTTGTAATTTGGGCTGGCCTGATAAAAAATAATATATTATCATTGTTGGGCTACTTCATTTTAAATATCATATTAATTTATTATTTTTTATATTTATGTGAAGAATAAATATTTTCAAAACATATTATAAAACATTATTACGGGCATGTACATATATTTATCATAATAATAGATTGCTTTTAGTTGTTGGGTTCCCTTTTTTAGGAAAAAAAAAAATATAATTCTTTAATTACCAATCAATTTTATTTTGTAATTTAATTCTTTCTAATTATTTTATTTTGTTGTTTGCAGAAAATGTAAAAAATTCAATGTTACCAAACAATAACAATGCTGTTGGGCAACAAAATAAAACTAATTCATCCACGGGATTCACACCACTGTGGTATTCTACTGCAAATGATACACCAAAAAGTGCTCTTACGAACGGTAAATGCTTTACATCTTATTTTTGGTATAAAGTTAATATCATCTGAGATCCTCCGAGTATAGTGGTTTTGCCCCGTTTAGTCCTAAACTTTCAAATTGACCATCTGTGGTCCTTCGACTTTCGAATTTAACCATTCGTGGTCCAAGTTAACCACCCATGGTCCTTCAAATTTTGAAATTTAACCAGTCGTGGTCCTCTTGAAAGGACCATGGTTGGTTAAAATTTAATAGTTGAAGGACCATGAGTGGTTAACTTGGACCACGAATGGTTAAATTTGAAAGTCGAAGGACCACAGATGGTCAATTTGAAAGTTTAGAACTAAACGTGGCAAAACCACTATACTCGGAGGACCTCAGATGGTATTAACTCTTTTGGTATATATGCATATTGTTATGTATATTTCACTTACATAACATTTTATCAGCATTATATGTTATTTGCAGTTAAACAAGACTCTTTGAGTATACATATAAGTAGCCATAACATGGAATATACGACAAGCAAAAATAAATGTAGACATTTTGTATTAGGAGGAAGAACTTCCTATTTATCCACTGGAACAAGCTCTATATCTTCTGGTTATTTATATTATTTCGTTTACATACTATTCCTTATTTAAGTGTATGATATTTGCATATATAATTAACTATTGAAATACCATTAATGAAATTTGGTACATATAATGTAAAAGGCAACGTAGGACGGTCAAAAATTTCAAGAGAAACTCTACAGGATATATTCAATGGTAACGTATTTTTAATTCAAGTTACTAAGTCATTTTGAAATTTAATTTTCAATGTCAATTAATAACTAATTTTAATTTAGGTATGGTAGCAGTGTAGCACACACTGCAACAAAAGAACATGCACAAAATAAGGTACAGACGCTACCACGTGTAATATTGAAAATAGAGATTTATTTTAAGCGTTTCAAGAAGTATCCAATACTAATCGCATATCAACAACAATGGAATACAATTGTGGTAAGTTCAATAAAATGTTATAATTTCACCCTATTTTTAAAAAATTATTTTTGATTATTGTTTTTTTTATGAAGATTTTTTAAACTAATGTATGACTTTAACGTAGGAATGACAGAAAAAAATCCTACCACAAATGAACGATATATCAAATGGTAATTTCTTTTAATTATTTAGTCTGGATTGAATTTGATTGTTTAGTCTGGATTACTAATGGCATTAGTTAAATGACATGCAACAAAATAACATGCACAGACATTGGGCCAGACGGTGTACAGTGTAGGGGTGTGAATACTGATTTGTTGCAACCTTTTGAAGACCAAGCCAATTTTATTCGATTATCAGAAACAGTCGAGTACAGTACTGGTATGTATAATATAAATAGATCAACTATGAATTATTTTATGAAAGTAATTATTCTTTAATTATCAACGTAGTCGAATACAATGATCTTGGTGATGCAAATAACATATGTGAACACTGTGGAACACTTTTTTGGTACGAAGAAAGAATAAACAAAACAGTAACTCGCAGAACCCCAAGATATTCAATGTGTTGCAACAATTGAAAGATTCAATTGTCACCAAAGGCGATGTATGAACTTTTTTTTTTTTGGAGAAGGGGGGAAAAAGCAAGCAATTCCTACAAAACATTCGAACATACAATAATATGCTCTGCTTCACGTCAATGGGTGGTAAAATAGATAGAATCGTGAACAAGACCGGTGGTCCACCGATTTTTCGGATAAATGGGCAAAACTAGGGCTGGGCACTTCGGATTTCGGTTCGTTTTTTTCTGTTTCGGTTTCGGTTTCAATTTTTTAGTTTTAAAAAAATTAAATCATTCGGTTTAAAATAGAGTTCGATTTCAGTTTGAAGAGTTCGGTTCGGTTCGGTTTCGGTATTCGGTTCGGTTTTGGTGAAAGTCTACTATTTGAAGTTTTGAACGTTTCTTTTTTTGCCTGACCGATTGTTCAGTTGGCTCACTTGGAGTGCCACTTGAAGTGTTTTGTTGATGACAAGATGAAGAATCATTCATCTATAGTTAATATTTGAAAAATAAAAATTATTAAAACACCAAATGTTGGGACTTACAACTTGGAGTTGAGATTTGAGGAGTTAAAATTATTAATTATTATAATATTTATATATAATACTAACATTTTGTACGCGTGATGCACGAAAATTTATGTCCAACATTAAAAAATTGATGAATGCAAATAATTACAAATTATAGTTCAAATTATATTTCGTAATTCCTTAAAGTAGTAAATTTTAATCATTGTATTTGAAAATTATAGGGATGAACAAAATTTATATTTTACTATTCATAGAAATTTAATTAAAATATACCACGTAATCAACAATTAAAGTAATTATATAATGATTTTAATAAAATGATATATATATATATATATGTGTGTGTGTGTGTGTGTGTGTGTGTGTGTGATAATAATGATAGAATTATGAAACTTTTAGAATTAAATAACAACGGTGTAATAACAGTATAATGGTATTTTAGTTTAACAAGAATGTAGTACGGACAATTTTATTCATTATATTTGAAGTGTGCAATATTTAATGAAAAATGTATACCTTTATTAGCATACAAATGTGAATATAGACATGAATGTGGCTATACCTTAGTGGGTAAAGCTCTTAGTTTATAATCAAATGCATAAGGGTTCAAACCTCACCTTAAACATTTAATATAATATATATCCATAATTATTAATAAAAAAGAAAAAAAAAAAGCCGAAAACCGATCGGTTTCCTCAAACCAAGTACCGATCAGTTCTTCGGTTTGAGGCCAAACCGGTTAGACAAAACTTCCACTTCATTGGTAGTCTACCGAAAAAAAATAAAAAAAACATATCGCACAGTTGTATATATATATAATTTCATGCATATTTATAATGAAACCACATTTGTTTATGCCATCATTTTTGTTTTAAATTTAATGTTATTTGGTCAATTTCTAGGTACGATGGTGAGCAAAACGACATTCGTGTAGAAATTGTGAGTGATATTCAGGAAGATTTGGATACGAATAATGTCTTGGTAAAATCCTTCCGTATGGCACGATCTGAACTACAAAAGAATCCACTGGCTGAGGTTAAGATTAAATTTCTTGGGAAGAGATCAAAGGATGCAAGAACGTACAATTTGCCTCAAGTTTCAGAAGTTGATGCCTTAATTGTTGGTGATCTTGATACCAATATTAGAGAACGTGACATTTTGGTTGAAACGAATAGCGGCCTCTTGCAAAGAATTAGTGAATTAAATCCAGCTTACTTGCCGCTGCAATACCCTTTATTGTTTTCGTATGGTGAGGACGGTCAGGGACGGAGTTAGGATTTGTTGGCGCAGGGGGCCAATCACAATTAAACTAATTAAAAAGAGAAAAATAATTAGACATAGACTAAAGTAGTAAAAATTTGAAGGTTGGTAGCAAAATGACATTTTATTATTATTATTATAATAATAAATACCATTGTAATGTATTTCATTTGCAAATTAAAAAGCTAACTAGATAGCAATCTATTGTCCAGTGTCCATAGAACATAAACTCAATTTGCAAATCTTTACAAATTGGCAAGTCAATTAAGGTATGTACACTTTAACCCTCAAATATGGCAGGTAATCTTTACAAATCATAAGAATAAATAGAACATAGTATATGCCAAACTAGTACTGTTAAAATAATGTGAAATTCAAATGGCTAATTGGAGCTTGAGAGTCTGAAATTGATTAAACTCATTTTTGAAGTACTTTTGAAATCAAAGGATAGAGGAAAAATAACTCCAGAGCTAAGAAAGCAATAGCTCAAAACACAAGTCTATAAAATTTAGTTTAAAAATTTACTCAAAACACCACCAACCACAGGAGTTCTCGCACTAACATAAAACTAACTCGGAGTTTTGAAGCTTGCTTGGGGCAAATTATGTTGTGAACACGTGCCCACAAGGTGGGCACAGTTCCATATCCATAATTTCTATACTGTAGATTCATAATTTCTATATTGTAGATTCATAATTTATATATTGTAGATTCATAAAATTTATACTTTAGATTCCAATTGTGGAACTATGTATTCACAAATTAGAGAACTATATGTTCATAATTTGATAACTATACAGTTTATAAATTATGAATTTACAGTACAAAAATTAAGAATCTATAGTACAGATATTATGAATCTGCAGTATAGAAATTATGAATCTACTGTATTTAAATTATGAATCTACGGTTTAGAAATTATGAATCTAAAGTATAAATTTTATGAATCTACAGTATAGAAATTATAAATCTACAGTATAGAAATTATGGATATACAGTATAGAAATTATGGATATACAATATAGAAATTATAAATCTACAGTATAGAAATTATGAATATAGAACCGTGTCCACCTTGCAAGGTGGACATGATGCTCACAGCATAACATTCCCTTGCTTGGAGGGGGCAAATACTTTGGTATTTTGGTGAGGTTTTAAAAGCTTAAACTTTTGTTTGGAGGGGAGATGCTTTGGTGAGGTGGGCCAAACAAAAAAACAATATACTACTAGTAAAAATAAATAAAATAAATAAAATAAAATTGGGACGGGGCCAAGGCCCCCTACAAGTCACATATACTTCCGTCCCTGAGGACGGTTACAGGGAAGACATCCCCTTCTCCACATTAAAAGGGAACATAGCTGGTGGACGACAAAGGATAAGGCATAGAGATTTTTTTTCATACACTATCCAGTTTAGAATTTCGGAGGTATCAACATTATTACATGCAAAAAGGTTATTCCAACAATTTTTGGTTGATGGTTATACAATGGTTGAGTCAGGAAGGCTAATATATATAAGGACACACCAGAAAAGTTTGAGGTGCGAATCATATAATTGCTTGACTGATGCATTGACACGCGGTGAAGTTGACCCCACTACTCAAGGAAAGAGAATAATATTGCCTTCGAGTTTTACAGGTGGTGCTAGATACTTGATACAAAATTACCAGGACGCTATGGCGATATGTAGATGGATTGGCTATCCAGACCTTTTTATCACATGCACCTGCAACCCTAAGTGGCCTGAGGTACATCGTTTTTTGAAAGATCGAAAATTAAAACCAAAAGACCGTCCTGACATAATATATAGAGTTTTCAAAATGAAATTGGACGCTCTAATTTCATATTGCAGGAAGAACAAATTATTTGGAGCAGTCATTGGAGGTAAGTAAAGGCTACTATTTGGACCATTCGTTCAAATATGTATGTTTATATATTTTGCTCTATTTATAATTTTAATTTACATTTTTTTTGTTTGTCAATTAACCTCTAATTTTTAGTAATCATATTTTTCAACCAATATTTAGTAAAGTCCTAAACCAATTAAACTGGTTGAAACCAAAAAATAACAAAAGAAAAATATGAATAGACAAAAAATGTCTTTACTAAAAATAGAAAAAATTATGAGAAGGACTAAAAGTGTCCAAAAAACGATAGTCTAGGATGTAAAATGGTAAAAACAATAGTCTGGGACTAAATTTGGAATTGCCACCAAAGACAAGGGACATCCGGTGGAATTAACTCTATATATAAATTCACACAGATTGGCAGTATGTTTATTTAATGGTGCGGCAGATTAGCATTATGTATTTATGTGGAACTGTGGAAGCATGTCTATTTTTTTTTTCCTAATGAACTATGATAGATTGGCAATTTTGCAGTATGGGCAATGGGCATATGGCTATGACTTATTTAGTATTTTAGTGTATGTTTGTGAAGACGGAGTCGGTAATTTATCACTGTGATTGTGATTTTAGTACTTAGTACTATATGTTATTTAGTGTGTTTTGTGAAGCCTATGAAACATTTATTTAGTAATTTAGATAACTGTAATTCACTGTAAAATTATTTAATAATTATTGTAGATGGTGGTACATAGTCTCGATTACAATTATTGTAGATGGTGGTACATAGTCTCGATTACCGAAGATTATATGTGTATGTTTAATCGATTTCGGTCGGTTACATAGTATAGAAAAACACCATTGATTATTCGGTTATCGGCCGGTTATTGACCGTAACCAACCAATGCTCACCCCTAGTACCAAAGGGAGGTGATGGGTTGAACCTTGATGTAGACAATTAGGGTGACATTTGATGTAGTAGCTTGTATATGTAATATTCTCCTTCCTTTATAATAATAATAAAAAAAATGCTTGATGTCAAAGATAATACTCCGTAAAAAATAAAAATTATCATCTATGGAACAAGTTTAGGTGCTACAGAAGAAACAAGTCAACCACAATGCAGCAAATAGCAATTTAGTGCAACCATAACCAAAAGAATAGGACAATAGATCTGAATATATAGACACACATCTTTTGAAAGAAGCTGATCAAAATGGCAGTGAGCAATTCAAACTTCTGTAGACAAGCATCGATGAGGAGATGAATGTCACCGACCAAACCAGCCCCGTGGTGGCTGCACGTCCCCATCGTTCATTAACTTGTCCAAAACCACATTCAAGTCAACTGCCTGTCCATTATCTGTCAACTTTCTGACTGTTTCCTTCACCTGATCTCTTGGAAATCCCATGTGTGTCACTTTCTCCACTACATCATCAACAGGAACCCTGTTTCCAGAACCAACAGAACTCGAACTACCACCAACAGCAGAAGCAGTAGGAAGTGCTTGAGGTAATATCCTTGCAGTGGGTAGTTGTGGGTAGCCACTCCCACCACTCTGGCTCATGGTAGGAGGAAGTTGCTGTGATTTCCTTGGGGACCCACTTCCATACTGGGAAAAATACGGTTCTCCATGCCCAGATGACGGGCCATATGTACCAGAAAACCCTGGACCAGGTCTGTTAGATGGTAGCTCATACATGTTGGGAGCAGCTCCGTAGAACTGCTGTGGCAAAGCTCCACTAGATGGCAGAGAGGGTGGTTTGACGATATTTGGTGGAAAGCTCTGCTGTGGTATAAATGTTGGTTCTTCAGTATGATGGCCTAATGGGGGTTGATGTTGAGGTTGAGGTGGTTGAGATGGATTGACAGGTGGCAAAGAGAGGTGTGACTGAGGAGGCAGAGGCGGCTGAGAGTACTGTGGTTGAGGGGGTGACTGATATTGTTGTTGTGGTAGCGGAGGGGGCGATATCTGGAGCTGCTGTTGTAAAGGCATTTGATATTGCTGGCTCGGGATTTCAGGTGCAGGAATATAAGATTCTCGCGGTGGACCTGAAGAAATTTGGTTCAAGGATAATTGGTTAGGAAGCTGAGCCTGAGGCGGCAGGTTCTGTTGTGGAGGGTGTGGAGGAGCATCCAGTGGAGGAAGGGTTGGCAATGGCTGTTGAAGATTAGCAGGAAAATATTGTTGCTGGGGAGAATGTTGAGGCGCAGATGCAGCAGGCTGCAAAGAATCCATGGGAAGGGTGTTACGAGTATCCACCTTCTGCTCAACCTTAGAAACCTGCAGTTTAGCAACCTCCAGCTTGGCTTCTACTATTTCTTGTTTATCTCTTATCACTTGTACTTCGGTGTGCACCTGCAACCAATTTTTGATAGCCAATGCATAAATTACTGGTGAAAACAAAAACATAAATTCATGTAAAAAAATGTAATTGAGTCATTCCTTGAATAAACCAGAGTATAGATTTTCCATTCCATAAAATGGTATCACCAACATCTATAGAAAGCCTAGCATGCCCACATTTATGATGCATGAACAACATACTGATTACTGAAGTACTGTGCATGCAATTATCCCAATGGGTGCAATATGTTTATTACCTGAATCGACCTAACATCACAAGTTGAAAGGTTAATGGGGGAAAGAATGCAGATTGACTATACCTCTCTCATAATATTTTCTAGCTGTCTCAATTTCCCATCAGTGCCGCCAAAATTGTTACCAACAGACAATTTCAGATCATCCACAGAATTTTCAATCTGCCGTGTTCTTGTTTCTAATTGTGATATTCGCGCACTTACACCATCCAGCACATGTAGCAGGTTATCAGTATATTTCTTCATTGTGTGATCAATCTCAGACACCAAGGTTGAATCAAACCTACTTCCATCCTTCTCTACGATGACTTTGGCAGGTTCCATGGATTCAAGAGATCCATAATTCTGAAAAAAAAAAAAAAAGCATATATACTATCAGCACATAGATGCATATTATGATGCAGAAAAATCAGAAGCCTCCGTTCTCTACAAAAGAAAAAAGGGGTGTGGTTTCCTCCACGTATGCAGGGGATTTTATTTTGGAGGCACATATGATATCTAGAATCCAGGATGGAGATATGTTCTATGTAAGAAACATTAACAACTTGTCACTGAGAACAATCATATTACTTAGAAGATATCATCCAAGCATATGGCTTCATTGCTTTTTTTGTCTAGTTCAATCACAACAATCATCCTAGTGATTTTATGGTTAAGAGTACGCAGATTTGAAGGAAAATTATTACACAGTAATATAGTGCCATATCAATACTGCCTTAAACTTTATCATACCTTCTTGTCAGATGCACATGCAGTGACCAAAATACCTTACTATAGTCTTTATTCGAGAGAATAACCATTAACAGGTACTAATAATCACCAACACACAAAAATTACCAGCAACCACGTAAATCCAACTTCAGACGAAAAAACAAGCAAAGTGCAACTTGCAATAGAGATGAAACCGGATTATAACAGCAATTCTCTTAGTTGTTTATGTTAAAATAGCATAGCTTCGAGCTCATAACCAACTTTAAATTGAAAAGCATTCAATGTTCAGCCCATCGACATGAATAAGAATATAAGATCCTTTATTTGCACAATCGAATAGAAACCCTTTAAATTAATCAACAAAATAGGCAAATAGTGAAAAATCAAACTCCACTAAGACTCTAGAGAATCAGCAACACTCATCAAGTAAACCCTAAAAGTCAGAATTTCACACAAGACGTATTGTATCCTCACAAGCACACACACAAAGAGATAGGGAGGGAGGGTTTTACTCTGATGCCAGTGTTAGTTTTGGAATCGGCGGAATTCCAAGCTCTAGCTCCACCAACATTGCTGGAATCGGCGTTCGACATCGGCGGCGACGAAGATCCAATAGGGCGAATCGGATGGAATTCATAGCTCGGAACAATCTCCTCCTTAGCACCACTGCCGTTAACGTCCTGACGAGGGTTCACGAGATCGAGAAAATCAATTTTGTTGTTAGCAGTGATCGGCGAACTAGATAGATCCATGATCTGCTTATCCGTGAACTGCGATGGATTCATCGATTTGCGTATACGTATATATGCAGTAAGTATATATTTACATAAAGTATTATTTTTATTGTTTAAGGTAGCTAAGCCCAAAGAGAATTGAATTGGGATTTTGGGAGGTTTTGCCGTTTGCGTGTTGTTTGGAATAGCGTTACGATTGCTTCATTTTATTATTTTTCTTTTAATCTTTAAAATAAAGAAAAATTTATCAAATAGACTCACGAACTAAGGGTTTAAACGAATTGAATCTAGTCAAATATTTCACTATTCGATTCGAATTCGAATATTTGTATTCGTATTCGTTTAATATTCGAATCTCAAATTTGATTCGTATTTGATTTGATCAGTTTATTCGAATATATTCTATTCGACTCGAATATTCGAATTCGAATTGCCTAACTTAATCTTTTACAAAATTCTCTAATAAATTAAGATAAAATGTAATAAAAATTTATATTTAAATAGCATAAAATATTCGAATACTATTCGAATCGAATACACTCTAATTCGTATTCGAAAAATATTCGAATCGAAAAAAAGTATTCAAATTCGAATCACGAATCAAAATTTTTTTATTTGATTTGTTTACACCCATATCTCGAACTTTACCTTAAAAGTTAATTAGGCCCTTAAATTTTTTAAAGTTACAATTAGGTACATAAACATGTCATTTAGTTTATCAATACTCAATTACCTGACTTGTAATACCAGGTCACTGAAATTTCGACGATTATTCGACAATAAAAATCAAATAACGCAGACCAAGGCGTCGTCGACGAAGGCGTGGCCATCTCTGGCGACCAAATTGGTCGCCATCTCCCAGGGACGGAGAAGGCGGCCATTTTGGTTGCCATCTCCGTCGCTGGGAGATGGTGCGGAGATGGTGACCAAAATGGTCGCTTTCTCGGTCCTTGGGAGATGGCGCCCAGTTTGGTCTCCATTTCCAGTGTCCGTCTCTGGGAGATGGCTACGCCTTCTCCGGCGATGACTTGGTCTTCTTTGTCTGATTTTTATTGTTAGACAACAGTATGAATTTCAGTGACCTGGTATTACAGGTCATTAACAAGTAATTGGGTCTTAATGAACTAAATTGACATGTTTATGTACCTAATTACAACTTTAAAAAGATTGAGGACCTAATTGACTTTTCAAGTAAAGTACGATGTCTATTTGACCATTTTTCTTAAAATAATGATCGATCTCAGAGGTGATTTGTATACCAGAGTAAGAGTTACTATTTGTACTCCCAACTTTTGTTTTCTCTCACAAATTTTAGATGTAGACAACTTTGTATGGACCCACAAAATGAAAATGTCATATTCATGCTTGCCACATTAGAGGGTATAAATGATATGTGAAGTCGAATTTGAAAGTCCCCATAGTAGAACTCTCAGGATAACACACTCATCGACCGTGTCAATCAAGTGAATGGACGTGTGTTGGGTGAAAACTTGGAGTCTTGGATAATTAAATTTTTAGTAATCTTATTTCATAAATTTAAAAATTAAATGATCATGGACAAGTAAATTAAAAGTATTAAATATGATAATATCTACACTCGAAGAAAACCAACTAGTATTAACTCATATTTTATTGATAGTTTACAATACAAGCTGCATATTGTATATAACTTTGTTTCCCTAAAGTTAAGTAATTCCAAAGTTCCTACAATTCTAAAAATACAATAATCTATATTCTATGTTACTCTAATTCAAAGTAATACAATAATTTATATGATTAACTATAAATTCCTATTGGGCATATCATTCTCCACCTCTTTAAAAGCACCTTGCCCTCTTAGGGTAAATGTGAAAATGAGTATAGTCAGGTATGATACTGCTTGGTTGGGCCACTAGATCGGGACAAACAATTCTTGTAATAGTTTGTCTTGTAGCATACATTCTTATACCATGTGATGTCTCGTTTTGGAACATTTTGCGAGTTACTTTTACCATAAAGGTAAATTTTTTTTTTTTCAAATGCATTATTAGTGTAATAATTAATTCTTGAAATAACAAGAGATTTGATTTTGAGTGACAAGTTTAAACTAACACTATAAACTATTATTGTAGTTTTTATTGGCTCCTCTGCAACTAGTGGATATAAGAATCTATTAATTCATCAGCTTCTCAACAATGGGAAGAATATTAGGATTTAACTAATAATGAAATACTGTGATCTACTCACTCCTTGACAACTTATAGATTATTAGGAATGAATTGTAGTGACACAAACAAGTGAAACAACGATAGAGGCAAGCTCGGAGGTGGTGATGTCAATAGGTCCAGAAACCTTAGCTCAAGCCCTTAGTACAATATTTGTCATAAATATTCCAGGCATGAAGCGTCTATTTGGTTGCAACTGGGTCAACGATGCTTGTAAATAAAGTATACTAATAAAGTTTGAATTGTCTTACTATATATCATCCTTTAATATTTCAACATTTTGTATGACTCCTCTAGTCAGTGGCGGATCCAGAAAATAATATGAGTGGGGGCGTATTTAACTCCAGATCTCACTTCTAAGAAAAAATTGCATCTTTCACAATTCTGTGTGAAAATTTTTCGTCACAACTTTAGAATTGTCAATGAAAATATCAAACATCTATAATATAGTCCAAATACATTATAAATTATAATACAATATTTATGATAGACTACAAGATAGTCAATGACCTAGCCAAAACTATACTTGTTGACTACATTAAGTAAATGATTCACAAAAAAAGTAGATTTAAAAAATATTTAATTTATTGAATGATAAGAAGAGCTAAAGTAAAGAACAGAAGCTAAAATATACATGCAAAAAAATTAGAATTAAAAAGAATACATTTAATTTATTGAAGAGTGGAAAGAGTTAGTATAAAGATAAGAAGCTAAAAGCCTAAAACATATAAAATTGCTATTGGTAAGTTTCAAACTTGAGACACTTCATATTGCATTCAAGGTTCAATCCACTGATCTATTGAGCACTTTTATGATTTATACATATACTTACATATTAGAACTAAGAGTTGAGGGGGTGTGGCTCCGCCACTGCCTCTAGTAGAAAAACCCGATATTAAACTAACACATCTATTGGAGTGTTGTGTATGTCTCATATGTACTGGATGATAATAGGTGTCGGATGAAACAGGGTGAAGGGAGTGAATGTGATCGGAACGTATCAAAGTTCAAAACATACGCACCTTACTGAACCACATAAATATTGTCGTTATTTATTTTTCTTTCATTATTATCGTTTATTATTCTCGTCAATCTCAACATGGGAATAATGGAATATACATAACTAATAAGAAACATACAATGTGAGATGTACTGCATTATATTTCAGTTTTTTTAATCGTCAAGAAACTAATCTATCAAATCATGGCATTGCTCCAATTTTCTGCACATTAAAAAGCTTTGGCAATTTTCTCAAAAAAAAAAAAAAAAAAAAAAAAAAAAAAAAAAAGCTTTGGCAAATGTTTAATTATGGTGGATGTCCGAATAGCTCAAAAGATTCGAGCAGCTACAAGATTGGAAGGACATTGGCTTCTTGCACCTTAAAAAGTTTCAGGCACAAAGTATAGGATTCATGTCATTAATGAAAGTCACAATTGAAACCTTCAAAACTCTATGAAAACAACTCATTGATACTAATGGTCCTGGTTTAAATAAATGTGAAAAGCACATTTTCGATGATTGATAATGAAAATTGTAACAATAGCTATCTTTATGATTGGGCTATCCTAACTCGAGCTCTTGATGTGAAGGATAATTGGATTGTATAAATTATTACATGAGTGATTTGAATGCTGCAAAAGACCATATACATATTTAAGACTGCTATTATCCCTGCAAATTTAGGATTGGCAAGACGACATGAAAGAGAGAGAAACTTTTTTTTTAAAAAAAATATTTAATGCCAAAGTGTATTGCAAGGAGAGAGGAAATTGGCAAAATTAGCAAATGGAAAGAGAATTGACAAATGACAACTTTTTGTACCTATATTGGTTATAGGCGGTAGTTTTTGCTGCCAACCATTTGACCTTTTGTTTTTTTTATTATTATTATTATATTTTTAATATTATTTTATTATTATATTTATAATATAATATGAAAGTGGAACAATTTTTCAAAGTGAGAGACATTTGCAGGAATGTAGAGTAAATAGTGTAGAATTTACAAATTTGATAATGTGAAAGTGAGACTCATTTTAAAAAGTGAGAGATATTTGCTGAGATAAGGATAGTCTAAGCTACCCGTACAATACAATATGCAAATATATGATTATATTTCTATTTACTCATAGACTTGCACACCCCATTGGCCTTAAAACTTGGCGCCATGCTACTAACAAATATAAATCACCCAGCTTGACTTGTGTAATGGTGCTAGATTGATTGTGACTATTTAGTAGCGCATACCATAGAAGTAAAAATTTTGTTTGGCACACAATTGCTAAGGGCCTAAGGCATTGGTTCTCCAGCTTTCATTGACACCGTCACATCCGAGACTATATTTTAGTTTCAAAGGAAACAAATTCCACTCATGTTATCATATGCCATGATCATCAATAAAAGTTGGAAGAATAAAAGTTGAAAAACACTTTCTCACATTGGGTTGTTATTGAAAAAAATTAGTCTTTAATCATTAGTCAGTAGCGAGTTTGTAGAGGGAGGGTCGGATTGGACCGACCTGACGGGCTAAGTCCGTTTCGACAGTTCTATAATTGAGGGACCGAGTCATCACTACGGGTATAACTCAAAGACCAAAAATATCATTTTTCCTTTATATTTTTAAGGGTTAATACCACAAATGGTCATCTGACTATTGGGGTAGTACTCCCTTTAGTCATCGACTTTCAATTTGACCAAAACACATACCTCGACTTTCATTTTTGACCACAAATAGTTCTCCGTTAGTTTTTCTGTTAAGTGAGTGTTCAATTTAAGAGTATTATTGTCAAGAGAATTAAAAGACAAAGATCATATATAGAGGGTAGTTCTCGTATTTTGTTTCATCTGCCCATGCTAATCAGGCGACTGAAGCTAGCATGACCCTTGCTGCTTTAATTTTCTTTGTGTTTGTTGTCTTCTTCAATTCGCCCCATAACATTTACTCCGTATATAGTTATGTTTTTAGTACCTAATTAACACTCTTGTCATGATAGTCATGGTGAATTGTGGGGTGAATATAGATCCAATTCGTATATATTATCACATATATTATATTGATTTCATTAGAAGGATGGGAAAAGAAAATATAGAAATTGTGATTTGTGATTCTCTTTTCTTAGGACCAATTGATGTATGTCAAGAGTAACAAAGAATACAAGTATAGCATTACTTGATTTATAATTTATTTATTTTGAATAAAACTGGAAGGGGAACACCCATAAGCACACTTGATTTATAATTAATGCTGCATTAGCATGGGAATGCTGCATTCCCACCGCATTTCCGAATTGCAGCATCAAGAAAGGTATCTTAAATGGACTTGTTGTTAACTATTTTATTTTTTTCTTTGATTTGACAACAATACCCTTAAATTTACACTCACAGAACAACTAACAGAAAACTATTTGTGGTCAAAAATGAAATTCGAGATATGTGTTTTGGTCGAATTAAAAGTCAATGAGTAAAAAGTACTACCCAATAGTCAAAATACCATTTGTGGTATTAACTTTATTTTTAATATTAAATTATTATTAATCACGAAGTATTTATTTATACTTATAACGTTATTAATAATAAAATAATAATAAAAAAATTAATAACAACAACAATAATAAATTGTAAAATTAATTTAAGACTTATAAATAAGTAAATAACACAATATACTTATACCTTCATATTTCGTTTTATATATAATCGGCTATGATAAACCACCAATTTACCAAACACCTTTTTGTAATCTATTAATAATTTAATACGTTCAACTAATGAGAACAATTGACACAATCAGCTAACAATTAAATACCAACTAAACCAATCATCTATTAGCTAATTACCAAAACACCCATATATAAAACCAAGGGAGGGATAGATGATGGTGATTAAAGCGCCAAAGAAACGAGCGCGGACAATTGCTGTTTGAACGAAGAAGTGAGAAGTGAGAAGGTGTATTTAATTTACATACAAGCAGTGTATATGTTCCTCTCAATTCTCTCTCTACTTTCTTACATTTTTCTCTCCGCGCCACCGCCGGCTCAATACACTCTGTCCGGAAACCTAGCTCCGAAGCTGATTACTCCTTCGTCTCTTCACTCGAGAAGTTCCTAGCAAAATCTCAGCGATCTCGATAGTCCTGTTCATCGTTTGATCGAGCAGGTACGCTTGGTTCGTTATCATTGTGAATTACAGGTTTTGATTGCAATTTCCAATCGGAAGTTTATAAAACATTTTTGTTTTTTCTCCAGATTTTGTTGTGTAGTGTGAACAAAGGCCTTAGTGGTAGATTGAGGGGGACAGCATCTGTTGCTTTGAGTTGACAATTAAATAATCTTCGTTATGGATGCTTATTCGTTAAAGTCCGTGCAGGAGTTACCTGCTATGTTTCGTTCAGTTTTCAGTTTCAGGTATGTGTGTTGAGTTGTATGATGATTGTGTATGTATTTGATGCCAATTTCTCCTTTGATGACGTCAGATTTGAGAATCTGTAGACACATTCTCAATTCTGTACTTGTCCTAAAGTATTGCTCATTACATGTTTCCTAGCACAAAACAATTTACAAGTATGCTATACATCCGCTTGTACATGCAGGTATTTTAACTCCTTGCAGAGTGAATGCTTTCCCGCTTGTTTCCTCTCAGACGTGAACATGGTTATATCGGCGCCTACTGGAAGTGGGAAAACAGTGCTTTTTGAACTATGCATTTTGAGGCTTCTCTCAAGGTTCATATCCACTGAGGGCAAATTTATACATGTCAAGGGGTCTCTGAAGACAGTAAGTTCCTTACATAAAGCTGTTCAGTAGGAATTTTCTTGTGTTTAATATTTTTACTTTGACAAACACCAGAGCTTTTTTTCCTTGATTAATATTTGCAGTCATCAGTACTAGTACACTACCCCTGGCCTTTCTCATAACATCATGCTAGTATTGGTGTTTCATGTATATTTCTTTCCTTGGTGCCTCAGTGCTTTTCTCTTTCTTTCTTGTGGTTTAAAGGTCTATGTGGCTCCTTCAAAAGCTTTGGTACAAGAGAAGCTGCGGGATTGGAACCAAAAACTTGGTTCATGGGGAATAAATTGCCTGGAGCTGACCGGGGATAATGAATACTACAACAATAAGGATATTCAGGATGCTGACATAATTCTTACTACTCCTGAGGTCAAATGTTGATGACAGTTCATTTATATTCTGTGCTTTGATTGCTTTGTAAATTTATGGAGTAACTGTCATGTTCAGTAATCATCAGTGCTCACTGTGAATCTGTGATTACTCCAGAAGTTTGATGCTGTGACTCGATATCGCATTAAAGACGGAGGCCTGAGCTTTTTCAGTGACATTGCTCTGGTGCTTATTGATGAAGTCCATTTGTTGAACGATCCTCGTGGAGCAGCTTTGGAGGCAGTAGTTAGCAGGATCAAAATGCTCTCTTGCATTTCTGAAATGAAATTGAGTCCTCTAGCCCATGTTCGTTTTCTAGCTGTATCAGCTACAATTCCAAATATTAATGACCTTGGTAACTATAATTTTAACATTTTTTTTCTATGAGCATGATTACAATTCAAATTTGAGTGACTTTAGTGATAGTTAACACAATAATCACTTACAGTAATATTTTATATTCTGCAGCGGAGTGGCTTATGGTTCCTAACGAAGGAATTAAAAAGTAAATAAAATTGGTATCACATGATGGGTATATTTCTTGTTACATTGAGAGACTACCTAACTGTTGCTGTGTGCTGTACATTGTTTTGTCAGGTTTGGTGAAGAAATGAGACCAGTAAAGTTGACAACCAAAGTTTTTGGTATATAAATGTCTTGACAAGGAAATATATTCATTGCTGTGAGCTTCTTTCTTTCTGTTTAAGAGATCAACAGCAAAAAATGTTTTTATTTTTTATAGGCTATACTCCAGCAAAAAATGACTTCCTATTTGAAAAGGTATGTACTTGTAGAGGTTTCCCCATTTGACTTTTAGTTTGTTCCACTGCCCATCTCATTGACTGAAATTGTACATTCCCCTACCCAACCTGTTTTTGTAAATTGAAGATATATTATCTTGACAAGCTATTAGAATTTCAACTATTATGCAATATGCATCATAGCCCTTGGTAGTTTACTGATCATATTTTACTGTTTATTCTCCAGCGCCTTCAGAACTACATATTTGGTAAGCACAAAGAATCTATATTTATCATTATTTTTTTGTTGGAAAAATTGTAATTTATGCCCCTCACATGCCAATTATCAATGTCACCCCTGAATTTTAGTGGTGTAAATGTTGTACCTCAATTTTCAAAACATGACATATATTACCCCTCCCCTAATAGGAAGAAGGAGAAACATTGTTGTCGGTGGAAGGAGAACAAACAAAGAAAGAAAAATGGAGGAAAAAAAACATGTTCTTTGAACAGGGAAAATGGCGGGTAACCACATTTACACCACTAATAATTTAGGGGAGGGGCAATATATGTCACGTTTTGAAAATTGAGGGGCAACATTTACACCACTAATAATTCAGGAGTGACATTGATAATTGATATATTTGTGAGGGGCATAAATTACAATTTTCCCTTTTCTGTTTTCCTATGGGCATCTATGCTTCAGTTTGACTCTCTCTCTCTCTCTCTCTCTCCCTCTCTCTCTCTCTCTCTCACACACACACACACACACACACACACACACACATATATATATATATATATATATATATATATATATATATATATTGGTATAGTTATCTAAATAAAGGAATTTGTTTGCAGATATTCTCATGCAACATTCAAGAGGCAAATCTGCGCTTGTCTTCTGCTCAACCAGAAAAGGAGCACAAGAGACTGCACAACGACTCACGCAAGCAGCAATGAATTTTGGGCATTCAAATCCTTTCATCAAAAGCAGAGAACAGCAAGATAGGTTGAGAGAAGCTTCGCTCTCATGCAGTGATAAACAAATGCAATCTTATATTCCTTATGGTGGTATGAACTTCTCAATATTTCTTCTTTCTCAAACCAACAAGCATGGGCACATGGCCTGCTGATCATATTTTGTTATTTTTGGTTTGAGTGCTGTTGGTTGGTTTGGCGGTGTGGAAGGAGGTGGGGGCTTGATATATCATCGAAGGAACATGTTTAACAGACTATGTGCATTGTGCAGTTGGCTACCACAATGGTGGACTTTCCTTGAAGGATCGCAACCTTATTGAAGGCCTCTTTCTGAACAGTGATCTTCAAGTTCTATGCACCACAAATACTCTTGCCCAAGGAGTTAATCTACCAGCACATACAGTTGTAATCAAGTCAACACAGCACTTGTATGTGCAGAATTTATTCTTCCAATTGGTCACAGCTTTTATGCCCGGTTTGTATCCTAATCCACAATTTTGATTCTTGGCAGCAACCAGGAGAAGGGTCTTTACATGGAATATGACAGGTCAATGATCCTGCAGGTATGCAACTGATCCTAGAACACTTCAGAAAGAAATGTCTGTAATTGCAGTTGACCATGACATGTGAGCACTAGTAAACCCCAAAATGTATATCACGGATATACTTTATTTTTGTACCTGCTAAAACCCATTATTCTTGAATGAGAAATGGCTTAGTGGCTTCTAATACAAAGGAAAATGACTTCAATTATGCAGATGTGTGGAAGAGCAGGCCGTCCACAATTTGATGACGCAGGAGTGGTTGTAATCATGACCAGAAAAGAAACTGTGAGTTCCCTCTTGTTTGTTGCTAATAATATATGATGCCATCAAATATCTGTAGTCTGCATTAGTTATTTTCTCAATTTTGCATTTATAACTGTGCAGTTTATAATTGCTTTTTAGGTACACTTGTATGAGAACCTACTAAACGGATGTGAACTGGTCGAATCACAGTATGCAGTTCTTAATGTCCCTGCATGGTGCCTTCAAAACACTCAATAATTAGCTAATGGGGCCTATTAATAAGTTGTTGATGTGCGTTCATGCTATGTTTAGATTACTTCCATGCATTACGGAGCACTTAACTGCACAGATTGTTCAACTGACAGTGTCAGATATTACAAAGGCAATCGAATGGATGAAATGCTCATATTTGTATGTGAGAATGAAAAAGGCACGTTCTTCTGCTCATAGCAAGGATATGTTACTAGTTCCTAATTTTTTTTGTGCCAAATTGGATGATCGATACTTTATAATGTGAAAACCAGAATCCTGAGAATTATGCAATGCCAAAGCTGCTAGCCAGTAACAACATAGAAAGGCATCTGCAAGGTATCTATTGGTTACCATGTAAAATGATTTAGGTTCCCTTATGCTTACTTATTGATGACTTTTTTCCCCAGAGATATGTGTCAAGAAGGTGAATGAGTTGTCACGGTACCAAATGATATGGACTGATGAGGATGGTTTCCTCTTAAAGCCTCTTGGTAATGAACTAAAAATGCAGTTTTATGCATTATCGATGTCAAACAAGTCTAATTTCTTTGTTTTGTTGCTTGCAGAGCCTGCGAAGTTAATGACAAAATACTATCTGAAATTTGACACAATGAAACACATTATGCGGGCATCTGCAAACTGTAGCATAGAAGATGCACTTCATATTATTTGCCATGCTGAGGAGATTGCTTGTATCTACTCGACTACTCATACTTCATATACCATGCATGGGTAATTAATATGTGACTAATGAATCTCTTGTAAATGTGAAATGAAGGGATACAACTCAGGCGCAATGAGAAGAAGCTTTTGAATGACATAAACAATGATAAAAATAATCGGCTTCGTTTTCACATCCTCGGGGACAAAAATAAGAGGAAAAAACGGATCCAAACCAGAGAAGAGAAGATATTTATTTTAGCAAATGACTGCCTGACTGGGGATCCTTTAGTGCATGAGTTATCAATGACCCAGGTTTTGTTGCTTCAGAGATGTTACTTTAAAGTGGTTGACATAAAACCTTTAATTTATAGACATATGTGCCTTGATGTAGGACATGAATTCTATATGCACAAATGGATGCAGAATTGCAAAGTGCATGAAAGAGTACTTTGTATACAAGAAAAACTACATAGGAGCTTTGAGTTCAGCACTTCTTGCCAAATGTTTGCATCAAAAAGTATGGGATGACAGTCCATACTTACTGAAGCAATTACCTGGCATTGGAATGGTCACAGCAAAGGTATGTAGCTTAACACATTATTTGAAGTATTTATTTTCTTTAAGAGTACTTGGCTCATATGCTCATCTTTGTTGTGCTTTGATGAAATTCCTCAGGCACTGAATTCCATGGGTGTAAAGTCTTTTGAGGCCCTTGCCGATGCTGATCCAAGAAAGATTGAGATGGTTACTGGTCGTAAATATCCATTTGGAAACCATATAAAAGGGTCATTGTTATCACTTCCACCAAAAATAGAGATGGAAGTAAAGGAAACTGAGAGCCAAAGACAAGGTAAGTCCAAGGTTGTCATAACATTGACAAGGATGTCTCAGCCTGCATTAATGACTAAAGGATACTATGCCGATCTGGTACGTCATCCAGGGATTATGCATTACCTCGGTTACCTCCACATGATATTTTATTTTAATTTTCGTCTTCGGTATCATAGCTTTACATGCCAGTTTTGTAATTGAAAATTATCTCACAGGTGGTTGGCTTGGAAGAAGGTAACCTGATTCTATTTCATGAAAAGATAAGGTAATGCAGAACTGCTTTACAGTAAGATCCTATTGATATATGCTATGTAAAGCCTTAATCATTCAAGACAGACAAGTTTTTTTTTACATAGCATAGGGTACACTAGTGCTGTTTTTCCCTGAGCATTGAATCTGACATCTACCCTTGAAGAAAAAGAAAAAGCAACCAAGAAAAAATAGCGCTGCTGACCTGAGTCTTTCTTTAAGAACACTCCTAGCTGATAATGAGCAGTCAGGAATACCTTTGTCCGTGACTGAGTCAATATATAATGTAACTGTTTAAATTTTTTGTCCTCCAGTTTGTCACCTTTCAATTTTACATTTAAATTTCAAGAGAAATCCATACCTATTTATATGTATCTAAAATCCTTCTTTCCTTGCTGCAGAGTGCATGACTTTCCAAGGTAATCTTTGGTCCTGACATTTTCATTCAATAAGTGCAAAAGCTCGTGACAGCTCACCTTATTTGTCATAATTTTGATAAGCTCATATTGTTAGTTTTCTTTGATAGCCCATATAGTGCAACAGTTATAGTGCCCAACCCTCAGAAAAGGAAGCTGACTGTGAAAGCAGATCTGATATTTGATGAATTCAGTAAATTTCTCTGGCATCTAAATGATAAGACACCAGTTTGTATATAGATATGATGATATTCTTCTAAAACATTCATTTTGTTGTCTGTCCAGTTGGTGTCGATATTCATCAGAAGGTTACAGTGATGAAGGAGATGAACCAGCATATTAGTAATAAACACAAAACAAGACAGAATCCCTCCTGTCAATTGAAGGATGCATATATGCTAGAAGATAAGAAGGATTCTACTTCTGAAGCTCCAATTCAAGAGCCAATCAATGTAGATGAATCTGAAGGTTTTTTTGACATGTAAGTGCTGATCTTTGACTCTGTTAAATGGGGCTATAGTCTAATTGTACGAGTACTAGTACTAGTAGATAAAATGCCCTCAGACGTACTCCTGTGATTTATCAGTAACTAAATTCCAGTTTTCTGTAGCCAGGCCAAGTTTCACACTTATACATGAAGAGCCAGAGGAAGGTAGAGAGCAAATTCTTGCACTATGCACATTTTATTGTCCTCTAGATTACTAACTTTTAGTGCTACCTTCCCCAAGAAGTTGTAACTGCTGTTGGCATTGAAGATGATGAATGCAAGATCATCACTGAAAGAACTATATTTGATCACATACGTGAAAAAGCGAAGAGCTTACCTCCTTTGGGCAAGTTGGGTGACACATGTTCCACTTCACTAGAGACGTTGGCTCTTATTAGAAAGCGAACTCGGGAGAGACTGCTTGCAGTTGAAAATCCAATAGAAGTATTAGATGAAGGAATAAATAAAGTTGCCCGTCACAGCATGGCCATTCAATCTGCTAGAGCTCATCAATTAGAAAAAAGTTTCTCAGACAAAGATGCCACTTCAGAAAGTCACTACATTTCTAAGGACAATAACCCTACAAATGACACAGGTAAATTTACTTCTTGTATGCTACGTAGCACCTTGTATTATATATACATCACTTTGCATATTATTATGCGTTGTTTGACATGGAGAGTACATCTATCCAGGGAAACTTGCTAGTGAACCCAATTCTGTTCAATCCGTTGACCTCACCAAAAAACCAGAATTTGGACACATGCAAGGATCATCACCAATTTTAGGGAGGTTGAAGACCACTGGATCCCAGCTATATACTTTGGGCAATCAAAATTGGTTTAGCCCTCAGTCTAGTCACACAAATTCTGATTTTGAGGGTTTTAAAGCTAGAAAAGCAGAAGTGGTTGTTTTGGATCCTGAACCTGTGGAACAAAAACATCATGAAGCTATAGGAGTCACAAAGTTGAGGGATAATGTGTGTTCTGGCAGTGCATTCAGTAGAAGTGACATAACTTGTCAGTCTTCAGTGGTGTCATCATCTCCCTCTTGGACATCTTTGCCAAGGATCGAAGTTGGTGATTTGAGAAACTCTTCAGAAACCAAATGTAAGCATATTTCGACTCCAAGTTTATTGGAAAGGCAGCGCTCTTCCCCGGCAGCAGTGCGAGACACCCAGGAAATGAACTGCTTCTTGGGTTTTAAGAGTGTGTTTACATTTCTCTAATGGCATTTGTGAACAAATAATGGCGTACGTGTATCGTAATCAGACGCTAGTATGTGGTCCTGTAGAATTATTGATGATGTGCTAGCAATTCGGTGATGGCCATATAATTACTACTGTAGTATCATGTGGTATATATTACTACACCGGATGCACCACTCATATTTTGACAGTCCAATTTCACATCTCAACGGTGCATGGGATTCACAGGTTCACATGATACCAATGGTCCACACCTAAAATTGACACAACGGTACTCACATGATAGCATTGGTTAACATTTAAAACTAAACCAATATTTATTAATGTAAATGTGTAAATGTATTAAAATTGAAAACTTAAAATGTTAATTTAAAAACAATTCAAGGCTTTAAGGTTAGAATTAAGAATTTTAAATTCAACCAAAAAATAATACTCATAAATTCAACTCAATAGAGCTAGCTCAAAACCGAACAGGTGGCCAAATCCACATCACTAATTGCTATGCCTTGAAGTGATTCAAATACAATCACAAAATTAAACACAAACCCATCCTTTGAAGATTGAATTATATTATTCATTGAAACAATAGTCCGTTCTCTGGAAGCACATCATCTCGATCAACTTATCTAACAAAATTTTCTTCAAAGCTATATGCACTCCCTAAATTTTTTTAAAAAAATTAATAAAAATAGAAGCATAATTCAGGCTAATCTTACAAGGTTAGTAACCTACCAAAACTTTAATTTCTTGAGGAAGTTCAATGCAAGAAAGGCATTGGCAAACAGCAGCAATGCAGCATGGTCCAACAATAGAAGATCAGGATGAGCCCTTATGGCCTTATATATTACAGGTGATGGTTCGAGATTTGAGCCATTACGCGAATCTGCACATACCCATCACCTGCAAATCCTGGATCAACACTACTTTGGTCCCCTTTGCTTCAGGTGCAGTTTTGTTTCGATATTATTTATCCTACTAATCCTCAACCAATGACATTACTGGAACTCCCTTGCTTGAAAAACTTGTACACTTCACCAACACCTGATCACCAACCTCAAAGTCCCTCTTCGCACCAGGCTACAAAACAGGAGAATAAAATTGTATGAATTGTTGATTTGAATGAAGGGAGAGAGGGTGAGATTTAAGAGTGGTGAAAGAGGGTGTTAGCCATGGGAAGTGTAATGCAAGTTGAACTTCTGAAGTTAACTTCATCGCACGGCAATTTTAACCCATACTACACTTCTTATACAATAAAAGAAGAAAATGCAGGTGTAACCTTAGCCAAGATGGCTAAGGATACAAATTTGTAACTACAAGGTCACGAGTTCAAATCCCAACTTTCTTGGTTTGAACCGGTCAGCTATGGGCAACCTAAGCTGGTTTACCTCCTTATGGTCCTTTACCGGCTAGGATCACAAGGCAGGGTTTACCCAGTGTACAACCTCAAGTAGTGGCTGGGGGTTTCCCTCGTCACCCAAAAAAAAAAAAAAAAAAAAACAGATAAAATTCAATAAAAAAGAATGAGTGCAGAGATCCCAAACATTGAAGATGAATATGTAAAGTAGAGTAATTATTTCTACCCCAAACCTTCAAGATGAATTGCAAGGGCAGAGCATCAAAGAAGATTACCAAGAATTCAATAATAACTAGGCATACCTCAAAACGATACATTCCACGGAGTCCGCCCCCCAAATCAAGCACTAAACCAAGTGCACGTATCTGATGCACCTTAGCTATAAGCTTCATTCCCAGCTTCAATTTATTAGCTTTTATACCAGTCTCAACTGTAGAATCCTTATTCAAGTCACTCTGAGATTTTCTCGGTGCTTTGGACGTATTTTTGTCTTCACCTTCATAATCACTTACAATGTCAGCAATTGATTCCTTCCCCTTTTTGAATTTCTTCACATTTCTTGAAGAAAGATCGAATTTTGGGGATGAGTCAATATCAGTATGTTCCAACAATGCTTTTGAGTTTTCGTCAGGTTCAGGAGTGCTTGAGGTATTACTAGTTTTAGAGCTCAAATCCACACTAGTAGTTCTTTCCTCCTGATCACACTCTGCAGCACTCCGAATTAAGAATGCTGGTGTTTCTGGAGCAGAGCTCTGCTCTGCAGTTTCATCACTTTCCAAAAGATCATCCCTCGCACTAGCATCTTGCTTTTCCTCATCTTTACACACTTCACCAATAGGAACCCATATATTAGATGATTGGCTTGTGGGAGTCGATTTGCCAATAGAGTCGTCTTTCTTTGATCTAGCTCCAGTTAGAGTAGATTTCAAAGATAACTTAATGTTACCACGCACATCCCGCCCTATGCACATCAAAGAAAGTTGCTGGCCAACAGATACTACATCTGAGACTCGTGACACCTAACAAAGTAACAGACGGGTATGAATATAACATAGGAATCAAGTATGCACACAGAGATGTAGTAAGGAACTGGGAGAATGTATTTGGATGTCTTTAAAAAGCTTATTTCCCTTCAGTAACAATCTCAAAAGTACAAATGAAATTACCGGTTCATGTGACAACTCAGAAATATGTAAAAGCCCTTGTTGGCCACCATTAAACTCTACAAAAGCACCATATTCTTTAACAGAGCTCACAACACCTTTGTAGACACCTCCAACTTCAATTTCACGACCTATGATAAAGTCAACCTGAAAGATGTGAAGTCAAGTAAATAAAATTTTAATGTGAGGTTTCTAATGTATTGTAAGGGTTTACAAATGGAAATCATTGTAGACACCACTAAACTCCAGAAAATCCTTACTCTCACAGGGAAACAAAACATATACTATTGTATAAATAGATGTGGAGAAGTACCTTTTCCTGTACTTTCTCCATGACTGATTGGTTTTTAGCAACTATTGTGAGTGTTCCATCACTAACTGACATCCGTGCACCTGCATGAAGTTCACAAACGATACCAAAGAAATTCAGTAGCATTGCAATATCATTCTTCAAATATAACAAACACTCCAAAACTTTCTGAAACTCAAAATTCATGGTTTACACCACTCATATTAGATTCTTCAGTATCACCTGTTTCTTCTTCAATTTTCCTCTTTAGGGCACCAAGAGGACCAATTAACCGGCGAAGTGCATCATTGCTGTATTTCAGCGTAGCTGGAACACCAGTAATAGAAATTAAGAATTATGAAACCACAGCATATTAAATGCCATAAACTAGAGTCCCAATGAGAAAAATATATTTCAAGTTAATGAACAGAGAAGCATCAATCCCAGGTACATAGATATAATAGAGCGTAGATCGATATCAAATGTCTACTTACCTAAACGAGGAGAATATTTGTCATCCTGAATACGGGGAGCATTTATTTCACGCTCCATGTGTTCAAGGATCTGTTGTCGTCCCTTAAGTGCAGGTTCTAGACTCTCACAGATGATGTCCAGAGGAATTCCAGCAGGTTTTATATCTAATTGAATAGCAGTTATTCCATTTCGAGTGCCAGCAATTTTGAAGTCCATATCACCCAGATGATCCTCCAAACCCTTAATGTTAACCATAAGCAAAATATATCAATTATATAGAGGTAAACAAAATTGAGAAAGATACTTGAAGTTAAAATAAAACTAGATAATAACAGAAGCCTATTAAAAGAAATCTAATTGCAATTCCTGCCCCAATGATCCAAATGAAGGAAAACCTGTAGATTTACCAACCCAGGATAAAACTAGTGTGAATGATACAGATGTGGGAAATGGTAAAATTCTACTGCAGCTTTTAGGTTTCAGAAGTACATATAGTAAATATCACTGAACAACCTCTCCAGTAACCTTGATTCTTATGTTGAACAATATAGGATTTCAGAGAAGTGTAGCCCATATCATGTCTTTGCATACATATCAAAGTACCAAACTAAGATAACGCATTAATTCAAATACTAGATGAACAAAGCTGTCAATGTCCCTATGACTATGGGAACTTGGAAGTGAATCTCTAACATATACTATGTCAATGGGCAGAGCAAAACTCAATCACCTTCACTTTATACCCTCTTTTTTACTAAAGGATGATAAAGTTTTCTGGAAGAAGGGAAAGGGTATCAACTTTACTGAGTTCCACAGGGATAAGGAAATTGCTTATGCAAGTTATTATGTATAATATGTACCAATATATCTGTTAATATCCTATAGTCCTTGATTTCTCCAGTTGATGGATCACTATCACTGACAAGTCCCACAGATACACCTGCTACATGTTGTCTTACTGGAATTCCAGCATCCATTAAAGCCATGCTGCCTGCAAGGTTGGAATACGAAGCAGGAAAATAGAAGATTGATTAAACATTTTCATAATTAAATTAAACCAAAGGATATTTCTGAATAATTGATAACTACAGTCCATGGGTAACAAAGAACGAAAATTCTCAGACAAGTATCAGAAGACTGGAATTTCATATTGAATCCTACCAAATTTGAAACAAGCACTGTGTTTGTAGCCTTAGTTAGAGATAAAAGCATACCTCCACAGACAGTTGCCATTGATGTTGAACCATCGGATGCCATGACTTCGGAATTGACACGGACAGTGTATGGAAAATCATCTTCAGGAGGTAAAACAGCTAACAGAGCCTTCTCAGCAAGAGTACCTAACATAAATCAAGGACTCAGCAATTTACATGTTCAAAATTTCTTTAAAATTAAAAACAATAGTAATAGTCATATAAAGTAAATACACACACACACAGAGAGCAAACCCCATTAAAAATCAAACATTAGTAGTAGTCATCAATATATAAAATAAAAGATGCAAATCACTGCAATTGGTAGGTCTCTTTTTCATTTTTTACACAGAAGTAGCTCACCATGTCCAACTTCACGTCTATTCAGACCAACTCGTTTGCCAACTTCATTAATACTGAATGGAGGAAAACTATAGTGAAGCATGAATCTCTTTGATGAAGGACCAACCAGGGAATCTAGCTGTTGAGCATCCCCTGGGGCTCCAAGTGTAACAGTACAAAGAACCTGCACATGAAATTCATGTTTGGTCACTGAAAACCAGAAAGCAAATTACACCTAAACAAGATGTGCATGCTAACCTGTGTATCTCCCCGTGAAAAGAGTGATGATCCATGTAGCACAGGTAGATTACCAGATTCACAGTACAGTGGTCGAACTTCATCAAGGCGTCTTCCATCAACTCTAAGCCCTTCTGCAATAATCCTTCTGCGAACAACCTGGCATTGTCAGAAACTAGAGAGTCACAATCACTATCACTATAATAATTCTAAGATAACAATTTATAAAAATACAGCAATGAAGTGTGGATTAAAGCAATAAATCAAGTTGCTTTCTGTCTGTTAAGTTTGAACATGAAGATTAACTACTAATAAATCATAGCAAGATAATAGAAGACAATAAATACTCCCTCCATCCCATTTTATGTGTCTGTTCAGTTAACAAGACTTGACTAAAGTTATTTACAATTCAATTTTTCATAATGTTAAGTTTAGTATTAGTAAGTAAAGTTTATATATTTAGAAACTATATTAAAATGCTATTAAATACGGAGTACAAAAAAAAAATTCAAATTTAAAAATTATAAGAAAATATTAAAGAAAATAAGCAAAGAAGAAATAGTTGGTTTGACCAATGAATAGTAAACAAGACAAGTAAAATGGGACCGAGGGAGTAGATTATAACTCCAATCATCCCAAATTGGAATTATGGGTTACTAATAGAATGATCTTAATGTTCTGTCATGCATTACCTTTTGAACATTACATAAGCCGCAACTTATATGGTTAAAAACCCATGTGGAACTTCAATAACTAGTCCAACTTTGAAATAAAAATTGGCAGGGGGGGGGGGGGGGGGGTGGTGTGTTTATATAAAATAATATACAATTTAACTAAGCAATTATGATGCTAAGTCAAACAACTCGATTTGAGATGGAAGTGCTTCATAGAACATCAATGCTAATAAACATGAACAATTTGAAGAAAGGGGAACCAACAATTCAGCTGAGATTTTAATGGAAACGCTGTACTAAGCACTCGTTTATTTGGCTAAAGTACAAAAAGCTGACTTAATATATACATACATACCTCTTTTCGCACTGTATCAACTGTCTTTGGTAAAACTTTTAAGCCTTCTTCATCACATTCTTCCTCGAGTGTTCTTTTAACATCTTGTGTAATTTTATCTAAGGCTTCTCCACGTTCAAACTAGTCCAAATAATGAGAGCTTAATTTATGCGGAAAGAAAACAACCACCCAGTAGTAAATGGAAACCAAAAAGAAAACATAGGGCTTTAAAATGTCATATTGCAGCACAGTATCTACCTTGCCATAGGTGGGATCTGTAAAGACAGCTTCAATAGGTTCTTTTGCCAAATTTCGTATTTTCTCAAGTGTTTTCTCCGACACCAAAGAGAGTTTATACTCTTTCTTCTGCTTACCTATTCTACCCGCCAGTTTAACTTGAGGCTCTAGATACTTAATGGCCTAAAAACAAAGAATAAGAATGTTAAAAGACATGTGAGTACAGACACAGAAAGTTGTTTTAAGGTAGCTGTGCCCATGATTAATCACCTCAAGGTGAGCCAGTCTCAATGCAGCTTCCAAATCTTTTTCAGAAATTTCACGCGCTTGCACATCTATCATCAATGTTTTATCCTTTGTGCAGGCATATACCAAGTTGAGATCACTCAAGCTAAGCTGCATGCCATTCAAGATCGTACATAGGCATGAGACCAATCAGAAAAGATGAGAAAAACTTCTACAACTAAATAAATGTGCAGAACTACCTCATCCATGCTTGGGTTGACAACAACTTGTCCACAGATCCTCCCAATACGAATCACCCCTATGGGACCTCCCCAAGGAATATCTGACAACATTAAAGCAGCAGATGTTGCATTGGCAGCCATAACATCGGGATCTTGTTTCCCATCAGATGAAAGAACACTTGCCATAACCTGGAAAAATCAATTCATGTAATTGGAAACTTGAAGCAAGTTAAAATCTTTGCATTTCATTAGCTATAGTAGGTGCATTTCATTACCATCAACTCACCTGCACCTCATGGTAAAATCCAGCAGGAAAAAGGGGTCGTATTGGTCTATCAATGAGACGGCCACAGAGAAGTTCACGTTCCTTTGGAGCACCCTCCCTCCGCATGAATGTACTTGGAATTAAACCTTGAGCAAATTGTTTCTCTTGGTAATCAACCTTAGGAAATGGAAAACTCATTTGAGAGCTCATAGAGACAATTACTTTACAGAAATAAAGAATACATCCGAAAATGCAACTTTTCCATATATCTCTGCAATGTTATCTAGAAAATCATGCTCTTTGAAAGTAAAAATCTCATGATCGCATCATAGTAAAAATAGAAATTTTCACGTTGAACGCTTCACTGGATCACCTGAAGCATTAATGAAATAAGAACATGTGAAATCAAGTAATTACTTCTCGACAAATGAACATACAGTGAGGGGTAGAAAATCGCGAACTGCGTCGCCCTTTGCAGAGGCCACGGTTGAGAGAACTTTAGTCTCGTCCATAGCTAGGACCACTGAGCCATTGGCAAACCGAGCAATCTTCCCAGTTTCCAGAGTAATTTTCCGCGAACCAATTTCGAATTCCTCAGTAAATGATTCTAGAATCTTTGTACCAGCCATGTGTGTTTCTGAATCGGAAGATGGTGAAGACAGAGTGGAAGTAGCGAAGCCAAGGCGGCCGCTGCATATGGTGCGGAAGCCAAATCTTTGCCATGTGAGGACGTGAGGTAGGGTTGAGATAAGTGGGTTAGCTTTACTCGTCACTGAGGCCATTATGGGTTTAAGGAAACTGGAATTTAGGGGAGAAGGAGACAGAGTTGAAGAGCTAGGGTTTAAGCAGGGTTTTTCCTGGGAATGAAAACGTGGATCTGCCCCCTGCTCGGGCTAGGCGCTTCAACGGTGAATTACAGTATCGCACATTTACACTACACTTGTGTTGTGTAATAAATTTAGATCTGAAAATACTAGTCTTAATTCATACAATTTATAATTTTTTGTTGGCCAAATTATCAAAATCAAATGAGAAGTTGAATAAGAATTATTTAATTCAAAGAAATGTTAAAAAATAAAAATAAAAAATTAGTGTTTAACGCGTGTTATAGTCTTATAGATATATTGAGTTGGACCCAATTAAAAGGGACCCGGTCCCCAGGGAGCAAGACACGGGAGGGTGGTGGCTACCTAAGTGGGTCACGAAGGACAAGAGAGTAAGGTCTGAGAGAAGTTGTTGGTCGGGTCGGGCACGAATGACTCTGCATGCCAACCATCAAGGTCGATCTCTTGATCAGTCTCCAGGCCTGGGCAAGGGTCGCTTAGGTGAAGAACTAGTCTCAAGGGTTGCCCATTTGTAGGGGTTGATTGGAGATTTAATTTATATAAATAAGTCTTGTCTTGGCCAAGACATCATCATGTTCTCTCATTATAATTATGAGACGTGTTGTCCACATCGTTCACCCTGTAGTGATGCAGGCACATCTTCCCCAGGAGTTCCATTTTCGACCGTGAAGTCATACACAGGGTTGTCTTATCCCCATGTTCACGTCACCCATCATCGAGTCGCAATGATGATAGTCTGAGCAAACAATGTGATATTGTGTTGGGATTTCTTATATACTCTAGATGGGCAAGCTCAATACTGGTTTGTGTTCCTCCCCGGATAGGTCGATCACCACCTTATCCAACATCACCAAAAACTTCTTGTCGTACATCACCTAGAACATCCATAAATAAACTTTAAAAAAAAAAAAAAACACTTTTCTTACCTATGCTCAATAAGGAAAAAAAACTCTCAGACATTGGTTGAATTCATAGGCACGTGGAAGAAAGAGGTGATGACCAATGTTTATGACTTTGAGGGAGAGAGAAAGGGAAAGGTAGTTGTACTCATCTTTACAAAATGCCTTGCGGTCGGGCCCCTTCCATAGCAACATCAACAAGTATCCACCTAAGTTCTATTTTGAACTGATAGATCGGACGACTATGTCTGTGGAAGCCGAAGAGGCTAAGAGTAGAAAGAACTCAAAGAAGGAAGAAGATGAAGGGAAAACCGGAAAGATAAGGTACCCCAAGCCCCCGTCGACCAGGGACCGTTGTCGCCCGGGATGGAGCGAACTGAAGGACCAAGGCTAACCCCCCTTCACTACTTGATGCCATTGACGTTAAACCATATCACGAAGGAAGGGGGAAGGAGTTCGAGGAGGATCGCACATGACGGCATTAAGGAAATCATATATTATGCAAACGGTAATCCCCCAATTTCCGCCCCTGACCCAAGTTGGGCAAAAAATCTAGACACTTGTTCTATTCCCTCGTCACATGAAAAATCGTTCTCACATTCTCATGCCCAATCATGCATATGCAGTCGGAAAAGAAGAGTTGTCATTGGACTTTGAACATCATCCACTTGGTTGATTGCACTCATCAATCACCATTACCGTCGAGTCTAACTCCACCTCCAGTCTCCAAAGGTTCCAGCCCCATGCATGATCCACTTTGAGACATTCCTTATGCTCCAAAGTTTTACCGTGTAACTATTTGTGATCCCAATCTTGACAGAGAAAAATCCACCACCAAGTTACCCTGATGAATCACGTGTAATAACATTAGTTCACTCTTATAAGTTTTTTTTATTTATTTAAATTTTAGATATTTATATTATTGTATAATAATAATAAGAATAATAATAACTAACCATTTTAAAATAAATTTGATATTTATATTTTAAGAAATAACTAACTAATCATTACTAATTAAAATTTAAATGAAATTAAATTTATTTATTATATTACTTGAGTATATTTAAAAAAAAATATGTGGTGAATGCCATGTGCATGTTAATAAATAATAATAACGGAAAAATATAATGAAAATTATAACGTTAGGAGTATTTTTGTTCAAAAAATTAAATAGTACAACTCTTAGCGCATAATGTATGAAAAAAAAAAGTAACAGATAAAACAAACATAAATGAAGATTATCATCTTCATTCACTCTTATTAATTAACTAGTAATTCACTCGCGCGATGCACGGGAAAAAATTATGTTATTATAAATATAAATAAAAATAGAAAAATTAAAATATTTTAAATTATTTAATATAATAATATTTTTGAGCTTCCATTGGTCAAGTATTTATTATTTTTATAGAATACAAAATTACAATTAAAATTAAAATTAATATTAAAATTATAATTTTGTATGGTTAATATAATCTCTAATAATTATGTGCATATTCAAATAAACTTATAGAGAGAATTTACATAATTATATTGATTTATTTTTAATTGTATTTCATCTATATTATAATTTTCACAATACGAATAATAACTAAGATAATTACATTTGGAAAGCAAATTTCAAATTTTGTATGTGTAAATTTAAACTCTAATTGAACACATTTTTTTATATGATTATATAATATATAGCTATTTTATTTTTCAAAAGTATATTTTTTATATTTTTTTGAAACCAAAAGTATATTTTTTATATGATTATATAATATATATCTATTTTATTTTTTAAATATTGTGTTTTTTTAATAATAAAGGATGTCTAATTATGTGCATATTCAAATAAACTTATAGAGAGAATTTACATAATTACATTGATTTATTTTTAATTGTATTTCATCTATATTATAATTTTCACAATACAAATAATAACTAAGATAATTACATTTGGAAAGCAAATTTCAAATTTTGTATGTGTAAATTTAAACTCTAATTGAACATATTTTTTATATGATTATATAATATATAGCTATTTTATTTTTCAAAATTATATTTTTTTATATTTTTTTGAAACCAAAAGTATATTTTTTATATGATTATATAATATATTAATATATAGTTATTTTATTTTTTAAATGTTGTGTTTTTTTTTTTTTTTAATAATAAAGGATGTTGTGGCATTAATTGTAATATTAATTATTTCCCAAACCATATAGCTTTATTATTTATATAAAGGATTAATTTATTATTATTATTAATCAAAATCTATGTGTGATATCTAGTAGATTTTGATGTGATAAGCCCATACATAATTGGGATAAAAAGGCACAAACATTTCATGGTACATGCGCATTAATAGTGTATTATATTATAAGCTCTTTCTAAATATTTCTTTTAAGAATGCATTTCTCAATAATCTCTTATACCAATCAAATAATAGAATTTATTTTTCTAGTATTTTTTGAAAACCATTTTTCTAGTAATCAAATAATAGAATTATAGTATTTGTCAAGCACTTTGCGCACAGATAACACCCGGATTGGACTCCTATATGGGAGGTTATGAGTTCAAGCCCCTTCAGTAGGTTGAGAAAGTAATATTGTAATAGAGTCCGCGGCAAACCAAGTATTGTTTATTTTTCTACTATTTTTTGAAAACCATTTTTCTAGTAATTTGTTTTTCATGAAATTTTAATTCTATTCATCTTTAAATATTTTTGGCCAAACCAAATATTCCTCTTCAAATATTGTTTGTCAATATCTGAAATTTGACCTTTGATATCTTATTTCATTTAAAGTGTTTTTAAGTAATTGTCAAAAACTGAATCCAGTAAAATATGGGGTTATTGGGCCAGCCCATTCGCATACGATCAACGATATGGGCCAAAAAGGAAAATGAAAAAGATGGTGGTTCAATTTGGGTAGCCCATCCGGCGTTAGTGGACTAAGAATGCACCGGCCCGTTATCCTTCCACTGCAGAGAGGAGGAGGTTTTCGCTGCTCTGTGAAGCCAGCCTCACGCGGTACCTTCCGAACTAAGGACAATGAAGCCTCCGCCTTCGCAGAGACTCCACCATCCAAACTCACCACTTGGAACGGGCAGGCCAGAAGATAGCACCCCAAAAGCCCAGCCTTCAGAGCGAGCCCAATTGTTCCACCATCTTAATCCCACTTGGGTTACAGGCTCGCGTTACCAAGCCCAGCGAACAACTCTTCTAGCTAGGGAGTTATTAAGAGAACATTTTCTTCATCTGATTTCGATGTGGGAGCTTGTGCGAGGGCTGGTTTGGCTTTCATGGAGAAAAAATGGAGCAGAAATTGTGCGAGGGTTGGTTTCATCTTATCGCATATTTTTCATGGTTTTTGCGTTGTATCGTTGTTCACCAAAGCTTAGGTATGTAGATGAAGCCTTAGATTTCCTTTTTCCTTTTTGTGATGAAAATTGTATCGTTTTTGATAGGGAAAATTAGGGTTGTAATTTGAGATTAAAACTATACTTTGTAGTATTTTTCATATTTGGAGGGACAGAAATATGCTGAAAGTAAAATGTGCCAAGAATTTGTTTTGTGATATTTGTAGGTAAATGGAAATATTTTGGGATTATGAAGCTGCTCAAAGGTCTTATCTCCATAGATGGTGAGATTCAAGATGACGAAATTGAGAAGTTGAGTGTACTCTGAAGAAGTTCCCTTGACAACACGAGTACCAGTGAGTTTAAATTCAGCCAATTTCACTAATGTGCTTCAGACCCTTCAATTGGAGGTATTCCCAATCAATACCTTGGAATAACACCTAATTATTTATGGGAAATTAAACTCAACTCCGTTCAACCTTCCTTCCATTTATTTATAGTTTTTGCTCCTACACTTTCATCCATCTCCATTGTTCAGTTTCAATCTTTCTCTGTTTTATATGCTTGCTAATGCTTAGGCTATCTTTCTATCCACTATTGTCCACTGGTTGAATGTTATGTTGCCTTTATAGATCGGTGAATGTTCGAGATATATGCTATTGCAAATCAAAATTAATTTGGGCAAAGATTATATTTATGTTCATCGGTAGAAAATTTGCAGAATATTAATGTATATATGGATCTCTTGTCATATCCTTACAGCCTTTTATCTACACTTTCATCTTCTTGATCTCTGGACTGGATTGTGCCTTCCACTGACGTAAAGAACTTTGTTTCCATATAATCTGTGATTCCATTCAAGGTTTTGGAGCAGATACTTATAAGAGTGGTTATCGAGGTTGTGAAAGATATAAAGTTGCAACATCAGGCAACCCCAAAGTTTCAGATTTTAATCCAAAATATGGACCTGTTGTATTGTCTCCGTGTAGAAAGTGAAGGAGAGATGGATTTGAGGGAAATGCCTCTCAAGCAGTTAGGACAAATGATTTTCAGCATTTTAAAGTATTCTTTTTCTTTTTAAAATTATTTTCAGTGTTTTCATGCGTTCTTTTTAGTTTTTAATGTTCTCTCATAGATAATTTATCTCTTTTTTTATTGTTTATTATGCTTTTTTGGGTTTTTTCTTCTACTTATTTTTAGTTTTGCGGTGTATTTTTATAGTTCATTTTACAAGTTTGAGTTATTTTTAGCCTTTTTCGAGTATTCTTTTTTAGTTTTTGAAATGATATTCTGTGCTTTCAAGTGGTCTTTTAGTTTTTAAAATGGTTTTTTTTGAGTTATTTTTTTAATCTCTTCCTATCAGTTCTTTTCCCTTTGTTATTTTTAAAATGATTTTCAGTGTTTGGAAGTATTCAGTTTAGTTTTAGAAATGGTTTTCAGAGTTTTCTATTATTAGTTATGTTCTGTATTCTTAAAGCATTGTGTTTCTTATATGTTAGGTAGGCAAATAATGTTGTGCTAAAAGTAGAACTTAGTTTTGTTTGGAACTTTCTTCATATTGTAGCTTGAATCATTCTTTGCAGGCTGAGAAAATAGCATCAAGACTGATCTGTGAAGATAGAATGAGAGGGTCTATTGATCAGGTAGACATTATCTAATTGGAACATTATTGCTAAAAGTGCTATTTTGTATTTACTGTATTATAGATGCAAAATGTCCAGGCATCTAGGATACTGCTAAACTTTTCTTATGGAAAATATACGTTTGAATCAAGGTTAATTAACTTACATTATATGCAGTCCATAATGTAAAATGCGCAATGAAGTGTCCAACATCATTCTGATGTATTACGTGTTCTGTGATAAAATTGATTTATTAATATTGCGCTTCAGGTTGATGCTGTTATTCATTTTGAGGATGATACCCAGGAATTGCAACAATGGGATCAACAGGTGAACTATTTAGTCCCTCCATCTCAAAATACCTATTTGAATTTTGATTATCCTATATACTATTATAGGATTTTGCATTGCACTTTTACTATTAATTAATAGTCTACATGCAAACGAAGTGATTGGTGGGAAATAATTGCATTCTTTCCCTAATCATTCCTCTGTAAATTTGTGCACATTGTGGGATTGTGTCAATGTTTCTTCAATTTAGGTTTCTTAACATTCTTAATCTGCTTTTTCCTACATTTTTAGGTTCTTAGTTAATTTTCTTTTAACATTTACATTGAGCCAATATCATCTCCACTGAGGCTCATCCACAATCGAGACAAATGTGGATTACAACAAAGCCTTGGAGGCTGCTAATATTTTGAATATTTTTGCTAGAATAAATATTGTGTGGGACCATTTCAAGATGAGGCATATAACACTTTTTATAAATGCATAAAAAATATTACATTTTAACTAAAAAGTATTACACATATCACATTAGACAGTTTCACACAAGATTTGCACTTTTATTTTGCCACTATAAGCTTTGAATTCATTTCCATCTGGCATTATTTTCATACCTTTTTATTATTTAGTTTAAATTGTGGCGGTGGAAGTTTTAGAAATGAATTGAAGTTGCAAGGCAGTTTGTATAGACTGGTTTTGGTTGGAAAATGGTGAAAGAATTGAAGCACAAATCCTTCCGGCCCGAGGGTTCTCTCCTCTCCAAATTAACCTACTATGATCTCTAACTTGTACTCTCCCCATATATACATCTTCCACTTTTTTCTTAAAAATTCAAGATAAAATTTGTATATTTTGCTTTGAATGTGCTCGGTTGTATGTTGATGCAGGTGAGGGAGGCATATTTGTTATATGAGAACGATGTGGGATCTGTCATGTTTGTATGTGATTTTTGATAGCGATGATTATTCAATAGATCAATTAACTGATAATTAAATTATCAAATGCCAAAAATGAGAGGAATATAGAGAGTATTGAGTTTAATACAAGTTTTTTATTTTTCAATTTTCTAATCCTCAAATTTCCAATTTTAATGAAAATTTGATCAATTCTCCACCTCATCCCTTATTTCTTTCTTGCTTTTTAAACTAAATGACGTAGTTGTCAAGTAGCTTGTAACTCAATGGCACCTCTGTGACTTTCTCAAATGGGAAGTCATGTATATAGATATTGTATTACTGTGAATTTAGACTTAAAAGAAATTGTAGGGGTCAAATAAGTGATTTTTTTATTCATATTATAATATAGATACACATACACCACTGATGGGGGATTTGATCTTAGAATCTCAGAGTGCTTTTATTCCTGATAGGCTTATCACGAATAATATTCTAATAGCTGCGGAGGTCGGCCATTTTTTGAATAGGAAACTGTTATGATCTGATCGTCACAGGCAGGAAAAATAAGATAGAAAATAGCATAGAACTGATCTGGGTTTTCTTGAGGCCCCAGAACTCCCTAATTCCCTTTGCTGGGATAAAAATTCTGCTTGCTTTTTATTAGAATTGGTTCCCCTTTTTATAGGGTAAAATACAACTCATAAAATAGGAAATAAACTAAATAAGCTGACTAGCTAAGTAATATGCTAAAATATTCAAACTTACTAAATAACGAAAGTATCTATAAAATAAGAAAATAGGTTTCCAAAAACTGAAATAAGTATCTTTCTAAATAACCTCAACTTTCCAATTCTTTCCTAGGGGCTTCCTTTCTACCCCAACTTTCATATTGTTGCCTCATCCTGCTTGTTCTTGGTTCTACGAGAATAATGCTGCCCCCAAAGTGCATCATTACTCCCCTCCGGGACATCAAGCTTGTCCGCAAGCTTGAAATCAGGAAACTGTAAGACAAAGTTACTTAACACCTCCCAAGTGGCATCCTCTATGGGAAACCCCTGCCACTGGACTAATATCTCCCTTACACCACGGTTGAGTCTGCACTTAAACACTGCCTCAGGCTGCAAAATCACTCGGCCATCTCTTATAGGTGGTAGTGGAGAAAGCAAGGAGGGAGCATTGCCCGTGAATGGCTTAAGCAAGGATACGTAAAACACATTATGCACGCGTGACTCTGGGGGAAACTCCAATTGATAGGCTACCTTACCAACTCGTTTCAGTATTCGAAAGGGGCCATAAAATCGTGGGGACAATTTATTATTCCACCGTCGGGCTAAGGAATTCTGCCGATATGGCTGCAACTTCACCCAAACCCACTGGCCTTCGTCAAACTCCACCGCTCGATGGAGGCGGTTATATGCTTGTTCCATCCTCGACTGGGCCAACTGGAGGTGATGCCGTGCGTCACGGAGAACCTCATCTCGAGATTGCAAAGCTGCATCCACTGCGTCTACTTTAGACATACCTGGTTCATAGGATAAAAGACGTGGAGGTGGCCTGCCATACACAATCTGAAAAGGGGTTGAATGGAGGGCAGAGTGGAAAGCAGTATTGTAACAATACTCAACCCATGGGAGAATGTCTGTCCACTTCCGAGGGTGATCTCCAACCAGGCATCGCAAGTAGACCTCAATAGTTCTGTTCACCACCTCTGTTTGGCCATCAGATTGTGGGTGGTAGGAGGAAGAAAAATTCAATTTAGCTCCGCTCAAGAGGAATAACTCCTTCCAGAAGTTACTCAAAAAAACAGAATCTCGATCACTCACAATAGACTCTGGCTACCCATGTAACTTCAAAACATTGGCAAAAAACACTTGAGCAACCATGGCTGCTGAAAATGGATGTTGTAAAGCCACAAAATGGCTGTACTTTGAAAACCGGTCAACCACCACAAATATCACTGACTTTCCTCCCACCTTTGGAATCTGAAACAAATTTACTAAAAACGAATCGGGGCCCTTAGAAACCAAAACTTGCTCACATAGACCCGTGCTTGAGAGAGAATCCCCATTTGCCACAGCGACCTTTATTCCCGGACGAGGAGCCGTAGGAAGAGACAACCCAAGTGCAGTAGTAGTATTGATGAAATTATGGGTGCTCCCTGTATCCACCAACGCAAGCAGCGGTGTGCCCTCAATCAACACTTGAAGTTTCATCATCTCCCCTGTTGACACACCCGTTATCGCATGAAGGGATATTTCTGCCACCTCAAGGTCCTCAATGGTAGTTTCATCACTTTCCTCTTCCTCATTAATGCCTAGGACACAAAATAGGTGTTTGCACCGATGGCCGCGAGACCACGTCTCATCACAGTTAAAACAAAGGCCCTTGGATTTACGTTCTTCTTGCTCCGCGGGCGACAATCGGCGAATTGGAGGGGGTTTGTAACCAGGTTTCAGCGTAGCTTGCGGTCTGGAGTTGGTAACAGTCACCAAGTTGCTCCCTGTAGGGGCTGGCAGCGGCCGTGGGGGCTGCCTAAATGTTCCTTTTTGCATCAAAAGGAGTCGTCGGTAAAAATCACGGGAAGTATTAATGGCCTCGGCCAAGGTGCAGGGCTTACTGCGTTCCACATCAATTCGGAGCAACTCGTCTAATCCTGCTGTAAATAAATCAACTTGCTGGTCAATGCGCACCGAATCTGCCCTTGCCAACAGAAGTTGGAAATCTGAAACATACTCATCAATATGACGTGCGCGCTGCTTAACGTTAACCAATTCCCCCAAGGGGTTAGCACTACGAGGAGGGCCAAAACGCAACTTGCAATAATCCTTGAAAATACCCCAAGACATCCGGGGTTCGTCTCGCAAGATTTGGTAATACCACAATTGAGCTTCACCAGTCATATTAAAGGCTGCCAACTCAACTTGAGCGTTAACCGGGGTATGAGCAGTACGAAAATAGAGCTCACAACGATGGAGCCAAATGAGAGGGTCTTCGTGGCCAGAGAACGTAGGAAATTCCATGCGTGTGTACTGGGAGCGGAAGGTGGTATCGTCAGTAGTAAGGGGAGCAGCTTCACGCAGGGCAGGTTGGAGAGCGGATGAATCTGGTTGGGGTGATTTGGGAATGAGAGTATAGTTATTGATGAGATCAGCCAAGGACTGTTTCAGCTCCTTAACCGAGTCAAACAAATCGTCATACTCAGCTTGAGAACGTGCGTTGTTGGGAGGTTGATCGCCCATGACGCCGGCAACGGAACCAATGTTATGATCTGATCGTCACAGGCAGGAAAAATAAGATAGAAAATAGCATAGAACTGATCTGGGTTTTCTTGAGGCCCCAGAACTCCCTAATTCCCTTTGCTGGGATAAAATTCTGCTTGCTTTTTATTAGAATTGGTTCCCCTTTTTATAGGGTAAAATACAACTCATAAAATAGGAAATAAACTAAATAAGCTGACTAGCTAAGTAATATGCTAAAATATTCAAAATTACTAAATAACGAAAGTATCTATAAAATAAGAAAATAGGTTTCCAAAAACTGAAATAAGTATCTTTCTAAATAACCTCAACTTTCCAATTCTTTCCTAGGGGCTTCCTTTCTACCCCAACTTTCCTATTGTTGCCTCATCCTGCTTGTTCTTGGTTCTACGAGAATAATGCTGCCCCCAAAATGCATCAGAAACAATGTGGGGCCACAGGTTGGGGTGCTCTAAAATTGGATATGGCAAAGGCCTATGATAGAATGGAGTGACAGTTTTTACAGAGGATGTTGATGGTGATGGGTTTTGATGAACGATGGGTCAAATTGATTATGCTTTGTGTAACCACTGTTGAGTATAATATTCTTGTGAATGGTGTCACAAGTGGCCGAATAACACCCCCTCGTGGTCTCAAACAAGGGATCCCTTCTCCCCTTATTTATTTATTATTTGTGCGGAAGGATTATCTTTATTGTTGTAGAAAACATAGATGGCAGGTTCCATACATGAATGCAGGGTGGCTAGGGGAGCCCCCCTTATCTCACACTTGTTTTTCGCCGATGACAGTCTGTTGTTCTTCAAGGCAAATGTCCAGGAGGCCACTGTGGTTAAGCAATGCCTGAAATGCTATGAGAATTTGTCTGGTCAAATGGTTAATTTTCATAAATCTAATATCTGTTTTAGCAGAAATACACAGGCGGCGGATAGGCAGGTGGTGGCGAGTTGTTTGCAGGTGGAACAAGCCCCCAACTTGGAAAATATCTTGGTCTTCCTTCCTTTATGGGTAGGAATAAAAGGGCAGTCTTTTCTTATGTGGAGGATAAAATCAGGCAGAGGATTGGGGCATGGAACAAGAAGCTGCTCTCGCAGGCTGGTAAAGAGATTTTATTAAAAAGTGTAGCTCAATCTATGCCTACCTTTACGATGGGTATTTTCTTACTGCTTGACTCTGTTTGCTTGTCTATTGAGAGGACCATGAACATGTATTGGTGGGGAAGTGGAACGGAGAGAAAAATTCACTGGATGGTTTGAGATAAATTATGTATTCCTAAGAAATATGGTGGATTGACTTTTAAGGACCTTCGGAATTTTAATTTGGCAATGCTGGGAAAGCAGGGTTGGCGTTTCCTCACAAATCCCAACTCTCTAGTTGCAAAGGTTTATAAGGCACGGTATTATCCTAATACCTCTTTTGTGGATGCAACCATAGGTAATTCCCAAGTTATTGCTGGAGGAGTATTATGGTTGCGCATGATACTGTAGTTGCTGGCGTGAGACGAAGAATAGGTAGTGGTAAAACAACTCTAATTTGGGGACATCGGTGTTACCTGATGATCCCAGTCCTTTGGTCCAGACAGAAATGTCCATGAAACTCATGGATGCTTTGGTAGTTGGATTAATTGATCAGCAGACTAATACTTGGGATCCCCATATCCTTTCTGATTTATTTATCCCAGAGGATGTGACCAGAATATCTAGAATCCCTGTAAGCCCGGATTATGAGGGCTCATGGTATTGGCTTGGTGGCCCTAAGGGATGTGACCAGAATATCTAGAATCCCTGTAAGCCCGGATTATGAGGACTCATGGTATTGGCTTGGTGGCCCTAAGAGAATATATTTGGTAAAGAATGGCTATAGAAAACTTGTTGGTGATTATGTGCATGCCCCGGGTGCTTTTGATAAATGGGCAACTATATGGAAATTAAAGGTTCCTCCCAAGTGGAAAACTTTTTTATAGAGGGCAGTTTGTGATATCCTCCCTACTACTAATAACTTAATTTTAAGGAGGGTAGAAGTAGATCCTACATGCCAAATGTGTGGCTTGGCTCATGGAGATGTTATGCATGCTTTAGTACTTTGCAATTATTATAGACTTGTTTGGGATGTTGCACACTTACCTATCATGAATATTGTAGCGGATTCTTTTCCCTCATGGCTTATGGGTGTGTTGGCAGACGGAGGAGCAGATTGGTTTGATGGTAGCCGTGCTATACCATCTTTGGAGGAGCCGAAATGCGGTGGTATGGGATGGATCGCTACTGCACCCCAACGTTGTTCGGCGATAGGTCGTGGCATCCATGCATGCATTCGGCCAGACCCGACCGCGAAACCATAACCACGAGCAGCCAGTCGCGCCCTCCCCTGCACTCCATGCATGGCCGCGCCGCTATGTCAACGCTGGCTACAGACCAGCTTCCGGCGAATCAACGTATGGAGCGGTCCTCCTAGCCACGGATGGATCTTTTATCGCAGCAACAAGTGGAAAGCTGCCTGTCTGCTTCTCACCTCTTATGGCGGAGGCTGCGGCTTGTAAGGAAGCCTTGTCCTGGTTGAGTGGAAGGAATGTCACGATGGTGGATCTTCTCACGGATTGTTCAGAATTGCGGAGCGCTTTGGACCACAGCTCGTCAGCTATATTGTCCTATGCTGGGGTCGTGATAGACCATTGCAGACTATCTATGGCTTCATTTAATTTTTACTCTCTTAATGAATATTCAAAGGAAAGTGTATTTATTTATTTAAGGTATTGCCATAATCAATTCATTATATTGATATTCCTAATGAAGTCATTATATTAATCTTATTCCTAATTAATTCATAATATTGATATTACTAAATTGTCCTTAAGTTTGGACGGAAAAATGAAATAGGAGAATTTTGTTTATATATATATATATATATATATATATATATATATATATATATATATATATATATATATATATATATAATCTATAATATATTACACAATAATAATAATAATAATAATAATAATAATAATAATAATAATAATAATAAGAGATATTTTATCCTCAGTTACGTTGTTTGTACTTTACAGAGTATTTCTACTTATTATATAACCTATACAATAATATATTACGCAATATTTTATAAACATAATTAAATAATTTGACCAATCCAATAAGTTTTTACCATAATTAAATGATTTGACCAATATAATAAGTTTTTACCATAATTAAATATTTTGGCCAATATAATAATTTTTTACCATAATTAAATAATTTGACTAATACAATAAGTTTGAGCGGAAAAATGATAGAAGTAGGATTTTACTTTTAATTATATATATAGATATATAGATATAGATATAGATATAAATTAAATGATTTGACTAATATAATAAGTTTTTACCATAATTAAATATTTTAACCAATATAATAAATTTTTGCCATAATTAAATAATTTGACTAATACAATAAGTTTGAGCGGGAAAGTGATAGAAGTAGGATTTTACTTTTAATTATATATAAATATAGATAGATATAGATATAGATTAAATGATTTGACTAATATAATAAGTTTTACCATAATTAAATATTTTGACCAAAATAATAAATTTGTGTCATAATTAAATAATTTGACTAATACAATAAGTTTGAGCGGAAAAATGGTAGAAGTAAGATTTTATTTTTAATTATATATAAATATAGATATAGATTATTACAAAATGACATTTTAGTATTTATACCACTTCTTTCATTCTCATTTTTAATAATTTTATTCTTCCCTACCAAATAAGATAATTTAAATTTTTATTTTATTCTCACTTTATTCTTTTCTTACCAAAATTTCAATTCATTTTCCACATAATTCATTCTTTTCAAGTTTCAACCAAACGTGCCTTGTAAAGTGTTTGACATTATTCTTTTAATTTATAAAAACGCTACCCGTTTATCCGCGACCCAACTTGCTAAAAAATCCGCCCCGGCGCCCGCCGTGCAATATAAAATCCCAGCTCCGGTGCGAAGATTTTTGTGAGGACTTTGATTACTTGCATTCCTAGTCTATCCCTCTAACCTCCTAGGGCTTCGATCGAAGGAGATGGCTTCCGCCAAGGCCAAGGAAATCGTTGCTTCGAATCCCGTCGTCGTCTTCAGGTACTCTCTCCCATCTCTGATGTCTTTTCGTGCATAGAATTATCATGTTAACTGTGAAGTGAAGGACCGATACATTAATATATTTCGTGCCTGTGTGAAATTCGCAGCAAGAGTTACTGTCCGTTCTGCGTGGATGTGAAAAAGTTGTTGACTCAGCTCGGTGCCTCCTTCAAGGCCATTGAGTTGGATACTGAAAGTAGGTTCTCCCCTATTCTCTCTATATTCATACTATATGCGATTTTTGGAAACTGATCGCCGCCTTAATATGTATTAAGGATCTAAAATGAGTGGCAGCGTTGGGAAAATTAATTGATTTTGTTGCTATTGACATGAATCTATGTTCATGAATGGCTAAGTAATTATAAAATTGTGTTTAGTTCCTTTTTATTGTGGTTATAATTGGTCATACCGGCACTGAGTTATATGAAATTGAGCTTATGTTACATAATACTGCCTGCAAGGACTGCTTTATGCTATCTTTGGGATTGTGATGCTTTACTGATGGAATGAATTAGGGAAGTTGCAGGGTGGTCTGTGTTCCAGGATAGGGAAAAATACTTGTTTGTTTATTAATCTTTTATTTTCTTCCCAATCTGCATATACAGTGGCATATGTCTGTTTTGTTATTATCTAAAATATTCTTGCATTTTCATTCATTACTTGATAGATGGATGTGAAGTATAGAATTTAAATCCTCCTCCTCTCAGTTAATGTCTTGAAGTGGAACTCAATTTGGAATATGCAGATAAAAATTTGCTTTGAAATGACACATTAGACGTGCTAGAAGTGTCAAATGGTATTCACCCTGGCAGTATTGCATGGTGATGTGAAGTCTCTATTGGCTTAATGATGTCACTGATATATACAATTCTTCATTTCTCAACTGTTAGAGGCCTCACGTAGTTACATGGGATGGCTGTGTTGTATGTCTTAAAACAGCAATTCCATTTGTTTCTTATTGAACAACTCTTTGGAATTTGGATTAATATTGTTGGCCATGATATAGTTTTATTATGTCAAAGAATTTGACCAAATTCAACTATATTCCCGTCCTAGAAATAATGGGTCTAATTTCAGCTTAATAATTTGCTCATTCTTGATCAAGTATTCTGTTTATGAACTTAAAAGTCTGATAGATTGGATTTGTTTCTGCAATCACTAAGGTGATGGAAGTGAGATACAATCTGCACTGGCTGAGTGGACTGGACAACGGACTGTGCCGAATGTCTTTATTGGTGGCAAGCACATTGGTGGCTGTGATAGTATGTCATTTCATTGTTCCTTTTTCCAGTTTACTAGGTGCTCTTTTCTCAGTGCTGTTTAATTTATTTGCTCTTACTTTTACTTCCCCAGAAACAATAGCCGTGAACCAGGAAGGAAAGCTTGTTCCATTGCTAACTGAAGCTGGAGCACTTAAAAAAGCTTCTTAGGTGTCCAATTAAGCTGTTTGGTGAAGAATATGATATATTATTAAATAAAGGGCTGGATACTACCTTGTTAATGCCAGTTATTGATGTCCATGTACTGTGAACTGCAAAAGTTTGCTATTACTGTGTTGAATTTCTGATGATCATGCGTATAGATTTCAATCTGGATGCATTATTACTTTTGATAAAGGTTTTTTTTTTTGAAGGAACTTTTGATAAAGGTTTTATCACCAATTTAGTCTTCATCTTTACCCAAAAGGTTGAATCACTAACCCTAAGGGTCCCTTACACTAGGTCCAGCTCATATGGTCGAGCTCACCATGGGTGAGCTCACATGGTCGAGCTCACATGGCCGAGCTCATATGGCCGAGCTCACCATGGCCGAGCACACTATGGTCGAGCTCACCATGGCTGAGCACACTATGGTCGAGCTCACCATGGCTGAGCACACTATGGTCGAGCTCATATGGCCAAGGCGCTTTGGATCGAGGTGTCTTGGGTCGAGCACGGGGCTCAACCTCGGGGCCTCGGGTCCACTCTATACTTCCTTGCTCCGCTTTCTCGGGTTGATTTGCTCCGATCATAATATATTCATCACGAGTCACCCATTCTCTTTGTTGCGAGAAGTCGACGACGAAAGAGAGTAAATATCTCGACACAACCTCCATGCGCGAATGTCCCAGGCACAAATCGGTTGACGTAATTTATTGCTAAGACACCATCTTCACCTGTCTGTCTGGAGCGCGTGGCCTTAGCGAGGCCGAGTGCGTGTCCTCGACCTTGGTCCTTTTTTTTTTTGGCATAGGGTACTCTCAGGCCAAAAACTCTTTCGTCGGGGTTAGTACGCAAGGTCGGGCATCGTGCCCCCTTAGGGTAGCCGTTCGACCCGAGTCGTTTGATGCCGGGCTGTTGGGCTCTTCCATCGGGGTTGGTATGCGAGGTCGGACCTCGTGCCCCCTTAGGGTACGATAGCTGTTCGACCCGGGTCGTTTGACACCAGATAATTAGGCTCTTCCGTCGGGGTTGGTTCGCGAGGTCGGGCCTTGTGCCCCCTTAGGGTATGATAGTTGTTCGGTCCGAGTCGTTTAACACCAGGTCATTAGGCTCTTCCGTCGGGGTTGGTACGCGAGGTCGGGTAAGTACCCCCTCCCCCCCCCCCCCCCCCCTAAAAATAAGTGAAAATCAGTCTGGTACGAAATTTTTACTCAGTTTATTACAACAGATGGGACAGACCACATCTTAAAACATCATTGGAGGGGACAGACCACCTCTTACAACATCGTTGGAGACTTGGAGGGGACGGACCACCTCTTACAACATCGTTGGAGGGGATGAACCACCTCTTTAAACATCGTTGGAAGGACGGACCACCTCTTAAAACATCATTGGAGGGGACGGACCACCTCTTACGACATTTTTGGAGGGGACGAACCACCTCTTAAAACATCGTTGGAGGGGACGACCCACCTCTTAAAACATCATTTGAGGGGACGGACCACCTCTTACAACATTGTTGGAGGGGACGAACCACCTCTTACAACATCGTTGGAGGGGACGGACCACCTTTTAAAACATCATTGGAGGGGACAGACCACCTTTTACAACATTATTGGAGGGGATGGACATCCTCTAGGTGGACGGTTTTGGGGCGAGAACTACATTTGCTAGCCAATCGGGATACAGGACCTCCCTGATGTGCCCAATCTTCAGGAGGGTGTCGACCTCTTGTTTCACGAACTCTCTTCTCTCAGCAGAGAGGTACCTCTTGCGTTGTTGATCTGGCTTGACCGTAGGGTCTACGACCAGTTTGTGCCTGATCACCCCTCGACTGAGGCTTGGCATGTCCTCTGGACCCCACGCAAAATTTTCTTTGTAGTTTCTGATGACATCAACGATCCGAGCCCATCCTCTTAAGATAATATGAACCAAATATAAAAATATAAATTTTAAGATATCACATCCTCTTAGTTATGTTATATAACTTCAACCAAGCACAAGTTTATAAACATAGGGTAAGATATCACATCCTCTTAGTTATGTTATATAACTTCAACCAAGCACAAGTTTATAAACATAGGGAAGGGTTCAGGTGTGAGTGATACTTCTCGTGCGGTTGATGCACCGTAAGTACACATGTAATACACGCACCTTAAGCACAAATTAATTTAAACAAGATAATTAACTCAAATTTAATTGCATAACTGCACCTGAGCGCACTAACCGCACCAGAACCTAATTCTATAAACCTAATTATATAATAGAGTTAATTACTGAAATGGTCCCTTGACTATAGCAAAATTACCAATTTGGTCCTTGACTATTTTTTTGACCAATTAAGTCCCTCAACTTTAAAAATCTTAACTAATTTGGTCCTCCGTTTATTTGACCGTTAGTCAATCGTTAACTTGGGATCAAACTGGTAATTTCGCTATAGTCAAGGGACCATTTCGGTAATTAACTTTAAGGGTGGGTAATTCGGTTCAGTTTTCTCGAAACGAACCGTACCAAACTAGTTTGATTCAGTAATATACCGAATAACCGAACGCCCAAACGGTAATGGATTCTTGTATACCGAACGGTTCGGTAAAAACTTGAACCGAACTAAATTGTTCGGTAAAAACTGAACCGAACTGAATACCGTTTGAACTTTGGATTGCTATTTTGTTATATATTAGACTTTGGATTTGGACTATGTAAATACCATAACACATAATATATAACTTTTGATAACAAGCCATAAAGTAATCAAATACGGAGTAAAACATTTACGAGAGATACCCGTGAGAATATGAGATGAACGGTAGAGCAAGCAGCAAGGGACTTGGATTTACTTTATTATTATTATTATTATTATTATTATTATTATTAATTTATAATAAAAAAATCAAACGGTATTCAGTTCGGTTTAGTTCGATTTTTTATCGAACCGTTCGGTATACAAGAATCCAATACCGTTCAGTTGTTCGGTATATTACCGAACCCAAACTAGTTCGGTTCGGTACAGTTCAGTTCGAGAAAATCGAACCGGATTGCCCACCCCTAAAGTTCATTACCGAAATGGTCCTTTGACTATAGCGAAATTATCAATTTGGTCCCAAGTTAACGGTTGACTAACGGTCAAACAAACGGAGGACCAAATTGGTTAAGATTTTTAAAATTGAGAGACTTAATTGGTCAAAAAAAATAGTCAAGGACCAGATTGGTAATTTCGTTATAGTTAAGTGACCATTTCGGTAATTAACTCTATATAATATGATATAATGTGGAAATGTTTTGGGTGTGGAATTACAGAAAGAGTAAATACCCAAAATGGTCCCTCGACTATAGCTAAATTCACAAATTAGTCCTCAACTTTCAATTTCAACCAATTAAGTCCTTAACTTTGCAATTTTGACACGATTTGGTCCTCCATCTATTTGACCGTTTGTTGACCGAGATCTTTGAGGATATATATGTAGTTTCACGTGCAAAGCTCAAGAGAATGCTCTTGGAGGTGACATCGTTGTTTCGGGGGGTGGGGGGGGGGGGGGTGGGGGGGAGTGCTTCTCCACTTGCTGCTTGGGGATCACGAGCCGGTTCAGCTTAGAGAACGCTCTTGGAGGTGACAGCGCCGTTTCGAAGGGTGGAGGTGCTTCTCCGCTTGCTGCTTGGGGATCCCGAGCCGGTTCAGCTTGCCTACATCGCTTGGAGTCACGGCTTTCTCGAAGAGCTACTCCAGGGACTTCGGCGATCTATCTATCAAAAGCTATAATCTTTCCGGCATGGGGTGCAGCGCCGACAGTGGATTCAAATGTAACAGTGCGGTCTAGAAATGCAACCGGAACCTTAAAAAATCGACGATGGACCATGAAATTACATATATATCTTAAAAAAGTGCTATCAACAAACGGTCAAATAGACAAAGGACCAAATTGTGTTAAAATTGCAAAGTTAAAGATTTAATTGGTTGAAATTAAAAGTCGAGGACCAATTTGTGAATTTAGCTATAATCGAGGGACCATTTTGGGTATTTACTCTTATAGAAAAGGGCGAGATATATCCAAAAATTGTGTGGATTGGTAAATGGGGGATGGTGGCCCCCAGGGGAAGTAAGATGTTCAGCAAAACAGCTTTCCATGACACCGCTGACAAGGATAGGCAGACCCACCTTTGCTACTCCTCTATTCTTCGCCACTAATATATCCAGATTCTTGTTTAATGGATCGGAAGTCGGAAGAATAAGCTCATACTTCAAACTTACTATCAAGTATAAACATTAATGAGTGAAACGGATGTTGAAATGACTTGTTTGTTTTCTGACTATGGACTAATCAGTCCGCAAGGTCAACATAATCGGTAGAATAAATAAAATATTAAGTTTTTGAGAGAAAAAAAAAAAAGAAATAAAGAGATGAAATATTTTTAATGTGAAAATTATTGGCGTTTTTGAATAGTGTCAAGTCAAAATTCACTATCTTATAAGTAATTTGTACATATAAAGTTGTATTTTTTTTTATTTTTTATTTTTGTATTTGATTATGGCTTTTTATAGTAGAAGAATATGTAGATTATATGATAACCAGACTCCTTATGGTAATTGAATATTTATAATAGGATGAGAGAGAAGATAATTTAGGTTGATCTTGTTGATACGATACAATTTCTTTCTCTATCGGTTACCGCCAAAGCTGACTGGCCACACGAGTCGAGTATCGAGCATTGTGTTAGACTATCATAACTTGTTGTCGGACTAATTGCTTGGTTAACTACTCCTAGAGTCCTAGTCCATGTTCCATCATGACCCATTTGATGAACAAAATTAAATGGGCCGATCGAACAAATAAAACCTAACAAGAGAGTCCATGCTAAATTAGTTGCTTGACTTGGTTTTAATTCGTAACAAAATGTGAAATTGTCTACCTCAAACATTTCTACAGCACATTCTTACTCAATTGTGAATGAGTAAATCATGATGAGTTAACTGATCAGTTAAACCTTTTATTCACTACGCACGAGGAGTCCCTATCATTTGAGAGATTACTCCCACGCTACAATAAATAAGACTCGATCATTAATTTCTCACATGGGAGGGAGACATATAATGTATTTCACTGTTGTGAATTGTGACTTAAAGCTGCCAGCTGCCTGCCGCCTGCCTGCCAACTCTCAACTCTCAACTCCCCACAAAACTTGCCTATCAGTAGTGAATGGCATCCACTGATTTGTTGTAATTCATTCTTCTCAGTTCTCCTCTGCCCAAAACATGGTCGCTGCAGCCTAAAACATGGAAAGTTATGCATTGGCTCTATCTCCCTTGTCTACACAGTTTCAGAGGTCTCCTCACCTCTTCAAAAACCAATCTTGTAGGTTCAGTATATTAGGTTTGAAGCAGGAGGCTTTTCAGAAATCATCAATTCACTGGCTACACAAACCCACATGCCTGCGTTTATTCTCCAGCTTCAATGGCTTCACCACCGGCAACGCAAAACCACATTCTCTACTGCACTTGAAGGGCGGCGGTGGCGGCGCCGCCGCAGTTCCGGAAAATGCGGAAGGGTTTAGGGCAGAGAAGCCGGCGGCGAGTGAATTTATTAAGACTCTGCAGCTGGGCGCCATGTTTGGAATCTGGTATCTCTTGAATATCTACTACAACATTCTCAACAAACAGGTTTTGAAGGCGTACCCATTCCCAGCAACCATTACAGCTTTCCAATTTGGGTGTGGGACGCTGATGGTTTTCCTCATGTGGGCTTTCAATCTCCACCCTAAACCAAATATCCGTAGATCTCAGGTCATTTTTTTTGGGTTTTCTTCTTAATTCTCGTTCAGATCCTGCAGGATTTGAATCTGGATCTAACTTTGTTTTGATATGATATGATATGGGTTTCAGTTTGCAGCAATCTTTTCACTGGCAGCTTTGCATACAATGGGCAACCTTCTAACAAACATCAGTCTTGGTAAAGTTGCAGTCTCCTTCACTCACACAATTAAAGCAATGGAACCTTTCTTTACTGTTCTTCTCTCTGCTGCACTTCTTGGTCAGGTAGGTATATCATATATGTCACCTTTTTTGTTTACTTTCTCCATTAATATCAAAGTATGATCAAACCCAGGTCACGGAATCACGGGTTCGAGTCCTGTCTGTTGAGCATATAACCATTAATGTGCAATCCAACTTTCGGGCTTTTAGTTGAGACAGAGCACATGCTTCAATTCTGTCAATAACATTTAAAATTGGTTAGTGCTAGGAAGGGGCGGAGGCCGGTAAAGACCAAGTCTAGCACCTAGTGGCTTGAGAATTATTGGACAGAAACCGGTAAAGGGTGTAAAAGGCCAAGTCCAACACCCAATGTTTCAAATGTGTGATGACAAGAAAATAAAGTTACGTTTTTGCTACTAGTTATAGTTTTTGACGTAGTGATAAGCGTTTGAACCTAATAGACTATTACATTTCATTGAAGTGAAATTGAATTTCTTGAATTGTGTCATACATACATGCATACAGTGGCCATCTCTGTGGGTGGTATTGTCCCTAGTTCCCATTGTTGGTGGAGTGGCCTTGGCTTCATTCTCTGAGGCTTCTTTTAACTGGTAAGCTTAATTTAGCTACAAATTTCTCTCACTCACAACACAATGTATAGTATGCCTCCTTCCTGCCATATATGCATAACTATTAACCAGTACTAATAGGTCGGGTTGTGAACTCTGCCTGCAACTGCAACAGGATAGGCTTTGGCAGCGCAATGGCATCCAATCTCACTAACCAATCTCGTAACGTGTTTAGCAAAACCTTCATGCTTAAGGAGGAGGTAACCTTTGTGGAAACTAATTAATAATAAAATGAATTATGGCATCTACTTAGCTAGCTTAGCTTGATTCTAAATGTAAGGTATGACTATTGGTGCAGGAAGCTCTTGACAATATAAACCTCTTCTCAGTCATGACCATCATTTCATTCATCCTTTTGACAAGCTTTGCAGTTTTGATGGAAGGTGCCAGATTCACTCCATCCAATCTACAATATGCTGTGAGTAATCAATATATATTCGCCAGTCTTTTCACATTTCTCTGTGTTTCTATCTCAAACTTGAAATGGGTGGTTATCTTGATTAAGGCAAGCCAAGGATTCAGTGGTAGGGACTTGTGGGTGAGATCCCTCTTAGCTGGTTTCTGCTTCCACTCTTACCAACAGGTGACCTGTTTCCTCTGATTTCTTGTTCATATTCTGCAAATTACTGTCTTAGATTAAACAATCTTGCCCGCACGGGCTTAGCTCAATGGTTCAGTGGGCAGTATTTGGGAGAAGAAACCAAGGTTCGAACCTTGGTGGCGGCAGTGAGGGAATTATGTCCAAAGTGGGCAGATTCCTTGTGCGCACCGGCATCTGGCCCTATCCGCTGAACCATTGAACCACCGTGATTTACATCCTCCCAAATGCTCTGTCGGGCCGGGGTGTGGGGGGCCCTTAGGGTTGGGGATTCAACCTTTTTCGGGAGAAGATTAAACAATCTCACTTGGCTAGCTTGTTGCTATTTGAGTTTTGAAGGTTTCATACATGATACTACAAATGGTTTCCCCAGTGAGCCATGCAGTGGGGAACTGTGTTAAGAGAGTGGTGGTCATTGTATCATCAGTCATATTCTTCCACACTCCTGTTTCACCAATAAACTCTCTGGGTAGGTCTACATTTTGCTGTTTTCTTCTGTGGTAATAACTCAATAATGGCTGTATGCCTAGCTGAATTGAAGAGTAATCATATTGTTGTTGGTAATAACAGGAACAACCATTGCTCTTGTTGGAGTATTCCTTTATTCAAGAGCGAAGAGACTAAAGCCAAAAATCGCGTGATAGACAAGTCAGCAAGTTGGGTTGTAATTAACTCTCCATCTAGTGACAAAGTTATTGCAATTCAAGAGACTGTAGATTGAAAAAATTTTGCGTAGGACTTATAGTTCATGTTACTATTTTTATTCTATGATTGAACTCAATTATTACTATCCAAATACTCTGATTTTGTTAAAATTTTTGTTTGCTAAATATGGGAGGTTTTTTTTTTTTTTTTTTTTTTTTTTTTTGGTATTGGTCCTTCTATACATGTTTGCTCATTTGCTCAAGATGGGGTTTTACCTTTGGTGGCATTAATGGATTTGTTGGTTGTTGGGTGCTTTTTTTAATATTCATCTTTATAGGATCTCATTTACTGTCACACACTATAAGATAATATGCACACTTTACAAAGTTTTTTTCAGTTTTTACAATTTATTGTTTTACCAGATACTTTTTACGCCTACTTTATAAGACTAGTAGTTGATTAGTTGATTATGTTAATAATTGAGTAATTTTGACACTACATCACAAGATTCATTTCACAATGCGTAAAATTACTTTATACTCTTTAGAATGTTTTAACTTTACAGGGCGTTTGGTTGGAAGGAAGGAATTAAGAGGGAAATGAATTGTAATTCGGTGGGAAAAGAATAAGGTGAGAATAAAGTAGGAATTACAATTACATTGTTTGGTAGGGAAGAATAATGAAAATGGGAGAAGTGATATAAAGACTAAAATACCCTTTGTGTAATAATTTTAATAATAACATTCAAGGACAAATATGTCTTTTCCTTCCCTTTCCCTTTGGATGAATTCATAGGGGGATCTATGAATTACAATTCAATAAACTGAGGAAATTGCAATTCCCTCCAACCAAACAATGTAGTTTATAATTTCATTGAATTGCAATTCAATTCCAATGCAATTCATGCCAACCAAACACCTTACTTCTTAACATTGCTTCTTGTAGCAGGTTTTCGAACCTATTTCTACTTTGTATGAAGAGCTAGGCCTCCTTGAACTCCTTGTACATAGCTTTCTCATCCAATAAATTTTCCAAATATTTTCATATTTTATTATGGGCTAAAGGGCACATGTGGACAAGAGTCCAATGTGTAATTACTAGTAAATTATATTGTGGACCATAGTTCATATTGCAATGTGGATCATGAATAAATGTACATTTCTAATATACTGAATATATATTAGTGTACCGAAAATTCATTATTTCTGAATGATCTTATTATTATTATTATTATTATTTTTTAATTCAACTTATAAAAAATGTAATTATCGGATTGTGGGTATGTAAGTTTTGGCTGGGCAACCATAGAAAATATAATCAAGGAATGCATGTATCCCTCCACAAATATATACACACCACAACTATCTTCTGTCTCCATTGCCCAGACAAAAAATTGTAGTCAAAAGTATCCTCAAAATGGAAATGCAGAATATTACCCAAATGCATTGCAAGTCAGAGATTCAGAGAACATGATTAATCATCCCTGATCTTTTTGTGTGAGTGCAATGAACATTGAATCTCAAAACCTTCTATTAAGAGATGCATACAAACTGTCTATGTTCTCTCTCAATAAGAGTTAATACCAGCTAAGATCCTCCGAATATATTGACACTGTGTCACATTTAGTTGTCCTAAACTTGCAATTTAGCCACTCGTGGTCTTTCAACTTTCAACTTTCAAATTTAACCAATCATGGTCCTTCCGTTAGTCTAAGTAAAGGTAAAGTTAGGATAAGGGCTCATTAAAAATTTGAAAGTTGAAGCATGAATGGTTAACTTGAAAGTTGAAGGATCTAGTTAAATTGAAAGTTTAGAACTAAGTGTGGCGGTGCCACTGTACTCACGAGTCTAAGAGCACAGGATTCAAGACATGAGTTTCTTAGAATGCTTGTCAAGCAATAACAAAGAAAAGAATTGAGGATTAAGATCACTATTTTTCCTTTCTACAAAAAGTATTTCATCATTTCAAAGGAATGGAAACTGAACTCTGGATAAACAAGCAAAATAACATATATAGGAATCAGACTATTGTTTTTACTGGCTAACTCTTCTCTTCATCCATGGTAAATCCACATCAATGGCAGGAGGATTTTCCAGTAGGGAGTTATTAGAAGAGCTAGCAAACTTCCCCTTCTTCGACCACAGCCAAATCTTCGAAACAGAAAAGCTATCAGTTTTTGTTCCAATACTTAATCTTTTCCCCTCCCCATCTGCTTCATCAAGTGAGCAACAAGGTTCTTGATCTCTTGATTTCACAACCTTTATATTATCACCATTTCTTTGGCAGTTCAAGGGCAAGGCAACCCGGAGATTCGTGTCACCAACAACATATCGATAAGATCCCATCGAGTAACATCTTCTAGAATCCAAGTAGTTACTACTGCTACTCTCTCCCTCTCCTGATACATTGTTCAATTTACAGAACTTGCCAAGCCTCACAGGAAAAGTCCTTTTTTGTACCACAATCTCCTCCTGCAAATCAATTGGTTTCTGGTCTCCATCCTCTTCGGCTAGCTCGCCATAATCAAACATGGGATTCATGGTGGAAAACCCGGGGTTGAAAAGGGCAGCTCTGCAGAGGGGGCAAGTTGAGTTGGACAAGAGCCAAGTATCAATGCAGTTAATATGGAAAGCATGGCCACAGATTGGAAGCAATCTCAACTTGTGGGTCTCCAAGAATTCACTCAAACAAACAGCACAATCAAGGGGCTCTTTCGAACCCACAATTTCTCTGTACACGAAAACAGGCAAAGCGTCGATAAAAGCTCGATCCAGACCAGTGTCATACTCGGGTTGATTAAAGAGCTGTTGCAACTGTCTCTGAAGGGCATCAGAGATTTCTGGATTTGTATTGGACTGGGGTGAATTAGATGGATTCTTGACAAGAAACCTGAGAAGCAAGTGAAGTAAACCAGAAATGAAAAATAGGAGTGCTAATATCACTATAATGAAAAGCACTTCTGGGCTAATTCTGTTCCCAGATGGGAGAGGGGGACTGGGACTGGGCTCCCCATAAGAACCAGGAGAGGAGTTCTTCAAAACTCCATCTTTCTGATATTGAACCCAACACATTTTAAAATGGGAATTCTAAGAAGACCATCATGGCTCTCTAAATTGCTGTACTATTTATAGAACAGGTCATTAATTCTTGGCTCATTAACCCAAAATGAAACACTTTTTAAGTCCCACAAAGCAAAAAGTCACAAGCCCTTGAAATTAAATTAGAGAAAGGAAGTGCAGAAACAGAAAGTTAATGATTGTGAAAACAAGAAGGGGATAAGGGAAGTGTACCACAGGGGTTCAGAGAACATGCTAAAGGTTGAGACTTTTTCGATCCCTCCACTGATAGGAAAAAAAAAATTAATAGAAGAAAAGAAAATACTTTACCACATAGTAAGATAAACTTAAACTATATTTGATACTAAAGACTATGGTACAAATAGTATATTCACTGCTGGAAATTATGGAATTTCCGACCACCTGAAAGTGATCTTAAATCAAGTCGAAAATAAAAAGTGGTCGGAAATAGCAACAAAGGTTTTTCCGGATACCAAAAGTGATCCGAACAAGACTTTCGACTTGATTTAAGATCACTTTCAGGTGGTCAACTCGTGCAGTATGTAGTACAGTCACGTTGTGATACTTACACACTCAGTCCTTTACAACCTGACCCGTGTCGCGAATCCTTACACAAGTTTACAGTCACCTTGTAATAATAATACTTACACACTCAGTTGTTTACAATCTGATCTGTATCGCGAATCGTTACACAAGTTTTTGTCGTAGCGATCACATTGTGATGCTTTGAGAAGAGTCCATGGACCTCTCTTCCTGCTCTTGAATGCTTCTAATCATGGTAGCAACTTGGTGAATGCTAGGCCGGGCCTCCGGGGAAGGATTAACGCATTTCACAGCCACCTGCAGCAGACCAACTATCCTTCCCTCACTTGCTCCTTCTTGGATTAAAGCCCTGTCAAAAACTTCCACTGTCCATTCTTCTCTAAGCACACCAAGAACCCAGCTAGCCAGGTCTTCTTGCCCATTGTTCTGGGCCATTATCATCATATTCATCTTCCCTGTTAGCAGCTCCAGGAGGATCACTCCGAGCCCATAGATGTCTTGTTTGAAGGGGTTTTGTTGGGTTTCTGAGATGGCGGCCTCCGCTGGCAATGGCATTAGACCATACTCGCTAATGCAGGGCTCCATGTTTTGGTTAAACATAATGTTTGAGGATTTGAAGTTTCCGTGAGCAATTCCGTCTTCTTTGAGCTCCTTGTGCATGAAAGCTAAGGTGTCGGCTATGCTGCCTGCAATGCTAAGTCTTCTGCTCCAGTCAAAGGCTTTGCCCATTTGGATGCCTGAATTATTAACTCAAGCTAAGATTCTTCAGATGAAATATATATATATATATATATATATATATATATATATATATATATATATATATATATATATATATATATATATATATATATATATATATATAACGTAACTAACGAACATGCATGCTTGTAATTGTGGTGTTGGGTGAATGGGTGGTGGCTCATGAAAGGTCAAGTCTAATAATTGGTTGCTACGAGATTGTTGGGTGGAGACAGGTAAAATGCCAAGTAAAGCAGCTTGTCTCTCGAAAATGTGACCGTATATAAAGAAATAAAAAGTTTACTTTTGACATAGTGATAAACACTTGATATAATATAAGTTGTATCAGTTGAGCATGGGTGTTGGAAGGGAGAATTGTTGGGCGGAGACCAGGTCGATGAAGAGACAAGTCCAACAATTGGTGGCTAGGAGACGGAGGTCAATGAAGAGTCAAGTCCAGCAATCGGTGGCTAGAAGGTAGAGGTCTGAAGGGCTAAATCCAGTAAGGGTTTGAGGGATTGGGGCTAGAAGGTGGAGGCCTAAAGAGCCAAATCCATTAAGGGTTTGAGGGATTGTTGGGCAGACACTTGAATGATCAAATTCACTACCTTGCCTCTCGAAAATGTGAAAGTATATAAGGAAATAAAGTGGCTGTCAGGTGCTAGGAGAGGGAATTGTTGAACAGAGTGACTGTCAGTTGCTAGGAAAGGAAATTGTTGAGCAGAGACTTGATAACAATTGGTGGCTATAGGATTGTTGGGCGAAGAAGACCCATAAAATGTCAAGTTCATTGTCTTGTCTCTCGAAAATGTGACAAATATAATATGGCGATAATGATAAATGTTTGATCCTAAGACGTGGGAACTTAAAATTAAATTAAATTAAAACATATATATACACCACCTTGTACAAGTGTGAGGAGGCTCCCATTTTGCTGATATTCATACACCAAAAGCTTCTCTAGGCTGGAAGAGTAAAAGGCAAGTGCAGGCATCACATTTGGGTGCTTCAATTCCCTCAGTCTCTGCATTCGCTTCTTGAAATCATGGCCTGTTATTCCCCACTCCTTTATTCTTTGCACCGTCAAACTCATCCTGGGATTCTCACACATCACCTTGTACACACTTCCATGCTTTCCTCTTCCAAGCAACTCCGCTGGAGCTTTCAACAACTCCTCAAATCTTAGCCCTTTCACCTCTCCACTCCCAACAACCACCATTGATTCTGAAGCTACTTCACCACTTTCAGATTTTCGTTGCTCCCTTGGCTTCGTTAACCCACTTTCATCTACTTCATCGCCATTTTTTGCTTCTTTCTTATTCTTCTTCTTCCCATTTCTGCGCAACCAGAGAGTTAGTGCAAGGAATAGAGCCACACCTATGAGAAAATACCCAGTGAACATCAGAATCTGGTTAGTTGACATCCCTAGCTCGCAAGTAGATGATGATGATGATGCAATCTGGGCTATATACATACAGAACTGGATAGCAACGTATATATATTGTAGTATTTGATTGGGAGGAAATACCAATATAATGTTCTGAAAACTGCAAGCATTAGCCGCAGCCGCTTTGCGGAAACTACAATGAAGTTGTTGTAATTTTTTGAGTTGGAAAGTAGTATGCGAAATTATTAAAGATTCCAATTTGGCATATCAGATTTACAGGAAGTGCCGGCAAGAATCATATACTTTGAAACTGCTGTCTTGTCCCTTTCCAATGGATATTTCAAGAATCGAATCTGTGGGGGTTGTTATACCATGAATCTGTGGGAGTTGTGTATTTTTAGTATTGAAAGAGTGAACTTTTAGAATATAAATTGTGTTTCTATGTCAAAACATACAATATGATGATCAAATTCTGATATTGTGTGACTGCAATATTCGGAAAGATCTTGTGAATACAAAACAAGATAATCATTTATATATGTGTAACACTTCAGTCTTACTTACTTGTATGTTTCACAAAATTGTTTTGAGCCTTATTACAAATCAAAATGGTTGAAGAAACTAAAAGACTATTAAATTACTAAAGAATTTATTAAAAGACAGTGCATCACAAGTTAAATACTTTTGTTCTAATAAATTCTTAATACTGTTACAACATTTTCATAAATATGTTGCACAACCAAATGTTCAATAATATAAACTTATGAATTTATATGAACAAATACAAAATTAATACTTCTGAAATCTTTTAGACTTATTGTTTGACATACAATCTAATTTGGGATGTATGAAGAGAATAATTAAATCCTTAATCTTTAGTGGAGATCTTAATGATCTTTTTCTAAATGACCACTCCCATTTGATTAAAATATTCTTCAGCGAAATTAATGAAATAAACTTAATAATATACACACTCATAATTGATTTGACCAACTAAATAATATTGAAGATATATAATTCCCCACCATTAGTTGGGCACACTAAATAATCAATTTTTGGTGTGAGACCGTCTCAATCTGTGAGACGGGACAGATCTTTGATGCAAATTATGCTGTGCAACCGAATGCACCTTGCAAGGTGCATACGGTTGCAAAACGGCGCCGTTTTGGTTAAAAAAAACGCACGTCCCACTTAAAGAAGAAATCAGGTTCGATTCCCGGCAATAGCATTTTTATATATCCAGAAATTCATAACTATATAACCACAATTTCATAACTATATATCCACAATTTCATAATTATATATCCACAGTGAATGAATGAAGTAAAAATCCACAATGAATGAATGAATGAAGTAAAAATCAAACAATGAATGAATGAATGAAGTAAAAATCCACAATAAATGAACTAAATATCCACAATATATGATTGAACTAAATATCCACAATGAATGAACTAAATATCCATAAATTCATAACTATATAACCACAATTTCATAACTATATATCCACAATTTCATAACTATATATCCACAGTGAATGAATGAAGTAAAAATTCACAATGAATGAATGAATGAAGTAAAAATCCACAATGAATGAATGAATGAAGTAAAAATCCACAATGAATGAACTAAATATCCACAATATATGATTGAACTAAATATCCACAATGAATGAACTAAATATCCATAACTATATAACCACAATTTCATAACTATATATCCACAATTTCATAATTATATATCCACAATAATGCTATTGCTGAGAGTCGAACCTGATTTTTTTTTAAAGTGGGACGCGCGTTTTTAATCAAAACGACGTCGTTTTGAACTGTATGCACCATGCGCATGGTACATTCGGTTGCACAGCATAACTATTGGATCTTTGATTACTGGGTCAAATCTAAAATTAATGGGTCGGATCTTTGTCTTAATGAAGTCAAAGATCCGACCCGTCTCACGGATGGAGACCCGTGAGACGGTCTCACACAAGTTTTTGACTTTACATATATGTTAACACTGTGCGTTCGTAGTATGCAAATTGTGAATTTTTAAAAGGTAACTGTGAACGCAATTTATATCGTGGATCAGTGTCCACATAGCATTGTGGACCCTGGATCAAAATGACGTCGTTTGACGTTTTAGCTTTTTAATAGACTCCATAACTTTTCATTTCTCATATTTCAACACAAATTTTAATTTATTTTATGTATAGAATCATTCCTCTTAATATACAAAATTGCATAACATGAAGCATAGAAAGCCAGAAACGCATACCACGAAATACATACACATGTTTTCTATTTTACTTATTCTTAAATCTGATTTATGTAAATAATTTATGTCCTATAGGCATATAATTTCATAATACAACATAAGTTCATAAAATAAGACACAATATGTTTTGTGTTATACAACTACTAATCAATTTCAGGTACATAATCCATATGCTTAAATTACAAAATTGCATAACATAATGTACAAAAACACATAACACGCGATACATGCACATGCTTTATAGTTAAAAAAAAAAAAAAAAAAAAAAAAAAAAAAACTTCTATAACGCAAACTAAACAACAAAATATGGCCGTTAAAATTAAAGTTCAAAACAACGTCGTAACACTAGTGAATACTTTAAATACTTAGAGCAATCTCATTAGTGAAGTTTTTTTTCTCAAAATTTTTATGGGTCACAGCATCCACGTCATCATCCAGTATCTCACTCAATCTAAAAAACCTTTCTCCCAATTAATTTAAATGTTTTTAAAAGGTTTTGTGGACCACCATTTTATCAATCGTTATATCGTGGACCATGGTCCACATTACACTGTGAACCATGGTCCACATTACACTGTGAACCATGGTCCAATACACATAATTCATGTTCATAATGCACAGAATTCATATTCATAATACACATGAACACGATATAATGAACATGAATTCTGTGTATTATATAACTGAGAACACATAAACACTTAACATAATACACAAAATTCATGTTCATAATGTACAGAATTCATCTTCATTATATCATGTTTATGTGTATGTGTATTATGAACATGAATTCTGTGTATTATATAACTGATGACACATAAACACTTAACATAATACACAAAATCCATGTTCATAATGTACAGAATTCATCTTCATTATATCGTGTTTATGTGTATGTGTATTATGAACATGAATTCTATGCATTGTGAACCAAAGTCCATAATATAATTTGTTCCATTTTATTCTACTATATTTTAATTATTTAAAATAAACATACTTACATTTAATTGAAATGATAATTATAAAATTAAAATTAAACTACTAATTGCTTAAAAATTAAACTACAAAGCTATTTTAAAAAAAATTAAAAGAAAAAAAGTTAAATACTTAAAAAGTCGATTAAATTCTTAAACTTTTAGAAGTTGCCATTAAAACCACAAACAAATTATTTTGGAACAATAAAACTCACTGTTAGTGATCTGTAATTTCAGGTCAATTAGGATTCCAACTAACTCCAATAAACCTCCGACAAATATTTGATCATATTCCGACAAACTAGAACAAACACTAGCAACGGACGACCGTTGAGTTCTGCCAGAGAATACGACCAAGTCGCCTTCTCTACAGCCGGATAAGGCAAATAGTCTCCTCCAACTAGCGTCTGTCAAATTATATATCTCTTTCAAAGACAACCACTAAGGCAGTTAAACGGTTGCCTTAAAAGGTAGCTTTTTGACTACCTTAAAAAAAATCAATTGCACTATTTGTTTAACTTAATCCAACCACACACCAAGAGGATAGCAACAGATTACAACACACAGAAAAATTCCAGTTTTTGGATATGAGCTCATTGAAGATTCCAATCTGTAATTGCATTATTGTTCCCAGCTGTGTACCCAACAAGGAAATTTTCAATGAAAATGGAATGGGAGTTGGTAGTAGAATACAAAAGTCAGATACTTACATTACCCTTTGCATATCCAGTTGGCAGAGTTACAGACAATTTAAACACTGTTACCATTTTCATTCTAAAACAGTTCATCTTTTGATCATCTTAAGTAACAAGAACTGATTCACTAAGAAAGACTATGCCCCTGTGATCATGTCCTAGATTTACATAAGAATGTAGTAATACAATAAAGGGGTTGAATGAACCTGCGGCATGGAAATAACATCTTATTCAAATCCACGCCATTCCATTACGGGTCTGCATGTCCAGCAACTTCATCTTCGCTATCACTTTGCCCACTAAGATACTCATCACTAAGCTCCTCATCGCTCTCTTCTTTCTGTGTGCTGATGTTTTCCTTCTTTGCATACCGCTCACAATACTCTGTCATAAGATTTTAGAGTCAAAAAATAAAGAATGTCTTGATTACTTGTCAAATCAGCGTAAGGGTTTTGCAATATTTTGGGTGTGGATGCATAACCATAAAAAAAACGTCATTTGATTGGTGAAAATTACACTATCCAGTAGGGATGTCAATTGTACCCGTACCTGAAGGGGAACCCCGAACCCAACTCCCTGTCCCCGAATAATCCCCGTGGGGATGGGGAGATTTGTCCCTTCCCTGGGAGGGGAATGGGCCAGAAAGTCGGGGGGTGGGAATGGGGGGTATGCCCCCCGCCCCCGCCCCGTTGACATCTCTACTATCTAGGTCATAATGGGATTCCATCTAGTGAATTTCATGAGCAGATTCATGCTTCAAAATCTTTTTCTTTTGATATTTTGGACGAGAAATAAGCAATATGGTGTTACGTCTTATCCATATTGTGAATTTAAGACCAGCTGCTAGTGATAAATGTATCCATTTCCCAACCACCACTAAAAACGGAGAAATTTTCAGTTGAAAGCATGGCAATTTCAAACCCCGAGGGCAAATTTGAACATTTAAGGAACGCCACTCACCTTTCACTTTTTGGTCATATTGCTTCTTGTCCTTCATCATCAGTGATGCTGCATCGCCATTCAAGGGGTCTGATGGATTCGGGTAAAGCAGGAGTTGAGGGAGGAAAACCTCAAAGACATTTAAAAGATCTGCATGCCAGAGTAAAAATCCATAAGAAAATTACTTTTATATAGTTAATCAAATTGAATGTTCTAACATTCTCCAATAAACACCGCTCTAAATTTTCAGTTCTACGATAAATGCATTCATATAAACTTCTTTTGTCCCTGTCATAAAAGACTCCACAAAAATAAATACTTCATTGCTGTAAACACATACCAAACATTGGACTCCATGACTGGTTGATGACATCCAAACATACAGAACCGGACCTTCAATAAATGGACAAAATTTAATTAGCAAAATCAGATCTAACAAAATGAAATTACAGGACATATCTTCAAAACATCTTGATGGTTATGTGGCAAGTAGAGTGCTATACTAATCTACTCCCTCTGTCCCATTTTATATGTCCTACTTACTATTCATTAGTTAAACAACTCTTTCTTCTTTGTTTATTTTCTTTAGTATTTTTTACCTATTTTTAAATTTGATTTTTTGTGTTTAATAGTACTTTTAGTGTAGTTTCTAAATATAAATATATAAATTTTGTATACTAATACTAAACTTAATATTATAAAAAATTGGATTAAAAATAACTTTAGTCAAGCCTCGTTAACCGAACCAGACACATAAAATGGGATGGAGGGAGTAATAGCTTTATAAGGGAACTCACAGTTCATCAACATTTGGGTGGAATATTTTGTTTAGAAACCCAATGGAAGGAGACTTGTAAGGATAAGCATCTGGAAGCTCCACACGAACTTTCCAGACTCCACCTTCATAAAGGCCTTCAAACCAAAAAAAGAAGAAGGAAAGAGAAACATATAAAATCAGAAGTTATCTATGAAATATCATGATGACATTGCAGAAATAAGCGTAACAAATCATTATGGAAAAACGGTGAAGGAAGAATGAAATATAAATAGCGTAAAATAAAGGTCCCAGATTTTCCCAGAGTGAAATATAAATAGTGTACAACACAATTTGCAATGTGATTGAATCGATGAAAGTGTGAAACATTATTTGTTAAAAAGACAATCAAGCAGAGGACATGAGGACCATTACTTTCTTTTGGACCATGGAATTCGACATTGAACTTGTTGATTTCATCGTTTATTGGCTCCACTGTGTAATCACTCATCATCCTATCACATGAAATGCAATGACTTATCAGCAAAGTTAAAGTAGAAGACATAGAATTAAATCAAGAAATCCAGAGATGCTTACAATTTCATAACATCCATATCCCTCCTCTTACTTGGAGACGACATTCTTGAAAATGTTGTATGTTTACTGCCAAATAAAAATCAAAAGTTAAAAGTAAGCAATATCATGACTATGGCATGAATACCAGGTTTGATTATCAAAACTTTAAAAAACCAGAAAAAGCAATCTATTAGAGGTAGACAAAGTAGATCAAGAATGTCAGATCTGCATCATAGAATTCCAAAACCTCTACTCAAATTGGATTATAATTCTTGTGTTTAACAACAATTGAGTTGGATTACCTTGCACTAGTTGCACCAGAGAAACTAGCAACACTAATTTAAGCAGCAATACAGTTGAAGTGATACTAAGAAAGCAATAACTCAAGGTGCATAGCCATTTAGAGCTATGGGATGAGGAAGACAAAGAAGAACTGGAATGCCAACACACTATCCTAGATGCCATGATCCCAAGTTGATAACTTTATGCTTTTGAGTAATCTAGATACCCTCACTTTCCCCTCCTCAGTTCAAGCTTCCATCTAAAACACCTTTTTGCCCCAAAAGGGACAGTTTAATTGTTTAAAGACACTGGCAACTTGACAGGCAGTTGAAAGCTTAAAATTAAATAACCATACAATACATTATACAAGATTTTAAATGAAATCACACAAGTAGGATTAGCCAAGATTATAATTCACTGAAATTCCAACATTGAGTGAATAGGATAGCCAAAACCGATTGACCTATCCAAGAAGATTGAGCAAAGCACAAAAAAATTACCCTTTTATCGGCAGAAATCCTGGTTTCTAGAGCTATAAATATTAATGCACAGAGAGCTGAAGCAGAATGAAGGGCAATAAGAGCGATGGGGGATAAGATTTGGGGGTGCCAATCAATCAAGAAAAGTAGAATAAAGAAACGAACCTGTGAGACGAAGGGTATGAGGGGATCGACTAAGATTCGAGTTTGATTTTTGGTAAGTAATCGAAAAGCAAGGAAAAACCAAGAAAAGGGGGGGAAGAAGATAAGAAGAAGAAGGGAGAAAGGAGAAATTAATTAGATGAGGGAGAAGACAAGGAAAGGAAGAGAAGAGTGACGACATTGTGTGGTGTTTGGAGTGGAAAGTTTAGAGATGGGAGGGGCACCCCATCCCACGTGCGGAGTCGGCCACAAGCCCGCCCACACTCATCCATCCATCATCGACATTCAACATTGAGTTTGAGCCTTGAGGCGGATTTGGCTCCTCGCCACAGACTCACTAACCACGTTCCTTAACAACCCTTCACCACGTCCTCCATCGCTATTCTTTACTCCAATCTTTATTCACATTTTTCAATTCGATTCCTCCAATACAATATTATATTATATTGGGTGAAATAATATAATCGAAATGGTAATTGGAATCAATCAAATATTTAGTAATAGTAATGTTGGTTTCACGATCACAGAGTGTCGGACGACAGGTCAAACATAACCGTAAAATAATTTTAAGAGATGAAATAAAAGAGCAAACTTACAGAGTTATTGCAAGAGAATTGGATTTGTGACCCCTTTCGATGTGCCCCCACAGGGGGTATTTATACAAGATTTACATGTCTTGGAAAAGAAATTAAAAAAAGGCGCAAGTGTCAAATATGCTCATCTACTACTGCGAATTGCTCAATTTCCACCACGAACTAAATTAAGTGTCAAACAGGTCCATTTACGATTTAAATTTGTTCAATTGACTTTTTTTTACAGGTTAATAACAGGTTACCTATTTAATTATTAAAATAAATAAATAAAATAAAATAAAATAAAAAAGAATACAGCCACCGGCGAGGACAGCCGGTGGCTGTATTCTTTTTTCTTTTTTTTTTTTAATAATAATTTTTAAATTATTTTGAAATTATTGTTTTAATAATTGAATTGGTAACCTGCAAAAAAAGTGAATTACCTGCAAAAAAAAAAAAAAAAAAAAAAAAAAAAAAAAAAAAACTAATTGAACAAATTTAGTAGGTAAGTGTGGTTAATTAGCCTTTAATTTAATTCATGGTGGGAATTGAGCACTTGACAATAGTACATGGGCATATTTGACACTTCTTCCTAAAAAAAATTAACAAATTTGATCTTAAGAAAACTTCCTAAAGTGTCATACTTCTTTCCTAATATCGATAAGGGAAATCTCGCCCAAAATCCATATGAAATCCCTGGAAAATCTCCTCTAACAGCCTCTAGGTAAGACACCCAGTTGAGCGCACCAGCCCGACCACCTGTCGACTATCGTAATGTGGGCGCCCGGGCCTAGACGATCCCAACGCCCTGGCGAGGATCCTGTCTACTAAGTGCCTCCAGTCTTCTAGTAACATGGTCAAGCTGCAAGCTTCGAGTGCTGAGACGTGCTCCTAACTGGGTAACCTACTCAGGGGTATAAATCACTAGTCCCTCACTTTTTCGAGGTTCAGCAAGGAGACGGCTCGAGAAAGTAAACATCTACGAGGTGGGGGACCCGGTAGTCAAAGTGCTGAATGCAGGTTGAAACTTCCAAGCATCTTTGTCAATCTTGCAGTGTAGCAAAGAAACATGGCTAGCACCGATTGGGCTGTCTCTACTGTTGTGACGACCCCTCACTCTTCCCGACTGGCTGGTTGATTGAGGGTGTGGGCGCTAAATGAGGCGTATTAAATACGCCTCCTCATTTCCTATCGGTTAGAGTTTCAATTTTTCACCTCCCCCCAACCCTAAAGTAATCGTCGCGCCAGCCGTCATGTTCGCCTGCCAACCATTGGATATATGCCACGTGTCATCATCTTGACACCCTTCGTCCCCTATAAATATGCATTTCACCCTTTCACCACTACCTTTTCACTTTCACCTCTTCTTATCCTGCGCTCTCTTCTCCCTGCCTTATCCGTCCGGCGACCACTGCTTTCGTTTTCCGGGTGTCTTCCCATTTTTCGTTCACCTTTCCTACCAGTTTTTTCTCCGTGCTAGTTCAGGTCAGCCTTCTTTCCTCTTAATGTCTTATTCTCAAACCCCTTCCTCTTCTATTTCACGCCGGCAAGGCGTTACTAGCAATCCACCGCCCACTATTTCCAGTTAGTGGCTCCGGTCGGGCCTACCTCATCTGCTCTTCTAAATCCAACACTCCACGACCAAACTCTTCGCCAGGAACTGGGCCGGTTTGAAGACTTAGGCCGGTTGGTGACTCATCACTCTACCCTTTCTACTTTCGACTACCACCACGCTTGGCAGCTACTCGGCCCTACGGCTAAGACTCGAGAGGTTGGGCAACGACTAATAACCGACCCCCTAGCGGGCGATTTTGTAGGAATCCACTACTAGTTGGTCCGCTATGGTTTTTGAGTTCCTCTCCACCCCTTCATCTCTTTAATCCTCCGCTACTATGGTCTCGTGTCTGGCCAATTGGTTCCCAACTCATATCGCCTTCTAGTCAGTTTCCTCACCTACCTTCACTACCTCTAGGAGGAGGCCTCCATTTTTTTCTTCCACTAGTTAGTTCTTCCGGCTGTCGCGTGTGGCCGCCCTTGGATACGTGCAAATACGCCAAAGGGACAGGCTAGAGTCCTCCCACGAAGGTTAGAAGAATGACTTTTTCTTCGTTCACCCAGCTGCGTCTCACGCGGAATTCGACTTCCCAACCCTTGCAAAAGAGGACTTAATGTAGCAAGCTGGTCGGCGAGCTAGTTAAGACCATTCTTGAAAGCGATTTCATCTCCACTCAAACGCTGGTCTCGACTCTGTGCCATAGAGAAAACTGGTATCCTATCGGCCGAGGCTGCCACGACAGGTCTAATTCCTGCATGCAATCATGCCTGCTACCCTTCAAGAGCTAATCATAGTTCTATTTGTCTTGCGGGGAACAACGAGTTGGGTGAGGATTCTAATGAAATCGACCAAGGTGAGTTGGTTGCACTCCATCCTCGAGCTCCGGCCACTGAGCCCGTTGACCTGACTTCCGACGACGACTAGGCCGCTGAAGATATGGTGGACTGTTGAGCTTTCCATCGTGCGTAGGCTAGAGCTCGCCTACGTGCTGCTGACAAGGGCAAAGGCGTCGCCCCACTAGTCATCGGTGGGTCGCCGACTGCGATAGTCGGGCCACCGCAGAAACCAGGCAAAAGGAGTCTAAGAAGATTGGTGATGTGCTTTGGATAGAGTTGAATATTAACCATAGTAAATTGATTTAAATATTAAAAATTGCCACATAAGATGTCATGTCATTCATCTTACCTGCTTCTGAAAGCAACATGCTAAAAATGTTATATGCACAAATTTATAGAGTTAAAAGGTTTAATTGCACTTTTCTTTTTGTTTTATGGGCCAATTGCACAAACAATCAAACACTAACAGGGCGTTTGGTTGGAGGGGGGAATTATGTGGGAAAGGAATTGTAATTCCATGGGAGTTGAATTACTGGGAATAAAGTGGGAATTTAAATTCCAGTGTTTGGTTGATAGGAATAGAATTACTGGGAATTTCAATTCCAATGTTTGGTATACATGGGAATTGAAAGGGAATAAGTAGTATAAAGTCAAAAATGTCCATTATTGTTGTTAGACATTAATTTTAGGTTAAAAAGGGAAGGGGTAATTTTGACTCATCACTATCTTTTTTTCCCAGGAATTAAAATACCAGGGGGGACATGGGATTTTAATTCCATGAAAATGGGGAAATTGCAATTCCCTCCAACCAAACTACGGAATTTAATGGCCTTTAGAATTATATGGGAATTAATAAGTGGGAAGGGAATTTAAAATCCCTCCAACCAAACGCCCAGTAATAGTTCGATGGTCTATTTGACGTTTTTTCCTCATAATAATAATAATAATAATAATAATAATAATAATAATAATAAGTTAATACCCAAAATGGTCCTCGACTATAGTAGTTTTTCACAATTTCGTCCAAAATGACTTTGGTGACCTAATGTAGTCTTAGACTTTTGTGTTTTTGCTCAATTTAGTCTCCCGTTTGTCATTCCATCAAATTGGTATTAAATAAAGGGACAACTCAGTAATCTCAATATTGACATCTCTTTACTATCAGCCATACGAAGTGCGAACTCCCTCTTTCTTTTACGAATTACTCCCATAATTAGTACCCTTGATCTATCAATAGAGGGAGCAAAAAAAGGGCCTTTGCTCGCTAGCCTGATGAAGCTTCAATTCATACTTTTGAAGAAAGCCAAATAGGTTTCAAAACCTACAAATATAAAATTTGATTCGCAGGTCTGGAAGTAATTCGTAAAAGAAGGATGGAGTTCGTACTTCGCAGGACTGAGAGTAAAGATATGTCAATATTGAGATTATTGAATTGTCCCTTTATTTAACACTAATTTAACGGAATAACAAACGAATGATTAAATTGACCAAAAACACAATAGTGTGGAACTAGATTAAATCACCAAAATCGTTTAGGACAAAATTGAAAAAAATTATTATAGTCAAAGACCATTTTGAGTATTAACTCTAATAATAATATAGTAAAGCTTTCAATGAGATAATTAAAAGCAATTGTTGAAAAGTGAAGACACCATTCGTTAATATTTTTTGCATGTTTTATGCGGAAACATGCATGCTGTAGACTTTGCAGATATTGAAGATACACCACCATCCTAGGGACATACATATTTTTTTATTTTTTTTTAATTGTAGGATCAAAGCTTTGATTTTTGTAATCTTAGTGATTTTATGAGGTGTTTGGTGGGGAGGAAGGAATTAAGAAAGAAAATAATTGTAATTTGGTGGTAAAAGAATAAGATGTGAATAATGTAAGAATTCAAATTACATTATTTGGCAGGGAGGAATAAAATTATTGGGAATGAGAAGGAAAAAGTAATATAAAGTCTAAAATGTCCTTGTATAATCATAATAATAAGGAATAAGGTTCAAATTGACCACTGAACGTAACCTGAAAATGCAATTAGGCCACTGAACAAAAAGAAAAGTGCAATTAGGCCACTGAACACTTCAAAAATGTGCAATTAGGCCACTGAACTCTTCAAACATATGCAATTTCACCGAATAGTAGGTTACCATCAATTCTAGCAGGTTACTTGCTTACGTGGCAGTTGAGTTGGCATTTTTAATAATTTTTAAATAATTTTTAATAATTAATTTTAATAATAAATTTTAAAAAATTGAAAAAAAAAATTAAATAAAGAATAAAATGAAGTCATTTTTTTTTTAATTTTTTTAATTAAAAATTTATTATTAAAATGTATTAAAAAGTATTTAAAATTTATTAAAAATGCCAACTCAACAGCCACGTAAGCAAGTAACCTGCTAAAATTGAGGGTAACCTGCTATCAGGTGAAATTGCACATTTTTGGAGTGTTCAGTGGCTTAATTGCACTTTTTTCTCGTTCAGTGGCTGATACTGCTAATTCTACGTAAGCAATATAAAATAACACGAGACCAATTAAAGCAAGTAAAAGACTTTATTGATCACGGTAGAGGCCCTAAGTACAATCTACTTGGTTGCTCTGAGTACCGACTGAGTGCGGTCGAGATTCTCTAACAACAACCTATCGATCGTCCAAAAGTCCCCTCCACTGTAGCTACTGTGGGTATTTATAGCTGCTATGCCGGGGACAAGATTCCGGCCGCTCGGCATGTCTTCCACGTAGCCACCACGTGTCATCCTCCCGGGTGCCCTGCCTGTCACCATGAAGAGCCGCCACGCGTCCTTTCGTGTCCTTGTGCCAGCTCTTTCGTCAAAGGGCTACCGCTCGGTGGTTGACACCAGCGCTCGGGCAGCTTCCGGCCGTTCCCGACCGGCATCTCCATGAAAAAAAGCCCGACCTGCTACCTGCAAAGATCAAAAGAGAAAGACAAAGGCAAGTCGGTCGTGGTGGAGCTTGTGTCGGTCGGGATATTCCCTACCAGTGGCCTAATTGCATTTTCAGGTTACGTTCAGTGGCCAATTTGAACCTTATTCCTAATAATAACAATCACCAAGTGTACTTTTGTCATTTTTTCCTTTCCACAAGCATTGAATTGCAATTCCATGGAATTGCAATTCCCTCCAACCAAACATTGCAATTCCCTCCAACCAAACATTGAAATTTGTCTTGAATGGAATAAAGTAGAAAAGGAATTTCAACTAAGTGATACAATGACCAAAATGCCCTTATATAATAATAAAAATTCAACACCAAATTAACACAATGTTAAGCTTTTCAAAAATGAAATTCAAAACATCTTCAAATACTAATTATACAATATAACAAGTTTAATAAAATATTAAAACTTATTAAAAGCTTACATCCAACGATGGATTCAAGCTATTGAACGGTGGCCATCAATTCATGTACCAAATAAATAATTAATTCAGTCTGAATTACCCAATGAAGAGTAGTAATAGATTTGAGAGTGAAACTGAATTGAAGAATGAGCCTCTTTTTTTTTTTTTTTTTTTTTTTTAAAGAATAAAAGGTTAATTCATTAATCATAAACAGAAATGTTTACAATACAGGTCGTTAGAATGACAGTGCATTCTTTACAGTCAGACATAGAAACAAATTTCCTAGTAATGTTATAGAAAACTTGGATCGACGGACTGTTTTAGAAATTTGAAGCCGAAGTTGTTGGATGAACTCGGTGCTTCTTCACAGATCTGGTCAAACATAGCCAAGCTTGACTCTGGTGTGACCATTTTATCATTCTACGCTTATGAGGAGAACTCGCCAAAGAAACGAGAGGAAAACTCGCCAAAAAAACGAGAGGGAAACACTCGCCAGAGAGACGAGAGAAAACAAACTAGTCAAATGAACAAAGGGATTGTTGAAATTTTTAGCTAAAAATGGCATTTTGAGTGATTATTTTGTGGTACAAATATATATGGGTCCACTTCCGATTTGGGTCGGGTCAAAGTGGATTCGGATTCTTCGTAGTGAGACGAAGAATTTGATATAATGTACGCTCAAAATGGGTAATAGGTGAATGAGAAATTGATTCTCAAAGAGAACCTATTTGAGAGAAGTCAAAAACTTAAGTTTAAATGCTAATTGGGAATTAGCATTTTAATAACCTTCGTTTGCACGAAAGTTGGTTGGAAGCTTAAGTGTAATTAAGCTTGAAAAGCTTAGTTGAATTGGGAGTAGTGGAGCTCCTTTCGTGCTTAGCATTCAGTGCTACACGAAAGTTGTGTAATTAAGCTTTGGGAGCTTAATTTGAGAAATGGAACTAAAGCTTAATTAGTGAATTGAGTTATGAGTTCATTTCGTGTGAGCTCCTTTCGTGCTGTGGATTCGGTGTGCACGAATCAAATGCTATATGCATTGATTCGTGCTGCACCGTTTCGGTGCGTGTGGACCACTCGGGTGTGGTTTCCAATCCCAATTCGTTAAACATTCGGGTTTGTACGGACTTTTCGGTCACTCAGATTTTTTGAAACGGGTCGTTGTGGTCGGTACGAATTAATCGCGTATTAAGTTCGTGACCGTTGGAATTATTACGATAATAATTACGACCGTTTCAAACGTTATTATCCAATAATTAAATCGTGGATTTATGTTGGTTTAATATGCCATTTAGTGGGCTACTAACTCCTCTCTCCCCTATAAAAACCTATGTGTTGGGTAGAATGTTTCAGTCCAATTTTTGAACTTGAAAAATCATATTTTTCTCTCATCTTCTCTAAAAAGTTGTTTCTTGCAAAGAGATTCTACCAACACTTCCGTAAAACGTCGGAGTGCTCAACTTGTGTTCTAGTTCGCTAGGCTTTGGGTTGGAGTGCTCGAACGCCAAAGTCGTAGTCCGTTTTATCCTGGGAGACTGACGCCACAACGATCCTAGCACCCTCGGGAGGTGGTGAATCGGTTTTAAGGAGAGTGTGTGTACACACGACTCGGGCTTCCTCTGCTTCTTCTTGTTTCTTCGCGTTGGGTTGAAACCTCAGGTTAGAAACCCGTTCTTGCTTATTTTTTGTTCTTGGTTTCGGACCAAGTGGTAGGATTAATCTCGGATAGATTAAATCCTTGTACTAGTTTCGTACTAGTTGTGGTGGGATTAATTTCGTGGAAATTAAGTCCCGTGTACTAGTTTTGTACTAGTTGTGGTGGGATTATTTTGATAAAATAAATCCCTATTTGGTTAATATATATACGTTGTATATATATGTAATTTTGGTTTCGTACCAAAATTGGTTGGAATTAATTTTCTATAAATTAAATTCCATTTTTTTGGGACAATTATATATTATATATATATATTTTGTGTATCGATTTATTCACCAATATCCAACAGGGATAACGTAGAATCAAAAGAAAACAAAATAAATTGAAAAGATGATAGAAAACATGTCAGATCTGGAGAGTCTCTGATGCCTTTTCTGAAAAAACGATCGGAGAAAATCTGAGATCTAACGCTTATTCCTAAAACAACCAGATGATGGAGTCTACTAATGGCACCACCGGCTCAACCCTCCATTAGAGCGTCAGCCGGAGGATGGAGTCGCAGGGCCTTTACAGATGGAAAATGGAGAGAAAGCAGTTGTTTGGAGAGAAAATGTTTTTAATCTTCTATTCTCTGTAATTTTAGCAACCGATGAATGAGCTTTTAAAATCTCATTTTGCAAAAAACACACAAAAAAAAAATTAGAATGAAAAATCAAGAAAAATGACCAAAACCTAGATCCAAATTCAAATCAAGAACATATAAAATAATCAAGTCTAACAAGGGATTGAGAAGAGAGAGAACATTTTTACTTGAAAAACTAGGAGAAAGAAGTTTCACGCCTTCACCTCCTTCCCACAATCGCTGGATCTTTTCATCTGCTTATGGTTTTGCACCTTCCCAAACAGAGAAACGGTGAGACAGGAGAGTATAAAGATGAGAATGAGATGGTGGATGACAGCTAATAAGGCAAGGGTATTATTAGATGGGTAAAATTGTCTTCGCACTATCTTTTTTTTCTCGCATTAACCACCAAATTGTAATTCTTTGGGGGGGGGGGGGGGGGGGGGGGTGCTCTGAATTCTAATTCAGCAATTGGAGAGAATTGCAATTCCATCCAACCAAACAGTATAATTGTGACTTCCATAAAATTGCAATTCAACTATAGCTAAATTACTTCCAGCCAAATAGGCACTTAGTGAATTCTCACAATCAGCGGATTACTTTGAAAATTTTGTCATAATTCAAGGACTATTTCGTGTATTAAATATTTAAACATGTAAAATTGTATTTTTATCCTCAAATTTCACGGTGGCATTAACACATGACTTAAATGAGTAACATTTGTATATATGAGGATTTAGTTGGACAAGAATAATAATTGAGAATTAAATTTGTTATTTTACAATAGTCAAGGAATTATTTTGATAATTAAATCTTTTGTTTATTAGCTAGTAAAACTTCTGCAGAACTACAATTATATCATCATCTTTTCAATTGATTTTAATATTTTTGGATATTATTAATTAACTAGTTTTTCTATACGTGGTGTGCAAAAACATATGCACAATATTTATATTTTTAAAAATAAATAATAAATGTTTACTATTTAAAATCTATATAAAATCAAATTTATTTATTATATTAATCCAATATATAATGTCTATAAATGTTATTATTATTAAAGAATATAATAAAATATATGGTGGATGCATGTGCATGATAACAATAATGAAAAAGATAATGAAAGTTGTAACAATTGTGATATTTTTGTCCAAAAAAAAATATATAGTACAACCCTAAAAGCACAATGTACAAAAATGATTAGCACTAAAAACATGGACATAAATTAGGGATATAATTTTGATTGAGACTTATTATGTTTTTAGATATGCATGTTTGCACGAAAAGCCAAGTTTGCATACGATCTCCCCTATACACTTCAATTCAAACTAAATAATTAAGGAAAATGGTCAAATAGGCCCCTAACTTTACTTAAGAAGTCAAATTGGCACTTAAATTTTTTAAAGAATCAATTAAACCCATCAACATTCCATTTTAACGCAATTAAGCCCAAAAATCAATAAATGACTTACTATCACAAGTTATTAGAGATTCAGCCGCCCGGCACAATTTTAAACAAAAAAGTGACTGGTAAAGTTGGAAGGACCTATTGGGCATTATCTCATTGAAAGAAAAAGACTAGTTATATACGGAGTATATGTGTGTGTTATGAATAAAAGCTGGTCTTTGAACAGTTTCTACATATTTCTAATTTCTCCTCCGGTCCATTTTTACTCTTCTCTTACTTCTATATATATAGCTCTGAGCCTAAGATTAATACAAGATACATTGAAATTCTAACAGATTTCCATTATTTTTATATAAATTATTTTAGTGTCACCAAATAATATATATATATATATATATATATATATATATATATATATATATATATATATAGAATCACACTCAGGTGCGAATGCTTCGCCCAGGCGCGAAATAGGAATGGAGTCTGTCCGTCCATGTGTCCAGATCTAATGGATGAGAAACACTGATTTTTTAACAAAACGCGGTGGCATTTTCGTAAATAATTGAACATCAAAGTGCAAGTAAAATGTATTACAAGGGCATGTAAAATGTATTATCGGTGCAAGTAAAAATTTACACTGAGCATCAATACTTAGTTGCACCTATAGTTCTAAGTAGTTGCACACATAGTTATAAGTAGTTGCACCTAGGTGTATGAATGTTTGCGAGTGGTTTTCAGGGGTATTACTACCCGCTGAACTCAGATCAATGAATGTTAACAAGGCAAAATTACATGCACTTATAGGTGAAAGTAGGTGCACCTATAGTTATAAGTAGTTGCACCTATAGTTATAAATAGTTGCACATATAGTTATAAGCACACCCAGGTGCATGAATGTTTGCGAAAAGTGAATGCTAACAAAGCAAAATTACATGCACTTATAGGTGAAAGTAGGTGCACTTGTAAGTGATTTTACTTGCACTTCGATGTTCAATTATTTACGAAAATGCCACCGCATTTTTTTTAAGTTATTAGATCTGGACACGTGTTGCGCGCTGATTCGTTCGCATTTCCCTCCTGAGCACTTATTCGCACCTGAGTGCAACCCTATATATATATATATATATATATATATATATATATATATATATATATATATATAAATTGAGTGAAAATTGTATTTCACATAGTAGTGAAATTATTATAGTGTGGTTTCACTTTTGTTTCCATTTCAAACAGGTGTTGCATCTTTGAACGATAAAAGATTGAAAAAATATAAAACAAATATTATCTTGTAAATAACCATGAATGTTTCAAAAATAAAAGTTTGTTAATTTTAAAAAATGTGAAGCATATTATAATGTAATATTAAATAAAATAAAAAAATATTTTTTTTGAATTTTTTTTATTATAAATACTAAATGAAACAGATAAAATAATTTTAGAATTTATGTGCTCTCTATTTTGCTACATAAACTTTGCAGCCAACTACTTAGTCTGGTGCTCCTTTACACCTACCTACCTAGCTTCCGTGGTGGGTGGCGGCTACGTTCTTATTTTCCTTAGAATGAAAAAACTATAAAGAAAAAAAGAATAGTGTTTCTGTGTGCTATATGGTGTCTCGGGGACTTGTACGTGGTAGCGAAAGAGTTGGAGAGTTGGGATATGGTGGCAATGGGGAACCAGTTTTTAAGCGGGGAAGTTTTACCCTTTGCAGCAATGATAGCGGTGGAGTGCGTGGAGGTCGCCATTGGAACACTATCTAAAGCTGCCATGAACGCGGGTCTCAGCACTCTTGTCTACATTGTTTATTACAATTTCCTCGGCACCCTTCTTCTTCTTCCCACCTTCATCATCAGACGCCGCAGGTATAATATAATTAATCCCTTCAATTCTACACCAAATTCCCATATCAATCTTGTCTAATTAGCTCATATTTCTGGGTTTTGATGTTTTTTTTTAATGTTTCAGAAGTGATGTGCCTTCTCTCACCTTCTCTGTCCTATGTAAATGTTTCATCCTCGGCTTGCTTGGGTATTAAAAAAAATTCAAACTTTATCCCTTTTGTTTTGTTGTTTTTGTAATGGGAAATGCTTGAAAGAGAATTGAATGTCTAAATTGAAGAATGAAATGCACTGCAGGATTTGTTTGATGCAGATATGTCTCTTTGAAGGGCTCAAATACAGCTCCCCAACTCTGGAAGGTGGCATTAGCAATTTAATCCCTGGTTTTACATTTTTGCTTGCTGTAATTTTCAGGTAATTAAGCATGTCTTGACTAATCCTTCAAAATTTGTTAGTCAAATAAAACCAATTTGTCATAAAGAATCATGGTTTAGATGATAGTATATGTTCATTTTGTCATAAAGAATCACTAATTGGATTAATAGGTGATTAGGTGAGAATATGTTGAATCTCCTAAAACTCTGAGACTTTGTTTGGCATACCTAGCGCTTAAAAACCAGTAGCTATTAGCTTATTTTGAAACGCTCATTAGGGTAGTGTTTTAAAATAAACTGTTATTTTAAGCTCCCTATGCTTTACCAAACAGAAGTTATAGTTTATTTATAGCTTAAAATAAGCTATAAGTTCTGCCAAACAGAACCTAAACGGCATTAGTTTAAGGCTATGAAGGATCTTTCTACATGTTATGGAGTTTAAGTTAGATAATATTGAATTTCTTATTGTTGTTGTGCAATTCTTGCTAATTTTAAAAGCTTATAGGATGGAGAAGTTAGATGTAAGAAAAGCTAGCAGTCAAGCAAAATCCTTGGGCACCATAGTGGCGATTATAGGGGCATCTGTCATGACTTTGTATGAAGGCCCAATAATCCTGGGATATACTTCATCTTCTGATGCCAATAATGCACCTGATCAGACTGTAGAGGCACAACAGTCAAATTGGGTACTTGGAGGCGTTCTATTTACAGGTGCCAGTCTTATGTTATCTGGATGGAATGTTCTTCAGGTAAAATGAATTCAAACTTACTTGCCCCTTCTAACTGGTGCAATATCTTGATGAGGTCTCTAGTGCAAAGCTTATGCTTCATAACTTGCATTTTCATTAAGGAATTAATCATGAGTTGACATTTATATGTTTTCTGATGCATTTATTTTGGCGGTGTTTGGTAAATAGCTGTTAGCTGATTGAGTTAGTGAGTTTGAGTAGTTGATAGCATTAGCTGATTATAGAGAAGTGTTTGATAAATTAGCTGTTAGCTGATAGCTGATTACATGCAAAATGACTTTCTCAAAAAGCTTATTGAAAAAGCTACTTTGAGCAACTTTTTTTAATCTACTAACTATATTACCAAACATGACCTTTGAGTGCTAGATTATGATTATATCCTACTTTTATACTTTCAGACAGCTACTGTAAAGGAATTCCCTGAACAAATTACTATAGTGTTCTTCACTTGTTGCTTTGGGACCATCCAATGTGCCATTTTCTCTCTATTTATGGAAAGGAATCTAGAGGCTTGGATCCTGGTGCCTGGAATTGGGATTATAGCAGTTGTTCTTTCAGTAAGAAATTTCTACTCTACTCGAGTTCAAACATTATTTTGTTATTATCACCATAAACTTGTGTTTGTTCCTCCGGCCTCCACCTTCTCGATAATGATGGTTTACATTGGTGAAGACTAACCAATCCTTGCTCTAGGCAATATTTGGTGCTGTGTTCAACCGAAATGTTACGACTTGGTGCTTGGAACAGAAGGGTCCTCTTTACGTAGCCACGTTCAAGCCCCTGTTCGTGGTCATTGCAGCTTTCACGAGTTACTTGTTCTTGGGAGACGCTCTTCATTTGGGGAGGTAAAATGTCATACTTTGATGATAATTACTAATGAGAGTTGTTTGGGGTAACTGGTAATCCCAGCTAAGATGGCTAAGGATACAACTTTGTAATCACAAGCTCACGAGTTTAAATCTCAACCTTCTTAGTTTGAGCCGGTCAGGGGTAACCTAGGCTGGTTTACTTCTATCTGGTCCTTTTTCAACTAGGGTCAAAAGGCGGGATTTACCTAGAGCCGTCAAAACGGGTTAGCCCGTCCCGCCCCGCCAGAAGGGCGGAGCGAGGTCAAGTTTTTAAAACCCATATTAGAGTGGGGTTTTTAGCTCGCCCGTATGTTAGGCGGGGCAGGCTGGTGGGCTTTTGCGGACCCACAGGCCTAAGGGGGCAGGGTAGGCTGCCCTTACTTAGGCCCGCATTTTGGCGGGTCCCATCTTGCCAGCCTGCATTGACAACTCTACCCTCGGGTAGTGGTTGCGCGAATTACTGAGAGTTGTTTATGTAGATCTAATCCATATAATTATGGGCAGTGTGATTGGAGCAATAATCATTATCGTTGGATTTTATACGGTGATGTGGGGGAAGGCCAAAGAGAAAGCTATGGTGGAGCTTGAGGAGATTGTGTGTGAACCTGAATCACCAAATGGAAGATCACCTCTGTTACACAAGTGAGCTTTCAGTCAAACACAAAAGCAAACTACTGTATAATACTCTTCTCTTTTCTCTATATGGTTAGAAAAGATAATGTTGTAAAATGTTATTTCTCATTAAGTTATTGTATGCTTTACATACTACGGAGTATTATTAGCTCTCTTGTTATTAATTGTAAAAACAAATGCTTAGTATAACGCAGGAAGAAAGGAATATTTTTTTTTTTTGACCTGAAACTGGGGATGGTACAACATGATGCATAAATAAAGTTACTAATGGCAGGCATGGGTTTAAAAATCAAAATTGTAACCAAACCTTGTGGTCAAGCGGCATAATTGTGGTTCTCTCAAATGGGATAGATTGAAAAATTTATATGAACAGATACTACATTATAACAGTGTCTAGTTGTGGTATAATTGACAATAGGGGGATGTACAAAGTATATATATAATTAACATTTTTTCCCTACAAACTTAAAAATGATAAATGTTGGTACAATGGTATGCAAGGATCTATTTCTATAGTGTAGGTATTTGTGATGGTACCATTTGATAGGGGTGAATAAGGATTTGTCAAATTTATTCCTATCCAATCCACATTTTGGTAGCGGATTGAACAAATAACATGACCAAAAAAAGAATCTTGACCGACAATTCAAGCTTATCAACAAGGCCAACTGAAAGAAAAAGAGAAGAAGATAAAGTATTATGACAGAAAAAGTACTATATTTCTTTAGAAATATCTATGTAAAAACAAAATAAAGTAATTGTTGACTCAAAGCTTTTTAAATTTCAGTAATATAGCCTACCATAATCTTTAGACAAAGTAATGTAATATACTATAGTCTTTATGACTTTACGAATATTTAAATACCTATGTTACCCTCGAGGTTATCTATATAAAGAGCCTCTATGTAGCTTGTAAGGTGGATCATAGAAGCAATCTAAATAAGTTTCCTTTGTATCTCTCATAACTCTCGACTAAATCCTTCTTTCTCTCTTTAACCAAACCCAAACCTAAAAAGCATATCTTCAAAACTTGCCTAACTTGAAATCCTTCAACATTTTGAACAAATAATTTTTGATTCTTACTATTTGATGAATCATAACTCTCTTCTTCTGAATTAATTGCATTATGTATAGAAAATGTGGAATTGTTTAGGGCTTCTTATCTAGCGTATATAAATGACTTAGAAGAAGCTAATAGCGTGACTCACTAGTATTTTAAAAATATTCTTAAAAATAGATGGGGAATTCAACATAAGACCAAACTAGTTAATGGTTTTCATAGTAAGAGTTTAATTGTGTTTTGTGTAAGATTAAAAGTTCAAGATTGTATCAGTAAAACCGACATAGTTGAAGACCAAATCGGATATTAACTCCTAGGCATACAAAGATAGTTGAATACATACAAGTCATGCTAGTTGCATAAAATTGACCAATAAAGAAGGAACTCAAGCCTTGCACAATCATTTTTTTTTTTTTTTTTTTTTTTTTTGGAAGGAAGAGCTCAGCTCCAAATAGAAAAGCTAAACAAAAGACTAATATCCTCGAGTGTAAGGAGCCCCAGCCTTGCGCAGTCGTTAATAATTAGCGTTTTGACAAAAATTCTCATTGTACTGTGTAGGAAATCCCCATGGTAATACCCCATAGGTAAAGCAGTCCAAAATGATCAAACCTTGTTGAGAAACGAGATAAAAACAAAAAAGAGGAGAATATTTTCGCCATAGCAGCAATAGCTCTTAGTTCATGGCAACAAAAATACTCAACAGTAAAACCACATGTAAATCATAGATGCAATGTTGCAATTCTGAAAGCAACTAGCCTTATTGTTGTTTGATTTGTGGATTTTGATGAAAGAACATACAAAATCCAAATGTATAACATAGGGAAAACAAGAAAAGTCACTAAAGGCGATATACAAATAAGGATCTTTGAGAAGTGACTCAGCAACAACTAAAGTCGAGTACAGTGATGGAGTGAAGCGGTTTCCATCATCACTCTTTTGCTACAGCTGCATGCTCTTCGTTAAAATAATCATGCCTGAAGGATATAAAAAATTGCGAGGTAAACATACTAAGAAATATATAATAATATTCTGCACAATTTTAAGTAAGATAGATATATTCCCATTGTTCACTTGGGAATGGAGCTGAGCTAATAATTTTTCATCTTCAAAGGATGAAAATCCACTTGACTTAAGTTGGCAAGCAACTAAACAATATGAAATTAAGAAAATCTGATATACCTTATTTTTCGAGTAAGTTGGTAGATGCCGGTGCCTGCCATGGCCACATTTACACTAAATAGGTTCCAGTTCTTCTGCAATTCAGAATCAATGATTTGGAAAAGAAACCAAGAGGGTTCAGAATTATACTTCAGATACCAAAAGCTCTACACAAATCGTTAAAGATGAGTCCAAAAAGACAAAGAGAGTAGCTCTGAGGGTACTGATTCCACATACATAAAATACATAAAATGTATAGTAAAGGTAGGCAAAATGAAACTCCTTTTGTTTGCACACATGCAGCAGACAGACATAAGCACTTAACATGATTGAATAGTATACAAGAAGCAGGGAGGATATTATTAGTAGAAGGCAATACTTCGTTGTGCAAGAAACAGAACGCCATCCAAAAACAGTTGGGGAAAGGTTTCTATAGAAAGACTCATTGGTTCTAACACAACCATACTTTCAGAAATGGCCAATCGTTCTAGTAGATGATTAGTAAATCAGAATAATTAAGCCAAGGCAAAAAGGAGTGTTCATTATTTTATGTTCTCTAATATGTCAAGTTCCAGGTAAAGATCTTCTGGTCTTGTCTCCATTCCCACTCAAGAGAAGAAAAGAAAAAGATAAGTAACAGAAGATGAACAGATATGTCTAATATAGCATAAGCTTTACCTGAATTACTAGGATGGGAACACAGGTATTGATATAGTAATTAATATGCCTAAGGAATATGAATCAAGTATTTGAATTGAAACAACAAAACCTGCAATTTATATAATCACAGTACAAAACTAACCAAACATGGATGCTTGGTTGCTTACAGCAACTGATATTTCAGCTCTTAGCTGTAACTATACACTAGAGATTGTACAACATGAAGTACAAGGCATGCTATCAATCAGTACATTTCTTATTTTCTTTTTTTTAGTGGGCTAAAGAGGAATCATGTATTTTGGAAATTATTGCTATCAATTTCACAAAACTTGGAAGGTTTGCATAGTTAGCTTCTGTTTCTCATCTGCTTTTAGCTTTTACAGTTTTACACAATGTCTTGCTCCCTAAAATTTTGTATTTTAAAATTCATATAAAAATGATACAATTCTACATGAATGTTTTACAGATTATAAAGCCAGGAACTTACTGGTGTAATTACAGTGCTATAGCGTGACCAGATAACTCCAGTGGCAGTAACCGCTGCATGGATGATAAGAGCATTAAGCCAAATTACAATATCTACCTAAATGCAGTGAATAAGAATAACATTGCTGCTATTAGAAGCTCGCTGAAAGCTGTTTCGACGTTTAACCACATACCAAAATACCTAGACAAGGGTGATGGAGTTTGAGAGGATGCATAGATTACAGGGACATACCTATCTGCTGGGGATAGGAGAGCTTCTCTGGTGGTTTAGCAAAGTCAGCAATGTTAGCTATGCTAATACCCCACTTGAAGGTTGGTGCCCAGAAATGAACTAGAATAACAAAACAAAAGAATACAAATCAGTTATCTATCAGAATCTCGTCTAATTCCGATCCAGATTGTTCCTAATCTAATTCCGATCCCTCTCAGAATCTCGTCTTCGACCGATTCATTTTTACTATCTCCTTTTTTGCCTGATTTATTAACGCAATCACTGACTAATTTCTATTGCGTATCGATTCAACGAATTTCTAAAAGCAGAAAAATTTAAGAAAATGAAATACAAACCTAGAACGGATATAAGTATTCTAATCTAAAGAAGGAATTTTAAAGAAAGGCGAGAACTGACTGGTTTTAGGGCCAGCGGGGTGATTCCAGAGAGCTTGGAGCTTGGAGGTTGCCATGAATGATGGATGAAGAGGAAGAAGAAGAACTCGCCCACTGAGTGTATCTGCCTATAGCGGAGAGGCTGCGTTCAAAGAATGAGATTTTGTCAAAATTGACACCTAAACAGAAAACCGGCAAAATAAGCCCGTGCTTGAATACGATAGGCTTTTTTTTTAATAAATAAAAATAACTTAGTTCCTCTGTGTTTTTACTTTCTATATCATAAATTATTACGAGGTAAATCATATCAATTTAGATCAAATTATACACTTTTGTACATAAAAAATATAACATAAATTCAATCCGTTCAAGTGATACTTATCATTTACTAGACCAATTCATTGAGAGCATGATAAGCTGTTTAAATGATATTTTTCACCCACCAGACCATCGTATTGAATGCATGATAAGCTATTTTGTGAGTTAGTGCCATAGTGGGTTGGATGCAATTTTAGAGCATTTCTATCTTTTTTTTCTCTCTTTCTCCTTATTTTGTGGGCATAACTTTTTCCTTATCATAATTTAATATTTTTCTCTATTTTCTGTCTAATTTTTCTTCTCATTTTGAACCTTACTTGTATAGTCGTTTTCATTATCTATTACTTTATTCATTTTACAATAATTTTAACTTCAAAAGTATAATTATGATTTCATATTTTGATTTTAAAGCTACGATGGTACCTATGTAGATCTCGATTTATTCACTAATCAATTAACTTTTTAAATAAAATATATTCCTTTTTATTATTAGTCCCACATATTCACAAATCCCATGAATCACCCCAATCCCACAAATCCATCATTGTTGTTTGCATCTTCATCAATGAATGACTGCACAAGAAGCAAAATTTCTTCAAGCAAACCTGTGAGCGAGAAGCAAGCGAACTTGTGAACCTCCATCCTACAAAGTATGCTTTAGTTAAAGTAGTTATTATGTATATGTATGTGGGTGTGGGTTTGGTTTGCACATGATATTAATTTTGGGTTACATTGTTTTTGTAATTGCAAGTGTGTATGGTAGCTTTATGTATTCAATAATGGCGACAAGTTTTGGGTGTTTTTTTTTATGGCGACAAGTTTTGGGTGTTTTTTTTTTTTTTTGCTCTTCGTAGTACATATGACTTAAAGATGTAGTTCTTGGTTGACTTAGGCAGTGTTTGGTAAAAAATTGGCTTATAGGTTAATTTTGACTTATTTGACCAGTATTAATTGTTTGATTTAGTTAAAATATCAATAAAAATGTTTGGTTAATTAGCTTTTTGCAACTCCAAAAGGCTAAAATTCAAAAAGTTACTTTAAGTAACTTTTTCAATTAGCTTTTTAAGAAAAGAAATTATACCAAACAGCTATCAGCTAACAGCTAATTTACCAAACACTTTTCTACAATTATCTAATATTATCAACTATTTATACCCTTTAATTAACACAATCAGCTAACAGCAAACAGCTATCAGCAAACCGCTATCAACTAACAGTCATTTTACCAAACAGGACCTTAAAGTTTTGTGTGTTAGGGAAGAGAAGTGTAGTTCTGCTGTTGATGACGATATCAGAAAAGGAAGTAGATATATCTAAATGCAACAAGATTTGAACATACATAGTATGTACTTCAATTCCCAGAGTTGCAAGTAACAATGGTGTTTTTAGACTTGTATATTCCGACCATTTCATCAATAGTTGCGACACGGCATCGGTTCCCCGGTCGCATAATGTCTCCATAAACACCAATCTCAATGGTGTCAAGTTCTTTGTCACTGAAATTGATGGCGCAAGAATACCCTTTCAGTTGCGTTTTGTCAACCGCAACCTTGTCTGCTTTGAACCTATTGACCTTGGTCTGAAGAATTTGACAATTTTCCGGCACCGACTCGCCGCCTTTGGAGAAGGGGATAACATGGTCGTACTCGAAGCAGAGGCAACCTTGGCAGCTGTGAAAACGCTTGCCGACAATGTTTCCCGCGGCGTCTTTTCTCCACCTCCCGGGATCTCGACCGGGAACGGTTTCGGCCTTGGCCCAGCACATCTTTCTGGCCTCTAAGTCGAAGAATCTTGGTCGTCTCTCCTGCTTGGATTTGTTAGTACTAAAATTAGCTCGGATCTCTCCCGTGTCGGCAGCTTTAGACGACGAGGCTGCAATCACGGCGGCGGTTATCAGCTGCCGGCGGCTAATAGACGCTCGGACGATCGGCCTGTGAGAAAGCCTCCGGCGACCTGTGGAGGAAATTCGGAATTGATGGACAAGAATGGCGGCTTTGTTGTGTAAAAAGGGATTAGAGGAGTCTGTGAAGACTGTTAGTGGAGGAGAGGCCATTTTTAGCTATCCCCGTAGCGATAGAACTATCTATGGTCGGTCGTTTTTCCAATTAGGGTGCGGAACGGTTTGAGTCTCCGATCCAGGGGTACTTTGGTAAAAAGATAAGAATTCAAATCAAAATAAAAAATAGAAAATTTTACAAATTTCGTCTCTAAGTTATAGGGTAATTAATTGTAGAATTCGTCTCGAGGTGTTGGTCATACTCACTTTTCGTCCTTAAATTATCATTGACGTTGCACTTTTTGTCCCTTTACTAATAAAACAATAGAGACGCAATTTACAATTTTAGTATAACTTATAGACAAAAAGTGATTACTAGATATGTACATCTTTGTGTTAGGGTGTGTGCATACATATAATTAGAGATGACAATTCTACCTGCACCCAATGGGTTCCCCGCATCCCCGCCCTTATGGGTATTAAAATACCCGCACAATTTGGATAATAGGTGCAGGTATAGGAGAAATCTTATATACCCGCGCAGGTATGAGGCGGGTGCGGGGGAGGTATCCCCGCCCCGCACCCGCACTTATATATATTGTTATTAGTATTCATTTATCTATAAATTTATGTATATTTTATAATTAAAAATGCATAATGAATTAAACTTCTTAGTTTTTTTGTTAATGAAAATTGAATAGGAACAACACAAATAACATAATGAGTAAACACTTAGTACAATTTATACTACCAACACAATTTTAGTTCCAATTAAGGATTAACTTCATTGACTCTTATTAAATTTTAGAATTATGTTCAAACTTATAAAAAAAAATCCATGTGATAATTAGAATTACAGTATAAATTTTTTATTAGATTTAATTATAATATTAATAATTAGAGTTGCTGGTTGGGTATTACCCGCACGCGCAAAATCTCCGCGGGGTGGGTATGGGGTAGGAATTTCATTATCCGCGCGGGTGCGGGTTGGGAATGCGGGTGCGGGGGCAAAGTATATAACCTCGCACCCACCCCGCCACATTGCCATCCCTACATATAATGTGATTATTAGATATTTCTTTTTCATTTTTTTTGTAAGTCAAGATTTAGGCATCATCAAATTAAGCACGATGAAGTTCGATCTTAAGAATAATCGTATTTAGATAGATTTTGATGATGGTAAGTAATGTCACATAGTTAAGCACCTTAATTAGGTCGGACCCTCAAATTAACTTGTAATTTTCTACTCTTAATCTTTTTTTTTTGTAAAAACTAAAATCGGACTCAGTCCACATTAACATGCAATTCAAATAGGTCTAGCCAATATAGATATGAATGACAAAGACTTAACTTAGCAAACCTACACACGAAAGAAAAACATTCTAGTAGACCAGGAATCAATGAACTTCAATTTAACTAAGATACACTTCAAGTATCAAAAGAATTAGACGTTTAGCATACCAACTAACATAGACCTAACTAGCAGATAGGAAGACCTAGTATATAAGTTGAAGTCTACCGACAGAGTCACATATATATATAGACAACAAACAAACCTATAAAGAGTTTTGTGGCAAATCTTAGTGTAAAGGCCAATTGCAAGATAGTGAAGATCAAGGTGGCTTGTGGAATAATTGAAGACCCTTGTTTGAAAGACAATCAAAAGAGAAGAAGAAACAAATTAAACCAGCTTAGTGATCGAGCTTTATGAAAGGCTTAACATACACTTGTAACTTTTGTATCGAAGTAAAATTACATAGTGAATATAATTCTTCATTGGTGTGAAGGAGAAGAATGGTGTAGGGGGATCACACTATCCACCAAATCAGTATAAACTTTCTCTCTCTTTCTTTAATTATTTTATTTGCTTTGTTATTACTTGATCCATATATATATCACACACATGCACACAAACGATCAAACTCTTAAGCTACAAAAAAGTTTTCTTAAAAATATACAAGTAAAAGACTTCTATTGTATACAAATTTTCAAAACTTCAAAAATTTTCTTAAAGCATATTCAACCCCTATAGTCTAGACTCTAACTTGCTTGGGACTAACATAGTATGCTATGTTAGGATCAAGTACTTACCGATATGTTAAAAGTTATAGCTCGTAACGAAAATACAATTTTATTTCCTTATACCACCACCTTTTTTAGAGGAGAGAGCTGGACTAGGCCTTTCACCGGCTCCCGCCCAACAATCCCTCTAGCCATCGAATGCTGAACTTGACCCTTCAACGGCACCCACCCAACAATCCCTCTAATCATCGAGTGCTGAACATGATCATTCACCCATTTCACCGGCCTCTGCCCAACATGCTAGCTACCCCAAGCTAGGATTGCTTGAGAGCCCTACTAGTGTTGTGAAGCATCTGTAACAAAAGCTCACTCCAAGTGTCAATAGGCCCTGGTAAGCACCAATGTATGCAATCACTATAACCCTTCATCCATTTATTTCCCCAGAATTCCCCAGGGTGTCCATCCGGCCTCATTAACATAGCTCTAGTCACATCTATAATCCCAAACCTATTCCCTCTTTTTCCCCCATATCTTTTAGCCCTTTCAATCTCCTCAACTTGAATGTTCCTAAACTCCCAATCATCCCCCCCAACATTCACCTCTTCCTTAGCCAACCCTCTTGTCCTATTACAAAACCCTCCCTTGTTCCACGCCCCATGCTCAAACTGCGCCGGCGAAAACGTCCGCAAAAACACCACAACCCCATTGCGGTTTTCGTTCACATACTTGAGAGCAGCTCGGAACGCTCTCCGGATAGCAAAACCCGGGCCGACATCCTTCACGGTTGGATCGCCGCAATAGACACAACCTATGAGATTGCCACCCTCGTACAGGTAGTTTGGTCGGAGGAACCAATGGGCGTCGGAGAAAATGGCGTAGTCGATAATGGGTAGCTTTTGGGTCCAGTTGGAATCCAGTTGATCTAGGTGCAAATGGAAACCACCTGTGAAGGAGCCATTGATGAGCCTGTGGGTGGCTTGGACAAGGAATTCTGAGCGGAGGACCATGAGGGTGAAGTTGTGGTGGGGAAAATGCCAGCTTCTGAATTTGTCCTCGGCATCCTCGTATACATTTCTTGGTGTTTCTTCCTGCAACATTTATTTAAAAATGAATATTTGTCCATAGTCAACAATATTATTTGCTGAAAAAGTTGTTTTTATGGCATATGCACTGTGAAGAGTATTAGTTAAGAAGAAGTAATGCAATTATTATTGATTCTATGCATAGACTTTTTCAGTTATACGAACAGTGCAGTAATAAATGCAACTCTATAATTAACAGATATAGAGACTAGTACAAATCAATTAAAAATGGTCAAATAAGCCCTCAAATTTTATATGAAAAGTCAAATCAGGTGCCTAAATTTTTTATAGTTACAATTAAATACATTAACATTTTATTTTAGTGCAATGAAATCTAAAAATAGGTTAGTGACATGTGATATTAGGTCACAAGGGTTCCGACATTATTTCTGCAAAAAAATTGACCATTGACGCCTAGAGGCGACCAGTTGACCAAAACTGGTCACCTAATTTCTAGAGAGAGGCGACGTCACCTCCTCTCGGAAGGCGAACAAAAAATGGTTGTCTCCTCCGGAGAGGCGACAAGAAAATGGTCGCCTTCTTGGAGCAAACGACCAAAAAATGGTCGCCTTCCTAGAGAAGGCGATCGGATCTGGTCGCCTCCTCCGGAGATGGCGACCGACGACGATCGATTTTTTTGTCAGAAATGGTGCCAGAACCCTTGTAGTAACTTGTTTTTTGGCTTCTTGCAATAAAATAAAATATTAATGAGTTTAATTACAACTTTAAAAAGTTCACCTAATAATTGACTTTTTAATAAAGTTTAAGGACTTTTTCCCTATTGTGAACTCTCAATTCAAGTGGGTTTGTCTTGTTTGCAGTTTTAGAAGGGTGTCGGTCTATCTCTCCCATATATATATATATATATATATATATATATATGTGTGTGTGTGTGTGGATTAGAAGGATGGTAGCAAATTAATTAAAGAAGCTAATTAAGAGAGGCTGACCATAGACAGAAGGCATAGAAGCGATTCCATATGATTCCGAGCAAGTGAATCACCAATGAAAGCCATTGTTTTTCCTCGAACAATGCTCAAAAACGCTTTGGGGTTGAACCGAGGAAGCTCACATCCTTCTGGTTTCCATCTCCAGTAAACAAAATCTCTATCCTTCCTTCCATGATAGAAGCAATTTTTGGACAAAGGGATTGTTGGGCAGCTCAAATTTGAATATAGAGGACCCTCCTTGTCCTCAACCCACCCACCATCAAACAAGTCACAGCTTTCATTATCTACCGCATATAACCATTTAACAACCAACGCAGAAAAAACATTAAAAACTAGAAGAAATTAAAATAACCAGTACAATATAAGATAATGGCCCTGCTTGGTAAAATATTAGCCTATAAACTAATTTTGACTTATTTAACCACTATTAATTGTTTAACTTGGGTAAAAATTCAACTCTAAAATGCTAAAATTAAAAAAGATGCTCAAAGCAGTTTTTTCAATTAGTTTTTTGAAAAAAGAAATTATAACAAACATCTAACAACTAATTTACCAAACACCTTCCTACTATCAGAATGTTATCAACTAGTTATACCCTCTAATTGATCTAATCACCCAACTATCAGCTAACAACTATTTATCAAACATGACCAATGTGGTGAGTGGAAGCTAGTAAAGGCCAAATCTAGCACATGATGGTTGAGGGTTATTGGGCGGGAAGGCCAGTAAAGGACTTAAAAAGACTGGTCCAACACCCAGGATTTTGAAAATATATAACGTTATAAGAAAATAAAATTGTACATTCGCAAAAACTAAAAAGTGCTTAGGAATATGAACACGTAATTATATTACTCACCTGTTTGAAGGTGTTGAAAATAGGCATTTGCGGGATTGTCGGCATTATCCTGGATGGGCGTGAATTTGTGCGGAGTTGAAGAAGAAAAGATGTAAAAGGAGAAAATAAGAGAAAAAAAGAGCGAATAGAACCACAGAAAACCCGTGCTTCCCAGGCCGAAAAGTTTCTCGGTCTTAACGAGGCAGTTGTGGAGATTTTTGGTGGTCTGAGATGCATCCATCTCTCCAGACAAGCAGAGCTCAGTCTCGATGAAAGAAAAATGAAGAAGATTAAAAACTAAGGTGTTTGGGGAATGGAGACAATAACAGCTGGAGGAAGGTCGTCACTCGTTAGGACAGTGGGCAGACTCTGCTGCCGCATGCAGAGAAGGCCAAGCTGGTAATTTTAATTTGGTGGTGTTGGGTGGAGGCCCGTAAATGGTCAAATCCAGTATTAGTCAGGAGAAATTGTTGAGTGAAGACCGATAAAGGTTCAAATTCAGTACCTTGACTCTAGAAAATGTTTGATGGTATAAGTAAATAAAGTTATTGCACATTCGTTACTTGGTCACTGGTTCAAATCCTAGCAAGAACAACCCTAAAGAGTTAAATCTAGCACTTGTCTATAGTTTTTGGCGTAATGGTAAGCGCTTGATTTTAACATTATTTTCAAAAAGCAAGGACCCTCAAGCCCCGTCACACTGAACATCTGGAAGGATATAAATCATGATAACTCAGTTGAACACAGATGCTAGATCTTTGCTTGCTGGGCAAAAGGAGTTTGTGAAACTCAATTTCGAGTCATTATTTTCAAACTTTACTCATGTAACTAACTGAGCTGTCCATGCCGGTCGCAGATCTTAACATGTGGCCATGATTGCATTGTGATTTGTACATCAAAATGGAAACACCAACAGGGTTGGACTCTTTATGGGTAATTACAACTCATGAGTCATGAACGGTATGAAACCAGGATAGAGTAATTGGTTATTTTAGCCGAGCAAATACCGACAAGCTAGGTCCGCAGATCTGGTCATACTGATTAGGTAAACCACCCAACCAACTAATACCAGTTCCACATGACCAGGCCAGCATCCAAACTAATAATGCGAAAGATAACCACATGCATGCATGATTGACCCTAAAATGATAAGTGGAGATCCCAGAAGTAAAACTCATATCATGTTTCATAATTTAATTAACCGACAAAAAAATTTAAGTAAAACTCTGTCTCATTTTATGTGTATGGTTCGGTTGACTGAAGTTATTTTTAATCTAATTTTTCATGATATTAAGTTTGATATTAGTATATAAAATTTATATATTTAGAAACTATACTAAAAGTGCTATTAAACACAAAAAATCAAATTTAAAAATAAGTAAAAAAAAATACTAAAGAAAATAAAAAAAAATTAATTAGTTTGACAAATCGTAAGCTAAGTGTGACAAATAAAATAGGACAGAGAAAGTATGTATATATATATAAAAGACTAGTGATGGCATAGGTCCAACCGTCCAACGGCCCAGTAGGTCCAATGGAGGCAAATTATGCTATAGAATCGTGTCCAACTTGCAAGAGGGACACGGTTCTAAAACTGTTCATAATTATGAATATATAGTTCAAAAATTATGAACATATAGTTCTATAATTATGAACATATAGTTCTATAATAATGAATATAAAGATTCAGTAATTGTGAATATGAAGTTCAAAAATTATGAATATATAGCTTTATAATTATGAATATATAGTTTAGTAATTATGAACATAGAGTTCTGTAATTGTGAATATAGAGTTCAATAATTATGAATATGAAATTTAAAAATTATGAATATGTAACTTTATAATTATGAACATATAGTTCAGTAATTATGAACATAAAACTGTATCCACCTTGCAAGGTGGACACGCACTACTGGAAATTATGGAATTTCCGACCACCTGAAAGTGATCTTAAATCAAGTTGATACCAAAAAGTGGTCGGAAATAGTAACAAAGGCTTTTCCGGATACTAAAAGTGGTCGGAACAAGACTTTTGACTTAATTTAAGATCACTTTCAGGTGGTCGGAAATTTCATAATTTCCAGTAGTGACGGTTCCACAGCATAACAATTCGTCTAATGGATGATGGCATGAATGATATATTAGCAATCTAGTCCACAGAATTAACTCGGTCAAAATACTCTTAGAAAATAATTTCTGACAATGTTCACAAATTAAATGAGTGTATTAGTTTTGTACTCAGATGGCAGGTAGTGACCTCTCCTATGTAGGAGGTTATGAGATTGAGCCTAAGTGAAGGCAATGTTGATTCTTTGTGTTTCATTATGAGCAGGTTTTATGATTGTCCAGTTGTCAACCTACCAGTGAACAGAAACGTTCGAACACAATGTTGTTTGCAAAAAGAAATTGTGAAATTTTGTATTGCTCTTGACTGAATAATATTGTGAACCCGTTACAACTTACAAGCCATTTTTGCAGGATATTTATACAATTCAGAGTAATTAAATCCCACAGCCACCAAGACTATATGATCTAATAGTATCCGAATTGGACTTCTATTTGGAAGATTGCGAGTTCGCCTCTCAGTGCACACGTTATTGATTCTTTCTCTGTTAGAGTAGGGAAGTCCCTAAAATCACTACCACTAACTAGGGATTGACTATGAATACAGTGACTCAAACAGAGGCTATGCACTAAATCACTACCACTAATTACGGATTGACTATGAATACAGTGACTCAAACAGAGGGGAAAAAAAAAGTAGACCAAGGACGACGAGTAGATTGCTCGTCTTCACGAAAAAAAAAGTAGAGGAAAAGCCAAAAATTGTATGTTTTCAAAACATTTGTATTTAATCACCAATTATTGGGGTTTTTGAATTTCTAGCTTCTCTAACAAGTTTTGAATCTTTTATTTGGGAATAAGGGTCAAATAGGCCACCCAACTATACACCAAACTACAATTAAGCCATCCAACTCAAAAACAATGTTGGATCCCTAAACAACACAAAATAATGCAATTAGGTCCAAAATAACCTGTTTACCTGTAAGAGCAGGTTATCGATTTTAAAAATAATTTAAAATAAAATAATTAAAAAAAAAAAAAAAAAAAAAAACTAATCTACTGATTCGTCACCATGGCCAGAACCTACGTCTCCATGGCGCCATGGAGACGAAGGGGGAAACTCCATGGCGCCATGGAGACGAAGGGAGAAACTCCATGGCCGGAGAACACCAGCCATGGAGTTTCGTCTCCATGGCCGGAGAACACCAGCCATGGAGTTTCGTCTCCATGGCCGAGACCACCAGCCATGGAGTTTCGTCTCCACGGCGGAGACCACCGGCCATGGAGTTTCTCCCTTCGTTTCCATGGTTGGTTTTCTCCGGCCATGAAGTTTCTCCCTTCGTCTCCATGACTGGAGACGTAGGTTTCGGCCATGGAGACGAATCAGTAGATTAGTTTTGTTTTGTTTTTTTTTTTTTTTTTAAAAATTTTAATTAATTATTTTATTTTAAATTATTTTTAAAATTGGTAACCTGCTTTTTCAGGTAAACAAGTTATTTTAGACCTAATTGCATGATCTTGTGTTGTTCAGGGACCCAATTGTATTGTTTTTGAGTTCAATGACCTAATTGTAATTTAGTGTACAGTTGAGTAGCCTATTTGAACCTTATTCCCTTTTATTTGTTCCATCAACTAATGTAACCCTTCATATCTTTGACACGTAGATGATCTTAGCTCACCCTACCTTCCTATAAATACATACATTATTCATTTCACTTTTACTTTTTCACCTTTCTCATTTCTCTAATACTCTTCTCACTCTCCGCTGTAATTCCTCGCTCTTATTGCGTAAATAAGCTTCCGTGCTCGTCCTCCTACATACTCAAGCTCTTGGTTTCTCCTTTATTCCAATCTTACCTTCCATATTATACTTCTACATTCCTCACTACCCTCCAAGAAATATGTATACCTCCTCTCTCTACTGTCAGTACCTTCACTAGTCCTCCTCCCACTTTTCACTTTCACTTTGGCCATGTTTGGTAAAATGGCTGTTAGCTGTTACCTGATTGTGTTAATTAGAGTGTATAAATAGTTGATAACATTAGCTGATTGTAAAAAAGTGTTTGGTAAATTAGTTGTTAGCTGATAGTTGTTCGGTATAATTTCTTTTTTCAAAAAGTTAATTGAAAAAGTTGTTTGGAGTAGCTTTTTGAATTTTAGCCTTTTGAAGTTGCAAAAATCTAATTAACCAAACATTTATATTGATATTTTAACTAAATCAAACAATTAATAGTAGTCAAATAGGCCAAAATTGACCTATAAGCCAATTTTTTACCAAACAGGGCCTTTGTCACTTTTTCTCCAACACTCATCTCACTTCCCTCACTCTTATTGCGTAAATCACTTCAGTGCTCGTCCTCCTACACACTCAAGCTTCTGGTTTCTCCTTTTAATATTACATTCCATGTTATACTTCTACACTCCTTACTACCCTCCAAGAAATGTGTATACCTCCCATCTCTCTACTGTCACTACCTTTACGAGTTATCATTCCACCCCACCCCCTAATAGCCTTATCAACTGGAGTGGAGTTCCCTATGAGCAGGGGAGGTGGAACCATGAACTAGTTACACAATTTTTTGCTCCCAGGGATGTTGATTTAATTCTACAGACCCCAGTGAGCATTAAATTTAAGGATGATTGGTTTTGGAAGGGGGATATCAGGAGACTATATACGGTAAAAGATGGCTATAGATGCCTAGGGGAAATTCACACCCCCATGGTACATTTTGGAATAACCTCCAGGTCCCTCATAAATGGAGGATTTTCCTATGGAAAGCCTTCTCTAATATTTTGCCAACTATTACTAATTTGACTAGAAAAGTGTAGAGATCTCAAATATTTGCCCGGTTTCTGGTGCTTGTGAAGAGCATGTTATGCACATTTTATGTACTTGTGCTTATGCTAGACGTGTGTGGAATGTTTCACACCTCCATATCCCTAACGTTGATGATTATGATTTTATGCAATGGGTGGAAGTTTGGTTGGGAAGCTTAGCAACATCTACTGGATTTCTAAAAGAGCAGATTTGCGGAATACTCTACAAAATTTGGAGGGCTCGAAACATGGCTGTTTGGGAACTTGCGTTGCCGACTCCTTTGCATATATGCCACGCCTTCCAAAGTACTTGGGCTGCCTGGAACTCGAGCAACGCACGACGTCACACTGCCTCCCCTCCGCTGGCTGCTCCCTTGCCGCCTGCCTTCGCCGACCGCTCACATGCAGTACCTGTGGATGCGGTAGTCTGCAACACTGATGCCGGCTTCTATGGTTCAGATTACTCGCCAACTTATGGCTTCTACGTGCGCAGCATGGAAGGCGCTTTTGTTGCAGCGACCAATGGTCCTCTTTTATGTCCGTATGACCCTCTCCTAGCTGAAGCCATGGCGATACGAGAGGCCCTATCGTGGCTACAAGAACACAACTATCACAATGTTGAGATTTTTTCGGATTATGCGGTCCTTGTTTCTAGTTTTCGGGATGCCAGTTCTTTTCGTTTGTATCTTGGTGTTGTCTTAGATTCGTGTTTACGTTTAATTCGTTCTTTCGCTTCTTGTTCTATTAAGTTTGTACGCAGAGACACCAACTCGGTAGCTCATGCCTTAGCTAAACATGTAAGTGTGGTCGAAGCACGAACGGTCTGGAGGGATACTCTACCCTCTTTTATTGTTACTACCATGAATTAATGCAATCCGAAATTTTTGACTTTAAAAAAAAATAGAATATTATTCCACATCACTTTGTCAATGGATTATTTGTAGGGATGGGTTCAGCCTTATTATGTGCAAACTTGCTCCTATGTGACTAGTTCTGTATAAAGTTTAAAGTTGAGATCTTGGATAGCTCTATCTTCTCTCCTATATCTTATATACTCTAATATCACAATCACAATACTTAAAAAAATGGTTTATTCATGATAACCTGTTTTATCAATTTTGGAGGCACCATTTCACCAATATAATCTTAAGATAATCCATTCACACGGAAAATTATCCATTAATCCTAATTGATGAAAATATGGAACTTTAATTTAATTTAGCCACTTTCACCACTATGAATTAATTGCAATATGTATTTTTTGTCTTCCTTTCAAAAAAATAAAAAATATATATATTTTGTCTTGAAATTTAGAAAGCTATTGTAAAGGAGATACTCCAACAAAAAGTAATCAAATCAAATCAATAATAATGTGTTTTACAAGCCAAAAAAACAACTTTAATTTGTGGATGGGAATTGAAGTCAATCAATATATATAGGTCAATTAAGGTTGATGTTGAGAACGAAGCAGCTGAAGCAAAAGCTCATTCCAAGTATCAATTGGCCCTGGCAAGCACCAATGCAGGCAGTCATTATGACCCTTCATCCATTTATTTCCCCAGAACTCCCCAGGGTGTCCATCCGGCCTCATCATCATAGCTCGAGTCACATCCATGAGTTCAAACCTGTTCCCTCTTTTCTCCCCATCCCTTTTCGCTCTTTCAAACTCCTCAACCTGAATATTCCTATATTCCCAATCATCACCCCCCACTTTCACCTCTTCTCTACTCAACCCTCTCGTCCTATTACAAAACCCACCATTATGCCACGCCCCGTGCTCGAAATGGGACGGCGAAAACGTCCGCACGAACACCACAATGCCGCTTCGCCTCTCGTTCACGTACTTGAAAGCGGCTTTGAATGCTTTCCGGATGGCGAAGCCTGTGCTGAAGTCTTGCACGTTTGGTTCTCGGCAGAATATGCAGCCGGTGAGGTTGCCGGCCTCGTGGAGGTAGATGGGGCGGAGGAACCATTGGCCGTCGGAGAAAATGGCGAAGTCCACGTTTGATAGGTTTTGGGTCCAGTTTGGGTCTGGTTGGTCTAGGAGCAAGTGAAAACGGGTTTTGGAATACCCATTGCTCTTCACTTTCTGGGTGGGGCGGACGAGGAATACTGAGCGGTGAACCTTGAGGGTGAAGTTGTGATGGGGGAAATGCCATGCTGTGGTGAATTTTTCCTCCTCGTCCGGATCCTCGGATATACTTGTTGGACTTTCTTCCTGCACCATCATTACCAATCGTTAGTTGTGTGTGTCATACCATCAAATAGTGTACATTTAGTACACAAATAATGTATTTTTAGTATATGATGTCATTTCGAGTGATTTTTTTTAGTTTGCAACCGATTTAAACGATTTAGGATTATTTCGACGTCATCTTGAGTGAAATAACCCGGCCCATTAAAAAAACGGAACAATAACTAATTGTCGGCCCCGTTGTGACCTAGTCGGCGCCTAGACCGCCTAGAGCGTCTATGTGGCTGACCGCATAAATCACTGATTTCAATGATTTTCTATGCAGTCGGTCACCACCTAGCGCCTAGGCATGATTTTTACAACATTGTGTATGGTATATGTGGATGGCAATCGTTATGCTGTGGAATCGTGTCAAGGTAGACACGGTTCTATGTTCATAATTATAAAGCTATATATTCATAATTATTGAACTCTATATTCATAATTACATAACTATATGCTCATAATTATAAAGCTAAATATTCATAATTTTTGAACTTCATATTCACAATTATTGAATCTCTATATTCATAATTACAAAACTATATATTCATAATTATGTTCACAACTCTATGTTTATAATTATAGAACTGTATGTTCATAATTTTTAAACTATATATTCATAATTATGAACAATTTTGAAACTGTGTCCACCTTATATAGCATAATTTGCCATGTGGATGGAATAGTAGTGGTATTATTTAACTTGTGGATACATTGGAGTTGCTAACATGGATTTTTGCCTACCTATTGCATTAATGCGTTGGAGTAAGCTCTAAACATGCCCTATATATTGGTGAATTAAGCCCAACAAGATTTGGTATTTCATATATATAGAAAAACAAAGTAGAAGGATGTTAGGAAAGAGGAGATCCATCGATGAGATGGGCTAACTGACGGATATATTATATCCACGACCTGATCCAAAATAACAATGCGGATCCGGAGCACCACGTTGGAGCCCAAAAGTATCCGATCCACAGCACCTTGTAGGTATCTCGATCCGAGCCGAGTGACGTGTGCTCGGGTCGGGTAGCACGACCCTACCCGAGCTCGACCCATAGCGAGCTCGGGTAAGGGAGCTCGGCACCACCCGAGCTCGGGACCCGACCCGATCCGCCGGGGTCCCCGGTCAAAGGGCGATCTAACCGCTCCCTTTTTAGGGGGAGCGATTGGGGGGTTTGTTGCATATAAAAACCCCCCCACCTCACCTTGTTAGGACATCTACTTCCTATTCTATACACTTTGTCTTACCAAATTGTTGTAATAACCAATTCTACGGCATTTAATATAATATACGGTCTCACGGCCTTTACGACATCGTTCTATATGATTTATTTTTCGTATTACGTTCTTAATTGATTCGGGTCACCCCGAGTTAATTAAATCCATCACTAACCATGGACAAAAGGCACACAAGCGATTCCATTTGATTCCGAGCGATTGAATCACCAATGAAAGCCATTGTCTTTCCTCGAACAATGCTCAAAAACGCTTTGGAATCGAACCGAGGAAGTTGGCATTGTTCTGGCTTCCATCTCCAGTAAAGAAAATCTCTATCTTTCCTTCCATGAAAGAAGCAATTCCTTATCGTAGGGATGGTCGGACAGCTATAATTGGAATATAGAGGGCCGTCTTTGTCTGGAACCCAACGACCATCAAACAAGTCGCAGCTTTCATTATCTATAACAATTAAACAACAAATATATATATGTGCTTCAATAAATTGAGAAAATATATATGGACAGATACTACATTATAACAGAGTCAATAATACTAAAAAAAAATTAAAGTTAATAATTATTACTCACTGGTTTGAGCACGCTGAAAACAACCGTTTGTATTAGCGTGGAAGGCTGTGAATTTGAGCAGATTTGAAGAAGAAAATATGTAAACGGAGAAAATAAGAGATATAAATAGTGAATAGAAGCATAGAACACCCGTGTTTCCCAGCCCAAAATGTTTGTCCATTTCCCCCATCGAGCTCAAGAGAGAATGGAAAGAGCTAGAGTGAAGACCAGACTATATATTAAAAAACTAGTAACAAGTTAAGGGTGATGGAGGTGCCAATTTTGATTTGGAAGTCACATAATTACATATTATATTATATTGAAATGAAAACAAACAATAGACGGGGTTGATTCTGATTCTTCCTCCTTATTTACTACAAAATATCTTATACATGTACTGTATACCAAACTAGGATAGAGTAATTGATTATTATGCATGCATGGATGCAAAAGTGACTTGGTTCGCGGAATCAATGAATCAAAAAAATATCACCTAAGTAGAGAATAAGAAATGGAGTAAAAAATAGGAGTATGTATGATATGTCACATGATTGAATATTGTGTCAATTATTTTGAAATCAGAGTATATATTGTTAAGAGCAACAAATCAAGCGCGTAAGCCAAATAAGCAAAACTACTTATTGGATGGATGATAATTATTAATTAGTATCCTAAAAATATACTCTAGAATTAGCAAAAATGAAAGTTGTGTTGTAGTAATAATCATGGACTCATGTTCATTAAAATAGTATTGTTGGTTTACAAAAATAATATTAAAAGTTCATAAAAATGACAATAATATATTGATCAATATATAGTAGACAATCCTTATTGTATGATCGTGCAGCTTAATGCATTTACATATATTTAGTGGTGCATCTAATCCTAGTGTACCAAAAAGTAGGGTGAACATCGGCCGGTTACGGTTAATAACCGACCGATAACCGATGACATTTTTTAAATCTCCATAACCGATCAAAATCGACCGAACATACACTTTTAATCGACCGAAACCAACATAATCGGTTTCGGTCGGTTATTCGATTAACCGAATAACCGAGCATCCACAAGTAATATTATATATATATATATATATAAATAATAATAATAATAATAACAATAATAATAATAATAATAATAATAATAATAATAATAATAATAATAATAATAATAATAATAATAATAATAATAGTGTCGGTTATTCGGTGACTGCGGTTATTACACCTTCATAATCGATAAATAACCGAATAGCCGAATAGTCGATTTTTTTTTTTTTTTTGCCTTATAACAGATAATCGAAATTATCGGTCGGTTCGGTTATCGGTTTTGTCAGTTTTTCGGTAATTATGCTCACCCCTATCAAAAAGGACACTCATAGGTGCATCACATGATACTTATATAGGTGCACCACATATCACTCATAAATGCACCACACTCCCAACACTTAGTGCACCACCAAAGTATACATGATGCATGAAATTACCAATATGCTACCGTATTTTTTCATTAGTGCACCACAAACTAGCATTTTGTGATACACCATAATTCACTCAAAAGTGCACCATAGAGCACTCATCAGTGCATCACGTCCTAGCACTTAATGCACCATTAAAACATACATGGTACAGTGATTACCAAAATGTCACCCCCGTTTTTTTCATTGATGCACCATAGACTAGTATTTTGTAGTACATCACAGTTCACTCAAAAGTGCACCACATAGCACTCACAAGTATACCACACCCCAGCACTTAGTGTACCACCAAAATATACATGGTACAAAAATTTAGCAAAATGCCAACACGTTTTTTCCTATATTCATTGATTTTCAACTGCTGATCTAAGCGCATCTAATGGTCTAGATAAGTCCGCGCAACAATATGAGAAAACAACGTCGTTCAGCATGGGCGGAAAAATAACTTTTTTTTACCAAAATATTTGTACTTTAATGTATAGATAGATAGATAGATTTGAATGTAACTGGTAGCAGCGAAGACACTTCAGCATCCAGAAATAGGCAGATTCAAAGGTGGGGAAAACCTCAACCAGGTTTCCTCAAACTCAATACTAATGCTTCAGTTGATTCTCAGAGAAAGCATGTGGGCTTTGGTTGGGTGCTCAGAGATGATTTTGGTCAATTTGTTGTTGTTGCTAGTATTCCTGGTAGAGGTATACTCAGTCCAAAAAAAGCCGAAACTGTGGCAATCAGAGAGGCTCTATCATGAATTAAGAGACAAGGTGTGAGCAGAATTCAAATCAAATTGGACGCATTACAGATTGTTCATAGCTTAAAGCATAGTGCCGATGACTCTTCTTTTGACCTTGGATATCAAAGATATTCTACGTTCTATCACCCACGTAGATATCTCTCATGTTAGTCGTACTGTGAATAGAATAACCCATAGCCTTGCTAGGGAAGTTTGTTATATATTTGTACGTCAGGAGTGGATCACTACCCCTCCTTCGTTTATTGTTAACGATTTGTACTTTGATTTGAATTAATGAGCCCGCATGGGTAGCTCAATTGGTCATAGAGGTGAAACTTTGGAAGAATGACCAGGGATCAAGTCTCACCAGCGGCAGTGTGGGAGCAACCTCTCAAAGTGAGGGGGACTCGGGCTGGGGTGTGGGGGGCCCTTAGGGTTGGGGTTCAGCCTTTTGGAAGAATTTGAATTAAGGGAAAATGTCACTTTTTACCCCTGAGTTATATACTTATAGCACTTTTTCCCCCTCAATTATTTAGGTAAGCATATTAGCCCCCTCAATTATTCTAAAAGTGGTGTTTTTCCCCCCTGATATATTAAATTGACATTTATACCCTTAAAGTACACATTTTATTTATTTTACTACTCCAACAAATTATTGCGTATACGTAGGGATGACCACGGTTCGGTTTGAATTGAACCGGATACTAAAGCAATCGAATTAATAGTTTCCGGTTATAATTCAGATCTAGAACCCAATATTTAAATGTCAATTTATTAAAATTATGTATCAAAAAAATTGAATCTTGAATCGTGAACCGGCGATTCTGGATCCGATTTGCAATTTTGAACCGTTTTTATTTTAAAATTTTATTTTTTATTTTAAAATAGTCTAAATTCAACAATAAATGTATTTTATTTTTTCAGTTCGGAACATGAACCGTCCGTTCCGGTTCACAATTTTAATAAACTCTAAATATCGAATTTCGATTCTAAATTGTAATTGGAATATTTCGGTTTGGTTGCTATAGTGTTTGTTTGGTTTGAACCAAATTATGGTCATAATTTGTTGGAGAAAAAAAATAAATTAAATATTTAGTTTAAGGGTAAATATGTCCATTTAACATTTCAGGGAGAAAAACAGCCACTTCAATAATTTAGGGAGAAAAAATGCTATAGGTATATAACTCAGGGGAAAAAGTGTCATTTTCCCTTGAATTAATGAAGTTTGTTTTCCTCAAAATAAAAAATCACTTATATTATTTATTGATTAAAATTTTTTTAAAAAATTGAAAAATTATACGGAGTATAAAAAATAAATGTTGATACACACATTTTCAATCGTTTCCCTTGTTCTCCAATTGTCTAATCATTGTCAGAGCAATTGTCAGAGCACATCACTATGAAAACTGCATTTATGATAGCTCGCAACAGTTAGTCCCTTTCGCTTCCCCGGAATATCGGCCGTACTTGACAAATCTCGCCGCCGGTGTTCTCCTGTTAGTCTCATCTCTCCCTTCCCTAAGTGATCATGATTTATCTCTTTCTCAACTGTGAGAATGCCCTTTCCAATTTCAATTTCATTCTGATTATTAGGGTTTTCAGTTACTGGACTGTGTAAATTACTACTTCTGCTCTAAATTTAAACCGTTTCATTCTGCACTGTTTGAAGTTTCGTTAGTTTTTCCCTTTACATTTTCAGTCGGAAATTTTAAAGTGTTTCTTTGCAGTGCTATTAATTTGCTAAGTAGAGCAAGGAGGGCTTGAATTTGAAACATCAATGGGGGATGAAAAGGACGCTTTTTACGTCGTTCGCAAAGGCGATGTTATAGGGGTCTACAAGAGCTTAAGTGATCTCCAGGCCCTAATCCGGTCCTGCGTAAGCTTTTCTTGCTCTGCAAATGATGTTTGCTTAGGCCTGAAATGTGTTTAAATTCTGACTACAGTTTTTGTGAGGTAATGATTTGAAAAATATGCTATGACCTCTTTACCAGAAGCAATGATGATGGCTTCTTTGTCAATTCTTTCAGGTTGGTGAGCCTTCCATAAGTGTATTTAAAGGGTATTGCCTGGCAAAAGAATCTGAAGAGTATCTTGGTTCTCATGGGCTTAAGAATGCAATGTACTCTATTGACTCAAGTGATGTCCGAGATGATCTATTTGGCATACTCATGCCCTGTCCTTTCCGGGTTGGATAGTTTATTCTCGATTCCTAAAGTGATATTTTATGCCTTTGCTATTTACAGTGTATTGTGTAGATTTTATACTTATCATGTCATTGTCTCTATTCCTTGGCAACTTGCGATAGTACTTCAGTCTATTTCTGGAAAATGGTGTTTCTTTGACTTTGCTGGTTTTCTGCTTCATTTTAGAAAAAAGATGTCTATGAAATCTTGGAAAATCTTGCTGCAACAAGAATAATGTGCTTCAGGTGTCCCATTACCCAATTTGATTTTGCCATTGACACTAGAGCTAGCGGGAAAATAGGTTTGTCCATTCCAGGGGAAGAATTTGAGAACCTTGTTTTTAATCTTTTTGTTTACTTTTTGCTTGCTTAACCTCTTCATTCCAGATAGTTCTGTCTTTGAAATTACAATGTCATAGCTTTGGAGGGGAAAGCATTGTTCTTGTACTATAAAACATGTTTAATTGATGTGAATATTTGCAGCGAAAAAACATTGGTCAAGTAACCAGTATAAAATAATTGAGAAAAAGGTTCTTTTGTTTCAGCAACCAGGTTCTTCCAAAGATAAAACTCTCAGCAAGGATTTTCAGGAGAAAAGGTTGCAGGTAATGCTTAATATGAAAAAGATTTTTCATTGCCATTGTTCCTTTGCATGGCCAATCTTTAGCTTTTGCATAGGTGATAGGACTTCTCTCTCAATCGTGAAATGAAAAATTGCAATCATTCAATTGTATGCATATCAAACTTGGTTTAAGTTTAACATTTTTTGTAGAGAGCTGTCTGGCTCTTTCACTTGTTACCTGTACCAATGTATTATATTCCAAAATGTATTTTCCATGAATTTGAAACTATCATATCATTTTTTTTTTTTTAAATTTAATGTTGGAGGCTTGGAGCATTAATTTTTCCATGCTGGCAATCATGGTGATATTTACTAAGTTTATCTACACTGTGCAGAGTTTCCCTAGATATTTAGCCCTTTAAACATGCTTTTTCCTTGATCAACAGGAAATGGCTGGATCTGCTTCATTTTCAGCAGCCACTCAGCAAAAACATGCAAAGTTGGATAATTTCCTTGAAGTCCCACCACTGTCTTCCTATTGTGTAAGTTTCTTCCAGGAAACAGCTACTTTATAATCTTTGTGTTCCAAGTGGTGTTGCAATGAAGTAAAATATTTATCATATTAACTTTAGCGCAGCCTCTTTCTCTGTCAACTTAAAATGGTAAGAGTGTATTGTGGATGTGGAATTGGTGATGCTTTGTGAGTATTTCTTGTAATATTGAAACATAAACCAAAGCTCCACACATTTGTAAATCAATGAAACTAGGTAAATGTATTTTTTTACAGTTACTTCAGAATCACAAACTTTGACTCAATTAACAATAATGTGACAACCTGTAAATTTGTAGTTAATTTTTTTGGTGTTTTTGTTTTTGACATGTATGTATTAATGAATTATATTTGATAATTTTATTGTGAAATTAAATTTTAAATTTGAAATTTATTTTTTTAAAATCTATTTCTTATTATTTTCTTTAATATATTTCAATATAATCAACATTTTAAAGTTGGGCAAATACATTGGATGCTCATTTTTGTGCAATGTGTATGGTGCTGCTAATACTAAAAAAAATATGCATATTAATAAAAATTACGTTGTGGGAATTCCCTGCCCCTGCAAAGTCCCCTTGGAGGCAGGTATGGGGAGGATATTTATTCCCTGAACGGGTGCAGGGATTGAGGAGGGAATGTGGGGGCAGGCCCAGGGGATATGTCCCCTCCTGCCCCATTGCCATCCCTCCACCACCGGCTGCCACAAAAAAAACCATTTCTAGCCGGTGGTGCTGCCACCATAGGTCATGGCACAACATGAAAGCTTATATTGGAATGAGAACTCATGAAAAATCTACAGCTAAATATATAAAGAATTTTATACATATATCCACGGGAAAATTACTGGAGCTTTAATTTAATGTTCTCATAAGTAATGTATTAAGGTTTTTTCTTTTGGTTATTGTTTAAAGACAGCTGGTATTTTAAACAGTCAAAATTAGTGCCTTTTTGGTATTTCTGTTGTTTTACCCAGCTGACATTGTCAGTGTTTCGTGATGATTGCCTCACCTCCGTTATGTACAGTGTTCCTGTATTCTTGAGTTTGATGGTGCTTCAAAGGGAAATCCTGGACCTGCTGGTGCTGGCGCTGTCCTGCGAGCTGCTGATGGAAGTATGGTAGGTGATCTCTTCTCTTTAACTAGGCACGTCTAAATGTCTAATAGTCAGCCATGAATTCTAGCTTCCCACATTTTATTCCATTTTGTAGGTTTTCCGATTACGTGAAGGTGTGGGAGTTGCAACCAACAATGTTGCTGAATACAGAGGTGTAATCTTAGGATTGAAGTATGCTCTTGAAAAAGGTTTTAAACACATACGTGTCCAAGGAGACTCAAAGCTCGTCTGTATGCAGGTTTTGCTTCTCTTCCCTCTCGCATTTACTGTCCATTTGTTTTTCCAATTCCAATATGCAGTATTATTCTCTGTTTTGTGTTAGGTTAATTTGATAGTACAAGAGTGATGGAAAAATTTAATGAAGTTGTGCATGATAACAAGTAACTCACTTAAATCTCTCATTTTGCTTCCTGCTTTTATTCTTTCCTCATGGAATAGACTCAGGGACTCTGGAAAACCAAGAATCAGAACATGGCTGAACTATGCAAGGTTGCCAAAGAGCTTAAGGATCAATTTATGTCCTTCCAGATCACCCATGTTGAAAGAGTATGAACTACTAGTCTTTGATGTTTGTATAGTGGATCACTGGATGTTATCAACTGTTATGAGTCAACGATAGCTGTTCTGTCCTTTCCATTTCATATTGGATAATACCCAGAATTTATAGTTTGTTGCTGAGATTTTTTTTTTTTTTTTGAGTTACTGGTCCTTATATTCATGCTAGAACTGTCATGGTGATACTCTGTTTTTTCAGTTTTTCACACAATTACAAGCAAGCATCTTTTGTTTGTTGTGGTTTATTCTACATTGATATTCCTCTGTATTCTGAGTGTTATTTTATTTGATTTGCCAGGAATACAATACTGAAGCTGATGCCCAGGCAAATCTAGCTGTGTATCTTAAGAGTAATGATCTTTGCAACCACTGGTTATTTCATAATTTGGTGATAGATCTGTTTTCTTGTTTTTATTTTTTGAAAATTTTACTAAGTTAATCTTGTGCAGATGGTGAAACACAAGCGGAGTGTGACATGAAGTAGCCAAGATGCATAGCCCCTAATGACTGTCATGTTTTTTTTGGGGGAGGATAAGTGGTCTCCCAACACTTTTGAACATGATCTTCTAGATCAAGTGTAGATATATCACCGGAATGATATGCTATATATGCAACAAAATTGCAAAATCTAGTGTTACAATTTATGTATTATAGCATTAGGATGCTCTGTTCTTGAAACCAACAAGATAGTTAATTGTTAATGGAGATTTTAGTATTATCTTCATCCTATCTGCTTTTAGAGTCTTCTCTTGATTTCATAAGTCTTACATTATGATTTCTAACTATTTTCATGCCAAGTTGTAGTGTGAAGTGATTCAAACTCAACCTGAAAGGGATTAGAAATTGTTGTCTCAAAAGAAATTACAGATTCACAGAAGCTTCTCCTCAGTGAACAAGGTAAATGTATCTTCATATTCTTATACTTGAGAGCTTGGAAACATCCTAGGCATGGTAGGATGCTTTCCTGGATGCCTCCCTCAGTTACAAGATGATTTGCAATGAAGTTTGGAATCAGTTTAGATGGTCAATAGAAGAAGTTTTTCAGAAGAAAGTTGAGGATGTTAAGGTTGCGAGGTTGGAACATGGTCCTTGGCATAGACTAGATTGACCACTATGCTCCTATTGAATTACACAACATGCCACCCATCATCTCTTTCCATAAAGAAGGAAAGAAGGTCACACCAAGGCTTAGAGCATCCATAATAGTGAATTTTTATTTATTTATTTTTTTTGGGTGTAATTTTTGAGAAGTTTTTGTAAGTGTGATTAGGAAAGAGAATAGGGAAAGAGGAAAAAAAAAACTGATCTGACACAAAAAAAAAAAAAAAAAAAAACTGATGCTTAACGCGCCGAGGCGCGTGCACTCCACGTGCTTGGCTTGGCTTTGCTGTGCGCGAAACGCGCACAGTTTCGTTTGTTCCTCTGATCTAAACACTATTTCAAAAACTCATTTTTGCAAAGTAAACTTATTTTTCTCTCTCTTGGCTTATCTCTCCACCATGTCAGCACTCACTGTTCCAAAAATCACAAAATATTCGCTGATAATGGTGCTCTTAGAGCATCCACATTTGTTGGGGAGAATAGGGGATAATGTAAGAGTTATTAGGAAAGAGAAGATGGGAGGGGAGAGAAAAAAAGGAAAGAAAAAAAGGAAAATTAAATTTAAAAAAAAAATAATAATAAATAAAGACTGTCCGGCGCGCCTGACGCGCCCAGCTGTGCACGCGCCAGCTGGGCGCAGAGGTGACAGCCACGCATGGCTGTCACACTTGGTTAAAAATTGTGGTGGGTCCCACATTTCTGAAATCTCCCCACATTTGCAGGAGGATCCCATTTTTCTCTTTCTTCCTTCTCTTTCTTCCACATGGCACAAATTTCTGACATTATTCTCCCATTATGCATTGGTGTGGTTGCTCTTAGAGAAGCCAGTCAAAAAGAAATATTTCTTCCTTCTCTTTCTTCCACAAGGCACAAATTTCTGACATTATTCTCCCATTATGCATTGGTGTGGTTGCTCTTAGAGAAGCCAGTCAAAAAGAAATAAATAAATGGAAGAAAGTTAGAGTTAAGAGATACTAGGATAAATGTAACAGTGGTGAGTGAAGAAGAAATTTTTGTAGCTGAAGGATCCTCTATTATGGTTCCTGAGTTGTGGCCTAAGTTGAATGATATTCTTCTTTAGTATGTATAATTCTTCCAAGAGTCAAAATCCTTGTCCCCAATAAAACAACGTGGTCATGAAATTTCGCTCTTACCCAATTCTAAACTGATTCATGTTGAGACATATAGTTACTCACTTGTTCAACATTAAATTATTTTAAAAACAAAAAAAAAAAACAAAAAAAAAAAAAACAAAGCAGCTGGCCAGCTTAAAAGCAAAAAAGCAAAAAGAATAAAATGAATTTCAATTGAGCCCCAGGTAGTGAGACGCGAAATCTAAGAGGAAGAAACTTGAAATTTCACGCAGCTTAATTTTTTATTTATTTTTCTGACAAAACCTCCCTTCTTCCAGGAAGAAGAAACTCTCCAAAAGTCCTCCTCCACATTTGTTAAAAACCCCTAGCTTTTACCGTTTGAAAATTCAAGAACAATTTTCTTTTGGGGATGCTCTAAGGAATTATTATAAGTGATAATAAAATCACTTACCAATATGTTAAATGTTGGAAAAAAATAGCTTAAAATGACATGTTAAGTGGCTATTTTGTGGTACAATTATCAGTGGGGTCCACTTTCGATTTGGGTGGGTCAAAGTGGATTCAGATTCTTCATAGTGAGACGAAGAGATTGATATATTGTACGCTCAAAACGGATAATGGGTGAATGAGATATTGATTCTCAAAGTAGACCCATTTGAGTTGGAAAATGAAGGGAAAAAGTGAGTTTTTGTCCTACATTGATTTGGAAAGAGGATTTGACCCCCCTTTTATAAAAGAGCTCTTTTGGAGCTTGTAGAATTGTATAGCATAGAGGTTCTCTCACGTGTGGGGGGTGTGCAAATCAAATTCCAACTAGAAACGAGAGGTAATGCGAAGGAGTTGGGCGTAGAAGTATATATCTTTGTGCTTCTACTCTTTGTTTTTTTACCAACGGATCCAACATTAAAGGATTCTTTTTCATAGTCTCCTAAAGCTAAATTAACATTTGGAAAATTAAAAGAGGCTCTTTGCCATGCTCTTGTGTTAGCTCTCCCAAAATTCTCCATTTTTGTTGTGGAGATAGATGCAAGTCATAAAAGAATGGGAGCAGTTTTGTAGGAATAGGATGCCATGATTATATGGATAGTCTTTTCTTTCTTAGACATTTGCATGTGTATATAACCGTGTATATTCTCATCATATACGAAGTGTAAAATATCTTCTTACACTTACAAACAAACTTTAAGCTTTTGTTAGATCTAATGTGAAGTTAACTCCAAAATCTTATAGGCCCTATTTGGCCGTTGAGAAGATTGGTCTAGTAGAAATTGCCTCCGAGTTCTCCCATTCACCATATTTTTCACGTTTCGCAACTCAAAAGCAAGACCAGAGGTGAGGGTGCAAATTAAACCTCCAACAACTGGACCTGATTGGCAATATTAGTTGAATCTATAGTTGTCCTAGGAAAATGAATGATTAAGAAAAATAATGTTACTAAAGTTCAAATACTAGTATAGTGGGCTAGCTTATCTCGGGATGAGAGTTACTATCATGTGTCAAAGCAATTTCTCCATTTTGATCATTGGGATTTGTTTGTAAATGGAAATGTAAAAGAATTTTTATTATCTAATCTCATCTAATTCATGTAAGGTTTCTTGCTTAGAGCTTTGCACATAACATTACTCTTAACTGTATTAAATATTTGGCGCTTATCCCCCATCGTCTCACTGGCCGACCTTGACCCCTGTGATTTTGGGATCATATCTAGTATTCAGAGTTTGCCTCGATTTGGTACCGCTCTCGCGGCCCGCACCGAAACAGTGCTTTACCCCTAGATGTCCAGTCAACTGCTGCGCCTCAACGCATTTTGAGAAGAACCAGCTAGCTCTGGGTTCGAGTGGCATTTCACCCCTAACCACAACTCATCCGCTGATTCTTCAACATCAGTCGGTTCGGACCTCCACTTAGTTTCACCCAAGCTTCATCCTGGTCATGGATAGATCACCCAGGTTCGGGCCCATAAGCAGTGACTGTGTTTTTTAATGTCTTATAAGATATTCTCAAGTAAAAAAAATAAGATATTCTCAATCAAAATTATTTACAACTGTCAAAGATCTTGTGGTCAATCAACTATAATAGAGTCAATAGTACTAAAAATCATGTGAAAAGATAAAGATGCCAAAATGGAAATAGCAAGGAGAGTGAAAGCAAGCAAAATGGGTGTCCATTTGTTATTAAGTCAAATTATAGGGACCAATTTTAAATACTCATTTCCTTCCTTCTGGATAAATTGCGGAACTCCAGCAATGGTGATAAAATCTTAAAGAGGAAACAGAATGGCAGCCACTGTCTCCCCGTTTTCCATTTACGGACCCAAATCCCTTTTGCTTCTTCCTTCTTCTTCTTCAATCGATTCGTGCCGGCTACTACCCCTCCACCGCCTTCGATTTCGGACTCAATGTGGCATTGCCACTTCCTACTCTCCCGTTCTATTGCCATTGAAGAGGTTTTCGAGAATCAAGAGGATTAGGTCCGTCGCGGAGGAGGAAACCTTAGTTCCAGAAGGCGATGGTGGCGCCGTGGCCACGGAGGAAGCAGCAGGAGAGGATGCATCTTCTTCGCCCCCGGTCACCGCTGACCAGACCGTTTCAGTTCCTGTGTCTGCTTCCGACGTTCTCACCATGTTCTTCCATGTATTTATTATATGTTTCCTTATGAGAAATTTAGTATTTACTTTCGGTTCTAGAATGCTTCAATTCTATGGTGTTAATGATCTCCAATGTGCAGGCCGAAGGAACCATGAGTGACGCAGCCATTCCGAAAGTGACCAAGGCTTTAGAGGTAATCCGATTCCTGCGTTTTTAGTTCAAAGATATCCAACATAGTTACCTTATCAGCCAATTTTGGTTCATTTAACCACTTTTAGTAGTTTGACTTGATTAAAAAATAATATGATTGTTTGATTAAGTAGCTTTTTGTAGCAGTTTATTGCTCAAAAATACTAAAATTCAAACAATTGCTCAAAACAGCTTTTTCGATCAGTTTTTTGATAAAGTCATTTTGCATGTAATCAGCTATAGCTAACAACTAATCCACTAATAACAATCAACTAACAGTTATTTACCAATATTCGCTCATATCCGTTGACTGAGGTAAATGTAACTCTAACATGTTTTTTCTGGTTTCTGTTATTCTCTAGTTTCTTTTGCTTATAATGCCAATTGGATGCAATGAAACAATATGCATTAGGTTGTCTCGATAACGGTTCAAGATTGTAATGGATTATGGATGAACACAAGTAACTTAGAGCTATCTACTGATTCTTGCTTTGGCATAAACTCCCTCCTTTACCCTCATTCTCTTTATTGGTGTGTCTTGAACTTGAAGTAATTTTCACCATTTCAATTGAAAAAATACTACTCCTAGTACATTAGTAAATGCTAATATCAATGATGAAACAGTTTAGTGGATCTTGCATTAATATCCTTTTGGTTCTTCATATATCTGCAGGAAACAGAAGGTATAACTGATCTCAAAGTTCGAGTTCTTGAAGGCTTGGCGAGTGTAGATGTGAGTTTTGCTACTTGCCTCTTTCTTACATATGTTAACCATATCTATAACAAATCAAAACATTAATGCTGAAAATCTTCTTGTGGATACTTGGCTTGTAGAGAAGTTCTTAAACTGAATTACTCGTGCATCATTTGCCAATGCCTTTTCTTCATTAATCAAGTGTACACACACATAAAGAAGAAGTAAAGGACATAATTAAATGCACATCATTTGCCAATGCCTTTTCTTCACTAACCATTCTTGGACATCCTTTTCTTCAATTGATCTCCCTTTCTTTAAGCCCAAATGCACATAATTAAATTGTACAAGTGATGCAAGAGAAACCTATCTTCCCAATAAAAGAATTTATTGCAAATCGGGCCATGCTGCACCTCATCACTTAGGAATTCTATTTCTCTGACATCATCATCATCCAGCAAGCCTTGCTGATGGTGAATCCTCAAAGATAGTTTTTCCCTCCTAGGTGGTTTGTCCCAAATTGACTAGGAACTAGGAAGTCAGGACTAGGGTGTGCCTCACTGCCTTGCTTGCATATTTCTATTATCTGTTGCTCTTGAGCATGGTCTAGTGTCTTATAGGCTTGTCCCCTGAAGGGGCAATCTGGATTGCATTTTGAATGTTTGTTTTACCATGTTTAACATTGATGAAATTTTGTGTGTAGTTAACAAAGCAAACAACAATACAAGCTACAGGGGTGGCTTCAAGTTTGGTTGAGATTATACAAGGTTCAGGCTTCAAGTTGCAAACGTTGAATTTGAGCTTTCAGGATGAAGAAGATCTTATATAGACCTTATGACTCCTGACAAAATGAAATTCTACTTGATAGAAAGAAACATGAGATGATGCAACAAGAATACGCCCTTTGTCATTGCCGATTGCTTAACAGGCCGTTGTTGTTGTTGTATCATATTTGATAAGATGCATTTCCTGTATTTTGTTTTCCGGTTGCGTAGGTGTCTTGTTGAAACACTATTTTGCTCAAGGAAAACAGAAAGATAGTTTCCTACTTGTCTTCTGTTGTATACCATTCTTGGCTATTCCCAAGAGAGTGAGATCCTTGAAATGAGAATCACTGGATGACAAAACTAATATTTCAATGTTCCTGAATTTTACTTTTACTTAAAAAATTAATTAGACCTTTAAACTTTTAAAAATTAATTAAATTCAATGTTGCAGAAGGCGCTAGTCGGGCGTCCTGGGGATGCCTAGCGCCCGGGCGGCGCCTAAGAGCTTCAATCGGTGCTCGGTCGAGTAATTTGAGTATATCGTCTCTATTTTTCTCACTAAGACTAGTGGGCTATAAGTTGGTAGACTATTATAATCTTATAAATTAGTCAATTATATATGTTAGATGGTTACTTGAGTATATGGTTGAAGGAATATAAAAGAGGAGCAATAGAGTAGGCAAAAAATACCACTCGGTAGAGTCGAGCGCCGACTCAGTCTAGTTAGGTGCCAACTAAGCAGAGTTAGGCGTCCAACTCAGCGCCTAGGGTGCCTAGTTGGCCGATTAGTCGATCAGCCAACTAAAAATCGTTTAGAGTTAAAATCGCTTCGGTTTAAGATTGTCTAGCGCCTAGTCGACGCGCGGCCACTTAAACTAATTTTTACAACATTAATTAAATTGATGAATATGTTATTTTAGAGCATTAAAATTTAAAAATAAATCATTAAAAATATATTTAACCATTTTCTTTTCTAAAAAATACTAACTAATACTACCATTCAGTCAAACTAATTAACATAATTAGTTAACTGCTAAAAACTAAAATACAAAACAAAGCTTATGAAATTTTTTGCATTTTGATGAAAACAAAATTGTAATTGAGCATTTGAGGAAGCTCGACCCGAAAACCGGAGGCGGTCAAAGTGATTTATACTCAAGAAAAGGTTTTTACACGTCGGAGCATGTTTGTACTAGGAGATCCGGCGAGACATTGAATTCCGGAGAAAGGTTAAGCAATGAGAGGCGATGGGATCTTAGGAGTGGAAGGCGTCCAAGGAAAGAGATCAGAGCGAAGCATCGTCACAGAGAGGAAAAAATGGCTCAAAAGGAGAGAGAAATGGCTGGTGGTTGTGGGAATCGTTTTACACGCAGTTTACATGCTCAGCATCTTCGACATTTACTTCAAAACTCCTATTGTTCACGGCATGGACCCCGTCACTCCTCGCTACTCTGCTCCCGCCAAGCGTCTTGTTCTCTTGATTGGTACAGTACACCAACTGTTTGATGCTTTGACGCAATGAATGATACGCTGACTTATGGACTTAGATATTTTTGTGCGTCTTGTAGATTCTGGAGTTCAAGATTACTGCTTTATTAGTTAATGGATTGATAACTGTTATTTGCAGCTGATGGGTTACGGGCCGATAAGTTTTTTGAGCCTGATTCAGAAGGGAATTATAGAGCGCCATTTTTGAGGAGTGTGATTAAAGAGCAAGGCCGGTGGGGAGTATCGCATGCTCGTCCTCCAACAGAATCTAGGCCTGGACATGTTGCTATAATTGCTGGATTCTACGAGGATCCTAGTGCTGTCACCAAAGGTGCCCATTCATTTCTACACTGGTTTTTTGTGGGGGAACTTTTATGACTTTATATTTGATTCCAGGTTGGAAGGCAAATCCAGTTGAGTTTGATTCAGTATTTAATAGAAGCCGGCATACATTTGCTTTTGGCAGTCCTGACATTATTCCCATATTCTGTGGTGCCTTGCCGCATAGCACTTGGAATTCCTACCCTCATGATTATGAAGATTTTGCTACTGGTTCGTCATAATGTCTGACTTCTTATGTTTATGTCGATCAGAACTACTCACTTGCAATTTTTTTATTTTTTATTTTGTCCCAGCTGAAATAGCATTTTCTTTGTTTTTCACATAAGTAATGGGAGATTGAGGAATAATACATATTCTCCTAGCTTCCAAACTCATAATTTATGGTATATCTTTATTGATCTAATGGTATAATCTGCAGATGCTTCTTTTTTGGATGAGTGGTCACTTGATCAATTCCAGAGCCTCTTGAATAGGTCTAACAAGGACCCAGAATTGAAACAACTTCTTCAACAGGATAAGCTTACTATATTTCTACACCTGCTTGGTTGTGATTCAAATGGTCATGCACATCGACCTTATTCATCCATATATCTCAATAATGTTAAGGTTGTTGATAGTATTGCTGAAAGAGTTTACAATCTTATTCAGAGTTACTTCAAGGACAATTCAACAGCATATATATTTACCGCTGATCATGGGATGAGTGATAAAGGTTGTAACTTGAGTTGCCATCAAAATTTTATGGATAATGAGTGCTAGTATTTTATTTTACAAATTCACATCACAATCATATACCAGGCCGATCATGCGATTGCAAATTTAATCCATTTTTTTGGTAGAAAGATATATGTTTTTTATGTGTAGAGGAAGGGCCATTTGTATTATTGTGTATCATCACTGGGATAAAAGAACTTGACTGTCAATGTGAACAAATAGCCTTGACTTGTCTTGGATTACCTTGAGAGCAGCCAAGTCTTATTTTGATGTCTACAACATTTTCTAGAATTTGACATGTAATAATAAGCTTTTATTTTAGGGAGTCATGGAGATGGGCATCCTTCGAACACTGATACTCCGCTTGTTGCTTGGGGGGCTGGCATTGGACATCCCATGCTTGACTCCCACAATAACCATCCCGATAAATCTGTTCGGTTCGTTGATGAGCATTTGCATGATACACCAACACCTTCAGAGTGGGGGCTAAATGGTATATCAAGGATGGATGTTAATCAAGCTGATATTGCACCTCTTATGGTTGTCCTTTTTGGAATTCTTTGGTGTAAAATTTTCTTGTTTCAATACCCCTAATGTTTGATTTCTGATGTGCCCCCCTACCCTTCCAAATTTTGTGCAGTCAACTCTTCTTGGTTTGTCGTGTCCTATTAACTCTGTTGGCAATTTGCCTCTTGATTACATTAAACTTAATGAGGTCAGTTTTTGTAACTTTGAGCTACCTTTCCCATTTAACCTGGTGCAAAATTTTTATTTCTTTATCCTGGATTGCTGTAGTTTAAACTTTGACACTTTTAATTTTAGGGGGATGAAGTCGAAGCGGTGCTAGCCAATACGAAACAAATTCTCAACCAGTTCCTGCGCAAGTCTGGTATCCTTTATGAGGACCTTGTATTAGTGCAATAGTGCATGTGCACACACACACACTTATTGGTTGATTTCTTCCTTCTTTGAATCACATGTATTTTGTAAAACCAAGCCCTTTACTTTCCTGTTTTCTGTTTACCAGCAACTAGCTCATACTCTTGAATGATGCCCTTCCTCTCATATTTATATTTCCTTGAAACTTTATCCAATTCTTTTATTCCTTCCTTTTGTTTGACTTTGGGCCCACAAGAACTACAGCATGAATTTGTTATCTTTGAAAATTTTCCTTTACAAATAACTAGAATTAAAACAGTTGCATTCACTTTATTTCAAGCCTTTCAAACCACTGTCCAATCATTCACTAGTACTGGGTGAGATTGAGTATCTGATATCTGTCAGAGATTATAAAGCTGCGATGAAGCTGTTGGAAGATCTCAGGAGCTTGGCACTTAGCGGACTTAACTACTTTCAGACTTATGATTGGTTGATGTTGATGACTGTAATTACTCTTGGCTATATTGGTTGGATGGTCTATATTGTACTACATGTTTTGGAATCTTATACCTCCTTACCTGAAAATTTTTTCCGGAAGGAACAATTCTTTGGCTCGAGGAAAAGTAGCCCAAAGGTAACTGAATTTGTTCTTCTCCTTCAAGGATCTTTTCCTTGTTCTTTCTAGGGAGTGGGGGACAAAGTGATGAAGTAATTGAGACTGGAAACTTTTATTTAATTATTTTTTTTGTGTTTTTTGATTGACAACTGTGAGTGGGTGTGGAATAGGGACATGAGAATGAAAGAGTTGCCTGTGAATATTATTCTATATCTCCTGCTGATTATAAATAGGGAAAATAGTAGAATGCAGGTGCTTTTTAATCATTAGCCATCTGGTTTGGCTTGCCATGTACATGAGTCCATTGCATCCTGGTGTCCTGCATGTATCATTACTTTCAACATAAGTTGTGAATTGTGATTTGCACCTCATGTAGCTTACTTTTTTGTCTCAAAAAGGGATATGCACTAAGAATTGCAATTTTTGTTATTCTGAGGTAATGTGTTATGTTTTCGGGCGAAAGCACGCGTCAAAGGGCGAGTAGGGTTATTGGGGTTGTCTATGTTGAGAGATAAATATAAGGAACAAAGATAATAGGAACGTTTTGAGAGTTTTCCCACCTCTTGATTTTAACTTAACTTCTTTCTTGCTTGTCCTTTTATTAGAATGAAAATCCCCTTTATATAAGAGGGTTACAAAGACTAGTAAAACATAAAAAGGAAAGGAAGACTAGCAAAAACATAAAAAGGAAAGGAGAATCACTAAAGATCCTTACCCTAATTATTTGCTATCTCTAAAGGAAATAAATCAATTCTAATAGTAAAGATAATAAATCAGTTATAATAATAAAGATATTCCCTTAATCATCATATCATTACTCCCCTCTTGGACATCAAGCTTGTCCTCAAGCTTGAAATCTAGAAAAGTGGGAATGGATTAGTCTGGGGTCGTTGCGTCAATTGGCTCATCGTCCCCTTCGCCATTAAAGCCAAGCATGTATAATAGTTGTTTGCAATGATGGCCCTTTACCCATGGTTCATCACAATTATAGCAGAGGCCACGCTTTTGGCGCTCTATCATTTCTGTCGGGGAGAGTTTATGGAACTGAGGGCGTGATTGTGGCTGTTGGTGCACTGTTATGGCGCAACTAGGGGGTGTTTGGGATGGGAAAGTTTGTCGGGGAGGTGCATTGTGAAGCAGGAGGCCTTTACGAGCATAATCTCGTGCTATGTTAATGGCCTCATCAAGAGAAACTGGCCGCATCCTTTCAACATCTATACGTAGAACCTCATCAAGGCCGGCTGTGAACAGATTGACTTGTTGAGAATAAAGGACGTTGTCAGCTCTAGCGAGGAGGGTCTGGAAATCATCTATGAATTCGTCTAAATCCCGACCATGTTGTTTGAGGTTTGCCAGTTCACCTAACGGGTTGATGCTCCGGGGTGGTCCAAAACGGAGGGTGCATGCACCTTTGAATTGATTCCAAGAAAATTGTTGACCATCCTGCATGCGACGTTTGTACCACAGTTGGGCGCTATCGAACAGATAATACGCTGCTGTGGTAACCTTCTCATGATCAGAATGCAGTGATTTATCAAAGAACAACTCACAGCGATGGAGCCAAACAAGAGGGTCCCCTTTGCCATCAAAAGTGGGGAACTCCAATCTGGTGAATCGTGTAGCCGGAACGGGAGCAGCTGGCTGCGGCAGTGCAGTCTCCGGAGTGGCTTGGTTGTCATGAGAGGCTGCCACAGTTGTGGAAGTGGTGGCCTGCGATGTGAAGAAAGAGTGCACCATCTGGGAGAGATTAGTTACTGTTTCGGTTAGAGAGTCCACAGCTGCAGGAAGGTGTTCCAGTTTTTCGATGGATGCCTGGATAGCTCGGACCTCGTCCTGGAGTTTCTTGATATCGCCCATATTGACGCCCGGCAACGGAACCAAAATGTTATGTTTTCGGGCGAAAGCACGCGTCAAAGGGCGAGTAGGGTTATTGGGGTTGTCTATGTTGAGAGATAAATATAAGGAACAAAGATAATAGGAACGTTTTGAGAGTTTTCCCACCTCTTGATTTTAACTTAACTTCTTTCTTGCTTGTCCTTTTATTAGAATGAAAATCCCCTTTATATAAGAGGGTTACAAAGACTAGTAAAACATAAAAAGGAAAGGAAGACTAGCAAAAACATAAAAAGGAAAGGAGAATCACTAAAGATCCTTACCCTAATTATTTGCTATCTCTAAAGGAAATAAATCAATTCTAATAGTAAAGATAATAAATCAGTTATAATAATAAAGATATTCCCTTAATCATCATATCATAATGATGATACAAGAAGAATTCGGCAATAGTGAAGCATGAAAAAAATTATAGGTGAAACTATAAAATGCTTGCCTTCCACCACCACCCCCCCCCCCCCCCCCCCCCAAAGAAAAAAAAAAGAAGAAGAAGAAGAAGAAGATATGCACGCACAGATACTAGTTGTCTAAAAAATATGTATCTTGAAGTATGGTAGCAGGACCAAGTGTTAGAACAAAAATGGGCAAGCTAAGGTGTTGCTTACAATTGTCTTGGAAAGTACTAAAATGCTCTTTTTATCCAAACTATATAGTGCTGACAGTAAAGTATTTTAAGATTATGTTTATCTTACTTTTTGCATTGATCTCACATTCTGGTAGGCATATCTTTGTGGAGGGCTGCTAATGGGAGTAGTGTGTGTTCTTCTGCTCTATGAACGCTCTCCTCCCCTTTATCATGCATATATTGCGATGACAATATTTCTCTGGACACAAATATTTAGCGAGTATAAGTTTCTTACGGCACTCTGGAGATACTTGGGTGGCAGGAAATGTAGTTACTTTTTGAAGCTCATTGCTACTTGTATTTTTTCCATCCTCATTCTTGAACTCTTGGTATGGCTTCCCAACACACTCAAGTGATATTCTTGTTTAGATGTGATAAATATGCTATTGAGAAGCCTGAACTTCTCTTCAATTACTCTATCTGGTACCTACTCAGGTGATAAGCTTTACTGAGAGAAAAATCTACACATGGTGTTTCATAACTCTGGGGGCTACCTCATCTATTTATCTATTCAAGTTGATGCCACAGAGATCTGGAATACCTATCTTTTTGTGGCTTGCATGCTGGCTTCTATCCGTGTTTACTCTCATGCCTCCTGAAATTCCAGAAAATACTCCACTGGTGTAAGTCATTTCATATCCTTTCTTTCCCTTTGGCATTGCAGAATTGTCATTAATGGTTTCATTATGTCAAAATCATGGTGATTTAGTTTTCTCTGTTATTATTTTGATGATGGTGCTTTCTTTGTTTTCTTTGAAGATATTTGCTAGAAAGTTACAAATTCCCGCTATCAATGCTCACTGATAAGCTCCATTAGAATGTGAAGAGCCTAAATATTTTCTTTTCTGTAAACTGAAATAAAATGACTGCTGAAATCCTGAAAACTAGTTTTGGGTTTTTGTATATTTTCTGATTGTGATCTTAAGCATTATTGTATGTATAGAATCACTGGTGGACTGATGATTATTTTGATCGGTGGAGTTGCTCAATACCTGGAATTGCATGCTAAAGATAATAAATATTGGCATGGTCTCCTTGCTCATGATTTAAGGAAGTTAAGATTTCCATTGCTCTTTCACTTACAGGTTGGTGAAAGCATTAATGTCTTTTTATTTCAGAGTACTTAAATAATACTTGCCCAAGTACATAATTAGTTTTGATATTTTTATCTTGAAATAGATCATTTTGGTTGGCTTATCATCTTTGATGGTCTGGTTGTCAACATCCCATAGAATAGAAAAGCAAGAGTTGCATGGATTTCACCAGTTGATGAATTGGTCTATTGCTGGTATTCTTTTTCTGTCTTTTCTTCCCTCCCTGGAAAAAAATGCTGTAGGGCTCATTGCTCACAACTGCTTTCATCCTTATAAAAAAAAATTAAATTTTATTTTGAATTGGTAGTTGTTGAAGTCCTTTTACTTGCACTTGTTGGTATATTCTTGAATATAGTGACTTGCATTACCATTTTGATTTGTTTGTTGTAGGTTTTGCAATGGTCCTTCCACTTTTTTCAGCGTCTGGCCTCTTATCTCGGCTGACTTCCATATTCATTGGTTTTGCACCTCCATTCCTACTCCTGTCAATTGGGTACCCCTCAATCTTCTGTTAAATTATGGACTATGATAGTGCTTATGTTGTGTACACCATGATTAATCATCACTTTCTAATTTTGGCATCCTTGCAGATATGAAGCTCTCTTTTATGGTGCTCTAGGCCTTGTTCTTATCGGCTGGATATTTTTTGAGAATGCTAATCTCTACATAAGCAAGGGGAAACTGTCAACAAATGCAATTGATGCTGTGGAGGATGGCATTCTCCTTTCAGAGTATGATAGATGTCTGCAGTTATCGGATATAAGAATCCCATTAATCTTTGTAAGTTATAATATTGATATTTGCTTACTTTTCTAATATCCTTAGGATTTAATATTGGAGGAACAAATGTAACATTGCCTCCTAATGGGAAGGGGTAAAAACAGCAAAAGGTTGTCATGAAAATGACATAGTGCCCTTAAAAATTTGCCTGGATGTTTTACTTAAACACCCATATTTTGCACTCTCCCAAAACCTTTAATTGACCTTTTATTTAATAAATTTTTCTAATTATGTTGTTTCATTTATATCAATATTTTTTAAAATCTTCTGCTGTTTGTAAAGATGTATTTTAATGTGATTTCTGCTTTTAGATGGTCCTTTTCAATGTTGCATTTTTTGGAACTGGTAACTTTGCAAGTATTGCAAGTTTCGAGATATCCTCTGTTTATCGGTTCATCACAGTTTTCAGTGTAAGTTGAAAAATGGAAGTAACAGACCTCTTTCCCTCTCTTTCTACCTCCTGTTATGATGATTATTTGATGCGGTGCTTTCTCTGCAGCCCTTCTTAATGGCAGCGCTACTAATTTTCAAATTACTTATACCCTTCATTCTTGTCATGTAAGTATATTAACACATTCTGATGTATTAATTGATTGTTTCAGCTAGTCCATACATTTTTAAAGCATGCACGATTCACACTGCACAGGATTCTCAAATAGCCGGTTGTACTGACTTTCCTTTCTGAATTTGAATGCAGATGTGCATTTAGTGCAATGACTAAGTTGATCCGTGTTCCATTAGTGGGATGCTATTTTCTTGTTATTATGTGCTCTGATGTAATGACAATCCATTTCTTTTTCCTGGTAAGTCCTTTTTACGTCTTTAAGTGGGCTATCTACTATCTTCCAAGTTCAGTCTGATGACTATACGCAGTGTTTTAAATCATTATTATGCGATTGACAATTTGACATTGTTAAACAATCTGAAAAGCGGTGATCACAAGAAAAATTTAAAACTGGAGAATGAAGCTGTATTCAAAATGGAAAATATGTACTCCCATTTTCTACTCCAAACTTTTACTCCCACGTACAAAATCTTGATGTAGACACTTGTATTGGGACCCACTGAAAAAAGTAGCTTATCAGTGCTCGCCACATCAGGGAGTAGGATTTGAGAGTCCATGTAGTAGAAGTGTAGAACTCTTTAAAAAGTGGGTTGCGATAGCTTTAAGAAAAAGTAATCATTGCCCAGGATTGCAGGTGAGTTTTGATTAATGATTGTGATTGATAACAGGTACGAAATACAGGAAGTTGGATGGAAATTGGCAACACCATCAGTCATTTTGGAATTATGAGTGCTCAAGTTGTGTTCGTGTTGTTGCTCTTTGCGCTCACAAACATATATACAAAAGACATCAAAATTACGCGCACTCTACAGAAGGAAATGTGATTCATTGGGTGTGATACAGATAACAGATGCATGCATATATTTAGCTCAACTGAACTGCTCTGCTCTGCTGAGCTTTGCATTTTCATTTCCAGAAATTAAGTAAAGCATCAGTCTTGTTTAGGTTTTCTATAGCTTCCAAAATTTTGTCCTTTTTATCTATTTGTTTCTTTATACACTGGTTTCCTTCTATTTCAAGTTTATTTGCATACTGGTCTTGGGACTTTTGGCATGCCTTTATAACTTTTGAAATTTTATGGAGTGGGGTTGGGCTATGATGGGGGTAACGATTGGCTCCCACGCTGTTGTTAATATCGTGCACCAGGACGCACATTGCATTGTGCGTCCTATCTTGCCTAAAACGATGTCATTTTATTAAGTTGTGTGGGGGAGTTGATGCGACTGACTGAATATGTGTATTCTGGCCTAAATTCCAAAGGTCCCCTAGGCCATTCAGTGATAGTGACTAAACATGCAGTACTGTAGATTCCAGCTTCCAAGTAATTTCTTGTAAACTACTTCGTACTTGGGTCTAGGGATAAGAGGATGACTCAGCAGTTTTTTTTATTGGGTGACCGTGTGCCACTCTGCCAGTAAGCCTATTACTACTACTGTACTAGTTGACTAGTTGTTTTTATTTTTAAATTTATTTTTTTCAATAAAATGAAGACATATAATAAAAGTTTACCTTTTCGAAAAATTGAGAATCCACTTATTATTTTTCATGATAAATAGGGAGCATTATGATTGGATTGGATTTTAAAATAATTCACAAAACTACAAAAATAGGGTAATGGTAGGACTGGATAATTAGATATTACTCCGTAAAATAACTCACAAAATTGAAAAAAAAAATGAGATTTATACTTTATAGAAGCTCAACTGAAAAGATTAAAATTATTTGGATGCATTTTGGTTCCTTTTCTAAGGTTTCATTAAAGACTTCAAGTCTTTATTATTATTATTATTATTATTATTATTATTATTATTAAAAATAAACATTAAATGTACAGTCTAAATTTTTAATCATACAATACATTCAATCAAGTTAACATTGAGGTAGTGTGAGATTATGTCCAAAGTAAACAGATTCCTTGTGTGCACTGATATTTGACTCTGTCTGCTGAACCACTAAGTTACTATGATTTACATCCCTTCTAAATACTTTGTTGGGGTAGAGTGTAGAGATGATGGGGTTGGGTATTTAACCTTCTGAGGAAGAAGTTAACATTTGTCCTTTCTGTTGGAGGTGGGAGACCCCAAATCTAACTAACAATAGTAATAACACTAAATTTTTAATTGAAATACAATACATTCAATCAAGTTAACATTGAGGTAGTGTGGGATCCAAAGTAAACAGATTTCTTGTGAGCACCGACATTTAACTTTGTCTACTGGACAATTAAGTTACCATGATTTACATCCTTCTAAATACTCTATTGGGGCAGAGTGTATGAACGTTGGGGTTGAGTATTTAACCTTTTGATGAAGAAGTTAACGTTTTTCCTTTCTGTTGGAGGTGGGAGACCCCAAATCTAACTAACAATAGTAATAACGCGAGGGAAGGGGACCCCCATAAGATCATCATTCAGAATCTCCAGCAAGACTCCCGCATGGGCAGGTGCCTCTATTCCAACTAAGAGCTTTCTTCGCCAATGCATAAGCCACTCTATTCTATTCTCGGTAGACGTGGTCTACTCTGATCTGCCAATCCTTTTTCATCCACCTCTTACCATCATCAATAATATATACTAGGAAAATACTTGATGAACTTTCATTTTATACTCTCAATTTTTACTTCCTGAGACACTTTTCTGTGGACCCACATAAAAATAACCAATCCTTATTTATCACATCAGGAAGTAAAATTTGGAAGTATGTATAGTAGAACTCTATTTGCGATGACACCAATCGGAGAAACTTCTCCATCGTCGGCATTAATCCAGTCAACCACCCATTTGACATCAAATTCAATGATAACTTTACGGTAGCCCTTGTCCCAAATCAGCTTCATCCCTTGAGACAGAGAAAAGGTGATTGACTCACATTAAAAATACATATAAAATGTGTAATGTTCCTAGCAACTTAAATGAACATGAAGTCTACAGGAAAATGTTGCGTAGTTTCCCTTCCTGTTTACAGAATAATTGTCTATTCCCTGATTTTAATTGTAACTTATAAAATGCTTGGTAGTTGCTAGCTGGCATATTTGCAATAGGTTGTTGTAAGAGTAGGGCACATTGAAGGTCTATCTAAGAAAATGAATAAATTTTGCTGGTAAGTTGAAATAATCATCATTCCTTTCTCCCTTTTGGTTAGAAATTAGAATAAGAATATTTTATTCCTTCTTCTCCCATAAATGGGGGTGTGGTTTAATTTGTGCAGCGGAGAAGAACTGGCGAGCTTGGTGGTGAGCTCAGATCTGCTCAATCTTTCATGGCGTGCGATCTTAGATTGCTACTCATCACTCGCCGATCCCGGTGGGCCGCTTTCCGTTGTGTTCAAGGCTTCCCCTTATGAGGACGCCATTTTTGTTGCTTTTGTAGCCTCGCCCCCCGCCTCTACTTTGCATCATCTTCAAACGCAAGGCGGCGGCGGCGGCGGCGATTTTATCTCATCGGAAGAACTAAGGAGTTTTCTACCTGGATTTCCATTCGATTTCATCTGCACCAAACTCAACCCTTCCTTCCGCGTTCACAGAGCAGCAATTGCACTTTTTGCTTCCATTGTTGAACAACTTAATCTGCTCAAGCTCCAGGTATGTAACTCCTCTTTCCTCATTTCTTTGATTTTATGATTAACAAGGTTTCCTCATAAGACAGCAACTTAATGTAAAGTAATTAATAGTTTTGATTTATTTATGTAAAGTAAAAACAGCAACTTTGTAAAGAAAGAACTTTTTAACATTAGAAATTTTAATTTTAGAAGATTCTTTTAGAACTTTTTTTCTTTCTTTCTAAATTTTGCTTTCAAAAAAAAAAAAAAAGATAAAAGAAGATTTTTCTAAATTGATGTTTTTTTTTTTGAATGTTAATATTAAATAAAATAATGGATGTGTAATAAGTTAATAATATGGTGCAGTGTTTGGAGTTTTAATTAATTATTCAAGTAACAAAGTTCAATAGAACATTTTTTAATTTTTTATTTTTATAAAGATATACAATGATGTGGCATTAATGTTGACATGATATGATAATATGATAGATTAAATGATTATGTTGTTGGGTGGATGACATACCAATAATGAAATAGCAAAGTCCTATAAATGTAGAAACAGTATGTTGTTGATAGTTAAAATTCATTTTTCAAATTCAATTTTTTGGATTACAATGTTATAACAATTAACAAAAAACACTAGTTCAAATTTCGAGTGAGTTTTTAGGCCCAATATTTTCGGATATGTTTAGTTTGAGCGAAATTTTCGGATATGTTTAGTTTGAGCGAAATATATATAATTTTCATTTTCGAATCTAATATATGTAAAATTTTAATATTTAATATTCAAACCACATTTGTATTTGAATATAATATAACTAAAACTATCTAAATCAATAACTTATCGAGTTCATAAAAAATTTAAAATCAATTTATAGTTTGAGTTTTATTTGAAATAATATAAATAATTTTTTAAACTTTACAAAGTAGTACTCCGTATCTATTAAGAATCTAAGTCTCTACCACCAGGATTCAAACTTATAGCCACCTATTTGAAATGGTAAGTTAGTAACCAGAATGCTATCACACTACATGGTAGTTGGCTACCATGTAATAGTACATTCTCATATTACCTTAGTAATTTTAGATGACTTGAACCAAACGCCACCTAAGTGTATGTGTAGGTGGGTTATGTTATAGTATAAATAAATGAGAATAGAGAGGATAGAAGATATCGTAAATAAAAGAAGCTGATAATGAATTTATTTTTGTACTTATAGTAACAGATAAATATGCAAATAGATAAAGGTGGTAGTTGATGCTAGTATTTCACATTAAGCATGAATTTAATACCATTACACCAAACCATATTTTGATGGGCATGGTTAGTTTGAGTAATAAATAATTTCAGCACAACTGCAGTTTGGAACAAAGTTTTTACTTGGATACTTCTGCTGTAATTGCTATGTTTGGCATCTTTTGTTTGAGTTTGACAGAAGTATAGTGGTTGTGACGCTATTTCACTTCACTCTCTGAATTGAATGCAGTTATGCAGTGCCACTCAGACTCGGCTAATTATCACTGGCCATTCTCTCGGGGGTTCTGTGGCATCCCTCTTCACCTTGTGGCTACTTGACAGCCTTTCGTCCAAGGACAAGAAGCATCTACTTTGTATCACGTTTGGTTCACCACTCGTTGGCGATCACAGTTTCCAACAAGCCATATCCGAACGTCCATCGTGGAATCCATGTTTTTTGCATGTTGTCCACAAGCATGATCCAATTCCCTGGAGTTTCATCTGCCAACAAATCCATGTTAATTACAAGCCATTTGGCATATTCTTATTATGCTCAGAGTCAAACTGTTCGTGTTTTGAGCAACCCGAAGCAACTCTGATGGCAATGAAGGCAATGAGCTCAGAAGTTGCACAAAGCCAGTATCCGAGCAATAATAGTGTTGAGATCAATGGGCAGATTTTGAGATGGATCCAGCCTAAAACAGTGCGTCAAGGAACTTCACTGCCTTGGAACTTAAGTGCCACTCCACTTCAAGCAGGGATCGCTATACAGCTAGGAGCAATTGGAGTTGATATGGTATGGTATATGAACCTTTAGGCTTATAAATTTTTATATTTGATGCTATTTTATATATATATTCTTGCTAACTTCTCATTCTTTATATCTCCATGAACAGAAAAATAGTAACTTCAACTCTCTTGTTACAAACATAGAGAGAAACTTGGCAAGTGCTTTTAAGAGAAGTGCATTTGATCCGTCCAAGAAGCTAAATGAGATGAAAAAGGACATGACTTTTCTTGAGTGGTACAAGAAGTCCATGGTTGGAGAAGGCGGGTACTATGATTCTTTCAAAAATGTACAGTTCCAAAGTGGAGAAAAGATTATAAGTAGACAAGAAATTATCAAACACAAGAAAATCCTCGAGAGGTACTGGAAGCGAATGGTTGAAGAAGCGGAGAAAATGCCCCAGAAAGAAGGGATTGCATTTCGCACTCGCTGGCTTTATGCAGGAACAGCTTATAGAAGAATGGTTGAGCCGCTAGACATAGCTGAATACTACAGGGATGGAAAGAAAGGCTATAGACATGGAGGAAGAGTCGAAAAATTTAAACACTATATACAGTTGGAGAAATGGGTGAATGAAGACAAACTGCAAGGATGTTCATCCAAACCGAGAAACAAACCTGTTAGCCTCACCGAAGATTCTTGCTTCTGGGGAGATGTAGAGGAGGCAGTCATTTCTTGCAAAGTATTGGGAGATGGGCAAAGCAGCATTGAGGAGAAAACATTGTCAAGAGACTATTTGGTAAGGTTTGAAGAGTATGTGATGAAGTTAATACATAGTTATTTAGTATCCTCTGAAATTTTTCTGGAAGGGAGCACCTTCAGGCAGTGGTGGGTGGAATACAATAAAATTATTGAACCCTCTTGCACTTCGCCCTTGACCTTGTTTATGAAAAATCAAGAATATCGTGCTTATATTTGTGATGAATATCGCGCTTATGTTTAGCAGCTTCTTGTTTCCACACAACTGTGCTTGCTACAAACCTTGTATATAATGTAATTTGCATTTTGTAAGAATAGCTAATTAAATAGGTTGTTTGATCTCTTTTAGTATGGCTAGCTCTTTAACTTCAACTTCAAATTTTTGCCAGATTTCCATTTTACAGCCTGATTTTGAAGTTGATTTTCAGGTTATACCTTTTTTGACCTTCCAATTTTGTTCAAAGTATAATGTGTTGATGGTACTTGATGAGAAATAGCCACATTATTAGATGATGAGATAAGGGTGTGTTTGGGAAATCATTGAGATTGGAGTAAGAAAAGCAGGGGTTGTGAGATTGGAGTTGTTGGACCTCTCTAATTGCAATGCTCTCCCTGAATCTGAATCCCTCTAGTTAAATTATAAAAGAGTTGGACCTCTCCAATTGCAATACACTAATTACAGTGGTGAATTCAGAAATTTAGGTAAGTGAGAGAGGAAAGCAAAATTTTGATCCTTAGATCTTTTGTAATAAAAATTCACTACTAACCAATTAAGCTATTTCAACTTTCAATTAATTTTATGTATAATAATATATTGTTTATGTATACTAAAGTATATAATATATATACACACACACATATAGTGGGGTGGGGGTGGGGGTGGGGGGCAACTGTCCCCATTGCCCCCTCTCTGGATCTATCTCTAAGTAATTGAATCTTTATTGCTCTAGTTAATTATACTTCTGGATAAGAAGAGTAGGCCGGTTTGTGCGTTTGATGAATTTTAGAAAGAACATGATGGGTTTTGGACTTGAGGATGTCTCAAATAATGGAGTTGAGAGGAACCAATGTATATTACGAAAAAATAGACCTTAAGTGTAAGGATTATAAGGCCATGCTAGCAAGCTACCATGGGAATATACGTTTTAGGTTTTAAGGTTCTTGAGGAAGAAAAGGGCAAATTATTGTGTGATGTGTGGACTACAGTCTAAATGTTGTCATTTTGATGTTAAAAAAAAAAAAAAAATCTTATTTCGTTCACATGTTAGAATAATGAATATTTTGGGATAAGATAATGTATTTTATAAGTTAGAATAATATACTTTGTGTTAGAATAATGTATTTTATGTGTTAGAATAATGAAAATTTTAGGGTAAAATAATGTACTTTATGAGTTAGAATAATGTATAATGTACTTTGTGTTAGAATAATGAAATTTTTGGAGTCAGATAATATATTTTATGAGTTAGAATAATGCACTTTATGTGTTTTTGGACGGTGGTCCACTACGCTGTATCTTAGAAAAGCATATCTAAAAACTCCAGAATGATCAATAGAAGTGACTCTTCTTGAGGGAAGATCACAAGATCGAACCCCGGTGGTAGGTTATTAACTATTTGGTTTGCAATAGTTAGAGAAAGTATAGAACAGGTACTACATTGTAATCTAGGTATTCCGAATATAATAACATGAAATACTAGCATATTATTGGTGAGCACACATATCTACATATGCAATGTAGCGGACAAATCCAAGGTGTGATGAATCACATATTAGAGGTTGTTTCTCTGATCTCCTCCAAAGAAATAGTCTGCACAGCAAGTCAAGGCACTCAACACTAATATTCCAGCCAGGCAATGCACAATTGAAATATATTTCATCAATGAATATATGTATATGCTACCTGTTCTTCTCCAGCAAAATCATTATCAGAGGTGAGAAAAAGCATGCAGTGGCACTCCTTCCTGTTAAACCAAGCTTATACTCAGTCTTCCACACATACATGGCATTAAACAAGGCACAATACAATATACCTCTCTCTCATTGGTACACAAGGACAATTCCAGAAGCCCTGCTCAGCTTCTGCATTTTTATCATCATAGTGCCTGAAATGCGGATAACATCATTATAAGAATGATCACCTTAGAATGTACTTAGAAAAGCTCCACAAGGCCAATGACCTTGTGGTCAGTGTCATGAAGTGACTATCCCAAATGGGAGGTCATGGGTTCGAGCCTTAGTGGGGGTAGTATTGACTTTTTGTGCTTCAGTAGGTTGAGAAAGTAGCTATGGACACATACTACATTGTAATAGAGTCAGTTGTACTCCAAAAAAAAAAAAAAAAAAAAGACAAGGTCCACAAGGAATAAAAAGTTCCAGATCTATGGGTGTTTACCTGCAGGGGCAGAGAGGTGCACCCAATGTATCCCTGTGTTCTGCCAATCCCTGTTGATATTTCAGATGTTTTATCAATCTTGAGTTATGATACATCACACAGACACACAAACTCTCAAACTGTGCTATGCTGTTTTTCATTCATTAATTTTGGTATGCAAAGATTTCGATTACACAATTGGCCCCATAGATAACAAAGTTCCAAGCTATCTGAATTTACAATTATTTCCCTACACAACATTTTTTGAGGTAAAAATCTTTTAAATATTTTGCTCTTAACAACTTCAGGAATATGGCAAACTACAGCTCAGGCAATGGAAAATTTCTTCCGAGTATACACTATAGTGAAGCAAAGCATTCAAGCAACACTGGAGAGACAGGATATGAAGGCCAATATCTACCTTGGTAAAGTAAAGAACACAGACTCATTGATTTAACATCTAATCATCAAGAAAGATTTCCAACACCAGGTGGCTAAGGGATTGTTGGGCGAAGATCTAAAGAGTCAAATCCAAAAACCTACCTCTAAAAAATGTGACGGTATAAGGAAACAAAGTTGCATCTTAGCTACGAGCTATAGCTTTTGAAGTAATTTGATCCTAACAAACTCACTATACAAACCAGCAACATATCCAAATTTATATAACGAAGATGCTGGATATGTTAAAGCAGTGGAAGTCTTCAGATTCAAAACACAGAAAACAAATAGAAGCATTTCGGAACATAAATCATTTCAATATATACAAAGATCACCTTGATAACAACTGCAGTAACCCCTTTATCCATACAGAAATATGTTCCCGACTTCCGAGCATACTGCTCCGAGAACTTCCTCATAATTTCAACAGATTTCTCAGATGGCTCAGCTACACAAGAAGAGAAATACAAGAGCATTCAAATTCCATTGAAAATTCTAACTCACTAATCCATATCTTCATTCCTAATACTCAGATTTAAAAAATAAAATAAAATAAAATAAAATAAAACATCGCAAAAGTATCGGATTGAACCTTACAGCTAAGGATACCATAACACCAGCTTTGAATTAATTGGCGCAAACAAAATTTCAACTCTTCAATTACATTCTGCCACAGCAGCCTTATTGCACAAAACTCACACTCAAAGCTAGGATTTCAATTCAGAATACAAGCATTGCGTATCAAAAACGAAAAAGCAAAAGAGAAGTGATAGAGTAGGTAGTACCACTGGCAAAGGTAACATGGCGGCGGTGAGTGGAAGAAGACGACCTAGTCGGAGGAGCAGAGAAGGTGGAGATGCCGAATCCGATGCTGTAGGAAGTGGAGGCACGAAGAGCGCTCATGGCGGCACTGATTAACACAAATCGAAGAGGATATTATGAGGTGTCAGTTCAGTATTCATACTCCATTTTCATAGGAGAAGAAAAGGAAAAATAATTTAAAAGGGTAGATGGCTAGCGCCAGTGCGCCACTCGTTGAGAGTTTGAGAAATGAAAAATGAAAAATAAAAAATAAAAATATCGGCGGAGAAAATCACAGAGCCACTCGAGTGTACCACGTACGCGTTTCTTTTTGGGTGGGCATTTTAGTTCGAGTTATTCGAATTGAACCGAAATCAAATCAAATCAAATGATTAGGTTTTGGTTTACTATTAAAATTAGAGTAAATAACTAAAATGGTCTCTCGACTATATTTAAATTTATAAATTAGTTTTCGACTTTCAATTTTAACCAATTAAGTTCTTAATTTTGTAATTATAACATAATTTAGTCCTCTGTCTATTTGACCGTTTGTTGACTGTGATTTTTGAGGATATATATGTAATTTCATGGTCCATCATCGGTTTTTTAAGGTTCCGGTTGCATTCCAGACCGCACTGTTACATTCGAATCCACTGCCGAAAGCAATCTACCAAATCCGGTCGCCTTTCTTCATCCTCCCTTTGGATTCAATGTAGTTGAGTTCGTACCAGAGCGAAGAAGACGACGTGTTTCCGAACCGGTGCAACGTCATCCTGGAGGTCTCCACGTGCTCCGACGAGAGTTAAAGGTTCTTCTGAAGATCGTCGATTACGGTCAACAAACGGTCAAATAGATGGAGGACCAAATCGTGTCAAAATTGCAAAGTTAAGGACTTAATTGGTTGAAATTGAAAGTTGAGGACCAATTTATGAATTTAGCTATAATCGAGGGACCATTTTGAGTATTTACTCTTAAAATTAAATTAGTTTTATATTTTATAAATCGAATGATTTTCGGTGTAATTAAAAACTGAATCCAACTGAAAAATTAAATGATTTTTTATATATATACATATTAAATAATTATATATTTTATTCATACCTAAATGCTTTTAAATTTATAAATTTATCTAAATGTATATATTAAATCTATAATTCTCTAATTCAAATTTTCACAATTGTCCTTTGTTCTCAATTTTTCTTTGCGAGTTTGTAACGTTGTTTTCGGATGGCGAACATAGGTGTCGGTTCGGTTTGAACTTATTTTTTTATTGAGAAATTTGAAATATGTATTATGGACTTATTGTTTAGATTTTCAAATTTAAATTATTAGTGAAAATAAATAAATAATTATGTGCGCAAGAGAACTAGCTAGGGAATGCTTGAGTTCTCAAACTGAATCAAAATCCAAATCAAACCAAATTCAAGCCGAAACCGAACTATTTCAAACCGAACGAAACCAAACCGAATGGTTTCATTTTTTCAAAACCGAAAACGCGAAACCAAATCGAACCGCCAAAAACCGAATTGAAAATCGAAACGCTCACCCCTATTTCTTTCATGTCATTTCGTCACGATAATTTTTTTCATGTCATTTTGCCATTGTCACATCAAGGAGATAGTTATTTCATATGCAAGTTAGATTTCAAATAAAGAATATTATTCCTCAACAAGTGGATAGTTATTTCTACTTAGAGGATTTCAAAGAAGCAAACTTGCATCATATATTATAAGATGGGTTCTGAATTTATATATATTGCATTGGTTTCGGCGTGCAAAAAAAGCTGAATAGTTTAAAATTTTAATTCTTAAAATTCTCACCATACGTCGCCTCCTCCTCCAGGAAGAAGGCGACCAGTCCCTTCTTCTTGGAAAAGGAGGGCGGCGTCCAACGGCACGCCGGCGACGGCAGTTTTCGGTGTACTTTATTTTTTTTTTTTTGAATTACGGTTGAAGATGGCAGTCAACGACAGTGATGGTGGTCAAAGATGATATAGTTATCGGTAATCTATTGGGTACCTGCTAAGTGGATCTATTTGATTGATTTTATGAAGTTTATGTGTTTAACTAATCTTCTTAAAAGTTTGAAGGTTTAATTACACTTTCCTATAATGTTTAGGGTTCTATTTGACCCTTTTCTCCAATCCAAATAATTTGTCAAATTCTTGTATCTCACAAGTTTTATTTGAGAACCATATTACTTGTACAAGGGTGATTAAAAACTTGTAAAAAAACATTTATGATACACGCCTAAAATTCAGCTGTTCAACTCGCAAAAGGGAATGACAAGCAGAAGGGATAAGGGAAACACAGTTGTTCAACAAGCATACATGTGTTTTCTCTTCTTCTTCTTGTATGTGCCTTTTTGACCTGTAACAGCTTCCATTCAGGTTTTGCAGTTGGCTCAGCGGAGAAAGCCTTGTGCATCATCTTTGAAGTGATCCACTCTAAATGCTGGTTCAATAAATCCAAAACCTATTTCTTGCTCACAATAACATAATAATGTTAGACATAAATTTGAGATAAATATCCCTCCATCTGCACCTCTCTAAGAAGATTATCTAAAACAAAATATATGTGAGTAGATTGTTGGTGACTCTTGTCTGCAGCAACAAATATATGTGTGGTGTTGTTAACTTCAATCCAGCTATACCCAGGTATTTTCTGCACTCCTCTTTCCTTCATCAAACTTCTTATTTTTGAAGCTCTCTCCCATTCTCCACTGTCAGCCTGTAGATTTGATAGTAGAACATAGTAGCCTGAATTTTGTGGATCCAAGTTGAACAAATACTTTGAAGCCATTTCCGCTAGCTCAACGTGGCCATGAACTCGACAAGCACCGAGTAATGTGCCCCAGATGCCAGCATCGGCGGTAATTGGCATGCTTTTGATCACTTCAAATGCTTCTTCTAAACAACCAGCCCTCCCATACAAATCAATCATGCATGCATAATGCTCCATCCTAGGTACAATCCCGTATTCTTGGACCATGCGATTGAAATAGTGCTTCCCTTCTTCAACCTCACCCGCATGACCACAAGTAGATATGATAGCAAGGAAAGTCACGTGGTCAGGCTGGAATCCATCTTCTTCCATCCCATGAAACAAATCTAAGCATTCTTCTAATAAACCATGGTTTCCATAAGCACATATTATGCTGTTCCATGAAACTTCATTTTTCGTTTTCATCAAATCAAATGCACGACGTGCTGTATGCAAGTACCCACATTTGGCGTACATGTCTATTAGTGCACTTTGAGCGAAAAGATCATTGCGAAATGCACTTTTGATCATGAAGCCATGGATCTCTTTTCCATGATGGAGAGCTGGTATATTTGCACATGCAGAAAGAGCACCTGATATGCTGACACAGTCATATTTAGCTCCTTCTGCACCCATCTTGCGGAAAAGATCAATGGTTTGCTCTGGTTCTCCATTCTTGCAATAGCCAGTAATCATTGAGTTCCAGCAAACTGAGTCTTTTTCAGACAACGACAAGAAAACTTGATGAGCAAGGTCTACCCTTCCACATTTTGCATACATATCTGTCAAGGCACTACCCACAAAGCATTTTCCTTCGTAACCATGTTTAAAGACAGTACCATGCAACTCCTTACCAAGTTTCAAGGCCGCCAATTCAGTGCAAGCTGGCAAGACACTTGCTAAAGTAAGTGCATTTGGCTTCATTTGCTTAACCAGCAACCATCTGAACACCTCTAGGGCATCAAGATTCATCCCATTAACAGCAAATCCTGAAATCATAGATGTACAAATTGCAATATCCACCGGCAGGCTACCATCAAAAACCTTGCATGCCATCTGCACACTCCTACACTTAAAATACATATCAATAAGTGCATTTTTCAAAAACACATCCAAAGTAACATTGTGTCTCACAATGTATCCATGAATAGACCTACCTAGATACAGATTTCCAGATTCAGAAACAGAGGGTAGCAAACTTGCAAAGGTGATTCCATCTGGTTTAACACCAATAGCTATCATTTTGTGAAATAAATTCCAAGCATCAGCCATAAATCCATTTTGGACATATCCACCAATCATTCCATTCCAAGGAACCAAATCATTTTTCCCCACTGTATCAAACAACTTCTTGGCATCAAACAAGCAATGGCATTTCATATACATTGCTATCAAAGTGTTGGCCACAGGAGAATCCATTTCCAGCCCACACTTTACAACAAGCCCGTGAAGTTGAGTCCCAAACTCAACCATTCCTTTAGAAGCACAAAGTGAAAGAACACAAGCATATGTCACAGAATTTGGCTTAGTATCACTTCCCCTCATCTGCCCAAACAATCCAACCACAGCTTCCTCACAATTCAAAGACCCATTAAGCATTACATTCCACAAAACACTATCCCTCATAGGTATTTTATTGAACAAGCATCGTGCATCGTCTAAAAGATGATTTTCAGCATAGAGCTTAATCAAGGCACTCCCAACAAAGATATCCAGCTCAAAACCCAAACTGCAAATCCATCTATGTACTGATTTTGCCAACTTGACAGCATGCAACCCAGCACAAGCCTTTATCACATAAGGAAAAGTGTACTTATCAGGCCATGTACCAAAACTCAACATCTTAAAGTAAAATATGAGTGCAGAATTGAAATGACCCATTACAGTAAACCCTCTGATCATCCAATTCCAAGGAGAAGCATAGCATAGATTGAGTTGCCAAAACAACTTCTTGGCATCAAGAAATCTGTTACAGAGAACATACATCCCCAGAATTCGGGTTCCCAAAACACCCGTGTTTACAATTCCATTCACAATTATTTGGGCATGAATTTGTTGCCCTTGTTGTAGAATGGAAGAACTGTCTGAAAAAGAAGTGCAAATATGTAAGATTGGTGCAAGTTTGGATGCTAAAACCTCCTCAATGCCAGTGTGAGTTAAACGGAAAACGTGCTTGGAGGTCAATGTAGAAGCAGAAGCAGCAGTGCAAAAGAAAGTTCTGGGGATGAAGCGAAGAAGATTGTTTTGAAACATCTAGCATTTGGTGGTAGAAGCTTTGGGCACTGGTATTTGTTTAATAAAGCAGTTAAGCTCTGGATGGATCAGTATTTTCTTACTGCAAAGTTAATTAGTGTTCCAGGGCCCCGATATTTCAAAGCAGCAAGATCATATTCTCCGCCCACAGCCTCTTCATCATCATATGCACCTACATGCACTTTTAGCCAGAAAAGGTTAACTTAGTTGAAAACATTGTTATTTTCACTTTAAGAAAAGAATCCCTAAAACTAAAAAACTTGTTTGCAAGGATCATCAACCAATCAACATGCAATTTCAATGATAATATAAGAATTTCAAGCATGCAATTCAACAAGGCATTTGAGCTCCAAGTTAGACTTGCAGGGATTCCCCGTCCCCACTAGGGGTGTGCATTCGGTTAACCAAACCGAATTAAAACTTTAACCGTTAACCGAATCGAAATTTTTATTACCGAATTAACCGAACCGAATTTTTTTGGGGTTAATCGGTCAGTTAACCGATTAGACGAAGTTGTTAAAGCTTCACTGGAAGAACTAGCTGCTGAATATCAAACTAATAAGCCTGATTCTGTCCCACCTTCATCATCTTCGTTAAACCAAGATCGTATTTTTATGCTTCAAGGCACTGAAATGAATAAAAGGTTGTGGATTGGACCAAACAGAAGCCCTACTCCAACTGCCTCAGTGAAGAAAAGATTAGTCCAGGTAATTGAATACCTGAAAGAGTCAACAAGGGACAAAGACGTTCTCATTCAGATATGGGTACCTGTAAAGAGTAGAGGCAGACAATCAGACATGTCTTCACAACTAATAACCAACCATTTTTCCTCAATCCAAACTGCAAAAGTCTTGCAGATTACATATTTACAGGCATGTCTCTAGAAACAATCAATTTCACAGTAATATTAAAAATTAATGGAAGGCCAACTAAGGAATTTCTTGAAGGATTAAACTCAACCAGTCCCCATGACTGGAGTTCTGCACTCATACATAACCAGATAGCATATCATGTATGAAGCATGACTGGAGTTCTGCACTCAACCAGATGCCACCACCTAGTGCAGAATATACATCTCTGTTACACTATACTAACCAGGGAGTCCGGCAACACAAATAATCAATTAAATAAAAAAATATTCCAACATAGAGGGAGTGGGAGGTAGGGAGAAACACAAAAAGTAAGACACAAATAATCAATTAAATCAGCAAACATTCCAACATAGAGGGAATGGGAGGTAGGGAGAAGAGTTGCGGTACTTGTCAGAAAGGAGCTGAGACGTCCTTGAGCTAGAAGCGAGGCGGAGTGAGTGACGAGGAGGGAGTTAAGCGAGTAGAGAATGGCGCGGTGAAGTGAGGTTAGGGCAGCGATTCGGGAGGATTCATCCTCCTCGGACGTCATCGCAGCGGATGACGACGGCATTGACGAGGACGGAGTTTGTGGCAGCGGCGGTAGTGGTGTTGATTTGGAGGTCTCGTCTTTAGGAAGCGCCGCCTCCCTAAGGGGAACTCAGATATTCAGATTAGGGGAAACAGGGAAAGGGAAAGGTAGACTGTAGACACCAAATACTACAATAGCAAAAATTTTTATGCTCAAAATAATGATAAGAGTTAATACCAGCCAAGATCCCTCGAGTTTGGTGATTTCGCCACATATAGTCCTAAACTTTCGTATTACCATCCGTGGTCCTCCGACTTTCAAAATGTGACCTGCTGCCATCCTCCCGTTAGTTTCTTCCGTCTGGGCCGTCTAAAGTGGGGATAGAATTGTCATTTGCCTTAAATAATTCATTTTTAAGGGCAAATATCACTGTTTTATGTATTTTGGTCTCCTCCGCCAAATTCAACAAACCGTAGTACAGATCGAACAGACCGATGGGGTTGGTTTTTTGAAAGCAAGCTATCCTCAAGAAAGAACATCGCACCTCCAAAGCTGCTCTGCAAGCGAATCGACACCACTAGAACTGATTCCGGGGCAATTCTGGATGTTCAAACCGACAAGGCTATTGCGCAGCTTAAGCAAGAGAGGTAAGGTCTTGTTTGACACCATTGCACATCCCGACAGAGAAAGGATTTGCAAAGAAAGCTGAACTGCATCGGTCAGTGCCAAAACACAGTTACTACTGCTTCTGCAACTAATCTCAATCCCAACCTTAGTAACAAAACTCCGGTCTCTCTACTTTTTGTAACAAGCAGAGTACAACTTCAACCAGCCCAAACACTCCAACAACCAATGGTGAGATCTTCCAGGACCACCACAACCACTTCCATTGTTCCTTTTTGATGCAATTCTTCCCTTGGCTTGGTATATTAAGCATAATATTTGCATTTGGCTTGGTATATTAAGCAAATGAAAAATGCTCCAAACCACACAAGATTGTCAAACAGTTAGCTTTACAAATAGCTTAGTGTTTACCAGACATCTGCCTAACCCTCCCAAAGGAAAACTAACCCAAAAATTAAACAGTCATTGAAGTTCACTGCTTTGTAAAATAAAATTTTGAGAGGCACCTAGAGTCTAGACTCTTCAGAGTTAAGCCACAAAAGCCCAGCAGAAAAAGCAATATCTGTTTGATGTTTAATGCACTTCAAATACTACGTTACTACCTTGAAGCTCTATCACACAGAAGGAAGTTAGCACAACATAAGAGTACCAAGAAAACGGAATACTTTTCTTTAAAAATAAGCCCCAACTGTGGATTTGATAGTGTAAATGCTATATGCAGACAAAGCATTTGGCTAAAAATGCAGAGTTCATACAACTTTTTTCTTAACAAAAAATAGGTTAAATCAAGCCAGAGATGGTTGGAAATATTAGGCCTTTGATCTCTAAATGATGCTTAAAGCAAAATGGAGTTACCTTGTAATTAGAATACTGTTGAAAATATTGTCTCTCTTTGGAATCCATAATTGTCAAGTTCGTTTTCCAATTTTCCATTTGTGCTTCACAAGGAGCAATGTAATCTTCAAGCTGAGCAAGCGTTCTACCAAGTAAATAATTAAAAAGTAGTAATAAAAAAATCAGATACCGGAAAAGTGCAACTTCGGAGGCTAAACTGCTTCAGATTTGGGCAACCTTTACCCTTAGCTTCAATCCCCAAGTCGGTAACACCACGACGGCGATTTTCAGTTTGGATGGATGGAGGACGTTTTCAACGCCGCCACCTGAAGCTTGCGTTCGTGCGGCTGCCAATTCCCCTCAGTTGCCCGGATTCCGAAGCGGCGGCGGCGGCGCTGTGGGTGCAAAACGGGTTTCGGAAGTCAGAAACGGTTGAGGCGGTCGCCGGAGGAGGGGGGCTGTGGCCGGAAAACAGTGATATTTGCAATTAAAAATGGATTATTTAAGGCAAATCACAATTCTATTCCCACTTTAGACGGTTACAGTAGAAAGTAGAAACTAATGATAGCAGGTCAGATTTTGAAACTCGGAAAATTATAGATGGTAATATGGAAATCACCAAATTTGAGGGACCTTGACTGGTTGGTATTAATTTATAATGATAATTATTTATAACTATAATGATGAGTTAATTTTATTTTTTGTCATAGATTTATAAGTAATCATTTATTTTTATTTTTTTATAATATTCTATTTAATCCTAATATTATTATGGCCTGATCATTTTTTATCATATATCAATAAAATTGTTTAAATTTTGTAAAATACACAGTCATTTTGGATTGTTTGGTTGAATGTAGTTGTAATTCAATTACAACATAATTCTTTGACTACTCGAACTACAGTGTTTGGTGGATGGAATTGCAATTCTTCATTTTGTTAAATTGCAACTCATACTCTCCCCCGTATGAATTGCAATTCAATAGGAAAAAGGGAGAAAATATGACTTTTTTACCTTTTATTATTATTAGCATTATTATTACACAATGATATTTTAGGGTGTGTTTGGTTCGCGTATGGGAATCGGAAACGGAATGAGTATCAAATATTGGTAATGGTAATGGGTTTTAATCAAAGTATTTTGCATGCTTGGTAGTAGGGTGGAATGAGAATGATTAAGCTAAGGATGAATAATGTGATGAAACCCTTATAAAATAAGGGAATGAGTTTTTCCATTAATGGGGTATTCCAAACCCATCATAGTGTTTTAAAAACCAGTCAACCAAACAATAACAATTACTTTCGTACTCACACCTGAGTGTTAAATTTGCCAGCCAAACACACCCTTAGTTTTTGTACCACTTCTTCCCTTCTCATTTTCAATAATTATATTCTTCCCTACTAAATAATGTAATTTGAATTCATACTTTAATCGCACCTTATTTTTTTTCCACCAAATTACCATCCCTTCCCCCCTAATTCCTTCATTCCAACCAAACACCTCATTAGATCTTCAATTATAATTTTTTTCAAAAAAATAAAAATAAAAATATAGCATGTGCAACCCAATTTGTATAAAAAAAAATAATCAAAATATCTATGTTTTTAACGATATTTCAATAATTTTGTTGATGAATGACAGAATCTTGCCATAATAATACTATAATCAAAGAAGAATGTTCTGAAAAATAAAAAACTAAGAATAAATTGTAACTTATAAACCTATGACCAAAACTATAATTAACTCCTATAATGATATATGATTATAATATTGGGAATGATTTATGCTCAGAATATTCAAAAATAGTTAAAAGTAATAGTAATGAATGAACTAGAAACATAAGGAATTTCCAAACACCTATTTACTATTTATGATAACCAAAAAAATACAATACAACCAAAGTAATTATTGAAACAGAACTCAAATATCAATTCAAAATTTTAAAATAATAATCTTTTACATATAAGGAAAAGTATGATATGATATTTATCTATATCTATATCTATATAATAACAAAAGTATTATCTATGCTTCTTTGAGTTCTTTCTATATATTTATGAGATACTCCATCTTTCCCATTTTATTTGTCATACTTACTATTCATTGATTAAACCAACTCATTTTTTGTTTCTAAGTATCTTTTACTTATTTTTAAATTTATTTTTTTGTGTTTAATATTACTTTTAGTGTAGTTTCTAAATATATAAATTTTGTATACTAATACTAAACTTAATATTATAAAAAATTAAATTAAGAATAACTTTAGTCAAACCTCGTTAACCGAACCAGACACATAAAATGGGATGGAGGAAATATTATGTTAGTTTATAGAATTGTAATTATTGTTATTACAATTATACACATTGATTGTTGCAGCGGTTACTCATTATGAAAATTTCATTTTTAAAAAAATCATACTCTTAATTAGAAAATTCACAAACAGTTTTTCTATTTTCTTTGAATGCTGCTGACTCTATTACAATGTAGTATCTGTTCATATACTTTGTCAACCTACTGAACATAAAGAGCTAATAACACCTCCACTAAGGCTCAAACTCACAACCTTCCAAATGGAAGTCCAACCCAGGTACCATTAGATCACATAGTCTTGGTATTTAAAAATCTATTTAAATACGCAGCGACTACATTAACCCATACAAAATTTAAAAATTAAGTTCTTTTAATTTACCAGGACTATGTGGTCTAATGGTACCCGGGTTGGACTTCTATTTAGAAGGTTGTGAGTTCGAGCCTCAGTGGAGGCGTTATTGGTTCTTTGTGTTTCAGTAGGTTGAGAAAGTATATGAACAGATACTACAATGTAATAGAGCCAGTAGCGTTCAAAAAGAAAAAGTTCTTTTAATTTTTAAATACAATTCCCTTAATTGTAATCAAGGTAATTACAATGTGAAATACAATTAAGGAAACAAAATTATAAAATTAACTAAATTTGTATTCATTGATATATTTAGAAATCTTTTTTTTTTTTTGCGTCCAGATTCGCTCCGAGAGGCACATGAGCTGGCCCAAGAAAAGCATCACTTGTGGGAATCAAACCCAGGTTATCCCGAAATTCTCCCCCACAAAGAGAGCTCATTTGTCACTTGAGCTACCCTGTTGAATTTTTAGAAATCTACTTGAATACATTAATATACTTATGTAGTATATTAATCATATAAAATTGTGTTTCAAAAAATCATATAAAATTAAAATGCTAATTTTTTTAAAAAAAATTCTATATGTAGTTATCTTAGCTTGAAAGGTTGAAAACTTGAAAAAAGACTTCTGAAAGTCATTTTTTGAATTTTTAGTGTTTGGCTACTCAAAGAAACAAAAAAAAAAATCAAAAGAAAATATCCATTATGAACAACAGAAAAATGTTCAATTTTGTGAAAAATGTCTTCCTAAATTTTTAATCGAAAGACATTTTCCAATTTATTTATTTTTATCTCTCTCTTTTCTCATACCCCTCTTCATACTAGTTTTCAGATTATCATAATCACCACCACCACCACACCACGATCTCCACCACCTGATAGGGAGCTTTAGATAGGAACAAAGTTTAAAAGGATTGGTAAAATGGCGAAATTTGAGTTGGATAAGTGTTTTATATGTGAGTTCTAGTACAATTGAAATACCTTAAAACATTAGAAAAGACTAGATGAGCCAATAACCAACTGGGATTCAAGTTACCTAGTGGGCAGTTCTCACGGACGATTGAGATTTGAATTAGGTGGTATACAATTTTCAATTGGGACTAGATGGCCTGTGATTAATAATTAATTTTGGGAATCTGTAGTTGACAATTTGAATTTAGAGGTCCGACATTAGTAAGAAAACAAGTGATATGTAATTTTTCCAAGGCAATTGTGAAATACAGGTGGTGGTCGTTGATTCGACATCTCTTATTTCCTCTGGCCATTCTAGATGACCTGAAGAAGTGAGGGAGTTGTGATGGGCTTAGGTCATGCCCAGGGAGCCTGGAAGGTTAGGCTAGTGAGTTGCGTACCAAGCAAGTTACGAATTATTCGTTGTTTGGTTTCTTTCAACTAGGAATGAACCAAGGACATGTTTGGCGAGGGGAGTTGAGCAATGAGGGCAAAACACATTAGGGGAAGGGGGACCAGTTTCTCCCCCTACTCAGTTGGTGCCCCCAACCCTAGTCGCCGATACGGTCGAGAATGTCCTGTGACTAGGTGACTAACGTTAGTCTCGGCATATTGGCGTCGCTAGCTAGTCAGGCCTCCGCTTTTGGTCTGGTAACTAGTAGAGTCTTGGCTGGGGCATGGCAAGGTGTAGCCAGCCAGCCAAACTCCAAATAGTATGAACGTTTTTTTTAATGGGGAGATTGATCCAAGGTATCCCCGCTTCCTAAGTTACATGGCAAACTATCAAGAAAAGTAACAACTGACGTGGTAGGCTACATGGTCCTAGGTATCACCAAAATTTTCTTTTCTCTCTCCACGCGGCCCCACCAAAAACTCAAAATAATGCAAATCATTTTCTTATCTCTCTTCCACCATCTTTCCTCCACCTCACATTATATCCACGGACGAAGTCACTATGGGAATAGTGGGTGCAGTTGCCCCCCCCCCCCCCCCCCTCCCCTCACACAATCCCTTATATATATATATATATATATAATTAATTTCACTTTTGGTCCCACGACTTTTGATGTTCTATCACTTTTGGTGCACAACTTTAAATTTTTTTAATTTTGGTGCCTAACTTTGTTACTTTTATCAGTTTTGGTCCTTCCAGCCAAATTGACGGTAAAATATTTCTGGATTTTATATTTTAGAGGCAAAATCGTCATCCCATGGAAAGATCTTCAATATTTAAACAAAAGAAAAACCATATTAAGAGGAAAAAAAGAGTTTGCCAATGGTCGAAACTATAAATCCCATAGATCTGTCTGGTTTCTGCCCGTCTTTCACATTATTCTCATCATCAAACACATATAGATATGATTTTACAGGATGATTTTGTTTAGATATTGAAGATGTTGCCTTGGGATGATGATTTTACGCCTAACAATATAAAATCCAGCAACATTTCGCTGTCAAATTCGCCAAAAGGACCAAAACTGATAAAAATAACAAAGTTAGGCACCAAAATTAAAAAAATTTAAAGTTGTGCACCAAAAGTGATAGAACATCAAAAGTCGTGGGACCAAAAGTGAAATTAATTCTATATATATATATAGTATTAAATTTTATATAAAACCTATATTTATGTTTAAATTGTTAATAGTTTGAGTAGCTTAGTTGGTTGAACTCTAAACTTGATCTTAAAAAGACTATATCACAGGTTCAAATCCCATTAGCAACACTTGTTGTGTTATCTTTAAAAAGTATTTATGAATATAGTGTTATTCAAATTATTTTCACCCCACTCAAGTATATTTTTTGTTCCGACACTAATTATCATGTAATGTATAAAAAATTTTTATTATAATTTATAATGTATTTTAACATTATTATAACTGTTTGATATTTTGTTATTGATATCTCTAACGTCATTTTAAATTTTATTCCACTCAAATAAATTTCTGGATCCGTTCATGATGATCTCCTATAACTTGGCAAAAAACTCTTTAAAAATTACAAATGGTCATGGCCCTAATAGATGATGGTGCATTTTAAAATAAAAACACTTGGCAGTCGGCAGCATGAGCAGTGTGGAAGTGAACAAAAGAAAGTCGAATTGTTCTCAAAAAAAAAAAAAAAAAAAAAAAAGTCGAATTTGACAACTCGATGAGCAGCAGCCGAGCCGAGTAGGAATATAACATAATTATTATAATTAGTCCATTGCCCCATTGGTATTGGTAATTTGGTATATACCAAAAAAAAAAAAAAAAAAAAAAAAAAAAATCAGTCAGACAAGAGGGTTCAATCCCCAACAGAACTGCTGCCTGCCGATCCATTCTTCCATCCGCTTTCGATCACTAGCTCTAGCATAAACAATATTGAAATACCGATACCGGCAAGCTCACTATCGTGTTGATCGGAGTCAACGATGGGCCTCTTCTCGTACACCGTCGCCGGCGGTGGATTCATAATGATCGGCGCTTGGGAAGCTTTCGCATCGTCCAAAGAAACCTTGAAGGTGACGCCACCGCCACCGTCACCGCTGGAACAGCCTCAATTAGCGGACATAACCACCCCCAAATCCACACGGATTTCCTCCTCCGCAACATTCCTAGCAGGTTCTGTTCTCTCGTTTCTCTTCATTGTCAACTCACTAATCTCAATCTCCGATGCCATCAGCTCCGAAGATGATGTCGGCGTGGTTATCCAGTTGGAGGTAATCTCGATTTCGCTCCTTTTCATCCTCTACTCTGTGGTCGGCTTCTTTAGCCGTTCAAAAGATTCTCTTCAATTGCCTTGTCAAATCCCCAATTTGATTTCCCTCTTTGCATTCGGGGAGGAATTTTTAATATTTTACATTCAGAGGAAAGACCCCAGCGGGGTTGAAAATCGTTACTATGATCTCTTCCTAGTGCCAATTGCTGCCTGTGCATTCTGTACGATTCTCGAATTGAAAAATCCCCAAAGGAATTACTGTAGACTGGGGCGAGGGATCGGGCTGGTCTTACAAGGAATGTGGATTCTGCAAATGGGGTTCTCATTTTTCTCAGGCCTGATGGCTCATGGCTGCGCATTGCACGAGAGAAGTAGAGGTAATTACACGGTGAAGTGCAAGGGGCAACATGAATACCACCGAGGTCGAGCCATTGCCACGCTTCAGTTCAATTGCCATCTTGTTCTGCTTGTCACCATTGTTTCTGTAGTTTTCTGTATAGTTTGTAAGAAGAATGGGATTAGGCAGGAAAGTAGCAAGTATAGACCGATTGGAGCAGAGGTGCAGCAGATGGAAATGGGTGCTTGCTCTGCTTTTTCTTTGGAGTCCGATGACGATGAAGGAGCGAATCATCATAATGCTTTGGGAATGCCAGGGGTGGCAGCTAATGGCTTTCATGCTCACCAGTGAATATTTATTTCCCACACACATAGTATCTCCTTCTCTTCAGTTCTGGATTGTATTTGTTCTTGATAGTTTTGTTTTCCTGCTGCTGCTACCAAATTCATACATTTATTTAACTCTATAAGCCTTTTACAATTTCTAATTCACTTTCTTCAGCAACAAAATTCTATATTGCAGGGGTAACCCTCAGCCAAAGTGGCAAGGGATCCACACTTGTAATCACAAGGACACGAGTTCGAATCATTGCCCCTTGATTTGAGCCAGTTGAAACGAGTTCAAATCAAATCATTGCCTCCTGGTTTGAGCCAGTTGAAAAAAGCAGGATCCCTTGTAACCATAAGGTCACGAGTTTGAATCAATGTCTTGGTTTGCTGATTTACTTTCTTGTGGTTATTTGCTGACTAAGGCCACAAGGTGAAATTTACCTACAAACCCCCACACTTGTAACCACAAGGTCACGATTCGAATCATTGCCCTCTAGTTTGAGCCCGTTGAAAAAAGCAGGATCCCTTGTAATCACAAGGTCACGAATTTGAATCATTGTCCTGGTTTGAGCCAGTTGAAAAAAGCTAATTTACTTTCTTGTGATCCTTTGCTGATTAAGGCCACAAGGCGAAATTTACCTACACACAAAAGTGTCGTGGAGTTTTCCCTCTGTCACAAAAAAAAAATCTATATTGCACTATCTAATTTAGTTTAGGATACTCTATCACATACAAAACATCACATTGCATTTTCTAATGTAGTTAGTATACCCATATCGTAAACAACAATGTGAATGTGAATCATACAAACTGTGCCTCCCCAGTAATTGGTTCATCTTACCATATCACAACCTACTTAAAATATAAAGGCTCTTGTATGGCAGTAGTACACTACTCAACATATTTCCACAACAAACATTTCGCTTCCCTGCTAGTAAAAGGCCGATCTCCTATTCCGCTCTGCCCACTCATTCAGAAAAACATGCAAGTAAAGCTTTTACTCGTTAGTTTGGACGTAGGTCTAACTTGTAAGCCTGCACTTCCATGGGAGATATGAGGACGTGACCTTCACGGGCACCATCTGCAAAATGGCCATTGTAACCAAGCATTTCTGTGTCATCATGCAGAAGATTCAAAGAGGTAGGTTTTGCATTCAGAACAGCAAGACCTTTGAACATGTCAAATAGGTTAACTGGCACATCAGCCACACTTGAACACTCAGATCTGCCCTTTCGACAATACGAAGAGTCCCAATGTCGTCTCTGAAAGATGAGAACAAACCTAGGCTCTTCAAGTGACTGCTGGGAATACTTTAGAGGTCGAGGAACCTTGAAGCTTAGAATGTGCAAGTCACAGGGCAAGGTAGCCGCCAGTGGAGAGAAGGATCTAGGTGGTGGCTGCACAGAAATTTCCTGAGCTTTCTTGGCAATAAATGTGAGGAGTGGATAGTTTAAATGGGCACCAATCAGATGAGATAGAAGGGAAGGGTTTAGTGGATGAGTTATTGCAACAGGATCAGCAGTTGTTGAAATGTTAGACTCCAAAAGGATATGGAAAACGACATTCATTGGGCGGTTGTCCATCACTCCCTGACCAAGCCCACGCCCATCATCTCTGACCAATCTCCGGTCAAGCATGATCTCTAACCATCCATCTTTAAGACTTGCTACACCTAGTGACTGCCGAGTATGAACAGAGAAGCGCCGTCCGTTTGATCCCTGCATAAAAGCAAGAGAGGGCATTGGGTAATAGTTTCCTTGAATAGGAATCTTATCATAGGTTTCTCTTCGGCTCATCTGGAACCCATTCAAATCAGAATAGAAAATCCTTTTGTTGTCAGTATCAGTCTTGTATCTAGCTATCAGCTCTTTGTTGTTAAAATTGCTGTCAAGAAGCTCAACATGGTACTCCTTCTCAATGATGTAGCCCTGTACGGAATTATCACAATCATAGATGCGGGTGCTATGGGAAATTGGAGATTTATCCCATGCTGTCTTTGGGAATGAGTAAGCTTCCTGCACCAAGTGGCCCTCTGAGATAACCATTGATCCACCAGCTAAGGAAATAGGCTCAGCATCACCATCTGGTTTGAATAGATAAGCTCCACTCCCTGTGCTGGAGTACATAGCTAATTCCTCACCAATAACATTTTGTTGACCATCAGTATAACTTACTCTCTGTAACAAACCTTCCTTCATGCTAAATGTAAGTGTTTGGTGTTGATTACGAATTGTTGCTTCATCACCTTCCATTCTTGAGCAAGTATATGGTGCAGGGCAAGAAAAGCTGGCAGAAGGTACAAACCATTTTACTTGTGCTGGTATAGCCTTTTCACATCCAGCAAACCCGTTAGCAACATAGTAAGTTTGCAACCCCAATGCAGGGACCGAAGCTTTCCAATAGACACGATGTTTACCAGAAAACATCTTCTCCACACTGTAGTGTACCTCGGGAGATATTTGGCTTTTTACACATGTCCAATTTGAGTCTAAGATAGTCACATCTGGCCTGTCAACAATGACTGTCACCACCTCATTTCTTGTCTGCTCTAGTGGATTAAAAATTACCAGAGTCTGCACAGTTCCTTCATGAGCAGCTATTGCTTTATGTACTGGCTGAGCATCATATTTAGATCTCACTTGTGCAGGCTCAAACTGAGATGGGTTCTGATCATTTTTCTCATGACGAATCCCAAGCAACACCTCAATGGCCTTTGACATAAAAATCTGAAGATCTTGCAAAGCCATATGCATCCGCATCCCATAATCTTTAACCACATGATCCCTAGCAGTACCAGTCACCCCATCATGATGCTGAAATAGTGCTAGGTTCCTTCTAGCTGCTGTCAACTTGTAGGAAAATCCAGTAGGCAACTTCTCACATTGTGCTCTATGACAGTATCCTAGTAGGAAAGCCATCATCATTTCAGCACTGCGGAGGTTTTGCTCCAAAACACGATCAACAGCCTTGAAGAAAGGCCGAGAAACATAATAACCGCTCCAGTAATCTTGCTGTCTGTCAGCATAAGTAAAGAAATCACCCGATAGAGAAGGAAAGCCACCAATCTCACCAGATCCAATCTCATTTGGACGGGAATAGTTTACCCTATCAGCCTCTTCACGCAGAGTCTTGTAATAATCTTCCAATGTGCCAAATTTTGCTTCTGCATTCAAGCTTGGATTAGAATTTATATAATCAAACAAAAGTTGATAATTCCGGAACTGAGCTTCTGCCTCATCAATGCTAACATAGCGGAAATCATCTCCAAGGGGAACAAGAAGTGTATTGGTACGATATAGCGTTGACTTCTTTCTATATTGATCCAACAGCTTATATGCTCTTTCTTTCACATTTTCAGGAGTGGTCTCCTGTGGATGTTGTCCCCAAGGGCAGCGTTCATATGAAAAGCCATACGTTCGAGCAAAGTCAAACTGACAACAGACTGCAGGCTCAGGCCCACAAGTATGTGGAATGTCATAAGAATAAAAGGGCATCATATGGACAAACATGTCAGTCGTTTCTTCAGCATCCCAGCTCTGTCGCCAGACATATTCTAAATTTTTATACAAAGCCAGTTCCTTTTTCAATTCATAATGTGTTCTTTGTATAAGCATATTCTCAAAGCCCATACGACGGAGAAGATATGCCATTGTTGGAGAATATCCAAACGGATCTATAACCCATGAATTTTTAGGAATAACACCACATGTTTCATTAAGCCACATATTACCCTCTGTCATCTGGTCAAAGATTCATAAAACAAGGAACTTAAGTTTTCAGGGACAGCATAATTAATATGAGATACACACACACATATATATACATCTGTGTGTATGTATCATGTATGTAAATGTTTGTTTATGCACACAAATACACACACACATGTATCCATATATGAGCAAAACAGAACTATCACCCAATCGCACAACCAAACATCTTTGAGAGTTCAAACTAATAACTCGGTATCAGGAAGTTAGCAATCAGTTCTGCTGACAATATGAATTAGTGAAGAGTGAAGACCAATACAAAATTAAGGATAAAAGAACCAAGTATGGAAATTAGAATGAGATGACATACATTATGCAGAAAAGCAACAACTTTCAGTTTAGTAAATCAGAACTGGACCATTTTTTAACCTCCATATAACAGTCTACTTAATTCTCTGGTTGACCTCATTCATACTCTACTTAGTTTGCAATTAGAACTCCAAAGCAAGAAGAATCAAGAATTGAGTGAAATAATAAACAGAAACCATTTTATGCTTAATCAAAATAAGAGGATATATTTCTGAGTTTAACAACATAACATAACCCAAACTAAGTATATGTTGTGCAGCAACTTTAAGAAATGTGGGATACGAAAAATAAAAGTAAAGCACAAGAAGAGTCTCCACTTTTACCTGTTCTATGATTGCATAATAATGTGAATTGGCCTGTAAAAAAAATCAAAGAATAAAACAAGCTGTTAGTGCACAAGGCAGACAAATTCAGACATGGCTAAAAAACCATTACAAAACAATTGATTCCTTGATGAGATATGAGATTCTCTTTATTATAGCATAGCCTTCACAAGGAGAGCCAAGTTATGCACTCAATGTTAGTGTAAAAAGTTATTATACCTAAAATCACTTGAGCACCGGTTACCAGCCAAATAAGCTCATTTGTTCAAGAGGCTAGATCTCATTAACTGATTAATTTCACATAGTATCCCGGTCTTTAGGTAAATTATACTCAAAAAAACAAATTTTGAGAACAGCACTGATAATCAAACTAAAACTCTTGATTTCTTTGAACTGTGCTACATCCCCCATTTGGCAGAAAGAAACAGCATTGAAATAGAGAGAAAATAAGTCCAGCCAGCATTGCAAAAGGTCCATTAAATTTACAGCATGGGCTCATTAGTTATTACCTCATCATTCATCACCCAACCACCTCCAACAATTTCTAGTTGTCCATTCTGTACTAAATTGATGAAGGATTCTTTATTTGCAGCTGAGGTATCCCTCCACCATCTCTCCAAATAAGACATCTCTTCCCATATAAACTTGCGGCGAACATCCTATAGACGAAAAAGTCCAAAATTGAGTAAATGGAACACAACAAAAACATTGCCACAAAATTAATTCTGTTATTGTTATCATCAGATGATCGGAATTTCTCATTGCAACATGAAACATTAACAAAGTCATCCCAGTGAAATTAACATTCAGATTAGTTGATTAAACAGTAGAATAGTGGAGAAGCAGCAAGAGATTTCACCTTGGAAAGCGTTTCAACAATGGTGTCAAGGATATGCCTGGACTGTCGTTCATAGTATTCCTCAACTGTGTAAATCCAACCTGGATCATTATGCGAATGTGGAACCACAAAAATTTTCAATTTCTCCGAATCCCATTCATTTCCTTTGTAGGTCACCTTCCATCCTTGCTTCCAAGCACCGCCATCCTCATCAAGGAACTGAATCTTGTCGTACAGGCCCTTGGTGGTTATATCCACTGCAGCCCCCAAAACGGCGTCACCAGCTGGGGATTTCCGGGAAACGGGCTTACGGAGTCGAGTAAAACGGGTTCGGGTTGAGCGGAAGTGAGAGGAGAGCAGCGGCTTAGGAACGCCATAGCTGTAGATGGTGAGAAGAAAGAAGAGGAGACACAAGGAGAGGCCGATGGCGATGAAGTTGGAGAGCAGGAAGTCTTTGAGAGAGGCGCGTTTGCGGGACTTGCGAGGCTGCTTCAATGAAGATTTGGAGGTGGGGAGAAGAGAGCGTGACCACCAACCTCCTCCGCGGCGAGTGGAGAAAGCCATCTCGGTGCGGTGGTCGTGGAAGAAGCAGTGGAGGCGGAGGTGGCGGAGTGGCGGTTGCAGAAGTAGATCTGCTGTGTCCGTCCCTTCTTCTGCTTTAGAGTAAGAGCGGAAATTTCCATTGATGAATTGAAGTTCTCAGTGGGGCCCAATGGTAGAATTTTCTTCCAAGTCAATTTAACAAAAATGACCGCCACTGTCTGTGGACTTTTTACCCCCAGCATCACGCTTTGCTTCAACGATGAGTAAATTCTTCCCAATGAGTAAGTAAATTAAATCAATGGATAATGGTGAAATACATCATTCAATTTTTATTTAAAAAAATATAATTAAATCATCAAATTCTAAAAAAAGTTTAAATAAGTTATTGAATTTGAAAACTGATGCGATTAAATTCTTTTTACTCCTTATAGCAATGTTAACAACATGGTATATTGTTATAATGTAATGTAATGGGAGTGACACACTAAACTTTTTAACACCAACTCATCTATTTATTATTTTTTTCAAACCACTCATCTATTTATTGTTACTTATTATTATTATTGAATCTTTGCTCGAGTTGAAACTTAAAAAGAGGATAAGGCATTAAGGTTGTCCTTAACCCAGAAATTCTTCCCACTTTCTAGATGACATGACTTTTAAAAGCTATTTTATTTTAATTTTTTTGTCATGTTGGATAGAAAGCTTGAAAATTTAGCAAGCTTTCTAATCCTGACGCGGCAGTCTTTGTGTACCTTTTTTTTTTAAAAAAATTTTGTTTTAATTTATAAGCTATTTATTATATTATATTATTATTATATTTATAATATAATATGAAAGTGGGACCATTTTAGAAAGTGAGAAAATATTGCAGGGATGTAGTGTGAATAGTAAATGATTTGCAAATTAAGTGATGTAAAAGTGGGAACCATTTAAAAAAAAAGGGATAGAATTGCTGAGATGGGATTAGCCTAATACGTTGATAGTATTTAAACTTCATGTCTCATAGCTACTATCTCAGTTTCACTTTGATTGTTATAATAATCGGTAACTATAGAATTTTAAAAATAAAATAAAATAAAGAGAGAGAGAGGGATAGGGAAGAAGTGAGGAGTAAAGTAGTGGTCTTCGCCAAGACAAACATTAACGAAAACTTCATAGTTGCATCACCTTAACTGCCATGACAATGACAATTACGTTTTAAAAACTTTATAAAATAAAAATAAATTGATATGTAAAAAAAATTAATATATTTTGATAAAAATTAATAATGACAATTACGTTTTAAATATTTTAATTTATTTTAATATATTAAAATAAGCTAACATTTTAAAATATTGTATTATAATTCATATTATGCAATTTATTTTTTAAAAAAATAATATTTCTTTGTTTCTAATGTTAATTTCTTTTATTTGAATACAAACTTTTAAAATGTTAATTGTTAAAAAGTTACATAAAATAAATTGAAATATTAAAATTTTATGCTTTGTTATTAAGTTTGTGTCAACATAAATGATAAAACATTTGTATATGTCAATCTATTCTTATTTGTATGAAATATTTTAAAGGGAAAAGGTACAAATAGGTCATTGAATTATTTGGGGGATAACAATTAAATCATCTAACATAAGCTCCAAATTGATCCATGAACCTGTAAAAAAGTGCAATTAACATTTTTAGTATATTACCAACAAGTTTGTGATGATTATGATGCTATATCGGTATTTTTTATTTTTTATTTTTTAATTATTATTATCCTACTAAGCATTTGACCGAAAAAAAAAATAAAAAAAAATTAAAAACAAAAATTAAGCATTATGACGAAATAATACTAGAGGTAATTGAGTTAAACTATTTTTTTTTTTTAAATAGACTATGGAGTTTGGCGCCAATATATACCAGCCAATGTCATCTCATTTGATCTGTTACGGTTGGATAAACCATCACAAAACAACACTCACCGTATATATGGATCTATATAGAAATTATTAACTATTAATATCGTTACCAGGACTATGTGATCTAATGATATCCGGGTTGGACTTCCATTTGGAAGGTTGTGAGTTCGAGCCTCAGTGGATATATCAATTTGGAGCTTATTCGAGTTCGGTGGCCCAAATAGTTCAAATGGCCTATTTGTACCTTTTCCCTATTTTAAAATACAAATAAAATTTCTAAAATTATCATATTTTAATGTTCTTTAATTAATATTTGCAAATAAATTTAGGAATAAGGGTCAAATAGGCTATCGAACTGCACACAATAATACAATTAGGTCACTGAACCTAAAAAAAAAACAACAATTGGGTCCCTAAACTAATCAATTTCATTCAATTAGTGGAATTTACAGGTTTTGCATGTTAGTAACAGGTCACCAAAAATTTAAAATATTTTTTGAAAAATTATTATTTAAAATAATAAATTAAAAAAAAATGTTTTCTGTCTCGGGCCATGGAGAAGGATATCAGTGTCGTGTTTTGTTTATTTTCCAAAAAATAGCAAAAGTATACAATATATTTATATAAGAAAAAATTAACACTGAAATGGTTTCTGGCGAAAACCAAATATGGTTTCCGGCATGTTTTCATATGTGGGTTTTTTTCCACACAGCCGAAAACCTTTTCTGCTGGGCGAGGTCTGGCACGGGAGGTTAAAAAATGTAAACTATATATTAAAAAAATAAAACAAAAATATGGCTGAAGAAGAAGTCATGAAAGATGATGGAGGAAGAAGAAGATGCTGCGCGTCGGGAAAATGATTTCTCCCAAAAAGATGGGGAGTTTTTTTTTTTTTTTTTTTTTTTTTTTTTCCAGGAAAACAAGGGTATTTTTTCCTTTGATCAGAAATCATTTTTCATGACTTTAATTTTTCAATTTTTGCCAAACACTAGAAACCCATAAAATGATTTACTACTACTACTAGAAAATCGGAAAAATGATTTTTTGAAATAATTTTTCATATTTCCCGTGTTTGGAAGATCCTAGAAACTTAGCTTGAAGTCAACGAAAATTATTTTCCGGTCAAAGGGAAAATAAGGATGTTTACGCTCCATCCTTCTCTATCTCCTCCATCGACTTTCTTATTGGTCTCTCTTACCGTCCCTAAGGTATTTTTTTTATGCTATTTTCTTTTCGATGTTGTCCTTTTCCTTCAGAAACTAGTGGAAACCCGACTCGTTTTCGGAATGGTTTTTGACCGGAAACTATAGAGTCTCTAGTCTCTGTTTGAAACAGAAAACTGGTTTTTGAAGCAGGAAATCAGTGTTCTGGTTTTCGGCTTCTGAAACTAATGGTCTTAAATTGTTATTTTTTTACATGAAATTAGTGTTCATTTTTTAAAATAAAAATAACACTAATTTTACTTTTTAAAGAGATGCCCCTTGAATTGTTTGAATAAATAAAAAGGTTGTATTTAATGGTGAGTGATGATAATAATAGGTAGAATGTTTGTAACTACAACATAATTTTAATTTTTAACTTTGGGTTACAATTCTGTTCATTTTACAAAAAATAACTAAACACACCAAGACAGTTTTCTGAAATGTAATCAAACATTGAAAAGAAAAATATTTTTCTAGTTTCAAACACACCCTAAATGTAGTTAGGGGTGAGCAACGGACATGTTCAGGCGGAGCGAGTTCACAGTTGGTCACCCCGAGCGAATTTCGGTTTGAATTTTGGAGGTCTAATCTGTTGTATTTTATACACAAACCCGTCGAATATATGACCGACTTAACTCGGCGGATATCCAATTAATTCACCGGATGGTTCACTTTTGTAATAAAAAAAAATGTAACTAGAAAAATATAAAATTTACTTAACTATTACTCATTTACTTTATTACACATTTACATTTTACAATACATCAATACATTTATACATCATACAAAGTTACACAAATTCAAACTTTAAACTTCAAAGCATAGTTAAACTTAAACACTTAATGAAATTATTTTCTTCTAAAGCTTCCACTCACTATCAATGAAATGTGCACTTATGCACATGTAATTTATTCTCTGGACTGAGGTTCAAGTATCAGTGGTGATACTGACCATTTGACTGCTAGTCTTAAAAAACTTTCTTCAAATTCACCCTCCCATCATAAAAGATCTTGAAAATGTCCCTACTGATAGTTTATCTTGAAGGGACTTTAAACCTAGGACTGCAAACTAAATCAAACTTCCTAAATCCTCAACAATCCTAAAAGGGAGTTCATCCACAATAATCATCTTAGCTAAGGCTCTCCTTATCAAGTCTTGATCAAACATCCAAGTTCTCAACACCCCTTCAGTGCCTTCATTACTTTGAGTTCCAACCGAAGAAAGGACAGGTTGGAATGTCAGCAAGGACTGCCTCTTATCCTTAGAGTGAAGATTTTTAAGGCAGCTTAAGATGTGATTTCTCAGAGAAGAAGTCACATGTTTATTGGACTCACATGCAAACGACTTTACACAATATAAACATTTTGCTTTGATAACAGAGCCTTCATTGTTTTTTATTTTTTCAAAGTGATCTCATACATGAGATCTGGTCTCAACCTCTTTCATTTTCTTTGGAACAGGTGGAGGCAAAGGTTGATGAGAAGTACTTGTCTCTACAGCTTGGGCATCCACCTTAGGTTGACTTCCTGACAGACCACTAATACTTTCCATCTAAAAAGGGGAAAGTATTAGTGAATGGGGAATCACTCATTCTCAAATCATCAACAATTATGGACACAGGCATCAAGCATGCACATTAGCACATAATTACTTAAACAGACAAAATTAAGAAAAATTCAAAATCAGACACTTGAAAACAGTTCATCATGCATAATATAGATTTAAGTATTTCACAATTCATAGTTAGCATTTAGCAATTTAGCCACCTAGAGGCTTTATTTCAATTTAAGGGTCATATATCCATAAACTTACAAGTTATAAAATTCAGAATCAAACACTTATAAAAGTTCGTAATGTATGAATTTTATTTAAAGGCTTCCACCATTTAAGGAGCCATTAAGGCTTCTACCATTTAAACTGAAAATTTCACATATTACATATAAACACAGAGACATATCTGATATCAAAGTAAACTGGAGATTTCACAGATTACATATAAACTCAAAGACATATATGATATCAAAAGTAAACTAGAAATATCACAAATTACATATAAACTCAGGAACATATCTCATATTTGATATAAAAGTAAACTGGAGACATCACAGATTACATATAAACTCAGGGACATATCTGATATCAATGTAAACTGGAGATTTCATAGATTACACAAAACATAAATGATAAAACTAGGGTTTTCATAATTTTACAAAATCACATATGAGATGACATATAATATCACATAATGACATAAATATTAAATAATACACAAAACATAAAGTGATAAAACTAGATTTTTCATAATTACGTTGTTTATTCAATCAATCCCCGGAGAACAAGGGCTTCGGATTTCAACACAGTTACACAGGTCACCGGAGCAATGACTACGACCTATCTAGGGTTTCCACCAACAGTCACCGAGCCACCAGCTACGACCTAGAGCTTCCACCAGAACTCTAGAACGTAGGTCACCGCCTCAAAGTCACCAGACCACTCAAAAGTTCAAAACGAAAGACGACCTCAAACTCTCAAAGTGTAAAACGGACTAACAGAGAATGAGAGAACTGAGAGATGAGAAATCGCCCAGAACTCGAAGACGAGAACTGAGAAGAGACTAGAGAGAATCAGAGAAATCACAGAGAATGGAGAATCGGAGATGGCGAACAGGTGAAAAACGAGAGAAGTTACCAGAAATCAGAAGAACAAGAATAGAGAGTGATCGAGAGACTGAGAGATGCGACTGTACAAATTAGGATGAACGTCGTGTAAGGTCGTTTATATACTTAGCGTATACGACGTCGTATAGCATACCCCTACAGAAACCCTAAGCTAGCTCGGATATTCAGACGGGTCAAGTAGGATTATAGTACACCTAATTCGAAGTCAAATATCCGCCTTTCATTGCATTAGCCGGTTCAATTAGTCAACTCATATACAACTCGTTTTTGTTGTCGGGTTCGGATCGGTCGGGTATCCACCTGTTGGGTATTGCACGGATCGTTATGCTGTGCATTCGTATGCACCATGCATGGTGCATACGGATGCAAAAACGACGTCATTTTATTAAAAACGCGCATCCCACTTAAAAAAAAAAAAAATTCAGTTTCGATTTTCCTCAACAGCATTATGTTGTTCATTCATTCTGGAATTTTTTTTTTTGAAAGTTCATAGATTCTGGAATTTTAGTTCATAGATTCTGGAAATTTAGTTCATTGATTATGGATATTTAGACGTGAATCGAAACCGATTTTTTTTTTCATTCATGCTGGATATTTAGTTCATTCATTATGGATTTTTAGTTCATTCATTATGGAATTTTAGTTCATAGATTATGGAATTTTAGTTCAAACCATACACAATATAATGTTGTTGCTTGGAATCAAAACTGATTTTTTTTTTTTAAGTGAGACGCGCGTTTTTAATAAAACGGCATCGTTTTTGCATCCGTATGCACCATGCATACGGATGCACATCATAATTTGCCGTATTGCACACTAGTTACTCCGTATTAAATTCGGGTTCCTTAACCCGAGCCATTCACAACGAACTGGTAATACAATTCACAACTTTCTCTAACAGCCCTTAGAATGAGCGCTTAGCAGTCGAGTCTCCATTCTCATGTACAGTACCTGTTTCCGGCATTCTCTTAGCAGCGTATGCCTCTCATCCGATCTGCCATTCAGATCACATTCTCCCTAACCGGTAAGCTCTATGTCTTGAAATCTTTGTTTGTAATTTGTTTGCATGTTGGCTTTTATATACTCGTAGGCGGTAGGCACAGTTTAATCGCAGAGTTCTTCTCTCCTCCTTTTTGTTGATTACGAATCTTTGCTTGCGGACGCAGTGAAAATTTCCAGATCTATATCAAATGCATTGAAGATTTCGTTTTTTTTTTTTTTTTTTTTTTTTTTTTGAGGTGGTGTAATTTTAGGTGTCATTTGGATTTCCTAATTTCATTTAAGTTGAGCTAAATTTAAAGAATATGCGTGCCATTTATCTTTACTATCATGTTCTTAGGCTGTCAGAGTGATTTTGTTACTAGCAGTGCATCTTTGGGCTGAATGATTATGAAGTATGCTTAGTTATGATATATGACATAATAAATGTCTATTCGGAGCATCTCTGGCAAATTTTACATTTTTGTGTTCTATAAGCGTTTGAGTTTGCTAAAAGCAAATAAATTAGGTTTATGCCTTCCATATCATTATATCACAGAAATTGTTTATGCTAACTCGCATCTTCTTTGTTAGGGCTTTAGCATTTACTTCCTGTCTAATTAGATAGTAATATCGGGAGAAGAAGGAAGATAGCAATCTTGTTTCGCGCACCAGTCCTTTGTCTTTTCATTTGACATATTAATTATGGAGTATTTGGTGAAGCATATATCCTGTGTTCTATTGTGCTGTGTAACATACTAGCAGTTCCTTACAATACACTTCAAAAAAAAAAAAGTTTGCTACGGTGGGGGATTTCCTGAATTAGTTTGTGGGTTATATCTGAAGTTTTCGTATATTCAAAATAAAATTCCGGTGATACCTGAACTTAACCAAATTGATGCCATCCCACCCTCCAAAATCTACCTATCCATATTACCACCACTACAGAATGATCACTGCTAAATATCCAACTTTTTGTTTGCCTGCCCTCATTATCCACAATTGCCCATACCATCTAGTACAAGAGCTTGGATATGCATATTTTGTTTGATTGTCACTGTGACTTTTAAGTTACCCAAAAGTAGTGTCATTTGAAATAATTTTAGGTCATGATTTGGTTAAAATTAAAAGTAACAATCTGAACTGCAAACTTGATCCAAAGCAGATAATACAAAATTTACGTAGATATATGAATTTTGAATCCCATTATTATTTGCAATTTTATATCGTATCCTGATTTCATTTACTTCAATATCAAAACTATATTTCAGTTAGATTTTTAGTTTACTTTTTATATATAAAATCTTTTTGATATTCAAATCCAAAAATAAATCAGATTGGGCCTGATTTGATTTGAGATCCAACTTTGTTCATACTAGTTTGACTTACCATTTACGTTCATATTTTTCTAGGATTTTTTTAATTTTTTTTTTTCAAATGAGTTCATATTTTATAAATGGGAAATAATTCAATTTGAACTTCTTCTTTTTTTTTCTCAAATTTCTAATGGAAAATGAGAACTTAGAAAAATTTTGAAGATGGAGAATGAAATATATGTTTTCTAAATAATCACACCCTAATAAGACTGCATTTTCCTTTCACTTGAGTCCAACATTTTGCATATTTTTCAAACTGTCTGATGCTATGAAGTTCATCTAATTTTGTACATATGTATAATGCCATATATGATTTATTTGATTTTTCAACTGCATACTATGAAAATATTAAATATCCTTGTGGTTTTGTAATTTGGATTTCATATACAAAATGTAGGCAAGAAGTTGGTGAATAATAACTACACAATAAGATGCCTGCACAGAAGATTGAAACAGGTCATACTGACATAGTACATGACGTATCCATGGATTACTATGGAAAACGTGTGGCAACAGCTTCGTCTGATGCAATGATCAAAATAACTGGTGTGAGCAACAATTCTACTACGCAGCATCTTGCTACTCTAAGTGGTCATCATGGTCCAGTTTGGCAGGTTGCTTGGGCACACCCCAAATTTGGTTCACTCCTTGCTTCCTGTTCCTATGATGGTAAAGTCATAATTTGGAAGGAAGGCAACCAAAATGAATGGACACAATTTCGTGTTTTCAGTGAGCATAAATCATCGGTCAATTCTATTTCTTGGGCTCCCCATGAACTTGGGCTGTGCTTGGCCTGTGGATCTTCCGATGGATGTATCTCTGTTTATAGTGCCAAGCCGGATGGTAGTTGGGACACCACAAGAATCGATCAGGCACACCCTGTTGGAGTAACTGCAGTGTCATGGGCTCCTCCGATGGTTCCCGGTGCTATAGTTGGCTCTGGTTTACATGATCCTGTTAAGAAGCTTGCATCTGGGGGCTGTGATAACACAGTGAAGGTGTGGAAGCTCTGCAACGGCGTTTGGAAGATGGATTCTCTCCCGGCCCTTCAGAAGCACAGTAATTGGGTGAGGGATGTCGCCTGGGCACCCAACTTGGGGCTTCCAAAATCGACAATTGCAAGTGCTTCCGAGGACGGGACTGTTGTTATATGGAGTGTGGCAAAAGAAGGAGATCAGTGGGAGGGGAAGGTTTTGAATGACTTCAAGAATCCTGTTTGGAGGGTTTCATGGTCTCTGACAGGAAATCTGTTGGCTGTAGCCTCTGGGGACAATAATGTCACGCTGTGGAAAGAAGCAGTGGACGGGGAGTGGCAACAGCTCCCATCTGACCATTAGAATTCTGGTTATGCAGAAATTGTGTTTCATTCACACCTTTTTTTTTTTTTTTTTTTTTTTTTTTTTTAAAACAAGAAATTATTAATTGTTTTAAACCATTCCTGTAATGTATTCGTTTGTTGGTGATGATAATTGATGATAGCCTTACTAATACGGTAATACCTTTTAGCAAAACACCAATCTGGAATCCCCAGGCGAGAACTTGTTCTTGGAGATTGCTCAAATTGTATAAACCCCCCTTGGGTTGGATAAAGATAAACGTGGATGGAAGAGTAAATACTCGAAGCAATGCAGCAGGCTGTGGTGGGCTTGCTAGAGATGATAGTGGCTGCTGGTTAAAAGGTTTTGCACACTGGATTGGAAGTTGTTTGGCAATCACAGCAGAAGCCTGGGATTTGTACAGAGGCATCTAACTGGCGAAGCTAACTGGTGGCACGCATTTTATATTTGAGAGTGATTCGAAGCAAGTTGTCGAGACCATCAACCAGGTTTCAGACCTCCACATTTTGGCCAACAATAGCTTGAGGCGTTGGGCCATTGGCAGCTGATCCTTGTTAACAGAGAACAGAACCAGGTTGCAGACCTTGTGGCTAAGATGGCCCTTTCTCAGCCTAGTTCTACCATATTTGATGATCCACCGGTCAATCTTATAGCAAACTTAGAGAAAAACCTTCTTGTAGGGGTGTGCAAATTTCGGATAATTTCCGGTTAACCGACCGAACCGACAAAATTCGGTTAACCGTTTTCGAACCGAACTTTTTCGGTTCGGTTAATGGTTAAAGGAATTTTAAAACTTCGGTTAACGGTTAATTCGGTTCGAAAGGTCGGTTAACCGAATTAACCGAACGGTTAACCGAAGTTTTTAATATATATATATATATATATATATATATATATATATATATATATATATATATATATAAAATAAATATCAAATTTGAAATTATGGATGTGTGGAGTTTATAATTAATATTTTGTATATTTTGTTATGAATTTATTATGATATGTATTTTATTTTAATTGGATTTATTATTTTAGGTGTTATTTTTAAAATTTTAAATTTTAGCTTTAAAAAGTTCGGTTAATCGGTTAACCGAAAAAAATTTCGGTTCGGTGAATTCGGTAGAGAAAACTTCGATTTGGTTAACGGTTAAAGGAAAAAAAACTTCGATTAATTCGGTTTGGTTAAAACGGTTCGGTTAACCGTTCGGTTAACCGATTGAACACCCATACCTTCTCGGCTGTGCTGCATGGCGGCAATTGTAATCAAACCTTATTAATCCAAGTGCATATTCACAATACATTGTGAACCGCGATCCACAGTATAATTTGCCGGAGCAGGCCGCAGCTGCCCGCCCTGCCGGACCATTTTAACAATATAATATAATTAAAAATAATAATAGTAAAATATACAGTAAAACTTTTTAAAAATAAAATAATATCCAGGGACATTTTAATATAATTATTCAGTGTAATTAATGATTAATAATAAAATTAACAATAAAATAAAATAAAAAGTAAGCATGACAAGGGAACAAAAAAATTTGAATTGAAATTTTCAAGTTTGGAATATCAGCACTTTTACTATACTATTTTGAACTTTGTGATCACTGTTTTACATATATAGCAGAATGTTTAGATAAAACAACTCTTTCAGCTCTCAGGGGCCATAATACAATAATAAGGTGTTACAGAAGGAGCTCAATGGAGGATATTTGGCCATCCCACATTGACACAAAAAAGTAAAATGAACAACTCAAAATCATCATTATCATCATATTTACAAAACCATGGCTTAAATGCCACTGAAAAGATGTTAGAAATTACAAGGCACTCTTGCTCCCAGACCATTTTTTGTCTGGTCTGAAGACACCACTGTGGTCAACTTGCACCCCATCTATCAATATATCCAACCAAAATATTGGCCAAGGGAGCTTGCTTTGTGCATATAGACAGACAGTAGACAGGCAGACCAGATCCACAACACAAGAATCGTATATGAATTCCTTCTATTGGAAGGGAAGGATAAACTGTACTGCCTTGATCTTCTACAGGGCATGGGCATCCTTTCGTAAAGAAGATGCTAGAAAACGGTGGAACCGTTCCACTCTAGCTTGGTTATGGTATGATGATCTCCCAACTTTTGTCTTTCTCTTCTTCCCAAAACGGAAAAAGAAGTCCTCTGTATCAAGTACATACGATATCTGCAAAGCAGTTGTGTATCTATCAAGTTAGAAAACAGAATATTGAACAACCAGTGGTTAATTAGAAAAAAAAAAAAAAAAAGTAAATTGTATCATTAACACAGTGGTCAAGTTAAGTTTTTTGGTTCCTAGTCTTTGAAGTTAAATTTAAGCAAACTTTTACAACTTCAGTGTGAAGACAACTGGAAGTTGATTACCTTGGATGAATGGGAAGTCATCTTACACTCCAAACCATTTACAATAATAACATTTTCCTTAGCCATGCACAGAGCAGAATATCCTTCAAGGTTGGCGAATTTCCTCTTGTTTCTGCCCCAAAAAATAAACATCACAAATTCAAAATAATTATGTTCAAGTGTTCAACAATCAAGTAGTATGAAGCTTCTAATCTTGCAGTTACTTAAAAAAGCAAGGAGTGTTCAAAAAGCAAGCATGAATAAGCATAATAATCTCCACCTGAATAAGAGGTCTGCATCATAACTGAAACAATTTGGCAAAAAAAAGCATTGTTCAAACTTCTTTTAATGAAATATAGAACCAGACATCAACTTAAGACAGTGCAGGCAATGACATGAAACAGATATCAAGGTGCACCACATGAATAATCCAACAGTGGAACAAAACAAAAAACAAACTCCAACTGCGTTTTACTTTATGTATCACTGCATTCCTAAACTAAATGCTGGAAGACGATATACATACCTCTTGAGCATAAGAGTAGACGGCTCCCTTTTCCCATGTTCTAGTGAAAGATAATCATTATGGAGATAACTTGCAAAATTAGGATCTATAGATACAGCCACAACTTCAGACTTCTCATTTCCATCATCCATCAATTGGATGGACATGCTGGTTGGGTTAGATCTCTACAAGAAGAAGCACACAATAAGTCAGCACTCCTGGGCACTTCTAAATATGGCACAATACCTCTGCTCACTACAGGGACTTTTTCATTTCTCCTTGCTGACATTTATTTCCTTTCCTTATCTTGTGGGGTGTGCATGTCATAATTTGTTGAGGGTGGTGGTTGGGGGAAGAGTGAGGGGGGGAGGGAGGAGGAGGAGGAGGAGAGAGGAGTAAAGTTGCAGGGAACATACGCTTTCAATACGGTAAATGTTCTCCTCGTTAAGAAGAACATGAGCATTCTCATAGTAGACGGAGTCGATGTACTTATCAAGTTTTCTAGATTTTTCATACTCGTGTAATTGCAGAAGCTTATTGTCCAGCTCATCAGTAGAAACAGCTTGTAACTGAATGGAAAACAAACTGTGCATAAGTTTTGCTCCCAAATAAATAATCATGCAGCAAATTTATCCAAAGAATTATGTTTAGAGACTTTAGACTACCTGTTTGACCAGCTTATATATCAATTTGTCCAGTGTAAAAAGCTCATAAGACTGGTTTCCAATTATTGACCGACAATCATCCTCAAACTTTGCATTATCAGCAGATCCATCAAGCAAACTGTACAATGAACTCATAAATCTGCACAGGTAGCATATTCACTCAAAGATTAGTAACCAAATGGTAGTTCTGAGTCAAGACTACAACATAAGGCACATCTGATGGACCTGGCATATGGATCAGAACTATTATCCTTTCCAGTTCTCCGCTTTGATTCGGAGGATGCTGAATTCAGCTTTGCTGACAGTAGCCTCTCATACAATATCTGGAAGAACAAACAAAAAGGAGAATATTGCACATGAAGTGTGGGTTAGCCAATTTAGTGGTTCGTACAAAAGCTCATTGGCTATTGCAGTAGTTAAGTAGTTAATTCTGTTTGTTGTTACATGTGCATGTATTGGGGGTGGTCAAATGATTGAAAAGTAAAAAACAAAATGTTACACCAATATCATCAAAAACAAAAGACGGAGAGCATGTATACTTACTTGGTGAAGCCTAAAAAGCACATAAAAGTTGTCATTCCCATAAAAAACGCGTGGATATTTCTTTTCACTCCCATATAATGATGACACCACATTCTTTGTTAGAGGCTTGGATCTAAGCAGAATACGTTCAGACAGTGGCAATGATGAGTTATCTCCAATGAAATGTGCTTCACTCATGCCTGCAGCTTCACCTTCACTCTCAGCTTTGCCATCAGCCTCATCGTGTTCTCCATCTTCCTCTTCTTCATGTTCTTCTCTAGAGCACTCATCAGCAGCAGACTCACTGCCTGAAACATCATCACCAGCCACGGAAGCATTTTCGCTATCCTCATCATCGACATCTGCATCATTTTCACATGCAGCATCCTGACAAGTACCTTCAACAGCCATTGTTTGGTATGGCCTGTTCATATCTTGTGGAGCACCATCTCTATAGCCAATAAAATTTTCCTCTTCAAGATCACCATTAGGTGATAACTCACCCTCTTCCTTCTCATTTTTTGAGGGATTAACAGAATCAGCATTATATCCATTCACTCTAAAACCTTCTGCAAATCCCCCACCATTTACTATAGCAGTACCACGTGAACTGTCACCACCCTATTGCATGAAGGAGAAATTGAAATATCAAAAAGTAGTAACCAAGAATTCAACACCAGTCAAAAGTCAAAACTTGAACCAGTTGTCTGCTCCCATACCTCTGATGCTGGTATGTCGTCAATATTAGACTTGTTTCCATGACAATCCTCAATGGTACCATTACCAGGCCTTGCACTACGTGCTGCATGATATAAAACAATGCATTTAGCATAGTAATGAAGAAACTCAAGCCATAAAGCAACATATGAATCATATAAGCTTGAATATATATCATGCACCAATGTCAATTTACATAATGGACCATAACAAAGATGCATCACAGTTGAAAATTGAAATATGTACCAACATTCCAATCACCACCTGTGGTTCTTCTAGGTGGTCCAAGTAGAAGAAGCTTTGTTCTCCATAAACAAGGTCAAGGTTAAAATGGCGTAAACAGGCTTCAAGGGGTTTTGTATTGAAGAGGCAAGGCATAAGCCTCAAAATAGACCCCTAAATAATTAAAATTAAAATATGTAATACACACACACACACACACACACACATATGAAATAATGTTATTATCAATTTTTAATTATATTAATTATATAATTAATATTTGAGATTGTTGTAGAGTTCTACAATTCTAACTCTTAGTTTCCAGAGATTCTAGAGTGTTTAATTAACATCTCCTGTCTCTTAGTCTTACAGAGTAGTTCAAACTATTAATATCCTTGTCTCCAGAGTCCCCAATCAAGGTCCAGTTGCCCAACCCACACATTGACACCTCAAAAGCCGCCCGATCTAGCCCACACATTGACACCTCAAAAACTATCCTGAGGCACATGCAAGGCATGCACGGCATCTGCACAAGGCATACACCCTTTGTTCTGAGACAAGGGGTAAGGCATCACCTCCGACTGAAGAGAGCCTCAAAACAGCCTTTATAAACATTAAACAAGGTCTCAAGTTCAAGCCTTGTTAAGGGAGCAACAGGGGCTGGGAGAGCTCCCTTATGCAATCCAACAATAGCTCAACTCTAGATTAATTATGGCCTAATGTGGCTACCAAATACCAAAAGGTCTCTGACCACAGAACAAATTTATTTAAAAAAAAAAAAAAAAAAAAAAAAAGTCCAAAATATGTTGTACCAGTAGAGTCCATATTCATTCTTCCATGAATACCATCTTCTCCCATCACATTGCCAGCATCAGAATTACTTAAGTGTTCACTAGTTGCTGTTAATCTATCTTTAGCCAAAACATCTGCATTTTTCAAGCTAGCCTTTGTAGAACTCAAAAGTTGGGGAGAATTATTTGCATCTCCAATGCAGATAACTTTTGATTGCTTGGAATTTTGTGTTGCTGCATCACCATTAGGAGTTCCATCACTTTCACCAATGCTTGTTGCATTGCATTTTATTGCACAATGCTTTAAGGAAGCATCATCTTTGATGGCCTCTGAGCCATGAATGCGAGATGGAACTCCTAAGATTGGCTCAAGGAAGGAGGTCCAGAGCTTCATTACTTTATTTAAATGTTCCTTTGTTGAGCAAACCTCTTCACATGAATAATTTATAAGTTTGTATATGTCTTCATGGATCTCAAGATCAGCATATTCAAATTCAAGGTTTGGACTTAAGGGATGTTTACTGCCAGCTGCTATAGCAAGAACCAGATCATCATCTTTCTGCTTGTTCTCCTTAATCTCCTTTATTTCCGCCAAGAATGCTGCCCATCCATCACAAGCAAAGAGATTATCATGAATACGCAAAGGCATCAACTGAACTGAAGATGTTATATACTACTTACAAATTGAAACAAATTCATAGAAGAGACCTTACAAAAACCAGTAGGAATTACACCAACAGTAAACATAACCCTAAATGAACAATATCCTTTAGGCAGAGAATTTCTGAATTGACAAATTCCTAGATGAACTATATAGGCCAAAACAATTTGAGTATTTGCAGCCAAACCTAGATGCAAGCATACTATAATATTAGAAGAAAAAATAATTCATTTCTGAAAATGAAAAAGGATGAACTTTAGGTTTATGTTTTCAGTTCTGTTGAAGAAGAAACTAAAGCATTAACATATTTTTTGTTTCTATTTTTCTATTAAAGTAATGGTGAGTTGGAGAAGTTGAAATTAGATGAAAGGTTAGGTACACTGAGTTGCTTGGGAATGCAAAGGGAGATGATGGGGAGAATGTGGTAACTAGGCTAGGGGGAGTGATTAGTAAAGCTTGGATATGTGGGAAAGGGTAATGCTGAATTGAAATTTAGTCTAGTTGTGATGGCTATAACTAACTGTCAGTATCTAGAGGATCATTGACACAAGCATGAAAAACCACATTGAAAAACACAACCAAACACCAATTATCATGCAAACAAACAAATGCTCAACTTACATTTTGTGCTCAAGTTCTTTGAATCTTGTTGCTTGAAATAGAAGCTACGATGGTCAAGCGATTTGTAATGGTTCTTTGCATAGATTTCAGCCCAAACTTTGTTGAAATCTACACGACACTTGGTCCACTCCTCCTGTTTCTGCTTTAAGCGGGTCAATATAACTGGTAATGCAAGTGATGGATTTTTATGCAAAATGTCCATTACATCCAGACCATGATCGCCATAAAGACGTTCAATGCATCTTAAATTTAAGGCTGCAAAAATAGGGAGCAATAGAACAAACTTAATCAGCAAGTTCTACAACCACAGGTTTTCAAAAATGGAACTAAAGTAGAATTGTGATCCACAGCACTCAAGAGTATATTTTCAGTTCAAAATTACTACACCTGTAAAGTGATCCTCAATACGGATAGGGCTATCTCCACCGATTTTGTTATCATTAATGGCATTTAGCAACTCATCTGCACGCTTAGCAGTTGAACTCACAGATTCCAGCAGCATGTCTAGCTCAAATCTGAGATTATCAAGCAATACAATAGTATTCATGGCAAAAACAATAACACTACTAGTGTTTATGAAATTATATAAAAAGGCAGCATGCCATCCCCTTTTCCTGTCTTTTTTTTCTTAACAGAGCAATGTCAAATCATTTTACCTGTCATCTTCACATCTAAACAGACTTTCTTCATACTGATTTCTGCGCATGTGCTTGAAAGAGTAGTCCTCGCTTCCAGACGTCACAGACACCCAATGATCATTTAAGACTTGAGCTCCAAGCTCTGATCGCTGACTCACAGTAGGTATTGGATACTGCATGATACACATTTAATATATTGAGATTAGCATGTGTAACTAATGAACTTTTCTTTCCCCCTTTATCAGAGGCACTATGCAAAACAAGTCACTGCAAGATCTAGAAAGGGTTGCACTTTTAGCCCAAATTTTGGGAGAACACAAAAAGTGTCCATTTTCAACCAACATGGGTGGGTCACTTTTAAACTACATGTTAATTTTGGACATGTCAGAATGAGTTGTGTAAAATTTCAACTCATCCAACCTTAATTTTTTTTAATTCATATTAACATAGGGTCCATCAGTAACCCAACTCTGGAATGAAATAATGTACCAAAAAATATTAACATATGATGTTTCTTCAGTACTATAGTGTTATGTGCTCCCATCATGGGCAAGAAAACATAAGGAAAAAGGAAGAAAGAATAATAGTTGGAAAAGGAAAAGAAGAAAACACTGGGTTTGCTTGAGACCCAAAACTCCCTTAGACCCTTTTTGGGATTGAATTTCTGCTCTCCTCTTTATTCTAAATAACACTCCCTTTTATAGGCCTGACCGGCTGATTACAAAGATTCCTAAACTAAGAATGATTAATTATTTGGTAGTTTCTAAATAATTAATCTACCTAAACTAATTCGAAGACTAAGAGTAATAAGTTAAATAACTATTTAGTAATTTCTAAATAATTATTTAGTAGTTTCTTAATATCTAAACTATGTAATGTAATAGTAATAAAATATGACTTCCTCAGCAAGTATCATATACTAATTTTAGTTTTCATTCACAATCACTGAATCAAGTTTGGATGAAAAAATATCAATATTGAAAGCAGGCCCAAACACTTTGACTAAGGTTAATTCGTGAAAACCAGTACACTTATTATCACCCACAAAAAACCTGTCCACTGCCAACTCATATGATATATACATAAGCAAAGATACTACAGTAAAAGGGAAAAGAACATGTATAATAGTTTCTTACATCTTCAGGAAGTAGCCGATAACTGGGAGTGCAACGTTGACAGTCAGAAAGGTCAAGTTCTTGGATTGACTTTCCCCAGTATTTCTCCTTGAATTGGTCCTTCTCCTTACTACTATCTATTTCACGCTTGTGCTCTTTGTCTTTCTCCTCCAAGTTTACTGATTTCACAGTATTTCCTTCAGTCCATAGAGATTCTGTTATCAATGAAATCCCACATCAGACTATGATGAAAAATGTTACAATGTGAATATGCCTGTTGTACAGCCACTCTTTTTTCCTTTTCAATAGAAAGAGATAACTGCCACTTACTTTTGTTCACAACACCAACCAGAAAGCCATCTGAAAAACATGCATTAATTAGCAGGGAACTGGAAAAAGGCAACTACAGTATAATACTCACATTAAGATTTCTATATTACCAACTTTCTCACAACGCTCTAAAAATTCATTGAAACCCTCCATGAGATCAGGATGCTTTCCAAGTAAATCAGTAACCTGAAATAAGAAACTTCCAAATTATTGGTGACTAAATCAAACAAAACCAGCAATCAAATCTACCTTTCTTCCTCACAATTACAACCACGGTGGGGGAACAACTTTGGAAAAGAGAAAATGATGTGGTTCATTTAACAGTAGAAAGTAAAAACTGTCGGGCAACACATCTATTTGCATGGATGAAACAGAAAAGAAATTTAAATCTGTTATGGAATATATAAGTAATATGGAATCTATATATATTAGGCAGCTTGCAGATTTAGGGTGTTGAGTAGGTAGTCATGGAAACTTGTTTCCTTATTAAAAGTCTTCTAGCATGTATTTATAGGGCTGTGTATTCTCTTTTCAATAGACAACTCAATACAACTTATTCAGAAACTCTCTCTTTACTTTCATAACATGGTACCACAGCCTTAACAATTATTTAAAAAAAAAAAAGTCGCTTTTGCTGTGGTCGCCGCCCACCTAGGGAGGAGTGTCGGCATCCGGCGACCACGCCTACGAAATTCGGCTCCAGTCTAGGCAGCGCACGGCGCCACCATCACTCGCGGCCACTTTCCTCACGCGCCCGCGTGTACGGCTCCTCCAGCGGTCGGAAATTTTTTCGTCACCTATTCCTTGGTCACCACCTAAGTCCGTTTGTTTCGGTTCTAGACTTGGTTTGGACTTTGGACCATTGCGGCTTCTGTGATTATTGCTCTACGGTCAGGTTGTATCGTACACCTTCAGGCTCCTATTTTGTGTGCTTTGTGATCTGTTTTTGGTGGATACGGCTGAGAATAAATCTGTTGTCGTGATTGATATTGTTCCTGTGACTTCCAAAATCACAGACTGTAAACTTAATGATTATAATTTTCCGTTGCTTGTTTTCTTGTTGTCTCTCCTTTTTATGTTCATTGTCGTTTGGGGCTTGCTTCCCTTCCGTTGGTAAAGTAATTTGGTCCTCCTTTTTCATATTCGTCTTCTTTACCTTGTGTGTCCAAGCTTGAACAGTCCACTTTGTGTTCACCCGATGTTTGTCCGTGGTATTGGTGGCGTCCAAGCTTCCGTTTCAGGGGGGTGTCCAATCCCAAGCTTGTTCGGTCCACTTTGAGTTCACCCGGCTGGCCGTGGTATTGGTGACGTCCAAGGCTTTCGTTTCAAAGGAGTGTCCTAAATGGGATTTGAGTTAGTTAGTTATTTAGTTATTTTTGGGTTATCAGATATTTGTGTAGCAAGTTGGGCATGATTAATATCTATGCTCCAACTTGAGGGGGAGTAGGTAGGCATATGGAAACTTGTTTCCTTATTAAAAGTCTTCTAGCATGTATTTATAGGGCTATGTATTCTCTTTTCAATAGACAACTTAATAAAACTTATTCAGAAACTCTCTCTTTACTTTCATAACAAAATCCTTCCAAAATCTTAAACATACTATGAAATCTTGTTACCAGTAATGAGAGAAGTTTAGTGAGCAAAGAAATGCACACATCTAGTCAAAATACAATTCAACATAATAAGATAAAAAGCAAATGTTAGTTGTTAGCACCAAGAATTGTCAAGCAAACAAAGACAAAATGAAAATAATACAACCCTCTACTAACATAAGATGTATCCAACACACCAATAGATCCATGAGGAGAAAAAGAGCATCAGCCCCATGTTATTTCCAATATGTAAATATAAGGAAAAGACAGACCAAGAAAAGATTGTTTCTAACTTTCTATATGCCAATATCTATCATGTATTTAATTTGCCTTTTAGCTATCACATATTAAAATGTTGTTATTCATTAGTGTTAAACCCAAACTCCAAAGTAGCACAATAACAGGCATTCATCATTGTCAAAGAAATAGAAAAGTACAAATTAAAGAGTGTGATTCACATACCAAACTTTGTAGCTCATCTCTTGTAATTATTTCTGTGCTGTAGATATTGAGACAATGTAAGAACGCGTTGTATTCCTTTGAACTGCAGAGTCTTTCCTTCACCCTTTCACAGAAAGTGAATTCCTGGCTATACATACCTAGGACAATAGTATGAAATGTGTTAAGATGTGTAAACAAAGAGACCTAAAGGTAAAAGAGGGGAGTGAAATTAGCAATAAAAATATGGTGTAGACAAAATAAAGAAACCCTAATATTAAGAAGTTAAAGAGAAAACACTACATCTGAGACCAGAATTACAGTAATAAGGCAAATGAAAGGGGCATAGAAAATCTCTTCCTTACCAAGTTGCATTGAACATTAAAGTGAGGGCTGAAATTAATAAACAATTTTATCAAGTAAGAATTATTCACTTACTTCTCAAGGCATCTTTATCCTCATAAGATGCCAAAGTGTTGTTCCCTCCCAGTTCTTCCACCTTCTGAGCAGATTTTCTTTTCTCGATATGATGGTGAATACTTATATCTCCATTGTTCTTACTCTCTGGTTCTCTACAATCATGATCACGATTTCTCCTGTCCCTGTTCTCCTTTTCAGAATGCCTCACTTGCTCTTTGTGCATCTTCATCGTTGATTTATCTGCATCTACATCAGTTCGCTCAACACTATGACCACACTCTCCATGAGGCATAGAGACTCGTTCCCGTCGAAAACGCTGCTGCATATAACATTTACTATAAGGAAACAAATAATACCTATGAAATAATTCAGAAAACATGTAAAATGAATAAACACCTTGTCCAGATGTGATGGACGAAGGTTAGGCATGGCAGATATCCTCTCATCAAAGCGGTGAAAAGACTGCTTGGCAAAAGAAGGCTGTACAGCTGATGCAGTTACTGAAGTATCTGGCAAAAAGTTAGTGAATTCGCTGAGTAAGTCGGGGTGTTGTTGGAAAAGATACGCTACCTGCATAGTAAAAAAAAAAAAAAAAAAAAAAGTAGCAGTCAACACTAACAATTAAAACTAAAAAAAGGAAACAACTAGCATAATTAATCATACAAGTCAAAAGACATTATTTACCTCCTGGTACACCTCAGTAATGCTTTTGTGCTCTTTCCGATACATATTCAAGATGTCTAGGAAAGATTTGTACACTTGATCATCATTTTGGAAACGCTTCTGCAAGAAACAGAAGCCCAGTGTACATCAATCACTTGCCTTTTATTCAGTTAAAATCAACAGGACATTTTTACTACAACTCTAATAATGTTACCTTTATCTTGTTCACAAAGCTTATAGCTTCTTCAAACTCAACAGTCCTTTTTTGAGGAACCACTTCCTCCTCAGTAAGGGTTATTTCATAACCTTTTGGTAAGAAGGTGTTGAACCCAAGAATTAAATTTGGATGTCCTTTGAATAAGTCCTTCACCCTCACAATGACACCAGCAGTATCAATTCTGCAACCAAAGAATTCAACAGAATTATACCATAAAATGAAAGGGAAAATATTCTTTATTTTATAAGCATCTCAAATAAAATAATTCACTGAAGGATAATGGAATACCTTTGAGCCTTAAAATCTTTCATAACATCAAGAAACATGTCATACTTCTCCCTTTGATCCTGGAACATGTCTTTAACATCCTTCAAATAAGTTAATGCATCATTGGTGGTGAGCTTCTGGGTACTACCAGGGACACTACCACCAGTTCCTCCATTGCTACCACGGTCACCACCTCCACTTCCAGGGGCTTGAGATTGCCCATAGCTTCATGAAGAGAAACAAGTTGAAAAATAAATAAATAAATAAATAAATATATATATATATATATATATATATATATATATATATATGTAAATCAAAATCATATCAGAAATCCGTTTTCTACAAACTTGACAACAAATCTGTTCTATGTCACATAGGTAAGTCTATTCACTTCTTTTCCAGCAACCATGTAGCACAATAAAGTTGCTGTATAAATTTACTTTAATTCACTTCAAAAACATTTTCATTTGAGTAACTAAAAGTGATATATTCTGTAGTTATCAGCATCCAGTTCATGAAACTTCTTTGCTCAATGAAAGGAAGACCAATGTTGGCATCATTGAGAAAGAGCTCTTCTCATTTGCCAATAGAACTTCAAGTGAAATATTAAAACTAAACACATGATGGGTTAAAACTAAAGAGCCGTAGTGCACAATGATAAAATTTTCTATTTAGCCTTCCACCCTAGATTCTCTCAGCAATCAGACCCAACCAAAAGTTCTACAGATGGAACAAGGGCATCATACACGTTCTGATCACAACCTTAAGCAACTAAAACCCAGTTTATCTACTGAAGATTCCAGTACAATCCAACAAACACCAAAGCACAAAAACTCCACGAAAGGGACTTTTTTACATCAAAACAGCACGATTTACATTTACAAACATGATGAGACCTAAAATCTCGAAAATTGATAACAAGCAAAAACAGCAAAAAGAAACAGGAGGGAAAGAGCTTACGATTCACCCCGCGAAGAGCCAAATGGCTTCTTAAACTGAGGACTACCGCAAACATCATCCCTTAATCTCTTCATGCCTGCACAAATTTTTTAAAAAATACAGAGTAAATAAATTAATAAATCAGCAAACACTTAATAACAGAATAAGATCAACTACAGAAGAAAAGAATTATAGTAACTCAACTCAGAAGTTTTCCTCAGAAAGAAAATCTGAGGACGAAGAAAACAGAGCGCTCAGCAGATCTAACCACCGCTGAAAGGAAAAACAGTTCAATCGTTTGGATCAAAATAAAAAAATCATTTTTTCTCTCATATTTCTCCAACGCTTTACTCTCTCCTCCTTCTCTCTCTCTATAACGCCAAGGAGGAACAAAAACAAACACAACACAAACACACACAGGTTAGGAAAAACACGGAGGTAAAGACTCAAGAGGAGAGAAAAATACAATACAAATTTTTTGTTGCTTGAATTAATAATGTTGATAGTAGTAACAATGTTACGTGAGTCTCAGTTTATATATATGCGCAATTTTGAAAACTATGGGATGGGCTTCTTGCTTTGTTGAAATAAGTAAGCCATCATCTCGTCTGGCGGCGTTTGGGCTAGTCTCTCCTCTGTAGTGGTCCTTCCTTTGTTAGGACGTTAATAGTACTCTGTTCTGTTCCGTTCCACTTGTTGGCCCAATGAATCCTTTAGCTCGAATTTAGGTCACCACTCACCCACTAAGACTCCGGAGTCAAATCTTGGAATGATAATCAACAAACAACAATGCTATAATTTTTGTGTTTTAATGCCTTTTCTTGAGTATTACTCACCAACATGTTTAGTCTTAATTCAATGAGAGAGTTAGTTTTGTTTTTTTTTTTTTTTTTGGGTAAACAGGAGGGACAGACCCAGTGTTCAACCGGTACTTCTTAATGACAGTGCGCGTTCTTGAAAGCTTAGTCGCATCATCCATCAAAACTCGAACGACATGCTTTGAAGGTTTAATCATTTCTACCGAACCAGTGTTTATATTGTACACGTGAACAGTCAAGGCATCTGGCACCAGATTCTGTTCTCGCAGCACATGTTGAAACTCAAGGTTCCAGTTCATGCCTTTCCATCTCTTGTAGCTCTCGACGATATTACCCAGATGATCGTTTAGTTATTTAAAAAAAAAAACAGATCATTTGAATTTATAATTGAAAATTTTACGTCACAAAATAAAACATTTTCTCATGCTCTCTTATTATGATCATCCATCAAAACTCGAACGACATGCTCTGGAGGTTTAATCATCTCCATCCAACCAGTGCTCATATTGTACACGTGAGTAGTCAATGCATTCGACATCATATTCTGTTCCCGCAGCACATGTTGAAACTCAAGATTGCAGCCCATGGCTTTCCATCTCTTGTAGCTCTTGATGATATTACCTAGAGTGTCGTTTAGTTATTTAAAGAAACACATCATTTCCAATGGTACCCGGGTTGGACTTCCATTAGGAAAGTTGTGAGTTCAAGCCTCAATGGAGGCGTTATTAGCTCTTTGTGTTTCAGTAGGTTGAGAAAGTATATGAACAGATACTACAATGTAATAGAGCTAGTAGCATTCAAAAAAAAAAAATCTATAATTGAAAATTTTAAGTTATAAAATAAATCATTTTCTTATGCTCTCTTATTATGAGTATTTTCTATTTTCTAACTCACAGCATAGAAAATTTTAAGTGGTTTAATCACACCTAGTCAACACTTTTTTTGTTACTTTGTACCTGGCCTTACAAAGTTTAATAGCAAACATAGTATTAAGTATTATTTAACCCAACAGGATAGTTTAAGTGGCAAATGAGCTCTCTCACTTTCCACAAGTGACGATTATATAAATTATTTCCTAAATAAATATCAAATTTATATGAATGCGCATCGCACTTAAAAATACTATATGACTATTGAAAAAATGTTAATTTAGTACCTTGACTATGCAATTTCTATCAATTTTGGTCACACCGGCCAAATTATCAGCAAATTATGACCGAAAAAACTTAAGTTAACATATGTATTGAATTGGAAGGGATAAAATAGTCTTTTTTGTTCCTTCTAATTTGGGAAAACGAATTGGACCAATAATGGCAATGGGGCACTGGAAATCGACGACGGCGACAACTCTTCAAGATTCATCCCAAGAAGACATTGGAAACATGATGAAGACGCCAAGCTCAAAGAGCTCGTAGCTCTCCACAGCGCACATAACTAGAATTTCATCGCTCACAATCTTCCAGGAATATCAGGTTTTAATAATTTTTGATTTTTTTTTTTTGTTTGGAAGTATTTTTTTGGGGATTTCGCTAATAATAATGGCGATGAACAATTGAACATGGAAGAGTTGTAGATTGAGGTGGTATAACCAGCTGGATCCGAAGCTAAACCGGAGCACGTTCACGCGCGGATGAGTGTTATTTAACCTAAATATATGCATTATATCTACATATACTAAGTTGTTGGGGTCTTTAAAATCATGTTAGAAAATTGAAAACTAAGTACAAGAGAGAATGTTGGTGACGACTCTTAACGAGCTGAAGATAGGATTTTGGGATGAACCTTGAAGAGTTGTCGCCGTCGTCGACAACTCTTAACGTCCAATTCGTTTTCCCAAATCAGAAAGAGCAAGAAAAGACTATTTTGCCCTTTCCAATTCAATACATATGTTGACTTAAGTTTTTCCGGTCACAAATCGCCGGTAATTTGGCCGGCGTGACAAAAAATGATAGAAATTGCATAGTCAAGGTACTAAATTAACATTTTTGATAGTCAAATATAATGTTGCAATTAACACAATTCCAATAGTTAGTGGACCAAAATTGAAATTTTCTCTTTCTCTCTCTCTCTCTATATATATATATATATATATATATATATATATGTGTGTGTGTGTGTGTGTGTGTGTGTGTGTGTGTGTGTGTGTGTGTGTGTGTGTGTGTGTGTGTGTAGACACACACACTACTAAACATTAAACAAATCAAAATAAAAAATATTCTAATTTCTAAACTAATGTTATCTAGGTTAAATTAGTAGAATATAGAATGATACTATAATATATTTTTTTAATTCATAAAGTTGGCGCTTGGACTAACCCGTATGGTCCACGAGCACGAGGCGAACTGGGGTTGAATAATTCTAGTTCGCAAGTTTCACGGGCCAGCTCACAAAAAATGACAACTTGTGATGGGACAATCGTTATATCGTGCATCAGGGCGCACACTGCATTGTGCGGTCCACTCTGCCCAAAACTAACGCGACATAGTGTGTGTGTGTGTGTGTTCTGTTATACAATTATGTACATTTTGATACAATTGTGTACATTCGAAATAAGAGATTTTTTTTAAGAGTTAAGAATTTATGTGTATTATGTTTATGTTAGATATGTGTATTATCTTTTTTTTTTAAAATATGTGTATTCTGTTATACAATTATGTACATTCAATTATAAATTATGTACATTCGAAACATGGATTTTAAAAAAAAAAATTAACAACAGACACGAAAAATGAAATTTCCAAAAAAAACAAAAAGAGTACAAAACGATGTCGTTTTGCATCAAGGCACACAAATGCAATGTGCACTCTAGTACATGATATAAATTGCGGTGATAGGGTGGGTCAAGTTGCATTGACACCCCTATATAAACGAAGGGATAGGGGGTGTTGTAGGGGTTTGGTCAGCAACTTTTTCAATGTTCAACACTAATCCGCTAATGGGGTGTTTGGTTCACGGAATAGGCCTGGAATGACATAGCATTCCCAGTAATAGACCTATTCCTCTGTTTGGTAACCCCTTGTATTCCCAGGAACATTGTTCCCGGGAATGATCTATTCCCCTTGCAAGGGGAATAGAGATTCCTAGGGGGGCCCTGGTATTAGGCTATTCCTGAGTTCTCGGGAACAGCCTAAAGTTTCTATTTCCTATTTTACCCCCCCCCCCCCCAAATTAAATTTATTTCCTATTTCACCACCGCCACCACCACCACCATCGCCGTCGTCGCCACCGCCGCTACCACCACCATAGCACCGCCACCACCACCGCCGCCGCCACCGCTACCGCTACCATCGCCATCGTCGTCGCCGCCACCACCACCATCGTTGCCACCGCCACCACCACCACCACCACCCCAGCAGCACCACAGCCACCGCCCACCACCGCCGTTGCTGCCACCACCATCGTCGCCGCCACCACCACCATCGCCACCACCACTGCCGCCACCACCAACGCCACTGCCACCACCACCACCATCGCCACAATCACATATTTTTATAAGGGTATTTATGTCTTTTAAAACATATTTTATTTCTATTCCTTAAATCAACCAAACACTGTAATGTAATCGTAAAGTCTATTCCTTCCGCGAACCAAACAATAGAATACAATTTCTATTATATTACTTGCCTATTCCATTCCTTATGGAATAGCATTCCTATTACCTCAAAATTCATTCCGTGAACCAAACGTGCTGTAAGTCTTCTTCATTAGCACAAATGTGTATTGGGCGAGATAGCTATTTGAGCTTGGATGCAAGGTAGATCACTCTAGGGATGACAACAAAACGGGGTGGGAAATGAGGTCCCCGTCCCCGCCCCCGAATTCATTCCCCGCACCTTCAATTCCTATCTCCGCGGGGATTTTTCGAGGACGGGGATTTCACGTCCCGATTTAAAAAAAAAAAAAAATTATACTTGTATTTGACAGGGAATTTTTTTAGGGACACTGTGGGCTTCAAAGGCCCGGGAGCAAAATGGGATCTAATTCATTATAGTCATATTGGGTTTCGAAGGCCCGAAAGAAAGAAATAATTTGATTAGTGGGCTTCTATATGTCAATATTTATAATTTGATTAGTGGGCTTCTACCGCTACACTCGTTACTCGTTACCGTCAATAAATATCCGGGAAAAGAAATGGAGCACCTAGCACTTAGTTCGGAGTTCAAACGGAGATGGCGGGAAGCGATTCGCAGAAGCAACTGCTAACTCTGATTCGTGACTTTGCTTCTGAAAAATCTCAAGGAGGTGATATCGCTAATTTTCATACACTTGACGTTTGAATTTTCCTCTAAAATCAGTTCGAGAAGTAAATGTGAGTGAATTTTTTTTATGATTGGACGACTGAGTTGTGTATACGAATGCTTCTAAACTCGCAGAGCGAAGAATCTCGAATCTGAAGAACCGAATTGGAGAGCTTCGATCCGAGATCGAGGCTGCAACTGCGAGCATCGAAGAAGCTAAGCGGATCAAGGAATCAATAGAGCAAGAGCTTAAAGGATATGAAGTCGAGTTGGCCATGAACGAGGCTTCAATCCAAACCCTGGAGGTCTTTTCAATTCTTCGGTTCTCATTTGATATTTAATTTGTCACCGGAATTTTGTGTTTGTTAGGAAAATGAAATTTAGAATAGTAGTATATGTTTTTTCCCCCTCAAAGTCTTCAAGGTATTATTTGCTACGGTTTTATTGGTTATAGGCAAGGATTGCTTCTACTCAAGATGAGATATCAACCATTGGATCTAATCTCGACGCTCTTAAGGTATATTGACTATTTAGTTTCTTAGGGTAATTTCTGACTTTGGTATTGAATTAAGTTGTTTTGCAAAATTAACATTCATTCCCATTGAACAATGTCATTTGAGTCATGCAAAGAATGAAGAAGGTGCAACAAGGTAAATAGCCGCCTGCCTTTTACATCTTCTGTGCTTTTTTTATTTTATCTATTATTTAAATTACCATTCTAGATTGATTGGCATAGTTCTTTGTGATTACATCTTGTAGTATATTAGTAATTGTTTTGTCTTTGCGGCTGCATGCACAGAGATGATTTCATAAAGAGAATGTTTGGGCTCAATGAAGAAATAAGGTGGGTGCCTTAAGCTTATATTTCAGTTGCCTAAGTGCATGATTGTATCTCGCTACTTCTTGCTCATGTTTTGGTTCTATATGTGAAAGAAAGAAAAACTGGTAAAAGCTTGTATTAAAGAATCTTTAGGCTTTTTAGTACCAGCAATCTGTTAATCTAATGAAGTATAGGGAGAGAGCTTCAGATTGTTAAGACCATAAATACTAACATCAGTTATCTGCTTGTAAGTTTGAGAGTGTTTGGTGTTAATTTTAGATATGTAAATAATTGTAATCAAATATTGTTTCTTTCTATCTTTAATTTGTTCAAATATATTTAGATCCTCTCTGATAATACATGGAGATGATTAGCAGCTTTCTGTTTACTGATGCAGGAAACTCTATGAGTCAATAGCCTTAGCTTTCAGCCAAGATAATTTCAGTCAGACAACATCACACTCTGGTTGGGTTTTGCACACTGATAACCATCTTGTTTACATGTTCTGTTGTATAAATGCTTTGGTTGCTGAAAATTCGAAGTTATGAACTGAAAAGCACTGCATTTTCACAAGAAAAAGAAAAGAAGGAAAAAACAGAAGAGAAAGTTTTAAGTTAGAACATATGCATAGGAAGGATTGTTTTTATATACGATTGGCTCCTCAAAGATGACAAGATTTTCTGGTCTACTTTTGAATACAGGTCTAGAAAAGTCCAATGAAGAAGAGACTGAGCTAGCTAAGAGGGATCTTGAGAATAAGCTTGCTCAACTAGATAGTCAGATCACTATGGAGGAAGAAGAATACAAAACAATGCAGAATATGCATAAGCAGGTTCAGGAATTTTCTTTCCATCTATTTTGTGTCTAATTATTTACTTTTGTTAATAAATTCAAGATAAGAGTTTCTATCATGTGTTCATGGAATATTTCTTGGAGCCTGATTAGACTGAGGTGCATGAGGCATATGCAGGTTCAAGAGGAGTTATGTATGGTGGAAAGGAGAGCATTGCTGATGGATGCAACAATGAAAGTAAGTGCAGAACTGCTGGAGTTGAATAAATATCCTCATTATATATCTGTTTTGTATTTTATGATATGGTAATTATGGTGTTTTCTCTGTTACTTGCTAACAAGATTTTTGGAAGAGAAATGGAAGTTTTATAAGCTGCAATTCTACCACATTATATTATGCACTAGTGCAGTAGCGGCTAGAGCTAATCCTATTTTTATAGTTATGAAGTAAGAGCATCTCCAACAACAATTTTTTGATGGTTTTTTTTGCTTGTTTGGAGAAGAGAGGAAGTCAGGTGGAGGAAAGAGAAGGGAGGAGATAGAAAAATCTTAATTTGCAGGAAGTTAGTTTTTTTGTGGGTCACACTAAGAACAAAATAAAAACATTTTCTCCTGGTGTCGCTGCGCCCACGTGCGTAAATACAACATATCTGTATATGTATGTATAGGCTTGCATTCATGTCAATCATGTGAGAACTATGCCTTTTAAGTGAGAACGTGAGAACTGATGAGTGAACACAATCTATCATATGAATGCACACAATCTACTCTAGCGTCTCTACCGTCATTCAGCATGTCTGGGAGTAGATTGTGTGGATTCATGTAGTAGATTTTGTGCACTCATGTATTAGTTTGTAGGTTCTCACCTAAAGCATGGTTTTCATATGATCCTCAATATATATATATATATATATATATATATATATATATATATATATATATATATATATGATAGACCTTTTTTTCCCCTTTCCCCCTGTCTCTCCTTGTAAGCATAAAAATTCTGACAAAAAAACTAAGCTGATGTAGATGCTCTAACTTGGCAGTTGCATAATGTGTCATTTGCATTTACAGTCTCATATGCAGTAGCTTTATTTTGTCCTTGACTGGAAACAAGCAGAGTTCATTCTTGGAGAATCAATACACTTCCCTCTGTGATGAACTGCAAAGGAAGTCGTTATGTCCTAGATGTCATAAAGACAATTCAGAGGAATTGGGTGCTTAGATCTCTGTTGCCATAAAGAGGTTTGATTTGTTCTATCTGTACAGTTGAGACTTGAGAGTTTTGAGTTCTCTGATATGATCTATTCCCAGTTTCCCACATAACTATGTTGTGTCTTTGAAGACCCTACTCAATATCCATAAAATGCAAAATGCCTGTTACGTTGCTTTTAGAGTATTCTTCAATTCCGGCAGGTAGAAATGCAAGAGTACTGATATAACAACAAAATAAGCAGCACACAATTCAAAACTCAGATTTCAAGGGCCACAAAATAGTGAATCCAATCCCATTCGCCGAATGTGAATAGTACGAGAGTTATGGACCGAAATTACCAATCAGCTAGGCTATGCTATATGTAGAAACCCTTCTAGGACATCTTGACTTTTGGAATGGGATGAATTGCAACTCCAAATCATCACGTAGTTATGAATCGTTCCAACTCGTAACACCACTAGCTGGTTGGTATTAATGCCTAATGAAACAAAGAACAATATGGATACACAAATCTCTAATTAGATCACTGTATGAGATGGATAGTTTGTGTAGAGGATTTTCAGAGTAATTTTTAGTGCTAAAGTTTTTGGGAGCATTGTCTATTTTTGAAAGAGGTAGATAGCATTTTATACTCTCTACCCCACATTTTATATGTCGGGTTCGGTTAACGAGGCTTGAATGAAATTATTTACAATTTAATTTTTCATAATATTAAGTTTACAAATAGTATATAAAATTTATATATTTATAAATTAGATTAAAAGTTCTATTAAACACAAAAAAAAATTAAATTTAAAAATTATTAAAAAATGCTAATAAAAATAAACAAACAAAAAAAAGATTTGGTTTGAATAGTAAGTATGACAGATAAAAGGGACAGAATTAGTACTTAGGAAGGAAGTTCGGATTTGTTGAGAGGTTGACCGACCAAATTGATAGTCTTTTATATTTAGAAAGGATGTTTGTCTCTATTGAGAGATTGACCAATCAGGTTATTTAGATAAAAACTTTCATCAACATAATACAAAATTACTTCTTAAAGTCATGGTGTAAGTTTTATATTGGCCGTTGATTTGATATAATTGCTATATTGTAGCAAATTATGACTCAAATGGCGTAAGCTCTATATTGGCCGTTGACTTAATATAATTTCTATATTGTAGCGAATTATGATTCAAACTCTAAAAATCCTACAAGCTACAAGTAATTTATTTGTCAAAAATCATGCCAATTATACAAGTGCATTGATGGAGAAATGGGTTTTGGGCTCAATATCAAATGGGTCAAGAAGTGGAGATCTAGGAGTTAGTTGGGTCTAAGGAATAATCAGAATTTATGGACAATGTTTTTGGGGTTTAATTGTTTAAACATGAAGAGAAGAAAGTTAGGGTGTGAAGTAGTTTGAAAAGTAAAGTTAAGGGGATTGGGGTGCAAATGTTGGAAGGATGGGATTCGATTATTCGAAGTGGGACAAGACGGAAAAGTTAGGGGGTAAGAGTGTTAAGATTAAATGGATGTGATATAGAGTGAGGAAGGGATGAAAGTATGGGAGCCAAAGTGCGGTATGACATAAAGTATAGGGTGTCATGGTACATATTACATAGGTGTGGAAAGTGGATGGTCCCACCCCTTGTTCAGTTGGATGGGTTGTCGACCATGTATGTGAAGTGTAGTTGGTGACATGGCAAATATTGTTGAGCGTTGATCCATTGGTTTGCTAAGACTTACAACCTAAAAATAGTATAGGCCGGGGGTTGGGGTGGCCATCTCAAATATCATCAACTTAATCACACACATATATAGTTCTTGGTATTTTCAATTGGTCTTTGCAATTAGTTTTTTTTTTTTTTTTTTTTTTTTTTTTTACTTAACTTCTCCATCCCTTAAAGAGAAACACCTAGCACTTACTTGGTTGGACTTGACATTTGGACTTGTTTGTAATTCTTTATCCTTATGGACTTGTTTGTAATTCTTTATCCTTATTTAGTTAATAACTATAGCTCAATTACAACTTCTCCGTAGACTTGTAGGTTTTGAAGTTTGTGAATATAACATTATCATTTTAAAAGATTATTTTCCTACATTTCTGATTTTATGATATTGGTGCGCCCAACCCATTGAAACCATCAGGCATGCATAATAACATTTAGAATACAAGCATGAACACATCCACATGGGGTTTGCAGTAAACCTTTTTGTTTTTAGTTTCAGAAATTAAGGATACATGTCTATGGTGATGCAAGCAAGGCGGCCACATTTTCTTGAGATGTAATGATGCGTGTCAGAAACATGGTGCCCTATCTTCATTCATGTTCAGGAACCCGGCCAGACATATATCATTATTACTACATATAACCAAGAGCAATTGAGAGCACTTGAGATCAAATACGGACAGGCCTCTCTATACAAACATGTGAACAAATTTACGTTGCGTTTAGTTGGAAAGAAGGAATCAGGGGTGAAAGAAATTATAATTCGGTGGAAAAAGAATAAGTGAAAATAAAGTAGGAATTCAAATTACATTATTTACTGGGGATAGGGCTGTGCATAAACCGACCCACCCGAACCCGAAAATATGCACTTGGGTGGAATCCGAGCCCGAATTAGCATACCCGAACCGTTCACACGCCACGTAGCCGGTTAGAACGAGGCGGGTTGGGGGTTATAAAATCCCCCCGAACCCGTCCGACAACTCGAATTAGGGTAAGACTGCGTATACCCTAAGGTATACGACGTCGTGTAAGCGGTGTATATATGTTGCCTTTGGAGGAAACCCTACTCATTTCCGCAGCTTCCTCGTCTTTCTTCTGACTTCTGAGAACTCTCTAGAGTCGTTCTCTGAACTTCTCTCGTGAGTCTCGTCTTTCTTCTCTGAAATCTGAAACCCTAGTTAGTTCTTACTTCTTTCTTCTCCAGATCTCTGACTCTGTGAGACTCTGAGTCTCTGAGTTCTCTCGTTCTCTCTGAGTTTGAGTCTCCGGTGGAAGCTAGCTAATATTGTTCGGTAGAAGCCCTATTCTAGAGTCTGGACGACCGGTGGGCGGTGGCCGGTGCGGTGGATTGTAGATTGCTGTCACGGTCTCACGGATTTGAAGCCCTTTGTTCTCGGGGGTTTGATTTGGAGAAACGAAGTAATCTCTAAACCCTAATCTTAGACATACTTAGATTATACTCTTATATATTGTGATACGTTGTTGTGATTTGTGCTTCTATGATTCTGATGACTGTGACAAAGTGAATCTGTTGAGAAGTTCCGGATTGCATGTCACTTGTCCCTTATTTGTGAATTTTTGATCCTTTGATTAGGGCTTCTATGATTCTGATGACTGTGACAATGTGAATCTGTTGAGAAGTTCCGGATTGCATGTCACTTGTCCCTTATTTGTGAATTTTTGATCCTTTGAATAGAGTTTCTATGATTATATGGACTGTGACATTTTAGAACCACTTAGTTGTGATTGTTTGTGGAAGCCCCTAAGTCCCTTACACTTGTTGATTATACTTTGTCTGTATTGTTTGTGGAAGCCCCTAAGTCCCTAACCCCTGTTGGCTATTGGATGTTGCCTGTGTTGGTGAAAATGGTGGAAGCCCCAATTGTAACTACGAATTGTGAAATCCAGTAAAATGATGAATGTAAACTTCAGGCTTTCACCATCCTGATTTCTGGATTTCTTTGTCACTTTGTGTGATTAATGTGATACTATGATTGTATCCATGTATGCCTGTATGCTACTATGTTTATAACTTATAAGTTATAAGTTTATGGATGTATGACCCTTAATAGTTAATTCCTTAAAGTCCCAATTATGAAATTTAGAAAAATGATGAAGTTAGGAACTGCCTGTCTTCTGATTCTGGATTTCTCTAATTCTGACATTCTTTGAAATGATTCCCACTGTACTGATAGTATTCCATTTCTTTAGATGGAAAATATCATAGAGTCTGGTAGTCAACCTTCCAACTCTTCACTTCATGGATCTACAGTGGTGGAAGCTCAGACTGTTGAGATAAATAATGATCAACAGAATGTGCAACCTACTGCTGCGGTTCTTCCGAAGAAAAGGAATGTAGTTGAATCCAGATCTCCTGTGTGGGATCATTTTGAAAAGATTGTTGATGAGAATAATGTTACTGTTGAGGGCAAGTGTATATATTGTGCCAAAATATATAAATGTGAGACCAAAAAACATGGTACTTCATCATTGAGAACCCACATGTTTAACTGTCTTAAAAACCCTCACTCAAAAGACACAAGGCAATCACTTCTGACCTTTCAAGCTGTTACCAATTCTGATGCATCTCCTGCTACTGTTGGTGAGTTAGGAACTTGGGTCTTTAATCAAGAAGCTATTAGGAAGGCCTTAGTTGAAATGATTATAATAGATGAACTCCCTTTTAGATTTGTTGAAGGTCCTGGATTTAGGAAGTTCATTCTGGTATGTTGTCCTAGGTTTAAGATTCCATCAAGATGGACAATTAGTAGGGACATCAATTTGATTTATGAAGAGGAAAGGCTCAAGTTGAAGTGCATGTTTAGGGGAAACACTCAAAGAGTCAGTATTACTACTGACACTTGGACTTCTATTCAGAGAATTAACTACATGGTAGTTACTGCTCACTTTATAGATGAAGAGTGGAGGCTAAATAAAAAAATTATTTCATTTGTCCCTGTCACATCACACAAAGGTGAGTCTGTTGCAAAATCCCTTGAAAACTGTTTACTGGATTGGGGTATTAGAAATGTCTACACTATTACAGTGGACAATGCATCATCAAATGACACTGCCCTAGGTTTTTTAAAAAAGAAATTGATGTCTTGGGGAACATCTACTGTGAAGGGCAAGTACATTCACATGAGATGCATTGCCCATATTTTGAATTTAGTTGTGCAAGATGGGCTAAAACAGTGTGATGATTCTGTGAAGAAGGTTAGGGATGCTGTAAGGTATGTGAGAAGTTCACCTGCTAGACTTAAGAAATTTAAGGACTTGTCTGAATGGCTTGGGATTGAAAAGAAATCTTCTCTGTGTCTAGATGTTCCAACCAGATGGAACTCTACATATCTTATGTTACAATCTGCAGTATTTTATGAGAAAGTGTTTTATTCACTTGAAGAAAGTGATTCTTCCTTCAAATCAGATTTGGGTGATTCTATTCCTAACTTTCTTGATTGGGAGTTTGTGAAGAGTTTGGTGAATCTGTTGAAGTGTTTTTATGATATGACAATAAGAATTTCAGGTTCTTTATATGTCACATCTAACACTTTTTTTTCTGAAATTTCTGATTTATATTGCCTATTGAATGGAATGGTGGAAGCTGGTGGTTCTGTGAAATTGATGGGGGAAACTATGAAGGTTAAATTTGAAAAGTATTGGGGGGATATAGATAAGATGAACTTGATGATATTCTTTGCAAACATTCTTGACCCCAGGGACAAATTAGAGTACATGCCAGCACAGATCTTACACATGTATGGTGAGTTAAAAGGTAAAACCTACTATGAGAAAGTGGTTGCAGCTTTTACAGAGTTGTTTGATGATTATGCTGCCTCTGTTGTCCCTATTGCTCCTGTGATTCCTTCTACTGTTGTCCCTACTGTTTCTGTCATCTCTTCTACTGATTCTTCACAGTCTAATGTTGGGAAGCCCCAGGGTTTGTTAAAGTCCCAGATTAAGAAACAAAGAATGGAGAGTGGGGGAAAGAAAAAAACTGAGTTGGAAATTTACCTTGCTGAGGCATTAGTTGAAGAAGAATCTTCTTTTGACATACTTAGATGGTGGAAGCTGAATGCTGAAAGATTTCCTATCCTTTCAAAAGTAGCTAGGGATGTCTTAGCTATACCAATATCCACTGTTGCCTCAGAATCTGCCTTCAGTACTTCAGGGAGGGTTTTAGATCCTTTTAGGAGTTCTTTAACTCCTAAAATTGTGGAAGCTCTGGTTTGTACTCAGGATTGGCTTAGACTGCCTAATACCCCCATATCAATTGAGGAAAATCTGGAGGAATTGGAGAGATTTGAACAAGGTAACATACTAACACTTAACTTTCCTGCATTTTCTATTTACTTTTATTTTAAACTTGTCCTTGTATTTGCAGAATTGGGTGCTGATGGTGGGAGTGGAGCTGGGAGGATTGGTGGTTCTACACTTCCTACGATTCCTGTAATGTTATGCGTTATACTTTATACTACTTTATATTCTTGCATTAATGTAATCTGTATACTGTATTACTCGTGACTCATGAGGCTTGGTAACTAATTAGTAATTAGTTGCTGCCTAGTTGTCTAGTTGTCCTAATGAGGCTTGGTAACTTACTAACTTGTTGGTTGCTGCCCTTGGACCTTGGTGCACTGGACAGTGCCACAGTGGTATAACTGTTAGTTGGTAAGTTTGTTGTTGGACTCAAGGGTGCTGTACTGCTGGTAATGTATCATTGTATTATGTATTTAAGACTTTAAATAATTTAACTATTTGTTATGGCGATGATGAAAGCTTCCACCAATGATCTGAAATAAGGGATTAAGCTGGTATGTTGCTCTATCCTCATGGGGATGTTGTAGCAATTTGCCTTTAATCCTAACTTTGATATGGACAAAAAGCTTACTGAGCCAATGTTTAATATCTTATTTTCTACCTTTTATAGTTTTATAACTTATTTTGTTTTTGGTAATTCATCTTAAGTTTTGAGTATTGACAGGAAGAAGAAGAACAGTAGGCTAGAGCTAAAGTAGGAACTACTGAGCAATCTGAGCTAGGAACTTGGATATTTTTTGAATTACTGTAATTTTGGTAATTTGGTGCAATGGTGGTTGCTGCAGTGTTTTTTAGAAATTGGCTACTTTTACAGTTTTACATTTTGTATAAGCAAATTCATAATTGCCCTTGCCCATTTGACTTTTTGGAGTCTAACTGTCTAAGTACTAGTTGTCTAGTTTAGTAGCTTTACATGTAGTTTGTGCACAGTGCACTACATGTTTTTGTAAATTTTTTCAGTTTTACTTAATTTTTACACGTTTTAGTCAATTATTTAATTTTGTTTTTATATTTTAAATATCCGAGATGCATTCGGATATCCGACCGACCCGTCCTCAACCGAAATCCTATAAAACCGAAAAGATTTTACAAATTGATACAATGAGATTGGGTTTAAAAATAATAATCCGAAATCCGTGCGGTTTGGCCCTCCGAGTATCCGAACCGTCCGACGCACAGGCCTAACTGGGGAGGAATATAATTATTGAGAATGGGAAGGGAAGGAGTGGCATAAAAACTAAAATGTCATTGTGTAATAATAATTCTAATAATAATCAAGGGTAAAAAAGTCATTTCCTCCATTTTCCCTTTCCTTTCTCCATTGAATTGCAATTCATATGGCCATATGGGGAGGGTATGAATTGCAATTCAACAAAATGAGGAACTGCAATTCCCTCCAACCAAACATTGTAATTCTAGTGACCAAAGAATTAGACTGTAATTGAATTGCAACTACATCCAACCAAATACCCCATTAGTCCGTCCATTTAAAGTTGATCAAATATTGAAAATCAATAATAAGGGAGATAAAAAGCATTGACAATTTTATAATTTTTTGCAATTATGATTAGGCATTTGAAAATATTTAATAGGATATTTGCGGATAATTGAAAGTGAATTTCGAAACTCTTGTAGTGACACGAAGGGGAAGGTAATAGTGTCTTCCGTGCATTCAAAACATTTCCAAGTGTATTGTCAAATATTTTTAAATATATAATCATAAATTAGAGAAAATTATAAAAATATCATTGTACTTTTACTATTTTCATTTATTTTTAGTCTTTAATCATCCTTAAATGAACGGATCAGATTTATTTGCTTGTTTACACCCGGAAAACCATCCACACCATAACCAAGCCCTAACTAAGAGATCACAACTCCTTCAAGAATGGAATAGAATAGAACGGCAATTTATATCCTACACCACGGCGTACATTGCACTATGCGCCCAGATGCAAAACGACGTCGTTTTAATTATTATTTTTTTTTGAAATTTCCCGCCCCAGTGAATGGCAGTAGGCTTTTCTTTAAAAAAACCCCGCTGTTCAAGAATGTACATAATGTTATACTTGAATACACATAATGTTATACATGAATACACATAATGTTATAACAAAATATACATACTCTTTTTAAAAGATAATACACATAATCTAACATAATACATAATAAACATAAACTTTTAACATAATACACATCAACTCTTAACATAATACACACAAATTTTCTGATTCGGATGTACATAATTGTATAAAAACAATGTACATAATTGTATAAAAAATACACATAACTGTATGAACCAATACACATAACGTTGTGAACGAATACACATAACGTTGTGAACGAATACACATAATCTCAGCAACTTCCTACCGCGCCTCCCAACACGACCACAAAACGACGTCGTTTTGGGAGGCGCGCGGCGCACAGTGCTATGTGTGCCGTGGTGTAGGATATAACGATTGGAATAGAACGGGTTTGTAAGACACTATGTAAAATGGAGTTAATTTGTTTTAGATTTTTGAAATATAAGTAATAAGTATGTATTCAATTTCTATAAATAAAAGTATGATAAAAACTACTAAAAATGAAAAATTCAAAAATATAATTAAAGAATTAGATTAGATTAGATGAAGCATTATATTAATCATTTAATTGAGTCAAAAGAACTTTCCTCTGAAAACATCTTGTGCATTAATTAAACAAACGAAGCCCTTTGAATTGGAAGAACTATTTTATAAATAAATATATACTATTGTTCCCAAAAGGTTAAATACTTAAATCCCAACTTCAAAGGCTCCCTTAATGGTGTATGCTGCACTGACCGCACGGGAAGAGGTGATCTCACAGGAACCAAAATCTATATATATATATGTGTGTGTGTGTAGAGTAGAATGGATGATGAGGGAAGAAAAATATAAGAATATAATGGTCAGAAACTATATTATATATATAAGGCATTCTATTCCAGGATTTCCAGCAGTAGCAGAAAGGGGCCTGGGCTAGACAAAACTTCAATTCTATGGATCACTTAGCTAATTGTGTGCAGAAAGTAAGGTTGTTAGTTGTAGTTTTGTGAAAAGCAAAAGCATCAGAAGCCAGATGCTGCCTAAACATAGCAATGAAAGCCTCTGCTCTTTCATTCAGTTCTTCCTTAGACATATCTGCAGATTTCAAATCATCAACTGGATCTTCTGCATCTTCTTCGGCTTCTGCTTCTGCTTCTTTCTCAATCGCCGCCTCATCTGCTTCTTCTGCGGTGGTGCAGCTAATAATTGGGGTGTTTATTAGGGTTTCTGGCGGAGAATTTGGGCGTGTAGAAGTGAAAAGGATAGCTAATAGCAAGAGGTTGAGCGCGAGGAAGACGAGGACGCGCCACTGCTCAACGAACGACACCACGACGGCGCGTTCCAGGCACGCCATCAACGCGGCTGTTCCGGCAGCGAACCATACTGCTTGGACGTGAAGGTCGTGATGGCCATTGCCTCCTTGTTTCTTCGTCGCCTCCATGGATCTTCAATTTGGGGGTTATGTGTTCGTTGTTGAGCAGAGCATATAGCAGAGGATTGATATAATATATGTAAGCATGGTGAGTGGAGAGAGGGGAGTGGGGAGGGGCCAGGGTGCACCGCATATTGGGGTATGCAATGATCAGATGACGTGACAATTGAGTCTGCTCTCACACAGACAAGAAGACATTCCCTTCCACACTCACTCAACTCTCTTTCTGTTCTTTTGTTCTGTGTTCTGACTTATCATTACTCCCATCCACCATGTTTGCCAAAACCTACTCAAACTACCCGCATTTCTTTCCCGAGTTCTACCACATGTACTCTGATGTGATCGCTTTGATAGGTCAATTTTTTTATAAGATTCACTGTAAAAGTGTCTACATCAATATTTGAAGTGTGAGAGTAAAAATTGAGAGTTTAGAATGAGAGTACATGTAGTATTTTTCTTTCCTTTCCTTCCCAATCTCTTTCTAATTACTCGGTTGTCCAATTTTATGTGTCTGATTTAAACTTTACAGAAATTATTTGTAATTCAATTTTTTATAATATTAAATTTAGTATTAATATACAAAATTTATATGTTTTGAAGCTTTTCTTAAAAAAAAAAAACAAAAAAAAAAAACAAACAAAAACAAGACGATGTGATCTAATGGTACCCGGGTTGGACTTCTATTTGGAAGGTTGTGAGTTAGGCGTTATTGGTTCTTTGTGTTTCAGTAGGTTGAGAAAGTATATGAACAGATACTACAGAGGGAGTATTATATTATTGCTTATATGCTTAAATAAAAAGTGTATGTACTTGTGTAACAACAATATATGGCCTTCTTCAATAAGACATATGAGTAGAGGAGTGAAATTTTTTTCACATATAGAATGATGATTTATTATAATTCCATCCATTCTTGGTCTTGGGAATTTTATTTTTATTTTTGTATCATGGCTCATTTTTATGTTGAATAAACTAAATATTTAACATGATAGTTTATTCCACATTGATTTGTTTCAACTTTAAAAATTCATCAAATCTCACCCTACTACCTTTAAGGGCATTTTAAACAAACCAAAGTTAAAATCATGACGCTAGCTTGTAACATTTGAATGGTATGTAGAGCTACATAATTATGTGAGTCAAATTCACATGACAAATGTTGGCTTATTGACTTTAGATGAATATGTCAAGTACTTTGTTCTTTAATTGAATCGATTTGATGCAAAAAGAATTTAGTATGATATTGTATGGATTTAAAACTATCTCCTAATTAGAATTTATCATAACAACTCATGGTCATGAATATTGATAATGATGCCTTAGATATGGAAGCAAACGGCGAGAGGTGATTGTTCAAAGAAATGAGAATGGTTAGGGTATGATACGGCCTACGGGGAGTGGCATCGAAATGGGACGTGACGGGTCTTTGGCATGCCTGCCTTCTTACCATCGACCCCACCATGTCTCATTGTCTCCCCTCACTAGCTTTTCATTTCCTTTTAAAAAAGAACAAAAAAGAAAAAAAACCTCATTCGCTTTTATACTAAAATATACTAAAATAAGTTTAAAATTGTCCGGACAGACTTAACTCAGTAGCTATATGAATTCTGCTATTCAATTTCATTTTATATTTACAATAGGTTCATTATAATAACATTAAAGTATCATTTTAATTCTACTATAGATTCATTTGACAATATACATATCTGTATGTGCTCTGCTATTTAATTTTATTTTATACATAGGCTATGTTTAGCACGCTTACTAGTTGAAATTAAGCTAACTAGTTAAAATTAAAGTATTTGATAAAAATAATTGTTGAATTAGTCGATAAGTGTAAAAAAACATAAAAGAATAAATTAAGATATTAAAATTATTTTAATTAATGAATAGTAAATGGTTTCATTTGTGTAAATTAATAATAATAAAAAAAAAAAAAGTAAAAAAGTCAGGAACTTGTTTTGAACGCTACCAAAACGGTACTTGGAAGCATTTCAAAATAAGCTATTATTTTAAGCTACCATATTTTACCAAACAGGCCTAGCTTATATCCTATAAGCTCTAAAATAAGTTTTACCAAAATAGCCACGATCCACCTTATAACGATTGCACCTTGAATCACCCGACCACACAACTGCAACCAAAACACTATGCTTTCACTACTGTTTTATCCGAAACAGAATCAGGATGCTATGTTTTCACTTAATTATAATTGTAAGAATCAAGGTTGCAGTAGGCGCTAGGCGCTAGTCGGGCGGCCGGGCAGCGCCTAGCGCCTAGGTGGTCTAGGCGGCGCCTAGGCGGATTCTAGGCGGCGCTAGGCGGGCACCAAAAAAATTAAAAAAAATAGTGACAGACTTGTAGTTCGACAATTTTAATGAGGTTGTTTTCAACGTTCACTCAAATAACACATCTAAATAAATGAAATAATGATAATTTATAAGTCATAATGTCATAATAATATTAAAATCAATAATTAATGAAAGACGACATCGGTCAAAATCAGACAAAATCGATCAAAATCGGTCAAAATCGGACGAAATCGGTCGACTCGGCCGAGTTGGCCGAGTTGACCGACTCGGCCGAGTTTGACCGCCCAGGCCGCCTAGCGGCCGCCTAGGCGGCCAACCGAGTTTTGGCCGCCTATATGCCAAAACTCCAAGGCAAGTGGCCGCCTAGCGCCTAGGCGGGCGGCTAGGCGGCCGAGTTTTACAACACTGGTAAGAATTCTAGTATTCTACTACACAGGGACGGGGCCAGAAAAATACTTGAGCGGGGGCGAAGTTTAAATGACAGTTATAAATATCAATTACGAAATATCAAACAGTCATAAGGTTAAAATACAAAATATATTATAATAAATTGCAATAGAATATTTTTGATAGATTAAACGATAGTTAGAGTCGGAGCAAAAAATATACTTGAGTGAGGTGAAAATGTAAAAATATTTATGACAAAATATGAAACATAATCAATTAGATAAAATAATTTGAATAAAATGAAGTATAATATAAACGTGTATACTACATTACTACATTAATTAAATGATTCATAAAAAATAAACTAAAAGAGCATTTAATTTGTTAATTAAACGATTCATAAAAGTAGGCTAAACAATATTTATCTTGAGAAGGAATGAGATATAAAATAAATAAGTGAAGATAAGGAAAAGTATTTTTAATGAGATTCGAACCTATGACCATACACTTTTTTAAAAATCAAATTTAAAAGTAAACCAACTAAGCTATTCTAACTATTAATACATTAAACATAAATATAAATTTTATATAACATTTAATGCTATATATGTTTATATATACATACATATATATAAAGGGGTGGGGTGGGGGAGTGGGGGCAGCTGCCCCCACTGCCCCCACTGCCCCCGTCTCTGCTACTGCATGTGCTCCTCATTTCTACTTCCTCACTTTTACTCTCTGATGTGGCAATTGATAATTAGTTATTTTCATTTTGTTGGTCAAAATGAAAATGTCAACATTCAAATTTTGTGAGTTTTGTGAGAGAAAGTTAGGCTGTTAGGTAGAAGGAGTAATATTTTCCTAATTGTAATTCTAGTCTATAATTTAAAACAAAAGTTAAGAATAACATCAAATCATAAGTCATAATGCCCCCAATAGTGGCAACAACATAGTATATTTACATAGATGCAAAACATTAACTTACACAAGCTGGTGCACCCTGGAAAAGACAGCATGAACATCTCCACCCAGCTTTTAACCTACATCTTCTCAAATCTCATCTTTTTCCATGAGTTCTTCCCATTAATTTATGACCACTTTCCAGACAAAGAAATAAGCTGCATGAACATGAACAAAAGATTACTATGGGGTTATGAAATTGTGCATGAACCAGCTTGATTATATGTATTGCACTATTATGACTTACTATAATAATAACAATTTTGTCGATCAGATAGCAAGTGATAATTTATCACTCACCTGGTGAGCAACCTGTGCCAGCTGTCTGTTTTTCCTCGGTGAACCATCCGCCATGGTAGTATCCTGCTCTCCAGAAGCATTCTCATCTGGGTTGATAAGGGAATTCTTCTTCCGTTTCCTAGAGAATGTGTACCTGAGTCGCCCCTCTGTATCAGTTTGATCCAAAGTCACGTCGCTTCTTTGAGATGTTTTCGCATCACTGTCAGATATAAGTAGTCTACCCTCCAACTTGAGCGGGGTAGCATGACTATCCTGCTCTGTGATATCTCTGGTTGTATTATGTGTGCATTCAGATTCCCTATTCAATTCTTCGGGTGCATGCTGTGATGCTATACACTCAGCATGGTTCTCAATCTCAACAACACTCTGTGATTCCAACCGGTCTTCAGTGAACTTTACATTGCATTTGACTGGTTTGGACTTGTGACATGGTTGGGAAACTTTTCTGCACTGGTTGGAGTGAAAGTCATGAGACCTCCACACAGAAGCAGCATCATCCCAGTACTTGATTTTCCTTTTCCTCACACTTCTGCGAACTAGAGCAGATTGAGCAATGCTTTGCTGCACTTTTTCTCCCAAAACGCAAGAGTTATCCAATGTATTTATTTTCTCGACATTAGTGGCAGTAAAACCACGAGGATCGATTTTGTTGCCCGTGCTTGAGTAGTTTCTACACCTCTGCAAATTGGCTTTTGCTTTGCCATGGCAACTTTTTCTTCTTCTTATTTTTCCATGGAACCTAGTTGGACGGTCCTTTTTCACGTTACCTTTAAGCTGATGTATATGATTCTCCATTTTCTTCATTATTTTCAATGAAGCTTCCACATGCACATCTGCCTTTGTTTCAGTACATTCTCTGATTGGTTTACTGTGAGCACCAAAACATGGATCATCTCCAGGCTGCAATTTCTCATCCGCTGTGCTCATCTCTACTGCACTAATCCTTTCCATGAATCCATTTCTGTACATCTCAGCCTCTTTGTATTTTGTGATCATAGAGCTTAAAACAGGATCATCCTTGACAATCATCGTCTTCTTCTTCTTCTTCTTCTTCGCTTCACCCAATTCGTCCCGAACCAAGTTCAGTTCTGCTCGGAGGTCTACTACCAGACCTTCTGCTTCATTAAGCTGCTCTTCTAGCTCATCAATCCTTCTCTGCTGATTTATGGACGACATTTCAGCCTCAGCTTCCTGGGGGGGAATAAATCATCAACCTCATTACTCTCCCTATTAATCACTCACAGCGTCTAAAACAAATCCATCATATACGAACTCAAACAAATTTTACAATAACGATTGCCAGTTTGGAATCTAGACTGAGCAATTTGTAGGCTAAACCAGCAGTGTCTTCCATAATAACGATCAATATCGAGACGATTTGCAGCAAGCTTACCACATTAAGATGAAAATCAAACAAATAGTTCAAGAGAGAAAAGTTTGAGAAAACCTTGGCATCGATCATGTGTTTCAAGTGAAGGAGCAATCGGAGGGCCTCGTCTTTAGTGGATTGGAGATCCTGCTCAATCCGGAGAGATTTTTGCTCCGATTCCATCACTCGATCTGCTGCCTCCTTCATCGTGTTCAGAATTACCTCCGCGTAAGCTGCCTTCAACGCTTCCATTCCCTACGCGTACTCAAATCAACAGCATACAGATCAAGCACATATCCAGGAACAACGGTTTGCTTATATTGCAGTTTTACGTGATTTACCTCGGTCTCATCCATGCCGCTCGCGTTCTGGAGTGGAAGAAGCTGGGAACAAAGGCCGGTGCGGGAGCAAGCCTCTCCGTTGTTGGAACGAGAACTGAGAAGGCGCGCGGGCAGGGGAGGGGGGGGGGGGTGGGTGTAGTACGACGTCGCGTCAACGTTTCGCGCTACGATGTCGTTCTAGCGTGTTCCTCTCTTGCGCGGTTGCGCCTTCCGCAATCCGCATAATGAAAGTGGGTCCCGATGGGTACAAACTGACTGCGGGGGCGGGTCCCGCTAACCAAAGGCGCGGTTAGGGCAACGATTTCGAAAATTTTAAAAGGAAAATATTACACCTTCATTTTTTACTCTCAATTTTACACACACACACACACAAAATCTTAATATAAACATTTATTTTGCAATTCACATGAAAAAAATAACTTATCAATATCCGTCACATCAAAAAATAAAATTTAGAAAGTAAGATTTAAGAGTCTATATAATAGAACTCATTTTAAAACTCTTCAATCAATGGAAGTCAAAAAATGTGTACCAATTATATTAGTATATGAACACTGGGATTTTTTTTTAAAGGAAAAATTATCTAATACACCATTGAACTTTAAACGAAAAGTCATGGCTGTCTTTTTTTTTTTTTAATTAATATTAATATTTTATTATTATTTTATTTTTCAGAATGTATGTCATGTATGACCTTATTTGTTCTTGCCGATTATTATGTTTGAATGCACGAAAATCATAAGTTTATAAGTTTAATTGCAACTTTTTATAAGTTCAAGGGTTTGACTTCCTGTATAAAATTCATGTGTGTATTTAACCTTTTTCCCTTTAAAAAAATTATATTATTTTTGAATCATTTCTTCACTATCAAGATTCGATCATTGACTACCCATTTGGATTAGTAAACGAAGCATTATCACGTTACATAATATTTGACTAAAAATTTTAATTTATTAATGTCTCCATATCTAAAAAAAAAAAAAAAAAAAAAAAAAAAAAAAAAAAAAAGTGAATTCAAGTTAGTTCTCTAATCAAGACTTGAACTTCATGGGAGATGAGTATAGTATGTTGATGAAGAATTTGAGAATGATTAAGATCATGCATGTTTTGATGGAGGGTAACAAGTGTGCGGACTGACTCGCCAATTTTGAACAAGATAGTGTGTGGGGGACGATTGTGTTGGAAGAACCTCCAGATTGCTTAAAAGATTTCCTCCACACAGAAGCTAGGGGAGACTATACTCAAAAAATCACTTAACGGGGGCCTCAAGTCCCTCCATTGCACCAAAAAATATTGTACCATCATTTCTATGCCTATTGAGTTATTATATTGTACATTGCACAACAAATATCGTACCATCATTGCTATTGGACAAAATTATATTTGCACATTAAAATTCTGTTATAGTATATATTAAATGATATCATAATTATATTTAATCATTTACCATATCTAAAATTCTTAGTTTAATAATTATTAATCATACAATAATTATTATCCAAATTATCAACTATACTTTTTAGAGTTAATATCATATGGGGTTCTCCGAATATAGTGATTTTGTCACGTTTAGTCCTAAACTTTCAGATTGAGCACCCATAATCCTTCGACTTTCAAATTGTTACCATATGTGTTCCAAGTTAACCATCCATGGCCCTCCAATTATCAAATTTTAACCAGCGGTGGTCATTCTAAGAGGATCACAAATGATTAAATTTGAAAGTTGAAGGACCACACGTGATTAATTTAAAAGTTCATGACTAAATGTGGCTAAACTATTATACTCAGAGGACCTCATATGGCATTAACTCATACTGAGTTAATACCAATGGGGTCGTCCGAGTATAGTGATTTTGCCACGTTTAGTTAATTAAGGATGAAGAGAAAAATTGCAAAGCGAGATCAATCATATGATTTAAATCTCTTTATTAATGCTCAAATTTGGATCAGTTGAAAAGGGCGAAAATACCTTTAAAATTTGTAGATTTCGACATGTCTTAAACGAAGGGGTAATCAGTGTAATGAATTTTGACACTAAAACAATAGTTGTAGATGAAAATTAGTACTAAAATAATAGTTTGTGGATAAAAAATGGTATCATTTTATTAATATTCATGTGGCCAAAATTGATATTTGCTCCTTTTTTCCTTTTACCTCATTCTCTCTCCTACTTTTTTTTTTCTTCGTACCATTGACCCTGTTACGTGTAGTATCTGTTCATAGTCACTTAATACCGCTCAACCATAATGTCTTTGACATTCTTTCTTGTACTTGAACCTATAAAAATCAAGAAAAATCCTATACTAATGAAGTTGCTCTAAGAAATTATCAAATAATGTTAAAAAAAACCCCAGTTTGGTTGGTGTGAGTGGCCGTGCACTCTCATCACTTAAGGGCTCGGGAGTTTGAACCCCCTTTTGTATGGAAAACTTAATTTGGCCAGCACTTTGTCCCTTAATTGAGCTCGTCCAGTGCGAACGAAGATTAGTCAAGTATAATACGAATTTAAATGTGTTTTTTTTTTTTACAATTACAATGACACATCTGTTACTATTTTAATTGGGACATTTGATTCTTTGAATTCAAACAAATTTTAAAAACATATAACAAATACTCCGTACTACTTTGTAAAAATAAGATAGAAGTGTTAAGAAAAAAAAAAAAAAGAAATTATTAAATACTCACAACTTACCAAGGTACTTTCCTATATGGGAGGTGATGAATTTGAGTTTTAATTGAGGCATAATTTGTATATCTGTGGTGTCCCCGTCCCTTGTAATAAAAAAAAATATTCCTAACTTATGAAGCCTTTGCCTGGCTTTGAATATTCAAGCTGCCATTTTCGGACCTTCCTGCAATCCTGTGGACCGCAGTCTTCCATCGCCATATTTCTTAATTCTCAATTAACGATCTGAAAACCCCACTCAAACCTTAACTCTCCAGTCAAACACATTAAACCCATTCTAATTATCATTAACAACTCCATGACCAACACTAACCTACAAAAGCATTGAATTAACAGCTTATGAATTTCCATGCAATTACAAAATAGCAAATTCAGAAAATTCAAAGTCAATGTCTCTCTCCAGCTCAACTCTGTACAAAACCTCTCCCACTGCGTAGTCGCCTCTCAGAATCCACAGCTTCTGAAATGGTTCGATTCGTATTCTCCCCCTCTGTGCTGTGGCTTTTCCTTCTGCTTTTGCGAATCGCTGTTGCTGAAGATGATGTCGGGTGCTTGAAAGGTGTGAGGAGCTCGTTGAAGGATCCTGCATCCAACTTGGGTCTCTGGAATTTCGACAACACGACGGTCGGCTTCATCTGCAGTTTTGCCGGCGTGACTTGCTGGAACGACCGCGAGAACCGCGTGTTCCGCTTGGATCTCCGGGAGTTTAACCTCAGCGGTGAATTCCCGGAGGCCTTGCAGTACTGCCGCAACTTGCAAACCCTCGATCTCTCCGGTAATGAACTCTCTGGTACAATACCTACTCAAATTTGCCGTTGGTTGCCTTATTTAGTAACCCTAGACTTGTCCAACAATCATTTAACCGGGGAAATTCCAACCGGTCTCGGTGATTGCGTGTATTTGAATAACTTGATGCTTAATGATAATAAGTTTTCTGGAAATATTCCCTCCCAGCTTTCTAGTTTGAGTAGGCTCAAGAAGTTTTCGGTGGCCAATAATGATCTTTCGGGCAGGCTTCCTTCCTTTTTCGGGGCTATGGATAACCCTGGATTTGATTTTGGTGGGAATAATCTTTGTGGTGGTCCGGCAGGGAAATGTGGGGGATTAAGTAAGAAAAATTTGGCCATTATCATAGCTGCTGGAGTGTTTGGTGCTGCTGCATCGATGTTGTTAGGATTCGGGATGTGGTATTGGTATTTTACAAATTCTGGCAAGAGGAGAAAGGGAAGGTATGGGGGAGGGAGGGATGATTCGGATAGTTGGTCTGAGCGATTGAGAGCTCACAAGCTTACTCAGGTTATGTTGTTTCAGAAACCACTTATCAAGGTTAAGTTGGCAGATTTGTTGATTGCCACCAACAATTTCAGTGCAGAGAGTATCATAAACTCAACCAGGATCGGAACGACTTACAAAGCCGTTCTTCGTGATGGTTCTGCACTTGCGACCAAACGGCTTAATACTTGCAAGTTGGGTGAGAAGCTGTTTCGGATAGAGATGTATAGGTTAGGGGAGCTTAGGCATCCGAATTTGGTGCCTCTTTTGGGCTTTTGTGCCGTAGAAGAAGAAAAACTGTTGGTCTATAAACACCTATCCAGTGGAACTCTGTTTTCACTGTTGCATGGGAATCCGAGTATATTGGATTGGCCAACTAGGTTGAGGATCGGTTTAGGTGCTAGCAGAGGACTTGCTTGGCTTCATCATGGTTGCCACCCACCAATCTTGCACCAGTATTTCAGTTCCCATGTTATTATGTTGGATGAGGATTTCGATGCTAGGATAATGGATTTCGGATTGGCAAGGCTTATGGATCCTTCAGATGGAGCCGAGACTAGTTATGTGAAAGGTGATCTAGGTGAAATTGGATATGTAGCTCCGGAGTACTCAAGCACAATGATGGTTCCTTCAACAAAAGGAGATACTTATAGTTTTGGAGTAGTGCTTTTAGAGTTGGCTACAGGGCAAAAACCTCTGGCTGTTGGAGCTGCTGAAGAAGGATTTAAAGGGACTCTGGTGGACTGGGTAAATCAGGTCTCTGGATCAGGTCACATTAAAGATGTCATTGATAAGAGCTTGTGTGGAAAGGGCCACGACGAAGAGATTGTGCAATTCCTAAAAATTGCATGCAATTGTGTAGTTTCTGGTGCCAAGGATAGGTGGTCAATGTATCAGGTTTATGAAGCATTGAAGACTATGGCTGCACAACAAGGTTTCTCTGACGAGGGGGATGATGAATTTCCGTTAATTTTCAACAAACAAGATAGCAGAAGTCCCATGTAACGACCCCCTCACACAGCTTTACATTTGGAATAAGTTTTAATACCGTGTTTTTTTTTGGGTGTACCCAGGGTTTCCGCCGTCGGGTGACTAATCTCCTCGCTGAATTGTAGGCACCTCTTTTGGGTGGGACAACTGGCCTAGAAATACAATGTTTAGTAAGGTGTAAGGTGTTGTGATATCCTTTTCTAGTGACTATGGATATGCATGCATTAGTAAGGCTGTATAATATAGTGTAGGTTATAAATGAAACCAATAATTTATGTTTGTTTAGAATGATTAGTAATATGTAGATATATTCATGGTGTTATGGGTACTTGTAATTAGTCTTGTATTATATAGCTTTTTGAAACACACAGTTGGACATTGAATTTGATATCTTTTGCTGCTTGTGAATTGTGATCTCACTCACACATTCACCCTAGGCTTGGATATGGTTCTGTGGTATCGTGCATATGCATATTTACTTCTGATTAAGTTTAAGACGGAGATAAATTTTTTATACCTGCGCAAGTATGGGGTGGTGTGGCGATGGTGTGGCAAGAGGTATCCCCGCCCTGAACCCGCACTCACACTCATAGATGAATAAATATGTATTTTGAATATTTAGAAGAAATAGAGTTACTTATTAAGTTATAAATATAATTTATATGTTAAATTTTATACGATAATGAAATTTACTAGGATTACTTTTTATATTTTGAACCTTTGAGATGGCAGATAAAGATTTGAAGAACACATGTTAAAATCTGTAATTATTATCTTGTACTAAAATGATGATTTATCTACTAATATAAAATTTGTAATTGAAGATTTGAAACAATAAAGTTTATAGTTATTATAGTTTTGGTACTAAGTTAAGGATTTAACTCAATAATGTTGAAGTTTGTAATTACGGAGAATCTTTTTGGTACTAATGATGGAGATTTAATTACTATTAAATTTGGAAATAAATAGTAATGTTAAATTGGTGTTATTAGGTGAAAATAGGCTTTGTTTGGTGAGTTTTACTATATGTACTTCCTAAATTTTAAACCCTTACGTGGCGGGTTCTGATAAGTTATTTTCTTCATATGGGCCTAATACAAGCGACTACATTAATGTTTTGTGTGTGGGAATACAAATTAGAAGTACAAAATGAGAGTACATGTAACATTTTCCTTGTTTGGTAAATGACATTTTGACAAGATTTTAGTGGATTTGACTACTTTAATGATTTGACCGAGTCAAAATGTCAAAAACTTTATTTAATTTTTTTTTTTTTTGGGAAAAAAAAAACTTTATTTGGTTAACAACTAATTTTGGCAGCATTTTGAGAACAAACCGCCAGCGTTGGGCATTGGCAGACTGTCGAAACATAGTTTTGTTTCCATACTGCCCTCCTCCCAAAGTGAGCCTGAGGCTCCCCTTTTATAAGAAAGTCTCATGTTCCAGTTTTATTAATTATTGTTATTATTTTTATAATTATATTATATTAAAATTATAAACATTAATAGCAAATTATTATTTATAATATAATTAGATAAATTAGAAATTGCATCTTTGATCTATGAGTTACACTCAAGTTTTGATTCAGTCCATCAGTTATGACCATATCCATTTTTAATAATGAAGAATTTTTGAGTACGACTAAAAATGTTGTATACAAAAAGCCGGCGCCGAATGCAGTCTGGAAGATGGCGTCCACGTCGTTGCTCAACTGGAGGCAAACACATCATAGAAGCTAGCCGCCGACACACACTGCCGTGTTGCCACCTACATCTGTCCGGCCGAAATGTTACTTCGATGTGGGGTTCAGGGCAGCGTCGGGGACGGCATCCTTCGGGGCTGTGTTGCTATCTTGCGGGGGTTTTCTAGCGGCATGTAATGGATGGATTACTCGCGGATTGCTTCTCACCCCTAATGGCAGAGTCACTAGCTTGCAAGGAAGTGTTATCGTGGCTTAAAGACCGGAATGTGCTATCTGTGGATTTTTCACTGATTGTTCAGAGCTTCGTAGTAGTCTTTTATCTGTTCATTTGCTCGTCTTGTCCTATGTGGGTTTTACCATTAATCAGTGTAGAACAACTATGTCTATGTTCGATTATTGTTTTGTTAGCTTAGTTTTTAGAGCTTTAAATTTAGTAATTTACATGCTCATTCTCTTGCTTCAGCAGCCTTTGATCAGTCTAATTCGTTATACTGGGACTCTGTCCCTCATGACTTTATTGTTGCTTTCATTCATTAATATAATACAGCTTTATCCTTCAAAAAAAAGTTTTCAATAATTTGTAATACAATTTCAATGTTAATTGTTAGTAAATAATTTGTTCTATAGAAATTTAAAAAATATTTTGTTATTATGATATATATTGTATAATTAATGTTCATTCGTACGTTGACCTGTCAATTATGGACACGACACGAAACTGGACACAAAAATAACAGGTTAGTGTTTAGCCTTAACGTATCCCGGGTTGTTAACGAGTTGACCCGTTATGTTTCGTGTCTTAACATGTCAACCCGTTAAACCTGTTAAAAACCCGTTTACACAAACCTGTTTATAACCCGTTAAGAACCATTGTGATTTAGGTAAGAACCATTGTCATGACTCATGAATGAGATTACAAAAGATATCATGAACATGATTAAGGATGAATTTATTACATTAGGCAAGATCCTACACCAATATAATTATTGATGTTCAACAATCTAAAATTTGAATTTTTATTGTGTTCAATTCTATTCTAAAAACTAGCATGACTTCTTTAATTATGATTTTTGGGTGTTATTTTATTATTTTATGAATGTTATAAATTGAATATTTTTTTTTGTTTGTTTGATGGATTGAATTGTAGGTTTATTTCTTTTTTATATAACTTAACTTAAATTTTTTTTTTTTTAAAAATATTAATAGGTTTAGCGGGTTTAAATGGGTTTCGTGCCATATTGTATCGACACGACCCGAAACATGTTAACAAAACGTGTCTATCGTGTCAACCAGTTAACAAATCGTGTTCGTGTTAAAAATTTGAACCCGCTAACCTTAATGTGTCGTGTCTGTGTTTAGCCTTATCGTGTCGACCCGTTAACGAACTCGTTTACACGAATTGCCAGGCCTATTCGCACGGGTACAAACACTAGTTTAATTAATGATACTATATTTATCGTTCATTATATTAATTTTATCCCAAAATTATTTACTTACATATTTAAACTAGTAGGGAATCGAACTCAAGCCTTTGGGTTGGAACTTGGAAGTTAGGGTAAATGTGTAGCCGACCGGAGTTTCTTCTTCTTCTTCTTATTCTGAAGCTCCGAGCAACGACCTTCTGAACAAAGAGAAAAACGAAGGGTAAATGGTGAAATGAAGAGAAGAGTCTGAGAGGGAAATAGCAGAGCATGGAGAGAGAAATTGTTGTTGGTGAAATGAAGGGTTGGAAGAGAAACGAATAGTATATTTATTTGTAGTGTAAAAAAAATCTAGCTACTGTTTTAAGGGGAACGATCGCGATTTTTAATTTTTTAATTTTTTAATTTTGTAGTTTCCGCAATCGTTCTAAGTGGAACGGTTGCAGAAACTACCCGCGTTTTTGTTTTTATTTTTATTTTTTATTTAAATCGCGACTATTTTATTTAAAAATAGTCACGAATTCTTGTTTAAGTATTTACAATTTTGTCATCGTGAATTTTTTTGTAACAATATCCTACCCTTCTGTTAAAAATAGTAACGAAAAGTTAGTCTTTATGTTCTTTTTTTATACTAGTGCTCCTTTCTGGATCCGTCCATGAAGATAGTATTCTTTCTACTTAAGAGAAATTAAAGTTCATTTTTGTTGTTGGTATCATGTTGTTGCTACTTGCTATTGTTGACATTGTATTATTGTTGGTTGGTATTAAGATGTTAATGTATCTTGCTGGTGTTGACATCAATTTTTAAAGGCAATTAATCTGCTGCTGTTGCCTGTTGGCATCATTCTGTTACAACTTGCTATTGTTTGCATATTGTTGTTGGAACTTTTATTGTTGTTAGTTGTCTTTTATTTTAAAATTAATTATGAAATTAATACTACCTAATTAGTCAACTACCATGTAATGTGATATTCCGATTACCATTTCAAATAAGAACTTAAATTTTTTAAATTAAAAATATTTAAAAAAATATAAAACAGATCCTACCTAAAAAAATACTAACTAATCTAATTAAATTGAAATGTAATTTGTAACCCATATTTGATATAAAATAAATCTTTATTTCAATGAACATAAAGTAACGAATTAAATACACTTTTATATACAAGTAGTTGGGCAAGAACTTTCCAAAATTCTTTTCACAGTAGTGGAATTTATTCGTTAACTGGACTCAATTAACCCACGTTTAATTCTGTGATTACTATATATATAAGTAGATACCGAAGTAGGCGCGTATTGAAACGCGGGAATGATACACGTGCCAGTCACTACGATCACGGATGGAAGAGGCACGATAACAGTCAACGACCTGTGTCGTTGACCCATACCCATATTATATTATTCCCTTTCTTTCTTTAATCGCTTTTCTGTTGCTTGTTCCTCGATGCAATTTCCTCTGCGATCTCATATGATATGATGTGATATGAGATGATGAAATCATAGTTTTGATCTTAGTGGTTTGTTCCTGTTCCAGAAGCGGCTTTCCCTTTCCCACTACACTTATATAAGTGATTGATCCACCAGAGCTCCCTCTCAAGTCTCACCATCATTCAATTTCACTGTCGTGGAAGATAGAGGAGAATGGGAGCTTCTGGGTCGACTCCGAGAGGTTGTGAGGGATTTGGTTGCCTGAATCTTGGCAAGCCACGGCGGCGGCGGCGGCGGAGGGTGGTAAGGGGCCGCTCTTTGTCCAACAATAAGCTCAGCAAAGTGGAGCCTTCCGGTTCCGCGAATTCGTCTTATTGCAATCCGACATTCCAAGGTACTATGAGTCGAGTCGGATTACTGTTAACTCGATTTTAGCTATTTTTTTGGCGAATATTGTGGTTTGAATTAGGTTTCTTTGTTTACCTTTTCTTGATTCATTGTTGATACGAAGTAGGGTTACGATTTCGTTTCTAGTAGTATTCTGCTAAGCCTTGGTCTGGTTAACATGTATTCCTAAGAAAAATTGAAAAAAAAATGAAATAATCATGGTTACTTGGTTGTTAAAGGCTTTATTTTTTATTTAAAAATATCCTAAAATTGTTGTTCTATGATTCGAATCACTTGTTAGGGCTGCAAGATTTGTTGTGCCATAGTTAGTGCTCATTGGTTTCTGCAATTCATCTCTTAAGGATATTAGGATTATTGCTATGGTTTTGATGTAAAATTCTAAAATTTGTTAGCATTCTGTTGTTTCACTTAACAGGAAACAACGAATCGTGGTTTGACCCGGAAACAGGAGTTGGTTCTGATGGTGATGATGAATTCTATAGTGTTCAGGATGGTAAATTCTTAGGGTGACTGTTGATTGTTTGCCAACAACCTAGCAAAATTGGCAGTTGATTTTGGTTGTGTTTTGAAAATGTGCAGTTCTTTCACAGAGTGGAGGTGGATCTATGTCAACAGCTGTTTCTCCGAGATTTGCTGATCTTGCATATTATAATGGAGATTCTTTTGCTGACACAAAACCATGTGAAATATCAGTTGGATCTTCAAATGATTCTCATCTGATTTCATGTGACCCTCCGAAGGAGGATAAGGATTTGGACCATGTAAATAAAGACTCTAACGAACAGATTGGTCAAAGTGACAATCCTGGCAGAAGAGTTGAAACAGAAACACTTCATAGTTGTGGAATTCTGCAGAATAGATGTATGTCTTGTCTTGCTTGCACTGCTTCCCCAGGTGAAAAGAGAAAAACTCTAGTCCCAACTTCACCTGGCACTAAAAGAAAATCTTCTTTCACCCACAAGTTTTCTTTCAAGTGGCGAGAATCCCTGGAAAGTCATTCGTTATGTAAGTGCTACTATTTTTTTTGGTTCCCTTATTAATGAAATATGTTTAGCAAAATTTGATCCCCTAGAAAATATGGCAGCTACCCTTGATTTCAGTTTCTTGATGAAGCTAAGTTATCTGGCATACAATGTGGGAATGAAATGCATATATACATTGTGTACTCTAACCATTGAAAGAGAGTGTTGCATTTGGCGTTTTAGTGTTCTAATAATTCCTTGATGAGTTATTATGTTCTACCTTCTCAACTCACAATGATTTTATTTACTAATATGTTTAAAAACTTGTTCACCATCACAGTGCCTCCAAATGCTGTTTTACGAAGACCAATAGCCGGTTCTCAAGTTCCATGTTCCCCGCTGGAAAAGAACATTTCTGAATGTTGGTCATCAATTGAACCAAACACCTTCAAAGTCCGAGGTCCGAGTTACATTAGGTAAGAGGATTTCATTTATTTGATTGGCTTTTGGTTCTGACAAGAAAAAGTTGTAGTCTATGATATGATTGTTAAATCTCAATGAATTTGGTCTTACTAAATGCTATGCCCTTATCTCACTTCTCTTCTTTGCAGGGATAAGAAGAAAGAATCTGCACCAAATTCTGCTGCATTTTATCCGTTTGGTGTTGATGTGTTCTTATCACCACGGAAGATCAATCACATTGCACGTTTTGTGGAACTTCCAGCCATTGATTCACCAGGAGAGATCCCTCCCATACTTATTGTAAATCTTCAGGTACTCTATACTTTGTTTTCACTAGATTGTCTTTTCAGAACAGGAGGCTTTTTACAAGAATATAGAAACAGTCAACACATACCATAAAAAACTCATGTGGATGCAGTATTTTGAAAGTATTCTGTACTAATATATCATGATCTTTCTTTGCAGATCCCTTTGTACTCTGCTGCAATCTTTCAAAATGAATATGATGGGGAAGGAGTGAGTTTCGTTTTCTATTTCAAACTTTCAGAAAATTACTCAAAAGAACTTCCAGCCCATTTTCAAGAAAATATCAGGGTAAGTTGGATTGTAACATTTATAATCTGCTGCTGTAGCCATAATAAATTAGAATGAAATTCTCATTTGTTGTTTTTTTTTCCTCCACGCATTCTATCAAACAGAAGCTGATCCATGACGAAAAAGAAAAGATTAAAGGATTTCCCATTGATACAAGCGCACCCTTCAGAGAAAGATTGAAAATCCTAGGTCGAGTGGTTAATATAGAGGGCCTTCAATTAAGCGCAACAGAAAAGAAGCTCATGAATGCCTATAATGAAAAACCTGTTCTCTCGCGTCCTCAACATGAATTTTACCTGGTGAGTTGATGCAAGAGTCTTTCACATATAGACTGGGTAGCATTGTTTCACAATTCAATTCGGTGATGGGAACTTAACTTTAACATGGAAATTCTTCAGATAGTACTTACTAATATGGATTATGGCAACTGTTGCAGGACAAAAACTACTTTGAGATTGATTTGGACATTCACAGATTCAGTTACCTTGCCAGGAAAGGCTTTGAAACATTCCATGACAGAGTGAAGAACTTTGTCTTGGATTTTGGTCTGACGATTCAGGTAGCTATTAAGTATTAACATCCCTAGGCAGGTGAGAATTCACTCCCCGGACGCACAACTAATGTACCCATAACTTTTCATGCAGGGAAACAAGGCAGAGGATTTGCCCGAGCACCTGTTATGTTGCTTAAGATTGAAAGAAATCGACTATAGTAAATATTGCCAACTGGAGTTATGAATGAACAGCACAGGTATAAACCTAAAGGATGACAGACAATCTACATGGAAACAACAGCGCACCTAATTATTCATTTGTTCTTTTCTTCTATTCTCTTTTCCAAACTTCCTTTTGTGTACAAGAATTAGCGCATATTTGGTAATGCAATTGTGCTGGAATTCACGAAACTGTTTATGAAATTAATAAAAAAAAAATTCATTTCTTTTTTTGGGGACAACAAAGGGGTTGGTTTAGGAGGTATGAACCTTTCCACAACGCCCAAAAAAAGTGATGAAACCACAGGTGATGGGCTTGGTGTGTGATCTTGAACCCGGCAGAGGTGCGACCGGCGGATTCACATTTGTCTCCGCCGCTGCCGCTGCTACGCCGCCCACTCTTGCATTTGCATGGATGTCTTTGCAATTGTATCGTTCTTGTTGAGCCCTTTCCCGGGGATGGGGAAGGGGAAGCTGCGATCCCCCACTTGCGTTCATCTCCGGTCCATAAACGCCACCGTTGTCCCAAATGCGGCCGGAGGATCCCTGTCGCCGGAATGAGTACGATGATCTTTGCAATGTTGTCATCATGTCATGGATGGGATGGATTATAGGATAGATAGATGCAATTATCTTATCTAATCTATTCTAATCTATCATGTAACTAACATAATACTTTCCTTTGGCTATTTCTATTGGAGGCATTTTGTGCTATCTATCTATGATTCTATAATAATACTTGCACTGCCAGATTTGTAAGATAAACATCCCAAATGTTTTGCCGAGATAAGCGCCCGTTTTTCTCCAAATAAACACTCGACACAATTCATATTCAGATTTTGGAGGAGATGGAGACAACAAATCACCCTATCCGCTAGCCGCTAGCTGCTTTTATTATTATTATTATTATTATTTTTTTCCGGTCAGATTATAGCCTTCATGTGCATAAGGGATCCAATTTAAACATTCCAATATCTTTGAACTTTTTTCTCATATATTCTTTTAGTAAGATTTGAACCCTTAAGTCACACCACAAACCAATTACACTAAGGCCTGGGTCTTTTTTTTTTATTTTTTTTTTATTTTAACAGGATAATGTAATGTTACATTCTTTTATTAAATATTTTAAACCTACTTTTTATTTTTAAATAAGTAGGAGGGATGCATTAATAAGAAATAAGGAAATCACAAATATAAATCAAGGAAAAAATGCACTTTTCGTTCCTAAGTTATAAGGTAATTGTAGAATTCGTCTCTAATTAATGATCGTGCTCACTTTTCGTTATTGGCGTTGCACTTTTCGTGCTCACTTTTTCGTCCCTAAATTTGAACCCACGCCCTTTCGAACCAGAGCCTAAATCTGGCGCCTTAGACCACTCAGCCAAACCGTCTATATCTCAATAAAATAGAATTTATCTTTACTTGAAGATCACATATTCGATTCTTACCAACACCCTCTTGATCAAACGCATTGCACATGATCTTCTTAGTGCAGTTTACCTCACATCGGATCTCTTGAGTGATTTAAATGATATCTTAGCAGAGAATTGGGAGTGCACGGGTGCAATGTCGTCATCAGGGGATTATGGGAGATATGGTATATAATATGCAACTAGACATTAACACAAAAGATAAGTTAAATCCAATTCTTTTAGAGGTTACAATATATTTAGTATTTACCATCCATTCTTTCAAAAAGAAAAAGAAGTAACCTTTAATGACCGAATAACCTTATTTTATACTCATTTTCGTATTTTAATAATTTTTTCTTCGAGGCTATTTTTTAAACATCTATTGACGACTGTGGAATTTGAACCCACGCACTTACGAACCAGAGCCTAAATCTGGCGCCTTAAACCACTCGGCCAAACCGTCTATATCTCAATAAAATGGAATTTATCTTTACTTGAAGATCACATGTTCGATTCTTACCAACACCCTCTTGATCAAACCCATTGCACATGATCTTCTTAGTGCAGTTTACCTGACATCTGATATCTTGAGTGATTTAAATTTTATCTTAGTAGAGAATTGGGAGTGCACGGGTGCAATGTCATCATCAGGGGATTATGGGATATGGCATATAATATGCAACTAGACATTAACACAAAAGATAAGTTAAATCCAATTCTTTTAGAAGTTACAATATATTTAGTATTTACCATCAATTCTTTCAAAAAGAAAAAAAAAAAAAGTAACCTTTAATGACCAAACTTATTTTCGTATTTTAATAATTTTTTATTCGGAGGCTATTTTTTAAACATCTATTGACGACAGTAGGATTTAAACCCAAGCCCTTTCGGACCAAAGCCTAAATCTGGCGCATTATACCACTCGACTAAACCGTCTATATCTCAATAAAATGGAATTTATCTACTTGAAGATTACATGTTCGATTCTTACCAACACCCTCTTGATCAAACCCATTGCACATGATCTTCTTAGTGCAGTTTACCTGACATCTGATCTCTTGAGTGATTTAAATGATAGTGCACGGGTCCAATGTCATCATCGGGGGATTATGGGATATGGCATATAATATGCAACTAGACATTAACACAGAAGATAAGTTAAATCCAATTCTTTTAGAGGTTACAAAAATCACTAAGCGCCTGGGGATCACCTAGCACCAATTAATCGGCGAGATTTTTGCAACACTTTATTTAATGCTCATTTTTTCTTCTGAGGGTATTTTGTAAACATCTATTAACGACTGTGGGAATTGAACCCACGCCCTTTCAGACCAGAGCCTAAATCTGGCGACTTAGACCACTCGGCCAAATCGTCTATATCTTAATAAAATAGAATTTATCTTTACTTGAAGATCACATATTCGATTCTTACCAACACCCTCTTGATTAAACCCATTGCACATGGTATTCTTAGTACATTTTACCTGACATCGGATCTCTTGAGTGATTTAAATGATATCTTAGCATAGAATTGGGAGTGCACGGGTGCAATGTCGTCATCAGGGATTATGGGATATGGCATATAATATGCAACTAGACATTAACACAAAAGATAAGTTAAATCCAATTCTTTTAGAGGTTACAATATATTTAGTATTTACCATCAATTCTTTAAAAAAGAAAAAGAAGTAACCTTTAATGATCGAATAACCTTATTTTATGCTCATTTTCGTATTTTAATAATTTATTCTTAGGAGGCTATTTTTTAAACATCTATTGACGACTGCGGGATATGAACACACACCCTTTCGGACCAGAGCCTAAATCTAGCGCCTTAGACCACTCAACCAAACCGTCTATATTTAAAAAAAAAAATAGAATTTATCTTTACTTGAAGATCACATATTCGATTCTTACCAAAACCCTCTTGATCAAACCCATTGCACATGATCTTCTTAGTGCAGTTTACCTGACATCGGATCTCTTGAGTGATTTAAATGATATCTTAGCAGAGAATTGGAAGTGCACGGGTGCAATGTCATCATAAGGGGATTATGGGATATGGCATATAATATGCAACTAGACATTAACACAAAAGATAAGTTAAATCCAATTCTTTTAGAGGTTACAATATATTTAGTATTTAAAATCAATTCTTTCAAAAAGAAAAAGAAGTAACCTTTAATGACCATTTCGGACCAGAGCCTAAGTCTGGCGCCTTAGACCACTCGGCCAAACCGTCTATATCTCGATAATATGGAATTGATCTTTACTTGAATATCACATGTTCGATTCTTGCCCCATCTTGATCAAGCCCATTGCACATGATCTTCTTAGTGCAGTTTACCTGACATCTGATCTCTTGAATCGTTTAAATGATATCTTAGCAGAGAATTGGGAGTGCTCGGGTGCAATGTCGTCATCAGGGGATATGGGGATATGGCATATAATATGCAACTAGACATTAATACAAAAGATAAGTTAAATCCAATCAGAATCGTTTAAATGATATCTTAGCAGAGAATTGGGAGTGCACGGGTGCAATGTCGTCATCAGGGGATATGGGGATATGGCATATAATATGCAACTAGACATTAACACAAAAGATAAGTTAAATCCAATTCTTTCAAAAAGATTAAAAAGTAAACTTTAATGACGAAATATGTTTTCTACTCATTTTCGTATTTTGCTTTTTAAATAATTTTTTTTCCGAGGTTATTTTTTTTCAACATCTATTAACGGCAGGGCACCAGCGCCAAAATCTGGCGCCTTAGACCACTCGGCCAAACCGTCTATATCTAAATAATATTGAATTTAACTTTACTTGAAGATCACATGTTCGATTCTTACCAACACCCTCTTGATCAAACCCATTGCACATGATCTTCTAAGTGCAATTTACCTGACATTTGATCTTTTGAGTGATTTAAATGATATCTTAGCAGAGAATTGGGAGTGCACGGGTGCAATGTCGTCATCAGCGGATTATGGGATATGGCATATAATATGCAACTTGACATTAACACAAAAGATAAGTTAAATCCAATTCTTTTAGAGGTTACAATATATTTTGTATTTACCATCAATTCGTTCAAAAAGAAAAATAAGTAACCTTATTTAATGCTCATTTTTTCTTCTTAGGCAATTTTTTAAACATCTATTGACGGCTGTGGGATTTGAACCCACGCCCTTTCAGACCAAAGCCTAAATCTGACGCCTTAAACCACTCGGCCAAACCGTGTATATCTCAATAAAATAGAATTTATCTTTACTTGAAGATCACATATTCGATTCTTACCAACACCCTCTTGATCAAACCCATTGCACATGATCTTCTTTGTGCAGTTTACCTGAAATCGGATCTCTTGAGTGATTTAAATGATATCTTAGCATATAGAATTGGGAGTGCACGGGTGCAATGTCGTCATCAGGATTATGGGATATGGCATATAATATGCAACTAGACATTAACACAAAAGATAAGTTAAATCCAATTCTTTTAGAAGGCTATTTTTTAAACATCTATTCACGGCTGTGGGTTTTGAACCCACGCCCTTTTAAACCAGAGCCTAAATTTGGCGCCTTAGACCACTCAACCAAACCGTGTATATCTCAATAAAATGGAATTGATCTTTACTTGAATATCACATGTTCGATTCTTACCCCATCTTGATCAAAACCATTGCACATGATCTTCTTAGTGCAGTTTACCTGACATCTGATCTCTTGAATGGTTTAAATGATATCTTAGCAGAGAATTGGGAGTGCACGGGTGCAATATCGTCATCAGGGGATATGGGGATATGGCATATAATATGCAACTAGACATTAACACAAAAGATAAGTTAAATCCAATTCTTTCAAAAAGATTAAAAAGTAACCTTTAAAATGACGAAATATGTTTTCTGCTCATTTTCGTATTTTGCTTTTTAAAGCATTTTTTTTTGTGAGGTTATTTTTTTTAAACATCCATTGACGGCTGTGGGATTTGAACCCACGCCCTTTCGGACCAGAACCTAAATCTGGCGCTTTAGACCACTCAGCCAAACCGTCTATATCTAAATAATATTGAATTTAACTTTACTTGAAGAGCACACGTTCGATTCTTACCAACACTCTCTCGATCAAATCCATTGCACATGATCTTCTAAGTGTAGTTTACCTGACATCTGATCTTTTGAGTGATTTAAATAATATCTTAGCAGAGAATTGGGAGTGCACGGGTGCAATGTCGTCATCAGCGGATTATGGGATATGGCATATAATATGCAACTTGACATTAACACAAAAGATAAGTTAAATCCAATTCTTTTAGAGGTTACAATATATTTTGTATTTACCATCAATTCGTTCAAAAAGAAAAGTAAGTAACCTTATTTAATGCTCATTTTTTATTCTTAGGCTATTTTTTAAACATCTATTGACAGCTGTGGGATTTGAACCCACGCCCTATCGGTACAGAGCCTAAATCTGGCACCTTGGACCACTCAACCAAACCGTCTATATCTTAATAAAATAGAATTTATCTTTACTTGAAGATCACATATTCAGTGGCGGACCCAGGAATTTTTTGCACCGGGGGCAAAATATTAGCTAAATTGATAATTAGAAAAAAAACAAATGAAACACTTAAAAAGTATATCCATAAATAATGTTGGATATAAGAAAATTATAAAACACATCAAAACATTATAAAAATATTCATAACAAAATATGAATATAATAAATTTGATAAAATAATTTGAATAAAAGATCCATTATAAATTACACATCTCATTTTTTTTTTGGGGGGTAAACATCTCATCTCATTATTAATATATAAATGAAGATTATATTATTGTGTTGAAACAATATGTACTATTAATAATAGTGAAAATGTGAAAAGGTAGTGTTAATAGTGGAATAATAAGAAAAAGAAAAATATTCATAACAAAATATGAACATAATCAATTTGATAAAATAATTTGAATAAAAGATTCATTATAAATTACACATCTCATCATTAATATATAAATGAAGATTATATTATTGTGTTGAAGCAATATGTACTATTAATAATAGTGAAAATGTGAAAAGGTAGTGTTAATAGTGGAATAATAAGAAAAAGAAATGCTAACAATAGATAAAGGAGAATCGAACCCTGGCCTACTTTTTGTCTACCCACGCACTCATCCAACTAGGCCAAGCTACACTTTGTTAAAAATTCTCTATTTTATAATACTAATACTAAAACTTGTACTATATATACACATATACATACAAAGGTTATATAAGGGGTGGGGGTGGGGTGAGTGGGGGCAGCTGACCCCACTGCCCCCACTGTAGGTCCGCCTCTGCACATATTCGATTCTTACCAACACCCTCTTGATCAAACCCATTGCATATGATCTTCTTAGTGCAGTTTACCTGACATCGGATCTCTTGAGTGATTTAAATGATATCTTAGCAGAGAATTGGGAGTGCACGGGTGCAATGTCGTCATCAGGGGATTATGAGATATGGCATATAATATGCAACTAGACATTAACACAAAAGATAAGTTAAATATATTTAGTATTTACCATCAGTTCTTTCAAAAAGAAAAAGAAGTAACCAAACATCTATTGACTGCTGTGGGATTTGAACCCACACCATTTCGAATTAGAGCCTAAATCCAACGCCTTAGACCACTCAGCCAAACCGTCTATATCTTAATAAAATAGAATTTATCTTTACTTAAAGATCACATGTTCGGTTCTTACCAACACATTCTTGATCAAAACCATTGCACATGATCTTCTTAGTGCAGTTTACCTGACATCTGATCTCTTGAGTGGTTTAAATGATATGTTAGCAGAGAATTGGGAGTGCACGGGTGCAATGTCGTCATCAGGGGATTAGGGGATATGGCATATAATAAGAAGTAAGCTTTAATGACGGAATAAGTTTTCTGCTCATTTTCGTATTTTGCTTTTGGGATTTGAACCTATGCCCTTTCAAACTAGAGCCTAAATCTGGCGCCTTAGATCACTCGGCCAAACCGACAAAAGATAAGTTAAATCCAATTTTTTTAGAAGTTAGAATATATTTAGTATTTATCATCAATTCTTTCAAAAAGAAAAAGAGAATTAACCTTTAATGTTGAGCCTATGTTTTAGGCTTTTATTGACGGCTGTAGGATTTGAACCCACATCCTCTTACACTAAAGCCTAAATTTAGCGCCTTAGACTACTTGGCCAAACCATCTATATCTTAATAAAATGGAATTTATCTTTACTTGAAGATCACATGTTCGATTCTTACCAACATCCTCTTGATCAAACCCATTGCACATGATCTTCATAGTGCAGTTTACCTGACATCTGATCTCTTGAGTGGTTAAAATGATATCTTAGCAGAGAATTGAGAGTGCACGGGGGCAATGTTGTCATCAGGGGATTAGGGGATATGGCATATAATATGCAACTAGACATTAACACAAAAGATAAGTTAAATCTAATTCTTTTGAAAAGAAAAAGAAGTAACCTTTAATGACGGAATAATTTTTCTCCTCATTTTCGTATTTTGCTTTTTAAATAATTTTTTTTTGAGGATATTTTTTAAACTTCTATTGACGGCTGTGGGATTTTATCCCACGCCCTTTCATACCAGAGCCTAAATATGGCGCTTTTGACCACTCGACCAAACCGTCTATATCTCAATAAAATAGAATTTATCTTTACTCGAAGATCACAGGTTCGATTCTTACCAACACCCTCTTGATCAAACCCATTGCACATGATCTTCTTAGTGCAGTTTACCTGACATCTGATCTCTTGAGTGGTTTAAATGATCTTTGCTAGAGTGGTTTAAATGATATCTTAGCAGAGAATTCGGAGTGCACCGGTGCAATGTCATCATCATGGGATTAGGGGATATGACATATAATATGCAACTAGATATTAACACAAAAGATAAGTTAAATCCAATTCTTTAAGAAGTTACAATATATTTAGAATTTACCATCAATTCTTTCAAAAAGAAAAAGAAGTAACCTTTAATGACCGAATAACCTTATTTTATGCTCATTTTCATATTTCAATAATTTTTTCTTCTGAGGCTATTTTTAAAACATCTATTGGGATTTGAAGCCAAACCCCTTCGGACCAGAGCCTAAATCTGGCGCCTTAGACCATTCGTCCAAACTGTCTATATCTCGATAAAATGGAATTGATCTTTACTTGAATATCACATGTTCGATTCTTACCCCATCTTGATCAAACCCAATGCACTTGATCTTCTTAGTGCAGTTTACCTTACATCTGATCTCTTTAATGGTTTAAATGATATCTTAGCAGAGAATTGGGAGTGCACGGGTGCAATGTCGTCATCAGGGGATTTGGGGATATGGCATATAATATGCAACTAGACATTAACACAAAAGATAAGTTAAAACCAATTCTTTCAAAGAGATAAAAAAGTAACCTTTAATGACGAAATATGTTTTCTGCTCATTTTGGTATTTTGCTTTTTAAATAATTTTTTTTCTAAGGTCATTTTTTTTTGAAACATCTATTGATGGCTGTGGGATTTGAACCCACACCCTTTCGGACCAAAGCCTAAATCTGGTGCCTTAGACCACTCGGCCAAACCGTCTATATCTCAATAATATCGAATTTAACTTTACTTGAAGATCACATGTTCGATTCTTACCAACACCCTCTTGATCAAACCCATTGCACATGATCTTCTAAGTGCAGTTTACCTGACATCTGATCTTTTGAGTGATTTAAATGATATCTTAGCAGAGAATTGGGAGTGCACGGGTGCAATGTCGTCATCAGCGGATTATGGGATATGGCATATGATATGCAACTTGACATTAACACAAAAGATAAGTTAAATCCAATTCTTTTAGAGGTTACAATATATTTAGTATTTACCATCAATTCATTCAAAAAGAAAAAGAAGTAACCTTATTTAATGCTCATTTTTTCTTCTAAGACTATTTTTTAAACATCTATTGACGGCTGTGGGATTTGAACCCACGCCTTTTCGAACCAAAGCCTAAATCTGGCGCCTTACACCACTCGGCCAAACCGTCTATATCTAAATAAAATAGAATTTATGTTTACTTGAAGATCACATATTCGATTCTTACCAACACCCTCTTGATCAAACTCATTGCACATGATCTTCTTAGTCCAGTTTACCTGACATCGGATCTCTTGAGTGATTTAAATGATATCTTAGAGAGAATTAGGAGTGCACGGGTGCAATGTCGTCATCAGGGGATTATGGGATATGGCATATAATATGCAACTAGACATTAACACAAAACAGAAGTTAAATCCAATTCTTTTAGAGGTTACAATATATTTAGTATCAATTCTTTCAAAAAGAAAAAGAAGTAACCTTTGTTGACCGAATAACCTTATTTAAGGATCATCTTTGTATTTTAATTATTTTTTCGTCGAAGGTTATTTTTTAGACATCGATTGACTGCAATGGGGTTTGAACCCACGCCCTTTCAAACCAGAGCCTAAATCTGGTGCCTTAGACCACTCGACCAAATCGTCTATATCTTTATAAAATGGAATTTATCTTTACTTAAAGATCACATGTTCGATTCTTACCAACACCCTCTTGATCAAACCCATTGCACATGATCTTCTTAGTGCAGTTTACCTGACATCTGATCTCTTGAGTGGTTAAAATGATATCTTAGCAGAGAATTGGGAGTGCACGGGTGCAATGTCGTCATCAGGGGATTTGGGGATATGGCATATAATATGCAACTAGACATTAACACAAAAGATAAGTTATATCCAATTCTTTCAAAAAGAAAAAAAAAAGTAAGCTTTAATGACGGAATAAGTTTCTTGCTCATTTTCGTATTTTGCTTTTGGGATTTGAACCCACGCCCTTTCAAACCAGAGCCTAAATCTGACGCCTTAGATCACTCGGCCAAACCGTCTATATCTCAATAAAATAGAATTTATCTTTACTTGAAGATCACATGTTCGATTCTTGCCAACATCCTCTTGATCAAACCCATTGCATATGATCTTCTTAGTGCAGTTTACCTGACATTGGGAGTGCACGGGTGCAATGTCGTCATCACGGGATTATAGGATATGGCATATAATATTCAACTAGACATTAACACAAAAGATAAGTTAAATTCAATTCTTTTAAAAGTTACAATATATTTAGTATTTATCATCAATTCATTCAAAAAGAAAAAGAAATAACCTTTAATGTCCGAATAACCTTATTTTTTTCTAAGGCTATTTTTTAAACATCTATTGACGGCTGTGGGATTTGAACCCACGCCCTTTTAGACCAGAGCCTAAATCTGGCACCTTAGACCACTCGGCCAAACCATCTATATCTTAACAAAAAGGAATTTAACTTTACTTGAAGATCACATGTTCGATTCTTACCAACATCCTCTTGATCAAACCCATTGCACATGATCTTCTTAGTGCAGTTTACCAGACATCTGATCTCTTGAGTGGTTAAAATGATATCTTAGCAAAGAATTGGGAGTGCACGGGGGCAATGTTGTCATCAGGGGATTAGGGGATATGGCATATAATATGCAACTAGACATTAACACAAAAGATAAGTTAAATCCAATTCTTTCAAAAAGAAAAAGAAGTAACCTTTAATGAAGGAATAATTTTTCTCCTCATTTTCGTATTTTGCTTTTTAAATAATTTTTTTTTTGAGGATATTTTTTAAACTTCTATTGACGGCTGTGGGATTTTAACCCACGCCCTTTCATACCAGAGCCTAAATATGACGCTTTAGACCACTCGACCAAACCGTCTTTATCTCAATAAAATAGAATTTATCTTTACTTGAAGATCACAGGTTCGATTTCTTACCAACACCCACTTGATCAAACCCATTGCACATGATCTTCTTAATGCAGTTTACCTGACATCTGATCTCTTGAGTGGTTTAAATGATCTCTTAGGGGATATGGCATATAATATGCAACTAGATATTAACACAAAAGATAAGTTAAATCCAATTCTTTTAGAAGTTACAATATATTTAGTTTTTACTATCAATTCTTTCAAAAAGAAAAAAAAGTAACCTTTAATGATCGAATAACCTTATTTTATGCTATTTTCATATTTTAATAATTTTTTCTTCTGAGGCTATTTTTAAAACATCTATTAACCGCTGTGGGATTGCCTTTTCGGACCAGAGTTTAAATTTGGCGCCTTAGACCACTCGGCCATACCATCTATATCTCAATAAAATAGAATTTATTTTTACTTGAAGATCACAGGTTCGATTTCTTACCAACACCCTCTTGATCAAACCCATTGCACATGATCTTCTTAGTGCAGTTTACCTGATGGAATTAACTCTATAAAATTACTCCCAGTAGTTACGTTATTACCCGTCTATCTTTCATATTAACTTATCCTCCCTGGATAATTAAATCTATGGTAAGGGATATTATATGGTGAATAAGCAATTAAAGGCATTTAATTTCCTCTCCTTTGTTGTTCTAAACATTTTGTGCTGGGATGCTTGTATACAGAGGAGAACTAATCCAGTGTACGTATATATATATATATATATATATATGAACCATGACAATGAATTGAAGTTTATGTTAACATCCCATGGCTTTGTTGGGTGCAAGTCCCGGCTTGTGATTTACGGTTCCATCATTTCCGGCCAAAGCTCCATACTTGTCCTTCCTAGTAAAGCTGGTGCACTCGTACGATAATGTCGCCGCAATCGTCCTCTGTATGTAATTGGCAACATCGTGGCTTGATTTTCCGGCGCCGCAAGTGAGGTGCGCCGGCAACTTGTTTAAGAAATTGACTTGGTAGGCAGGGCTGGGGTTCATGAAGAAGTAGAAAGGGTCCATTCCTTTCCACCCTCTCGCCGTCGTGCCGTGGAACATGCTCATTCTGTTCGACATCGCCACCGGCACCAGCTCGTCCGTCAGCTCGGCGAACAAGGCGGAGAATCGGAGCAAGAACGGTTCTCGGCACGTGGTTCCTTCCGGGCATATGGCCAAGTCCCCTTCTTCTAACAACTTCTTGATCATGTTAGCGTCGGTGACGCGGTCGCGGCTGAGCCGGACGGTCTTGATGGGGGATATGATCTCGGAGAGGCGTGAGAGGGAGTAGGTGACCGCCGGGATTGGGCGGCCCAGGGCGGTGGAGAGGAAGATTGGGTCGAGGAGTGTTCGGTGTGAGCAAACGAAGAGGACCCCTGTTTGGCCGGTGGATTTTGAAGCAGGCGGCGGAGGGGTGCCTTTCACGGTGACTCTCACGCCCAGTGCCCAGAATGCGTAGTAAACTAGCGGCATTGGGAGGAGTGCTCCGGCGGCGATTCTCATGCACGCAAGAAGGAAGCCTACTGGGATCCATAGAACTATCAAGAGTGCCATTAGGGGACTGGGTTTTTGAACCAGCCGGCCGTCGTGGAAAACTATTGGCTTTGGTAATTTGTCAATGCTCAGTGGCTTCACCTTTGGATTTGGTGGTACCATGTAACTTTCCTGTATAACCAAAAACACAATAATTATTATATACTGAGGAAAAAAAAACACTTTTTGTCCCTAAATTATAGAGTAATTACAAAATTCGTAGGAATGAAATTTTCAGCGTCACTTATAATTTAAATTTGCTTCTCATATTTATCATTTATTGGTCAAACAATTAGCCCTATAACTTAGGATGACGAGTGCAATTTTTCATATTTATCATTTATTGATCAAATCAATTATTTCTTATTTGTTTGAGGCTTAAACCTATCACCTCCCACCTAGGGGAGCAAACCAGATACATTGGACTACAAGGTCCTTGAGTAAAAGACATAAAATGAGAAAGGAGAGAGTATATACTAAGCTTGATGACAAACTCACCTTGCATAATTTCATGAAAGGAAAATCAGTCATGCGATCACCAATTCCAACATCTGGAGGTGGCGACGAGGCAAAGGCATTTTGGAGAGCATCGGCTTTGTTCTTGGCGACCAGAATTCCAGGTTCATTTACCAACCCCGTAGCTCTACCCTTAAACGTAGAAATCTCTGTCCCAATAACCATATCAGCGCCCAAATACTCCTTCAGGAAAGCCTCCACCATGATCCTCGGATTCGCAGTGAGCACGCATCTCTTCCCACAGGACGAGAAAACCCGCCACGTCTCCGGGTGCAAGTCGCCGGAATAAAACTTGGGCAGGACGGCACGCGCCACCGACTCGATGTCGGCGACTCTCATTCCGGCGAACGTCGCGAAAACCAGCACGCGAATCCCGGCGGACTCCGAGATGAAATAGTAGAGAAGTCCGGCGAGGGGAGCGGCTAGGATTAGGAAGAGAAGCCGGAAAATCCCGCCGACCTCGAAGGCCACAAGTGCGAAGTAAGGGAATGAGCTGCGGCCCACCAGCAAGGTTCCGTCCATGTCAGCAACCACCGTGTCGTGTTCCCGGCCGTCCGATCTGCATTTGTCGATTGCTGGGAATTGACAAGGTGGGGGGCATGGATTTGTGTCAGCCATTGATGCTAAGCACTGAGTTTATTGGGAATTCATGATGTGTTTTAAATAGTATGAGTTGAAAGTGAGGACAAGTTAGTTACTTGGTTTATAACACCAAGGGGGTGGCGCCGTGATCTGCAAAATCAAAGCTCTCTTTGGAATCGCCGATAAGCAATTGTTGTTATTAGGCTCAAGAAAGCAATATTAGTCGTATAATATTATCCGCATCTAAATTGCCCTAACATTTCACGCCCTGCCTTTTCAAAAATGGCATAACCATTTTATTTGTCTTTTCCTCCAAATTTATTAATCAAATCTAACTTTTTTTTCTTTATAAATTTGTGCTTTTTTTTGTGTGTGTTAAATAATAATTTTAATATAACTTTTTCCACTCCTTATGTCATGTCATGTGTATTATTTATTAGTCAAATTAACTCCTATTTTTTTCATATTTTCTTATAATTTTTAGTTTTTTTATTTAATAATACTTTTAATGTAATTTCTAAATATATAAGTTTTATATAATATAACTATTGGTTTTACAACTTATACAATGGCCGACCAACACAACCGATCAAAAAATAAGATAATTGCTAGGGGAACCAATCACCACCACATCATTAATCCAAATTTATTAGGAAGCCTAAGAGTCGAATATTTTACAAGCCTTTATTTATGGTTCTCAAAAGGTTGAATTTCCAACCGCAAGGGCTCCATACCCTGATTCAACAGAGCATTTGGAAGGATGTTGTTCCATTTGTCGACGTTGTCCCGTTAGTTAGTGGTTTAATTTGTCGACAACCCTTAACAATCCATTCGCCATGGATGGCCAATACTTTGGTACTTGGTACTTGCCTGATTATCTATTCCTCACCCTCTACTTCGACTATAATTTGAAAGTCACCCTAGACCTCTTCCATATGTTCTTTCAAATCACCCGTGTCATTCTTATATTAATCGGGTTTTTCTTAGTTTCTTAGAGAGATCGTTGGAAATTCATTGGTGATCTACGTACATCTAGACCTTTGAAAAAAAAAATTTAGTCCAGTCAATTGATGAGGGGCAGTTGAGCTTCCATTCTGGTTGCACTACCGACCAAGATACAACATAATGGAGGAAAAGATCATCATGTTACTAGATAATGGACCCTTCAAGGAAGGTGGTCGGGGATCAACGCCCTAATTAATCAAGGCTTCGCCAAGTTTTTCTTAGTCCAATCAATTGAGGGACAGTTCAGCTTCCATTCCGGTTGCACTACCGACCAAGATACAACGCAGGAAAAGATCATCATATTACTAGAAAATGGACCCTTCAAGGAAGGTGGTCGGGGATCAACGCCCTAATTAATCAAGGTTTCGCCAAGTTTTTCTTAGTCCAATCAATTGAGGGACAGTTCAGCTTCCATTCCGGTTGCACTACCAACCAAGATACAATGAAGGAAAAGATCATCATATTACTAAATAATAATGGACCCTTCAAGAAAGGTGGTCGAGGATCAACGTCGACCACTAATTAATCAAGGCTTTGCTTCTCGAAGGCATATCCATCATTTGCTTACCCCGGCCAGCTCTTTGCACCCACACTTCTCGCACAAACACCACCTATTGTCTTCTCGAATCTCGACCACTAGATAAGTTCATATTTGAACACATTTTACTCACTATTTAGCCCCAATTTGTGCCTCAATTGTAGTTATTTTGTTCCAAAGGACTCTCATTCATATGAATCATATGCATGTAGTTATTTTAATTTGTTCCCCTATCCGACTACCTGTCTTGCCTTCCCCTTCTATAATATAATAATAATAATAATAATAATAATAATAATAATAATAATAATCTCTTCACACACGCGCGCACAATAACAAATGCAACTTTGAGCAAACCTAACACTACTCTAGAATATGTACTCTCGCTGTCCCATTTTATCTGTCCTACTTACTATTTATTAATTGGTTAAACTTAACTATTTCTTCTTTGTTTATTTTCTTTAGTATTTTAAACTTATTTTTAAATTTGATTTTTTGTGTTTAATAGTACTTTTAGTATAGTTTCTAAATATATAAATTTTGTATAGTAATATTAAACTTAATATTATGAAAAATTGAATTAAAAATAACTACAATCAAGCCTCGTTAACCGAACCAGACACATAAAATGGGACGGAGGTAATATATAACAATAGATAAGACTATATATCATAAAATAAATTCAAAAAAATTCATTTACGTACTTCAATTAACAAAAATTTCTAAAAAAATAATAATAATTAAAAATGTACTCCATACAAGTTAATTCATCTATTAAAAAAAATATGAAGAGCATTATCTATATATCATAGCTATGGATGTCAAGTTATTCGTGACTGAATAATTAGTTAATTACCCTACAATAAGCATGGAATGATCTTACAAAGTGATCATTCACTCTAAAGAATTTCTTAATTTCCTTTTATTATAAATTACTCCAATATATATATATATATATATATATATATATATATATATATATATATATATATATATATATATATATATATATATATTGTAAATTATTCATTTAGTACTTAAAATATAAAATCTAAATTAAAGAGTAATAAATTCAAAAAATCTAAATCAAAGAGTAATCAATTCAAAAAAAAATATATCAGCCTTAATATGAACAAGAGGGGAATGCTCTAAAAAGTGTATTAACAATGGAGGGGCAAAATCATATGGGGACAAAAAAATTAAAAAAAATTAAAGGTAACTAGGATACTGTCCAAATGAGAACTGCCATAGCCATCTATTCGATCTGATCTACTCTCAATTATCAATTGTTAACTGGTGAGACTGAAGTAGGCAGCAGCATTTTTGAGCTCACTCCGGGATAACTCCTCGTTCGATTGTGTTGTGTCTTTAAACGATGACTCCGAACTACACATGAATGAATCACACTGTAATTTACTTTTATAGACGTAAATCATATCACAATAATACAATGTAGTTAGTTATCTATCCTAGCTTTTAGGTAACAAATTTATTATATATACACCAATTCAAGTTTTGTATGACATAATACAATAATTAACATACCTTGACTCGCAGGTCTCCTTCGTTTCAATATAGGATTGTCTATCATCGGCTATAGTGTTATTGAAAGCCACCAAACCATAATCTTGAGAATGCTCATTTGGAAATGATGGAAGTGACATATGATTGTTATAATTAGTATTTTTCACTAGAACATCAGTGGGATGTTCGTAGTAAGATGAGGGTTCCACACCTAACAAATTTGGCTTTCCCACACTCTCACTGGACTCTCCCTCACCCATATCATCTTCACCACCACCAAACATAACATTCATAGGATAAGGCATTTCCGCTGCATTATTCATCCCATAATGCTGTAATAATGTGTGCTGTTGATGATCATAATTATTACTATTATTATTATTGTTATTGTTATGGGAATTAACCACGGAACCTAATAATTGCTGCTCTTTGCAGAGGGCGAGTTGCGTGTAGACGTAATGGAGTTCGTCCATGGTTTGTTGGAGTTGTTGACGGAGGTAACAAATGTACTCGACGCAGCCATAAACGGGGAATCTCTCCCGCATATCGGCTTCGAAAATGATTGATTTCATGGCATCGGCCTTCTGATCCTCGTCGTCCAACTGTTTGAGTATTTTTGTTATGTTGCTGATGCCGAAGAGCCGGTGTGCATTCTGGAACATTTTAGGCTGGTTAGCTGGGAAATAAGGTGCCAAGACGCAATCAGAAGCACACTTTCTTCTCTGGTATTTGCAAGCTGCGCAGGCTGGGGAAGTTCCTCCTTTTACTGTCATGATTTTTTGAAATTGTGATTGTGATTGGTTTGAGCAAAAAAGGAGCTTAGGGGGAGAAAAAATGGGATGGGATTGCAGAATATATGTTGTCCAGGAGGATAGTATCGTAGTAATTACGGTGAGAAAAAGGTGGGGATTTGTTGTGATCTGAGACCAAGTAAAAGTACGGGATCCGATTCTTGGGGAGAGTCGTATGCCTTGCACGGAACCGTAGAACAAGTGAAACTGCCAATGGGGACTTACCACGCCTCCTTATTCCACGCTTTCCCCGTTGGATCATTTTCAACCATCAATAAATCATCATCTTGTTACTGTTAAAAGTTAAGACCACCGCCTTGATATTAGCAAATTCAGTAGCTTGAAATCGTCATTTTCCCCGCTTGAACTCTGAAAAAGCTCTGCTCTGCCATTGAGCCTTTAAATTTTTCGATATCGCCTGGAAATCCGTCTCCAATCAATCTAGCGCATAGACCATCCACTTCCTGAAGAAGGTAATCTCGGTCGTGCTTTTGATGTTTGAACGCTCCTTTAAAACTCATTGCAGCTATGATCCTATAGCAATAGGGTTGATTTCAGGTTTGAAAGGAGGGAGGGATTTCAACTGTAATTAATCTCCAAATTAGCATATATTTTTTGAGCTGTTCATATCTGCGATTCAGATCCGGATCCATTTCTTCAACCTCGGAAAACCTTCATTTACCCTTCTCCTTCTTCTCACCCCTTCTCTTCCTTCTCCCCTCTGAATTACGCCTTGTCCACTACATCTCCTACTTTGCACTATCTCACCGTTTTGGGCCTTTGGCCGCCTGTCACGTCCCCGTCTGCAAATAGCAACAACAGGAAGAAGAAGAATATTATGTTAATGGAGCTTGGACTAGAGATCCTTACTTCCTTAGCCACTGACCTCCAAGCTGTTTATATATATATATATATATATATATATATATATATATATATATAAATCTAGGTGGATATCCTAGTCAACAAAACAGGCAAATTACCTGTTAAACCGACTCATTTGAAGCTTATTCAAATTAAATGGCTTAATTGTTATTTGTCAAATAGTTGAATGGCTTACTCAGTTACTTGTAATAATAATTTTAAATTAAAATATTATAATGTATAAATTATATTATTATAATTATTTATTTTATTATAATAATGTAATAAACGTTAATATAAATATCTAGTCTTATATATTATTTTGAAAATATCTAGTCTTATATATTATTTTGAAACTTATAAAAGATTATATAATATACATCACGTTCATACAACTTATTACAATCTTGTTCCAATAGAAGGTTATTGTCTAGTATAAATTCACTGCAATTCTTAATCCTACACACTGAAACTATATATTTCAAAAAATATGCAACATTATGCAACTAATATTTGAAGTTGAGAAGTTCATCCTTTTTAGTTTCCAATTCTAAATTAAAAAAAAAAAAAAAAAAAAAAAAAAAAAAAAAAAAAAAAAAAAAAAAGCTAACATACAATAACTAACTCCATATTTTTCTTTAAAAACACAACCACCAACTTCATACTTATAACAATATACTTTCTAAGATAATAATCTAAAATTACTATACCTCCTCATCCCAAGTCTTTTTATTTTGATCATTTTCAACCACCACCTTGTCATTAGCAAATTTCACCTCTAAGTTATGCCTTGGTTGCTGCCAATCTTACACCTTACACCTTGTCCACGACACGTCTCCTACTTTGCACTATTTTACCGTACTCTCACCGTTTTGGCTTTAACTCTGTAATGCATGTCACGCAAGTCAAAGCCTTTAAATGTTTCGATATCGCCAAGCTTTCATCTGTCTCCAATCAATCTAGCGTATAGACCATCCACTTCCGGAAGAAGGGTAACCTAAGTCGTGCTTTTGATGTTTGAATGTCCCTTGTAGAACTCATTGCAGCTATGATCCTATAGCAATAGGGTTGATTTCAGGTTTGGAGGGAGGGGAGGGATTCCAACTGTAATTAATCCCCAAATTCGCATATATTTTTCTAGCTGTTCATACCTGCGATTCGGATGCTGATGGATCCATTTCTTCTGCAAAGCCTCATTTAACCTTCTCCCCTCCTTCTCACCCCTTCTCTTCCCTCTCCCCTGAATTACGCCTTGTCCACTAGGTCTTTTACTTTGCACTATCTCACCGTTTTGGCCTGCAATGGTTGTCATGTCTGCAAATCGCAAGAACAGGAAGAAGAAGAATATTATGTTAATCGAGCTTCAAGCTGTTTTTTTAAAAAAAAAAAAAAAATTAATCTATGTGGAGATCCTAATCAACAAAACAGGCAAGTTACCTATTAAACTGACTTATTTGGAGCTTATGCAAATTGAATGACTTAATTGTTATTTGTCAAATAGTTCGATGACTTATTTGTAATAATAATGTTTAAATTAAAATACTATAATTTATAAATTATATTATTATAATTATTTATTTTATTATAATGTAATTATCCAGTGTTATATATTATTTTGAAACTTATAAAAGATTATATAATATACATTAGGTTCATACAACTCATTACAATCTTGTTTCAATAGAAGGTTATTGGCTAGTATAAATTCACTGCAATTCTTAATCCTACGCACTGAAACTACATATTTCAAAAAATATGCAACATTATGTAACTAATATTTGAAGTTGAGAAGTTCATCCTTTTTAATTTCCAATTCTTAAATAAAAAAAAAACAAAAAAAAAAAGCTAACATTCAATAACTAACTCCATATTTTTCTTTAAAAACACAACCACCAACTTCATACTTATAACAATATACTTTCTAAGATAATAATCTAAAATTACTATGCCTCCTTATCCCAAGTCTTTTCATTTTGATCATTTTCAACCACCACCTTGTCATTAGCAAATTCCACCTTTAAGTTATGCCTTTGTTGCTGCCATCTTACGCCTCGTCCACGACGTCTCCTACTTTGCACTATCTCACCGTACTCTCACCGTTTGTAATGCATGTCACATCTTCTACGTCGTCTGCAAGTCGTAAGAATAGAAAGAAGAATTAGAAAGAAGAATTATGGAGAAGAACAAGAAGAAGCTGATGTAGGAAAATTTCATTTTCTTCTCTGTCAACCATCAGATTGCCGCCACATCATCCCCTCACCTCGCCATAAACTCAGATCTCTCGAGTTCTTTAGCCACGGCCTCCAAGTTGTTTTTTTTTTCTTAAATCCATATAGAGATCCTAGTCAACAAAATCCGGAAGTTACCCATGCATGTTATTTCCATAATAGTTTGATGGCTTATTTGTAATAATAATTTTAAATTAAAATATTATAATTTATAAATTATATTATTATAATTATATATTTTATTATAATAGTGTAATAATATATATATATATATATATATATATATATATATATATATATATATTATTTTGGGATTTATAAAATATTATATAATATACATTACATTCATATAACTCATTATAATCTTGTTCCAATAGAAGGTTATTGTAAGTATAAATTCACTTCAATTAAAAGAACAATTGGAAAAAATATTAACATGTTCATCACAAATTCCCTACACCTACACACTGAAACTAGCATAATATTTCAAGTTCACAAGTGATCTATTTCAGTTTCCCATTAAAAAACAGAAAACTAAAAAACAAAGAAAACATAACAAGTTAACATACAATAACTAATTAACTTCATGCTTTTCCTAAAAAAACCAACAACCAACTTCATACTTTCCCTTTCAATCATCTTCCAACCACCAATAAATCATTATCGTTACCGTTAAGACCACCACCTTCTCATTAGCAAATCCCAGTATCTTGATCATCATCATTCGCCTGGTCACTGAAAAAGCCCCGCCCGGCCATATTGAGTCTTTAAACATTTCAATATGGTCTAGCTTCACAGTAAGTTTTAATGCCTGCCTGCCTGCATTTTTTAGTAAATGCATCAACATTATATTAATTTAACCTACCTTTTTTATTTAGCTCTGTCTGGCTTTATGTCGTGTTAGACCCCAATATGGGCATCATAGTGCCACAGGCGAGGCGACACACTGCACCGTGAAATGTGAGCGAACTCAAACGAACCTTAAACTGGTGGAAGCTCGTACGGGCAGGGGCAAGTAAACTCACTGGCTAGCACAGTTGGTCCAGTCCATCTTGACCATACACCAACGTGGACAACCAGAACTTTCCCTAGTTCGGTCTAGCTGAAGAAATCTGCCTCCAACCATGCGCACAGACCTTACATTCGACTTCCTGAATACAGTAACCCAGTCGTGCTTATGATGTTCGAATGCCCTTGTAGAACTCATAGCAGCTAGGATCCTAAAGCAAGCAGTAGGGTTGCTTTTCCATGGGCCGTGGCAATGACAGATTCTAAAGAATAATGATTATGAATATTAATATACCTCTACATAATAATAAGAAATAAAAGTACAAATAAGTCATTCAATAATTAATTATTTGGTGAACATCAATTAAGTCTCATTCAATTATTTGGTGAACATCAATTAAGTCACCTAAGTTTCAAATAAATGTACGAACTCAAAAAAATATTGCAACTGAATTTTTTATCAGGTAACTTACCCGGGTTTTCTGGACTAAGATTGCAATTGTTTTACTACAAATCTCATTTTATAATTGTATCTAATCATTCTTTACAATGAATTAATAAAGATAAGAGAGTGGTAAAGTGATAGTGAGTGCCTTTTTTATACAAAAGGTTTAGTGTTCAAATTTCAATGTAAACATGTGTATATATAATATATGACTTGACATATAAGTATATGAGTGTAATTATAAAGAAAAATACTTCATAGACTCTTAAAAATCTATTCTCAACTTTTACTCCAAATTTGATTGAAAAAAAAAAAAAAAAAAAAAAAAAAAAAAAAAAAAAAAAACCTATTAAATTAAGACATGCCAGTAAAAAATGAGAGGAGGAATATAAATATTTACTTTTTGGTTTGGTAGAACGCCATTCAAACACGAGAATTCAGAGAAAAGTCCCAGAGGCAAGTCAACTATGTGTAGTCGTCGTTCCCGGCTTCCCGTGTGCCCGCCCACCTTAAATTAAACCAATCAACAAGGCCGGGGAAATTCTAATCGAATATGGAATTCTTTAATACAGCCAAGGCTGTGAGGCTGAAGAGCCACCTTGGCAAGTTCCTGGTGGCCGATGAAGACCAACGCAGCGTCAGGCAAGGGCCGCGAAACGCCTCCTCAGAGAAAGTCCGTTGGACGGTGGAGCTAGTTGAAGGTAGCTATCATCTCATCCGCCTCAAAAGCTCCCACGGCGGCTATCTCACCGCCTCCGACGAGCCTTTCCTTCTTGGCATGACGGGCAAGAGGGTGCTCCAGGCCGTTCCTCCCCGCGGCATAAAAAGGTGTGCTTCTATGGAGTGGGAGCCTATAAAGGAAGGGTACAAAGTGAAGCTGAGGACTAGAGGAGGGACATACTTGAGGGCAAATGGGGCAACGCCGCCATGGAGAAACACCATAACTCATGATCTTCCTCACAGAACTGCAACCCAAGATTGGGTCTTATGGGATGTGGATGTGGTGGATATATCTGTGCTCGAGCATTTACAGAGTTACCCTTCCTCATCATCCTACAACTCTTCTTCATTACCCTATCATGAATCTATACATTCCAACATATCTCCCTCTCATCATCATCCTGAGTTATTAGCTCCCTGGCCTTCATATGCAAGTGGAAGACAGGTAGACCTATTGTATAGGGATTAGATGCCTATAAATATATTTATTGTATCAGCAAAATCATAATCACTAATAAGAGTATTGTTTCACTCCTGTGTAGGCACATAAATCTTGTATTTTTTAATTTTTTGTCATTTATTATTGTTTCTTGTTCTTATTAATCTCGACAAATTGAATGCAGGGTGGAATGGAATTTTTCTACAAAGCCAAAGCGGTGAGACTTGAGAGTCATCTAGGGAAGTACTTGGTGGGCGACGATGATGAAGAAAGCGTCCGGCAAAGCCGAAGCGGCGCGTCACTTAACGCGCGGTGGACGGTGGAGTTTGTTAAAGGAAAAGACAATGTAATCCGGCTAAAGAGCTGTAACGGCCAGTATCTTACGGCGGCGGCGGAGCCCTTCCTTTTGGGGATGACAGGCAACAAAGTTGTTCAAACTCTTCCCACCAACAAAACCCACGCGTCATCGTCTATAGAATGGGAGCCTATAAAGGAAGGTTTTCGCGTGAAGCTCAGAACGGCGGAGGGGAGATACTTAAGGGCTAACGGAGCTACGCCGCCGTGGAGGAACTCCGTGACTCATGATGATCATCCAAACAGAACCGCAACTCAGGATTGGGTTTTGTGGGGAGTGGATGTTGTAGACATTATTGTCTCATCGGACGCCTCAGATTCACCGGCTAGTTGCCTGTCCCCGCCGTCAAGTTTTAATTCCGTTCTCGACGACACCGGAACGCCGCCTACCAGGTGGCCCCATATCTAAACCTCTGTAATATGATCACTTCTTTTCCTTTTTCTTTTTTTCACATCATATTTTCTTTGTCCATTTCTCGCAGCGGTTTTGTTCAACGTTCAAAATTGATGTTGCTTTATGTAAAGTCAACTATATATTTTTTTTAAAACACTTTTGAGTGATTACAATGTAATATCTATTCATACATGAGAATCACAGTTATACTACTTCACTACAAAGTCTTGACATAAAAATAAAGTCAACTATATATTTAATTAGAGTAGTTGTACTAATTTCATTAGTTTTATCCAATTGTTTTCTTTTCTTATCATTTTACCTAATCAATAGTTAGTACAAACTGAAAAATATAGTTTTTTTAAATCAAAATTAATATGGATACTTATAACAAAAAAAAAATGTCAAAATGGTTCTTCAAGTATAATAATTTTACTACTTTTGTTTTTAGTTTTTAATTTTATCTAACAATGTATTTGACTAATAAATTTGTATATATTTTAAGTATTTAAATGACTAAAATGTGTATTTTTTTTAAAAAAAAATGAAAGAGAATCAAAATCGTACAAATTTAGTAGTTAAAAATATTATTAAACGAAATTAATAGTTGAGTATCAAAGTGATAGAATGATTATAGCCAATCTAGAGGTGTAAGTTGGAAAGATTATGGCCCTCTTTGGTAAAATGGCTGTTAGTTGATAGCTGTTAGTTGTTAGCTGATTGTGTTAATTAGATGGTATAAATAGTTGATAACAATGGCTGATTGTAGAAAGGTGTTTGGTAAATTAGCTGTTAGCTGATAACTGTTTGATATAATTTCTTTTCTCAAAAAGCTAATTGAAAAAGTTGCTTGGAGTAGCTTTTTGAATTTTAGCCTTTTGAAGTTGCAAAAAGCTAATTAACCAAATATTTATATTGATATTTTAACTAAATCAAATAATTAATAGTGGTCAAATAAGCCAAAATTGACCTATAGGCCAATTTTTTACCAAACCGGGCCAATAGCTAATCTTTAATCTAAAGTCAATCTCTATATCATGATTGTTAAACAAGTTGGTAAATTAAAAAAAAAAAAAAAAAAAAAAAAAAAAAACTACTTAATTAAAGCGCAAAGTTGATAACAAAAACGACAAGGCAAGTGGATTAAAATATATTTTAGGCTGCTAATTAATCCTACGATTCTAGCTGATGTCGATGTTTGAAATTTCTTAGTTGTTGACATTCTTTGTTGTACGGCATAGCATCCCTAACAAAAACAAGTACGACGACTTTGAATCATAATATAACATTTTCCATCTCTTCTAGAAAACATTAAAACTAAATTTAATTACGAAAAATGTTAAATAAACTATGAACTTTAAAAATTGTTATTGAACAAATTAATTTGTCATTTTAATGCATCTAGATTCAATAGTCGATTAACATTAAGTCAAAACCGATAAAATCTTACATGACTTACGTGTCACGTCACAAATGCAAAATCGAACGTCGACTATCGATAAACATGTTTGTTGGTCACCTATTTGCCGGTCTTAAGGACCACTATATCTAAAGAAGGCGATCAACAGTGGCCTTCTTCGTCAATCTTGCCTTCTTGTCAATATGAAGAAAGCGACTAGTGATGGACTTCTTCGCCGACCTAAAAAAGGCGACTAGTGGTCCACTTGGGCTTCCTTACCTTATTGCTTAGGAAGCTCTGTTGCAACTTCCACCTAGCTGATATGAATTTATTCTTCCATTAGTTCAAGCATTCAAACGATTCCTTCCACCATAGTGGTGTTTGAGGGATCACTTATAAACCGAGCAATTCATATTTGACATCCTATGTTTGTTGTAGGTGTAGCTACGGAACGCTCTCTTGCTTTTTTTAAGTTCTTTAGGGTTTCCCTCTGGATCTTGAATATTGGAGGCATTCCCTAAGATCGTTTCTTGTCGCGACGGCTTTTCTATCTAATGTGTTGCTAAGGGTAGGATTCTTGATTCTTGGAATGGATTTTTTTTTATCCCGCCATAGGTTCCTTTCAGATCGATGCTACTCTTGATTTGAGTTTTAGTGGTTGTGAACTTTTTGTCCAAGATTTCCATAGATAACACCAATGGTGGAGTTCGATTTGTCAACTAAAGGGCAAATTGGTGAGCTCACTATTACTACAAGGGTTAAGTAGCAATATACACATAATGTATTGTATGGAGGACAAAAGATAGCTATGAAGAAACATGTATTGTTCGATACTGAAAGGTTATAAAATAATTTCTATCATGGACTAGGGTCCACATAGCATTATGTACCCTGGATTGAAACGACGATGTTCATAATTCATATTCGTAAGGTACAGAATTTCATAACACAAGACAGAAAAAATCATAACATAATACACATACACATGTTATATATTTATTTATTTTTCAAATCTTATTTAGGTACATAATTTGTGTTTATAGGCACAGAATTTCACAACATAAGACACAATTATTAATTTGTTTCAAGTACAAAAATCATACTCTTAAAGTACAGAATTTCATAACACAAGATACAAAAACTTACAATATAAGACACATACACATGCACCAGAGTCCACAGTGCAGTGTGAATCCTGGTCCATGGTATGAGGATTGTAATGGTACAAGACCCTTAATTAAAGGCAGTGCAACGTGGATGCCGCGGTATTTGACGATAGAGTTGGCTTCGGGGAGGTTGTTTGTGACCATGCATGGCCGATTTGTGGCTCCCAAGAGTGGGCGTTTAGCTTGCGGACGTGACCCTTCCACGACGGAGCCCTTTGCGGTAAAGGAGGCCTAGGTCGTAGTAACATAGTAATCGAGTCTGATTGTTTGAATTTCTGTAATGCTTTTAATTCTCGTAATTTAGATTTCTCGTACGTTAGTTTTTTTTTTTGGGTACATTTGAAGCCCTCAAAGAGAGCGATTATCTGACTCTAAGGTTCGGTATTCTCATAGTGTCAGCGTAGAGCAAACCATGTAGCTCTTCCGGGGCATTGTCAAGAATGTTCGTGCCCCAGCTAGTTGTTTGGCCCATGTTGGCCAGGCTATCTGCGCACTTATTCTCATACGTTAGTTTGATTATTAAGCAATAATGTTTGTTGATTGCTAAGGACATCGGGAACGTTAATGTTCACCATGTCAAGAGGTCAGCGAATCATTTGGCTCACGTATTAGCACGAACAACTTATTCTTTATCTGTTCTAGGATTATGGTCTGTTATCCCGCCTACTTATATTTCGGCCTTGTTGAGTTATTAATGCATTTTGAGCTGTTTTTGAAAAAGGGGGTAATTCCTATTCCTAGGATGTTAGGACAATGTATGAAATTTCTCATAAGACAAGGAAATACAATTCCAATTCCAATCCTAACAATCGTTATGCGTTGGACCCGTGTCCAGCATGCTTGCTGGACATGCTGGACACGGGTAACAGTGCCGTTAGGCACTGTTATCTCTCTTTTAAAAAAAAAAAAAAAAAAAATTCAGACCGCTTCGTTATAGGAGTATATGTTCATAATTTTATTACTATATGTTAATAACTGTACATTCATAACTCCATAACTGTACGTTCATAAATCTATAACTGTACATTCATAACTCCATAATTATATATTCATAACTCCATAATTGTACATTCATAATTTTCAAAGCTCTATGTTCACAATTTTAGAGCTCTATGTTCATAATTTTATCACTATATGTTCATAATTGTAAGTTCATAATGTTAGAGCTCTTTGTTCATAATTCGATCAATAACTGTACATTCATAATCTCATAACTGTAGATTCATAACTCCATAACTGTAGATTCATAACTCTATAACTGTACATTCATAACTCCATAATTGTACATTCATAATCTTCGAAGCTCTATATTCACAATTTTAAAGCTCCATGGTCATAATTTTATCACTCTATATGTTCATAATTGTAAGTTCATAATGTTAGAGCTCTGTGTTCATAATTTCATAATTGCATAACTGTACATTCATAATCCAAAAAAAAAAAAAAATAACGCCATTAACGACAAAACGTGCGCGAAATTTTTTTTTTTTTTTAACTAAATGACGCGTTTTTTTTTTTTGAAAAACGACGTCATTTTGGGCCCGTGTCCACAATTCATTGTGGACACGGGTCCAGGGCATAATTTGCCCAATCCTAATCCCTGGGCCGTCCAATGTTATTGTTAAGGTCCATCTACATTTTGGCCAAGAATACATGGCAAATTATCAAATTATAGCGTATACCGGGAGCACAATGCATTGTGTATCCTGATCCAAAACGACGTCATTTTTATAAGTTGGGGGAATTGACACAGCGACGGACAATGTTCCGTCCGTCCAATCTCGTTACAATTTTATTTTTTTGTGTTTATGTGTATTATGTTAAGAGTTTATGTGTATTACGTTAAGAGTTCATGTGTATTATGTTAAAAATTTGTGTGTATTATGTGTAAGAGTTTGTGTATTATGTTAAAAATTTATGTGTATTATGTATTATGTTAGATTATGTGTCTTATGTTATAAGTTTATTCTACTATACAATTCTGTATATATGAAACAAAGAATTTTTTAGGACGCACAATGCATTGTGCACCATGGTGCATGATATCACGATTGGGAATACATGGGTTAATAAATATAATCATAACCATGGTATAAAAACCCAATATAGTATAGAAATGGCCCAAAAGTTTAATTGAAGATTCATGTCTGATTGAGATTGAGGCAGATACAGTTAATCATACATCTCATCAATCTGAAACCATTGGATCCTCCCATTATTCCATGTCTAATTGCTATTGAAGTTGTAAATTATGAAAACAATATAATAGCCATAGAGGTCTGCATGCAGGCTCCGATCCCCCTCACATGCCATCATGAAATGCTAATCGATCTCACATATCATTCTTCTCATCAGATCTATCTGATAATATAATCTGTTTTGATTTGTGTCATCAATCAGGTTGGTTTTTGATTTGTTTGATTAGATTGGATGATATGATTGCAATAATAATAATAATCTGTTGTTTGATTGTTGTTTTCAGAATAGAATCCGGCCGGGCCGGGAATGGAATTCTTCAAGAAAGCAAAATCGGTGAGGCTAAGGAGCCATCACGACAAATACCTAATAGCGGATTCAGATCAGCAATCGGTGTTCCAAGACCGAAGCGGCACGCACAGGGCGGCCAAATGGACAGTGGAATTCGTGGAAGGATTCGACACTGTGATACGCCTAAAGAGTTTCTACGGAAAATACCTTACCGCCATGGACGAGCAATATCTCCTGGGCGTCACGGGAAGACGAGTCCGTCAAACAACGCCTAAGAAATTAACTTCAATTCTGGAATGGGAGCCCATCAAAGAAGGGCAAAAGGGAGTGAAGCTGAAAACCAGGTACGGCAATTATCTGCGCGCCAATGGAGGGTTACCCCCTTGGAGAAATTCAATCACACACGACATTCCTCATCGCCATCAGAACTGGATTCTATGGGAAGTTGATTGCATTGAGACTCTGCCTGATTCCCCTAAGAAGGTGCCGCGATCGGAGGACGGCGACGATGATTTCAACGAATTCCGTCTTTCGTCGTCGTCGTCTTTGGTCAGATCGGCGAGTGAATCGTTCGTTTCGTCGAACCGTGGCCGGGTAATCTATTACTATGTCGCCGACGATAGGGGGAAGGTTGATTATGCGGTTGAAGGCCAATCGTTCCAATTTAAAGGGCATTGTTTAGAACAATTGACTGAGAAGTTGGAGGAATTGACAGGGCTTGAGAGTATCATCGTGTGCCTGCGCAATCCCTTCACTGGCAAGTTTACCCCCCTGCGACTCGCGCTTCCCCCAAACAATGCAACCCTGCAAGTTGTGGTAGTTCCACCTACATCTAGAGGTATATATATACTCTCTCCGTCGACGTGTGTGGTTCGATTAACAAGAAATTATTTTTCGGTGTTAGTATACAAAAAGTTATATATTTAGAAAGTACACTAAAAGTACTCTTAAAAAAAAAATCATATTCAAAAATAAGTAAAAAAATACTAAAGAAAATAAACAAACAAGAAAAAGTTGGTTGGTTTGACCAATGAATAGTAAGTAGGACAGATAAAATGGAGCAGAGGACTTAATATTCTCACCTTAAGCCTTAGGGATGTCAATTGTACTCATACCCAACTGAAAATCCGACTCCTTGCCTCCACGTGGACAGGAATGGTGCCGGGGACAAGGGCGGGGATGTGGACCGCCCCCGAAAAATATATATGTATATAACTATATACATTTGAGCACCACAGAACACACATATGTCAATTACTGTGTATAATATATATATATATATATATATATATATATATATATATATATATATATATAGAGAGAGAGAGAGAGAGAGTTAGGATCATATGAGAACATGTGCTTAGGTGAGAACGTGAGAACACATCATGTGCATTCATCTAATATTTTTTAATGGTCTAGATTAAATTAAGTGTGTGCGAACGCGCATTAAATGTGTGCAAACACACTAAATCGCGTTTGCACACATTTAATGCGCGTTCGCACACACTTAATCTAATCTAGACCGTTAAAAAATATTAGATAGATGCACATGATGTGTTCTCACATTCTCACCTAAGCACATGTTCTCACTGGAACCCTACCCTCTATATATATATATATATATATATATATATATATATATATATATATATATATATATATATATATATATATATATATATATATATATATATATATATATATATATATATATATATATATATATATATATATATATTAAAAAGGGAAACTTGTAATTTATGTCCCTCCATATATAATATGTCAATTATCAATGTCACTCTTGAATTATTAGTGGTGTAAATGTTGCCCCTCAATTTTCAAAACGGTACATATATTGCCCATCTCGTACCGTACGGGAGGAAAATTGAGGGGCAACATTTACACCACTAATAATTTCAGAGTTTCGGAGTGACATTGATAATTGGCATATTATGGAGAGACATAAATTACAATTTTCTCATTTAGAAATATTATAACCATTGGATATACGTACTTACATTGGGATCTATTTTTTTGAAATATGAATATTTTAGTAGTACTTAAGTTGAATATATATGAATTATTTATTTAAATGTAGTTTAATTTTAAATATTTTTATAAATTAGAAATGGGGTAAGGGATCCCATCCCCGGATAATCCCGTGGGGATGGAGAGATTTTCCCCTCCCCTGGCGGTGATGGGGACGTGGACGGGAAATGAGGTAGAAAGTCAGGGGCAGTGACGGGGTATGCCCCCACCCCGCCACGTTGACATTTCTACTTTAAAATAATGAATTTTTTAAATAATTTTTATTGAATCTTTATAGACTTTCATGGAATGACTTGTACAAATCTATAAAAGTCTGTAGGACAAACATATATAAATTTTTAAAAACTTATTTACAAAAAATAATTAAAAACTTTAAATTAAATACACCCTTAGAAACATTGTATTTAATAGCTTCTATGCATACATTATTTATAATTTTCATACAAAACCTTTTGTAACATATAATATATTTTTATAAATAAATCCATTACAAAAAAAATAATAATAATTGAATACAAACATCTTTTTAAAAATTCTTTAAAAGTTTAGATGGAATAATATTTCATTTTTTTTAAGTCTTTAAACAATTTTTAAAGTATTGATTAAATTCACCCCTTATTCTTTTTACTTCTCTCTCTTATATCCTCTTTCTTTGCTTTACTCCATGCATACTGTTTTAATTTTTCTGATTTCTAAGTGCACTTTTTTATGTCTTTCAACAGCCGCAAGAGAATTTATGCCAGAATCTGCGCTACGTTGACAGTGTGCTCCATGTATATATCATTATCTATATGTATTCCACCACAAAGCTATATATAGAGCACCACTGTTTTTTTTTTTTTTTTTTTTTTTTTTGAAACCACCGATACCACTGTTATTGTCTCTACTTCGAGCCTTTTATTCCAGCTATGTGATGTTTATTAGTAAATTTTAAATTTCTCATTTTTTTTTTAGTTAATTAGACACCATTGTTATTGTCTCTACTTTGAGCCATTTATTTATATTGTTAATTAGATGATAAGTTGAGACAATTCCAGTTGAGTTGGTCTGATAGTTCACTTGATAAGGTATAGTTCCTTGGTTCAATTCTCCATGGGAGCTACCTACTAGTTTACCTCAAGTTAAAGTATAAATTTTTGTATGATGCATAAAATATACGGTGTATTGTATATGAAGAAAGAAACTACAAAATTTAAAATGACTTTAGTTTGAATAAATTAAAATTTGTAAAGTTTACAATAGAGATTACAAATTTGAAAAACTTTCTTATATATAACTTTTGTTGTTGAACTACTTTGCTCATTGTTTATATTGCATATTAAAATTTTCAAGTTCTTAAGATCTGTAACTATTGGAGCATCAACATTTACTTCATCTTGATCTAACTTTAATGATAGGTTAAAAAAAAAAAAAAAAAAAAAAAAAAAAAAAAAAAAAAAAAACTTTAATAGGTGAAGGAAATATAATTAATTGAAAAAATTATTGTAATTTATATAATACTAGAAAATAAGGATATAAATATTTTCTTTTCCATCAAATAGAGGGGTACAACCCAGGCCCTATATATTCTAGTCATGCCTCCCAATGATTCGACGAGGGAATGAAATGCCCATGTAGTCCTCATTCATGGCCCGCCCAAACTTCAACTGGTGGTTCTACAATCCTCAACCAATCTTGTGCATCGATAGCAATTACATTACAGACGCAAAAAAGTTCTTGAAAGAACAATCAAATAAGATTATACACGTAGAAAGCTATTAAAATAGATAAGAGTATTTTGCCAACTACTATCTAGTGTAATGTAATAGCACTTCTGTTAATATTTCAAGTTGATGATCACAAGATCGAATCTCAGTGGTGGGACAATTGATTCTTTGGGCTAAAAAGTTTGAAAAAACACGGAACATATCCTACCTTAAAAAATCATCAAAAACAGAGAAAATATACTACCTTAAAAAATCATCAATGTTTCAAAAAGATATTGAGTGCGTTATTTTCACTTTGCTTAGAAAGCTATTAAAATAGATATAGTGCTAAAGTGCATACAGTAGTTAATGCCTAGAATAGTACAATGGTGATGAAATGACAAAATGACTCGACCATCATTGCCATATTTCATAACAAATTCCAACTTTCATGCCTAATAAATGTCTATAACGACTAGTTTAAATCTTCAAGTAATGTTAGAGTGGAGAGATACTAGCATCTGTGTGAGGGCAAGATTAAAAATAAATAAATAAATAAATAAATAAATAAATAAATAAATAAACAAGAATGTGGCTGCATTTTCTAGTATGCAAAAAGGTGGCATTCAACAAGTCAGATATAAAAAGTACACCACTGTTCAATACAGAAACTTGAGAATAGAAAATCAGAGAGGCCATTGCATTACAATATAAGATAATGATCCTAACACAAATTTCAAAAAAACTATTAAATACTATAAGTTAATCATTTTACCCTTCTCTTTTTACTTGAGGAATCACTCCTGCTGAATCCTCGAAAATCATTGGTAGAGTCAGCAGTGTTCTGCTTCTTTAGGCCTTTCTTCCCACCAAATCCAAATTTCGAATTCCTATTTTCTCTGCCCTTCGGCTTTTTATCAAATCCTTTTTTATTGTTACCACCACCTGGTCTGCCCTTCCCTCCAGAACGGTCTCCAGGAGACACCCCTGGGCGCTTCTTGTTTGGCCGTTGGAAAACCTTGCCATCTGACAAATCCAAATCAAGTTCAGCATTTGAATCTTTGTCAAACCCATTTTGCTGCCTTTGTTTCCTCCACTTCTTGACAGACTCAATTTCTTGCTTCTTCTGCATAGCCCTCTCTTTTTGTTTTTGTGCCTGCACCTCTTTCGCCAATTTCTTGTTCTCCCTGGCCTTCTTCCTTTCCTCTGCCTCCTCGATCTTCTTCTTTTCTGCTAAGAGGCGTCCCTTAACTTTCTCCATGTGGACATCAGACTTCGCCATTTCAGCATAATAGTCAGATGGCCTCAAAAAAGGAACCCCATCAGATTGAAACTTGAGATAGGCTTCTCGAGTTCCCTGCAAGGCCTGTGTGTAAAATGAGAGCTCTCTTGCCAAGTCATCATTCACATCCACTTCTCCCTCTTGGTCTATGTCAATTGAGAGCTTATGTATCCAACCCGCTTTATCAGGCCAGCTGATATCTCCAAGCTTGTCTAGCAAACCATCCTTATTGTAAACAGCATTCCTAGAAGGTTCAGCCAACTTCACTACTTGCTCTTGGTCCTCTTCTTCTGATTCAGATTCAAATTCAGATTCTGAGGATTGCTCTTCAGGATCCCCCATCCCAACATCCTTCATTGATTACAAACACAAGCCAATTACACTCAATAGCAAAATAAAATAGACCACTTTAAAAAATGCAAATAGAAGAATGTCAGCCACTATAGCTGCCATTAAGAGCTTTATGTTCAAATTATCTACAATAACTATAATAATTGCTCAAACAATAAATAGAGAGAAAAAACAGCTTTTAAAAAATAATCCCACAACTCTAATCTAAACATATAAAGATGCACTAACAAGAACTTTAGTACCTAATAAAAACAAAAACAAAACAAAGATCTGGTTAGGATCTATGTCCCTACATCCTTCAGTACAGTCAACAGCACAAATGTGATCCAAAATCTTATTATTTTGGCACCATCATCATAATGGTGCATAATTAGCAAATGCTAATAACTTCAAGTGCAGTCTCAATATTAACAAATTTTATATGTTTGGTTACATTAAAAAGATTGACTAAAGCTGTTTAGAAATCAAGCTTTAAAATTAACTAATTCAGTGTTGGCAAATAAAAGCTGTATATTTAGAAACTAGTTCTATTCATCACAAAAAATCAAAATTTAAGAACCAATAAGAATATATTAGAAAGAAAATAAGCAAATAAAGAACAGTTAACAGTAAACATGATATGTAAAATAGACCCCGCAAAGTATTGTTCTACAATCTTCTGAAAGGTTTTCACCTTTCCCTTTATAATACCAAACTACTCCCTTTTTCTCTGGGATAGAAAGGTCTTGGAAAGTCCTTATCCTATGGGATATGAAAAGGCTTGGACAGATCCCTCTCAAATGGGAGATGAAGAATCTTAGAAATGTCCCTTTCATGTGGGAGATGAAAGGTCTTTGGTATTCTTTATTATTTTGGTCCAAACAATTAGTCTTAGGAAATCTTTGGATTACTGCATTGATGGTCTGCAACTATTTAAGGTCTTCCAATCCTCTCACGGCTCATAACATTAAGTCTCATACACCAGAGTTGAGTAGAAGTGAGAGAAAACTATTCTACAACAGCACCAGCACAACTACATTCAATCATCATGAACAAGAAAGCTATGGCGGGAGGTTAAGCAAGTTTATTCATGTTCTTACATAATCTATGCCTAGCTTAAGTATTTGAGCTGCTGGAGAAATTGAAGGATTTTGTTAGAAAAGGCAGGTTAGAGGTAAGTAGGCTGGGTATACAGATCCCCTAAAATATTCTTGAAATAGCAGTCTTAGGCATTTTCGTTAATATTATTTCGTTAGATTTTGATAGAAAATCAAATTTTTATAGGAGACTTAAAGGGTAGGAAGCTCCCAATCTCTCTCAGAATCATCACAGCAAAATTGTTGTTATGTAACCCCAATTCTTCAAGTTCTAAGCAACCTGATAAATTCTTTGAAATATCACCATTTTTCTTTCTTTTTGACTACTGCGGATGGAGATGACTCCGGCGTGAAGGACGGTGGATGGTGAAGACAGTTTATACAATAACAATTACTGGACCAAGAATCTATGCCATTTTAAGAGGGAAAATGAATTGTAATAATGAAAACGTGAATTTGAGAATGTAGACCATTTTAGGGCATTGAACAAACAATTATCTATCTAGGCATAAATATGAGAATTAGGAACCTGGAACCACTTAATAGTGAAGGCCTTATATAGGTTATTTAGATTATTGCAGAGTGACCGACTTTGTTTCGGCATTAACAATATAAATTTTTATTTATTCTTTGGAAAAAAATTTATAACCTACAGCTGCCTAAAACTCAATCGAAAGATAAATTATACGGTTTCATCCGGCAACGAGCCGAAATTTAGACGGTCGCCGGTGCGCCGTTATTTCCGGAGACCGCCATTAGGCGGTGGAGAGACGATACCGACAGTATTAACAAAAATACCGGTCACCGATTTCGTTCGACAAGGACGACGGTGGTACGGCAGAATGAGACAGCGAGGGAGTGGCGGCGCTGGGTTCGGCGTGCACCACCTCCGTTCGGTCGCTGCTCTCTCTTTCTTCTCCTTCGAACCTCTTTCCATTTTGCAGCAAATTAAACTGGAACTAAAAGCAAGAAGAAGAATGGAATACCTGATTTTCAGCAGCTTTAGCCATTGGTCTTCAGGCAGAAGTGCAGACCACAAGTTGTAACGTCAGAGAGGGGAGAAGGAGAGCTAGGGTTTTAGGAAGTGAAGGGGAGCTAGGGTTTTAGGAAGTGAAGGGGAGAAGGGTCTTACCCTATTTTTCTTGACCATAGCCCCAATGCCCATTATCCTGACATTTGATTAGCCTTGGCCCATCCTCTTTTTCTCATTCTTTTAGCCCAATATACATTGTACCAATCGTTATACCCTACACCACGGCGCACATAGCTCTGTGCGTCGCGCGCCTCCCAAAACGACGTCGTTTTGTGATCGTTTTGAGAGGCGCGGTAGGAAGTTGCTGAGATTATATATTTTTTTTACACAGTTATGTGTATTTGTTCATACAGTTAGATGTATTGGTTCATACAGTTATGTACATTCTTTTATACAATTATGTACATTCTTTTTATACAATTATATACATCCGAATTAGAAAATTTGTGTGTATTATGTTAATAGTTGATGTGTATTATGTTAAAAGTTTATGTTTATTATGTATTATGTTAGATTATGTGTATTATCTTTTAAAAAGAGTATGTATATTTTGTTATATAATTATGTACATTCATGTATACAATTATGTGTATTCTAGTATAACATTATGTACATTCTTGAACAGCGGGTTTTTTTTTTTAAGAAAAAACTACTGCCATTCACTGGGGCGGGAAATTTCAAAAAAAATAAAATAAATTAAAACGACGTCGTTTTGCATCTGGGCGCATAGTGCAACGCGCGCCGTGGTGTAGGATATAAATTGCCACATTGTACAATAGTATTTGCGGTGGACAATTTTTAATTTATACTCCTCACAAATATGTCAGTTATTAATGTTACTTATAAATTATTATTAGTAGGGTAAATGTTGCTCCTTAATTTTTAAAATGTGACATATATTGTCCCTCTCCTAATAGGAAGAAAGATAAATATTATTGTTGATGGAAAGAGAACAAACGAAAAAAAGAAAAATAGAGGGAAAAAACGCAGTCTTCGAATAGAGAAAACGACCGATAACCACATGTACATGACTAATAATTCGGGGGGCAATATATGTCACGTTTTGCAAATTGATAGGCAATATTTACACCATCAATAATTTAACGGTGACATTGATACTTGACATATTTGTGAGGAGCATAAGGAAAAATGATAAATAATTTAATTGTAATAATTATTAAAAAAAAATTGTCAAATAGGTCATCGAACTACACACCAAAATTGCAATTAGGATATTGAACTTAAAAAACGTGCAATTGAGTCACCAAACTAACCAATTTAATGCAATTAATCCAATTTGCAGATTTTTCAGATTTCCAACAGGTCACCAAAATTTAAGATATTTTTAAAAAATAATTATTTAATTTTTTTTAAATACTGCCCTCTTCAGCCTGTTCTGTTCGTCGCAGATTACTGCGATCGATCTGATGGTCTGTGCTGCTGGGAAAAGAGAAGACCAAACTACTGCATTCTTCAACATCTCCTCTCTTTTTCCCGACAACGCATACCATCAGATCGATGGCAGCAGTCTCCGGCGATCCTTGTTATCCCCGGCAAACAGAGCATGTCTGACGAGAGGCTACAATTCCGTTAACTCCTCTCTCTTTCCATCTTATGGTCTGCGTTGCTGCACTCCCGGGAAAAAGAGAGGAGAGGCTAAAGGTCGTCGCTGCTCAGCCGTCGAAGCTATAGCTCGCCGGATATGACCTTCGTTGTCGCCGATCTGCTTGCTTGCCATGAAGATAGGTCGTCGGCAACTGCTCTCCAACAAAATTCATGGCCTCCGGCTGCGACTTTAAAAAATAAAAAAAATAAATAATTATTTTTTAAAAAATACAATTTGAGTGACCTGTTGTAAACCTGTAAAACCTGCAAATTGAATTAATTGCATGAAAGTGGTTAGTTTGGGGACCCAATTGCATGTTTTTTTAGTTAAATGGTCTAATTGTATTTTGGTGGGTAATTTGATGGCCTATTTGACCCTTATATTCATCATAAAAATAAATTCAACGACCAATGTTTAGCTTAATTACCATAATAATCACTAGGTAATTATTATTAGTCAATTATACTAATATATGTGCAATTATACCTTTATACCTTAAGTATATTCATTTTTACCATATCACATTAACAGGGCGTTTGGTTGGAGGAGAGGAATTATGTGGGAAAGGAATTGTAATTCCATGGGAGTTGAATTACTGGGAATAAAGTGGGAATTTAAATTCCAGTGTTTGGTTGACACCAATAGAATTACTGGGAATTTCAATTCCAATGTTTGGTATACATGGGACTTGAAAGGGAATAAGTAGTATAAATTCAAAAATGTCCATTATTGTTGTTAGACATTAATTTTATGTTAAAAAAGGAAGGGGTAATTTTGACTCATCACTATCTTTTTTTCTTAGGAATTAAAATACCGGGGGACATGAGATTTTAATTCCATGAAAATGGGGGAATTGCAATTCCCTCCAACCAAACTACGGAATTTAATGACCTTTGGAATTAGGTGGGAATTAAGTGGGAAGAGAATTTAAAATCCCTCCAACCAAACGCCCTGTTAGTGTTTTCCTCAACCTCCATATCTGAATGAATTAACTATAATTATTATAAAAGTCTAACAACCCATTTTAATTGTAATTATACTAATATCTGTATAATTATTAGCTTAATTAATACAATAATTATTAGTCAATTATACTAATATTTGCGTAATTAATTTTTTAATTTACATAATAATTATTATGTAATTAAACTAATATTGTACAATTATACCTTTATACTATGTTTAATGTTTAATTGTAATTATACTAATATTTATGTAATTATTAGCTTAATTAACATAATAGTTACCAGGACTATGTGGTCCAATGGTATCCGGGTTGGACTTCCATTTGGAAGGTTGTGAGTTCGAGCCTCAATGGAGGCGTTATTAGTTCTTTGTGTTTCAGTAGGTTGAGAAAGTATACGAACAGATACTACATTGTAAGAGCTAGTAGCATTTCAAAAAAAAAAAAAACATAATAGTTATTAGATTTTAGGCACAAGTGTCAAATAGACCCATCTACTAGCAAAATTTGTTCGATTGACATTTTTTTACAGGTTGCTAGCAGGTTGCCTATTTAATTATTAAAAATAAATAAATAAATAGAATAAAAAATAAAATAAATAAAAATAAATAAATTTATATATATATATATATATATATATATATATATATATATATATATATATATATATATATATATATATATATATATATATATATATATATATATATCAGCCACCGGCTGTTCTCGCCGGACAGCCGGTGGCTAATATTCTTTTTTTTTTGTTTTTTAAATTTTAATTTTTTATTCTATTTGTTAATTTATTTTTAATAATTATATAGAAAACCTTCTAACAACCTATAAAAAATGTCAATTGAACAAATTTAGCTGGTGTATGGGTCTATTTGACACTTAATTTAGTTCGTGGTGGGAATTGAGCACTTCGCAGTAGTAGATGAGTTTATTTGACATTTGTGCCTAGATTTTATATAGTAATATAGTTTGTGTGGAAAATTGTAAAAGTATAATTTTATTTTTATTTGTACTTCTGTAGTATAGATATATATATTGATAGATTTATAATTAAAATAATTACATTTAGAAATTAAAGAATTAGCATTTAAATTTTGTATGACTAAAGGTTGGTGCACCTGTTATGTTATTGCAGAACACAGACCACTCTCTTGGTCTTTGCTACGCGTCTCACCGTCACGAGATTGGCAGATGATATTGTTGAAGCAATAATATTTAATGGGACACATCAAGAAACTAAAATTCTTATCCCCCGAATGTCTCTCACCTCTTATGATACGAGATTGCCTTCAAGTTCCAGTGTAAACAATTCCCGTTGATGCTCGCATATGCTATGACTAACAACAAAAGTCAAGGCCACTAACCTACGTTAGGTTATTGCTGAAAAAATTAACTTTTAATCACAGTCAATTGTATGTGGCTTTTTTCCTAAGTCACTCATCTTGATGGGCTGAAGGTTTTAGCTCTAAACGAGGATGAACAAAATTCTGTTACTACTATCAATATCGTCTACAAAGATATTCTCAATAATGTGTAATTCAAACTAGTGATATTATGTTTTATTTTTATACAAAGATAAAAAATTGCTATATATCTACATAGAAAATATATATTCCATACAAATAATTTATATAACTGAGTTGCTACACAACGAGCTAGCAAATAATTTCTATAACTGAGTTGCTACACAACAAGTTAATTAGTCCAATTAATACAAATTCTAAACACTGATATATAAAATATAAAGTTCAACACCGAATGCGTATATCTACACGTTAGTTATTAATTAGGCAAATATTACTCAAATTCAAGCAATAATAAAATCAAAAAATATAATCAATTTATTTCAATAATTTAATTACATTATATAATATTTGATGCTATAATTGGTATAATTGTATATATCAATCTAAATATTCTTAAAATATTATAACAAAGCGAAGAATAATAATAGTCTCGCCCGCAATTCGCGCTTAGTTTAATATTTTGCTCCTTCCAGCGTATTTTCTTTCCTTCCTTCCCTTCTCCTTTTCGTCTTCAACATTTACATGGATGCTGTCGCTTGCGTATTGCGTTTATTTCAGTTTCTGAGCGGTGAAGCGAGTTGGAGGAAATCTCTATATATCTATAGATAGAGAGAGAAAAAGGGATACATAGTTACATGCACATATATACATATTGTGAGCGAGAGGGAGAGACATGGATGCCGTAGAGGGTAATGTTGGAAAGAAGATAAAGATTGGAGTATGCGTAATGGAAAAGAAGGTGAAATGCGGCCCGGAGGTTCTGTATTTTTTGGCTTGATTATTATTTGTATAAACAGAAAATGCTATTTTGCAGACCATGCACCCTACAATCATACTAATTGCTATTCAGAATATCAGCATATATTTGATGATATGCATTCATTATATTTTATTTTACGCCACTTGGTTGGATTGATTTCAGGTTTTCTCCGCTCCTATGGGGCAGATTCTGGACAGGTTACAGGCATTTGGTGAATTTGAGGTATTCTTTTTCTCTAATCACTGCAATAATGCAATGTAATGCAAATGTGAAAGCATTCTATTGGCTCAATCCTATAGTTGAATGGTGGAATTTTTATAGAACCCGGCCGCCCTGTAGTTGAATGGTGAAGTTTTTTTTTTCGCTTGGGTCCCAAGGGGAATTGCCACTTGTGGCAATCGAACCCGAGTTATCCCTAGGATCATCCCCACAAAGAAGCTCCTTTGCCACTTGAGCTACCCTTTGGGTTGTCCAATGGTGAAGTTAGTTGTTGGTTTATGGTTGGGTTCTTTGTTTAAAAGCTATACTATACTATACGTTGCTTCTCATGAGGCCTTGTTATATATGCTTGTAGGTTCTGCATTTTGGTGACAACATTATCCTTGGGGATCCAATTGAGAGGTATATTAATTAATTTCCAACTCAGTTTGTGGCTTCACCATAAAATTTGCATTGGTTGATTGTGTATGTAATTATGTATGGATGCATTGCTCTGTATGTGTGTGTATTGCGGGTTACAGCTTTCCATAAACAACTGTATATCATTAATTACGGGTAATACACGTACTGCATGATGCCGTCACCAATCTTCAATTTTAAATTTATTTTATATAGATATAGACGTTTTTTTAATTTATTGCAGCTGGCCAATCTGTGATTGTTTGATTGCCTTCTATTCTACTGGTTATCCTCTGGAGAAGGCTGAAGCCTATGCTGCGTTGAGAAAGTAAGTATTTCCTACTCTTTAATGTATCCATAAGTGTATAGAAAATTAGAAACTATGTCTCCCCCAATAAAGATTCTGCAGTCTGCTGGAGAATTGAAGCAAACTGAGAATGTTGTGTTGTCTTGATTCTTGAATGAATACAAAGCCAAGCCAGGCCAGGCCATCACCATTGGGACCAAATAATGATGCATATATATATATATATATATATATATATATATATATATATATATATATATATATATATATATAAGAGTAGTTTAATTTGTTAGATAGATGTAATTTTGCCTTATTTTGGTGCTGCTCTTAATTTCAAATTAATGTCATCGATCTCATATAGGTACAGTACGCACGTGTATTGTGCTTTTGCGAGGCATTTCTTCATGCATGTTTTGTAATTTTGTATTAACTGGTTAATTATATTCAGGCCTTTCCTTGTAAATGAATTGGAGCTACAGTATCTTCTTCATGATCGAAGGAAAGTGTATGAGGTGTGCCTATATATTATAGAATTACTTGTCTCTTTACTTCATTTAGTGTAGGTGTAGTTGGAATAGCCAATAGCCAATTCAAGGATGCCATGCATTAGTTTATTCTTAGCTTTCTGATGTATTGAACTTTAATTTGGTTCCTTTATTTCAGCGTCTTGAGACGTGTGGAATTCCAGTTCCAAGATACGCTTGTGTTAATAGACAAGTACCCTATCAAGAGTTAGATTATTTTGCTGAGGAAGAAGATTTTGTTGAAGTTCACGGGAAACGCTTCTGTAAACCTTTTGTGGAGAAACCTGTTGATGGTATGTACACGCCCGCTCCTACAAATTTCAATTCTCTTTTGTTACACTCCCTGTGCGCCATCAAAATATATCTCAAATTAAATTTCCTTTCATAAATTAATTATTATAACACCTACTGTACGTCACTACTTCTTTTTCATGCATGCATATGTGCATGCAAATATGCAATCCACATTCATAATCAATTTGTTTTGTTTTGGCACAGCTGATGACCACAGTATAATGATATACTACCCTAGTTCAGCAGGGGGAGGAATGAAAAAGTTGTTCCGGAAGGTGAGATGAGATGAGATGAGATTTTAATATGATGTGACTACATATGCAATGCACAATTAAGCCTATATGACCTGGTTTGGTTTCAATATATATTATTACATGTCTATAACTTGCCCGTACGTGTCTTGAATTGTGCTAGAGTTGGAGTGTAACTTGAAAGTATCCATTTCTTGCCACTCAGCTTCTACGTCTATCTTCCATTACTTGAATATATCCATATTTATTATAGTGTGCAAAGCAAATAATTTACTTTGCTGTGTCTGGCCTGCTAATGAGGCTGGTTTGGCTCAGTTTACTGGCAGATTCAGCCATGGACTATTAAAACATCTTTAGGATCCAAGAATATAAATGCATGAATTAAAGAAACAGCATTATTGTATTGCATGCAATTATGAGATATCGAAGATCAAAGAAAGAACAGACAAGACATTTTTGGCTGTGGTTGCTTTATACAACAATGATACGGAGAAAGAACTGGACTACACTCTTTCCACCCAAAATTGACTACAAACTATCAACAATGAAATTCTCACCCTCTTGAATTGTTTGAAAAATCTGATGTCATTTTTGCATTATTGCCCGCCACTGGCCCTAGCTTGCGTTTGTATTCATCTCATTTTTGCTTCCATATATTATTCAGGTTGGAAACCGCTCAAGTGAATTCCATCCTGAGGTTAGAAGAGTCAGACGCGAGGGGTCCTATATTTACGAGGAATTCATGCCTACAGGAGGAACAGATGTTAAGGTTGCTAAATTTATGTTTTTGTATATATATACGTTAATTAGATATTTAGATTTGTTATGGTTTATGATATATTCATGCTTGAAACAGAAGCTTCTATCAATGTCATTGTGAAATTCTCATTGCATATTCACATTCAAATTGTCTTTTCTTATGGTTCTTTGGTGTAATTATTGGACACACTATCTTTTCCATCAATTTCCTTTCCCATTCATATACATGAAGTGATGAAAGCATCAGCTTCTATGTTTATTCCACAAATCCACGCACAATCATATCATCTCCTGTATATTGATAGTCCTATCAGATCAGTTTCTTATTGCCTAAAGTGAGTTAATCTTGGCAGGATTCATCTTCATATTGCTTGAATGAATATACACGAGCTTTTCCTCGTATCCTCCAATTTCTCTTTACTTATGTTTTAGTTTGATTTCTGTTATGTAGGTTTATACTGTTGGCCCTGAGTATGCACATGCAGAGGCAAGAAAATCCCCTGTTGTTGATGGTGTTGTTATGAGAAATCCTGATGGAAAAGAGGTAAGGTGCCTATTTCCTTGAAGAAGATAAAAGAAAATTTGATGAATAACTTGAGGGTGTTTAACCAGTTACATGCTTTTCTATGAAACAATAATAATATTATATTGCAAGTAATGGGAAAACTTACCACTGCAGATCAGATATCCTGTTCTACTTACGCCTACAGAGAAGTTGATGGCAAGAGAAGTTTGTATTGCCTTTAGGCAGGAAGTAAGTCAGTTTAAAAATAACTATCTACTTGATTTCATTTTGCCTTTAATTTGTTTCTCAGCCAAAATTAAAGAAAAAGAGATACCTGGGAAGTGGGATTTAATTAATTAATTCTGACATTTTAAGAGACATATATACATATGTACATGTTGATGGGGTGAACATTTTTTGGTTTTCAGGTTTGTGGGTTTGATCTCTTGCGTTGCAATGGACGTTCATATGTTTGTGATGTGAACGGGTGGAGCTTCGTAAAGAATTCCTACAAGTAGTATTACTTGAGAAAATTAAACTTTGTATTTGTCATCAAGTTTGATACATTTGATTGGAAGTCCACGCACTCTAATTTGCATCACAATCAATCAAAATAGGTACTATGATGATGCTGCTTGTGTGCTGAGGAAGATGTTTCTAGATGCAAAAGCTCCGCATCTTTCATCAACTATTCCACCTACTCTGCCATGCACATCCACATGCACAGCTAATGAACCAGTTCAGCCTCCTGAGGGGTTAACACGCCAAGGGAGTGGGCTTATTGGCACATTTGGAGGATGTGAAGAGCTACGGTGTGTAATTGCAGTAATTCGACAGTGAGACCACATACCTCCCACTACCTTATTTCTCTCCCCTTCCCTCCCCCTCCCTCCCATTAATATTCTTTCTGAATTTCACCAGTGGTGATAGAACTCCCAAGCAGAAAGTGAAACTCAAAGTTACTGAGGAAAAGCTCTTAAATTTGATGTTAAAATACAATGGGGGAAAACCTAGATCTGAGGTCAGCTCCTTCCTCGTTCCCTGTTCCCTGTTCCCTTTTCCTCTCTCATTTCTAAGTTCTAAGCAATGTTGTAAAAATCGCTAGGCGCCTGGGGACCGCCTAGGGTGCCTAGGCGGGCGCCTAGAGCGCCTAGGAGGCCGACCGCCTAGCGCCTAGGCGCGATTTTTGCAACACTGGTTCTAAGAGACACACTCTTCCCTTTTACAGACCAAACTGAAAACTGCTGTTCAATTGCAAGATCTCTTGGATGCCACAAGAGCTCTAGTGCCACAAGCTAGGTAAACTCTATTTTTCATCTTTTAACAATTGATTTGAAATATTTTTATATTCCTCTTCTGCTTTTGTATTTCTTTTTTCAGACAAAAAGGGGTAGTTTTATATCTAAATTTTTAGTTGGCAGAAGATAATCTGAACCCATGTTATACAATGGAGTTGAGTTGCCATAATTTTGTAGATTTTGGGTAAAAGAAAAAACTTAAAAACTAAAAATTATATCTAAAAAAAAAAGATTAAGCTGAGCAATAGAGCGTGTGTGTGTGTGTGTGTATATATATATATATAAATTATATCTTTAAAAAAAAGATTAAGCTGAGCAATAGAGAGAGAGAGTGTGTGTGTGTGTATATATATATATATATATATATATATATATATATATATATATATATATATATATACGAGCGCATTTGTAAGTATCTTTCGTGGTCAATCTTATTATAAGTTACCTACGAAGCAGTAGTTGTAACACACACTATTAAAATTATGTGCAGTGCATATGTTCAGAACATGAGGCAACTATTGAGTAAAAAACTTTGTCTCGGTATATGCTATGTGATTCGTATAAAAGTTGATAAGCCCTCAGTAATTTAAAATAAAATCTATATATTTTGATTTTTTTTTTAATTTTATTATTGAAAATTTGAATTAAACAAACAATACAATTCATAATGTTTGCGAGATATTATGAAATTTAATATATTTTCTCCAATAATATTAGTATCAAAATTAGTCGTAATAAGTAATTTTAGAAGATTAGACACAAAAAATCTTGTAGAATTTTTTTATTTATAATTACCTCCAATCTCCAAGTTATTATATATGAATTGTACACAGATGAAAATACTCAAGTGCCCCAATATAAAAGATAAGCTATGCTACATGCATGAAAATGCTTCCTATGATGCTCACAGACCATTGCAATTTGCAAATGTGTGAGTTGACATTGATGTTATATTGTTAATAATAACTATATGAATACATTATATTGGTTGTCCTCTAAGAATATTCTTAAGGGAAAATTGTAATTTATGCCCCTCCATAATATGCCAATTATCAATGTTACACCTGAATTATTAGTAGTGTAAATGTTGCCCCTCAATGTTCAAAACGGTACATATATTGCCCCTCCCGTACTGTATGGGAGGGGCAATATATAAACCATTTTGAAAAATGAGGGGCAACATTTACACTACAGGAGGACACTATATGTACCGTTTTTAAAATTGAGGGGCAACATTTACACCACTAATAATTTAGGGGTGCCATTGATAATTGACATATTATGGAGGTGCATAAATTACAAATTTTCCTATTCTTATTAAATATAATTAAGAAGGTTTATTTGGGTATTGTTTTCAAATAGATCAAAAGAAAAGATAAAGGGTAAGTGTTCACAAACAAGAACAAAGTAAGGTGCTTTTGTATACAGTATAGATATAAAACAAAAGTGATATGCTACAACTATCTAACTAATTGGCAGTTGTTATATAGACCTGATCCAGAAAGTGATAGTGAAGCAGAAGGCCTTGTTCATGCCGAAAAACTTCGTCAAGTTAAAGCTGTTCTCGAGGAGGTCCATATAATATATCTTCTTGGATTCTGCTTTCTATTATCGAATTTATTGGATCTGTGAATACTCAGTAGTATATATATACACTTACAAAACTGATAAAGATATGTATCTGTATATAAAATATGAATTACATTTCTGTATTTCTACTTTATTGTTAGTCAAGTTGTGAATCCGTCTCCAGGGGGGGCATTTTTCTGGCATTTATAGAAAAGTTCAATTGAAGCCATTAAAGTGGGTTAAAGTTGCAAAATCTAATAGTGAAGGTGAAGAAGAAAAACCTATAGAAGCTCTTATGATCCTTAAATATGGTGGCGTTCTCACTCATGCTGGTAGAAAGCAGGTACTTATAATCTATATGCTTAATGGGTTTTGATCATTTTGTTTTTATTAGTGATTGGGTAATTGAATTGATGATAATTGCTGGCCTGGGCCATTGCCCATTGAAGAAATTATTTTCTGCTTTTTAATAGTGGACTTGCTCTAGTCTTGCTAATTCTTCTGTGGCTTTATGTGTTTTTTTCAAAAATCTTTTGTAGGCTGAAGAACTGGGAAGATATTTTAGGAATTATGTGTATCCAGGTTAGCAAATTTTTCTAATTATCTCCAGTTACTTAACAAGCGACTTGCTTTTGACTGCTCAAGCTAACTTTTTCTCAACTTATCTTTTCTTGATATCAACTTTAACTTTCATTTTTCTTTTTTCCTAATTGTTATCTTCTGTGATTAAGAGTATAGTGTTCATATCTATTGTATGGTTTCAATTGGCATAGCTTCTGGTTGAAGCTGCTGCTATTTCTTTGCCATCTCTTATTTTCAACTTCAGGTGAAGGTATGGGCTTGCTTCGTCTTCACAGTACTTATCGCCACGACCTTAAAATATACAGCTCAGATGAAGGGCGTGTACAGGTGAGTTTTGTAGCTTATGTATTTGGATTTGGTGAGCGCCACTTATTTCCTACCTCCCTCCCTCCCTCCCTCCCTCCCTTACATGTGCTTTAATGCTTTATACATTCCCTTTCATATGTTCTCTAACTATGAATTTTTCCTGGGGTGTGGTTTGTTGGTAGATGTCAGCAGCTGCTTTTGCCAAAGGGCTACTAGACTTGGAAGGAGAATTGACACCAATACTGGTCAATGACCTTGATCTACAAGATGCACTTTGGGATTGTCTTTTTTTTTTTTTTTTTTTTTTTTTTTGGGTTATTGAGACAACTGATTCTTTGGCCCTTTTTTTTCCCACTTATAGGTCTCCCTGGTTAGCAAGGATGCTTCTATGTTGGATGGACTTGAAACCGCCAGTATTGAGATGGAAAAAGCAAAGGTTTCTCCCACCATGGCACTAGATTTTTATAATTTATGTACTAAAAACGGAGATAATCACATTTGATATTTACTCAATTTCATCCAAGTTTTTGTCAATTTATTTGGCTTAAATAGCAGTATTTTACTACTTGGCTTAATAATAACTTAGTATAATGAATATTGGATTGATTGTATGAGATCCATAAAGCAGTTTTTTTTTTTTTTTTTCCTTGTCTGAATTAAATTAGGCCACAAGAAACACTTGAAGTTTCATATCATGCTTTATAGCCATAATCAATTTCACAATCTACCGTAGATATTATGAGACAAGGAAGATGCATCCCTTTGTTCTTTTGTATTAGTTTATGCATATGCCATATGTACTCCAAGTCAAGCGTCATTTGATGTTTCTTTTTTATTTTAGACATTCCTTTGTTCCCTTCTCAGGCTAAATTGAATGAAATTATAACTTCTGGAGCAACATCAGCTCATAGTACTGGATCATCAGAGAAGCCTTGGATGGTTGATGGGGCTGGAGTCTCTTCAAATGCATCTAAACTCCTTCCCAGACTGGTAAGTTGATATGAAACTACTATTTTGAAATCAGAACTCGTAGTTTCATGAATCTTGCTGACCTTTTGCTGGATATTTTTTTTACCCACATTCTACTTTACCCCTGCCCATGAATAGATTATTCTGAATGTCCTGATCTTCACAAAATGCATGTGTTGTAAAATATAGAGGAAGAGAGAAGGAAAATAGTTTCTGTCTTAATGAAAAAAGAAGATAGAGCATACAACTTGAATTAGAAAAGATAGGAAAGGCTAATCCTGGAATCCCTTGTAATCAGGGATTGATTACCCTCATAACCAGGAATTTGATTAACCATTTTCGTTATTTCTAGGATATGAGTGTAAGACAAAGAGCAAAGTAGACTATGTATAAAGTGTATTTACTTATGAAGAATGTACAGTGGAAGGGAGCTACTTATACAAGCTAAGGAAAGAACACAACCACTTAATTCAAAATTCAAAACCAAGGGTTGAGAGTAATTCTTTCAATTGGAACCTACACTCTCTAACACTCCCTCTCAAGCTGGAGCATAAATATCAAACATGCCCAGCTTGTCATATACGACATCCAACTCCCGCTTAGCCCTTTCGTGAATATGTCAGCTAGTTGATTGATACCACTACGAACATGCACAATAGATATCAGCCCTTGTTGCACTTTCTCTCGTACAAAGTGACAATCTACCTCAATATGCTTCGTTCGCTCATGGAAAACTGGATTATTCATAATGTGTATAGCCGCACGATTGTCACACCACAACCTTATAGGTAGTTTCACTTCCACACCTATCTCTTTTCGTATATTATGCACCCAGACTATTTCACTGGTCACATGAGCCATAGCTCTATACTCGGACTCCACACTTGACTGTGCCACAACACTTTGCTTCTTACTCTTCCATGAGACTAAATTGCCTCCCAAAAGCACACAATACCCTGTCATCGACCTCCTGTCGCTAGGTGAGCCAGCCCAATCTGCATTGGAGAATGCCTCAACACCTGTGTGTCCACAATTAGTATAAAGGGCCCCCTTCCCAGGTGCACTCTTCAGATACTTCACAATACGAATAGTTGCTTCCCAATGAGTTCGTGTAGGCGAGCTCATGAACTGACTCACTACACTTACAAGGAACGCAATATCTCGACGAGTAATCGTGAGGTAGTTCAACTTTCCTACCAGTCTCCTATACCTTTCTGGATCTTCAAACACCTCCCCCTCATCTGCTACAAGCTTGACACCTTGTTCCATTGGCGTATCACAAGGCTTTGACCCAAGCAATCCAGTATCACCAAGAAGGTCCATCACATATTTCCTCTGTGAAAGAAATATGCCCTTCTTTGAGCAAGCAACTTCAATACCCAGAAAGTCTCTTAGTATTCCCAAATCTTTAGTATGAAACTCAACTCCAAGGAAGGACTTAAGAACATCAATTCCGTCTGCATCACTACTTGTGATTACAATGTCATCGACATACACTATCAACAAACACACCCACTGTTAGTATGTTTATAAAAGACGGTATGATCACAAGCACTCCTCTGCATTCCAATTCTCATAATTGCACTGCTAAACCTCCCAAACCACGCACGCGGGGGTTGTCCCAGACCGTACAAAGACTTCTTTAATTTGCACACTTTCCCAAACTCCCCCTGAGCAACAAACACTGGTGATTGCTCCATATAAACTTCTTCAAGTAAATCACCATGTAAAAATGCATTTTTGACATCTAATTGACTACTTGCTAACTTGAAGCTCAACTGATTGTCTCAACAAGCCCTTAATTAGAACATCTGCAATTTGCTGTGTGGTTGGTATAAATGGAGTGCAAATTACCCCTTCTTCAAGCTTATCCTTTATGAAGTGCCTATCAATCTCAATATGTTTTGTTCTATCATGTAGAACCGGGTGTCAGAATACAATTTCATAAGAAGACTCAATGGTCTCCAAAGATCCGCTAGAACCCTTTTTAACCAAAGAACTTCACATACTCGTTGAGCCATTGATCTGAATTCTGCCTTAGCCCTTAGCACTGCTCCTTGCAACTACACCTTGCCTTGGATTAGAATTTCCTACAGATTGAGATTGAAACATTTTATGTAAATGCTCTATTTGTTCCCTTGTGAATGGATGGCACTGAGAATGACTATTGCCCTGGATCTGAATTGCTCACTTGAAATGCACAGACATCTCCCCCCAGCTTGTTGTCACTAGATTTTTTTCTTCCAACCTGCAGCATCAGGTTTCTCGGGTATGCCATGGCCTTTTACAATGACCACACCAAGGCCTTTGCTTTCCTCCTTGTCAATCTCCTTCTAGGTCTGAGCTTCGGGCAACAAGATCAGACCCCTCATTCTCTATTTTTGTCTCACTAATATTCTTCAACACTACTTGCCTCCATGCTTGCAATTCTGAAAAAATTGCCCTAATAGTTGGCAAGGGTTTTTGTCCCAAAACACATCCCCAGACCTCACCGAGTTCTTTATTCAAACCTGCCAAGAAAGAAAATACCCGGCTTCTTTCAATCGTCTTTCTGTACTGAGCACTGTCACATAGACTTTCCCATTCTTATTCCTCAAATAGATCCAACTCTTGCCAAACAACCATCATCTCATTATAACATGTTGTTAGATCATGCTCACCTTGTTGCATCTTCCACATTCAGGTATTCTACTCATACAATTGTGAATAATTATGCAAAATCTGAGTAGGTTTCTTTGATTTCTTCCCAAACATCATGAGCCGCCTGCAAGAACATGTACGGTTTTCCAATCACTGGCTCCATAGAATTGATCAATTAGGCAGTAACTATTACTAGCTAGCTGTTTCACTTACCATTCAAATAGCCAAGTTTTCCTTTGCCATCAATTGGCAAGTGCCAATCACACGAATTGAGACCACTCAAGATAATTTTTTTCAATTCAATTTATGAATGGTAATTTTAAGGGAACTATCCGACAAGGAAAAACCTGCTGGTTCGGAACTTAAATTTTCAGAGAGAGAAACAACAGTGGGTTGAGCATTTCCCTCCGATATTGTTTTGCTACTGGTAGCATTTGAAGAAGCTAAATCAAAGCCAACCATGGCAGCTTTAAAAATAAAAAATTTAACCAACGCTCTAATACCATGTAGTAAAATATAGAGCAGCCTTAAATCTCCAGGCCAGCTGTCCCACCCAAAAGTGGTGCCTACAATTCAGCGATGAGATTAGTCACTGTGTCCGACGGTGGAAACCCTGGGTACACCCAACAAAAAAAAATATAGAGGAATTGAAAAAGGAAAATAATTTCCATCTTTATAAAAAAAGAAGATAGAGCATACAACATAAATAAGAAAAGATAGGAAAGCCCGCATGGGTAGCTCAACGGGTCATAGAGGTGAAACTTTGGAAGAATGACCAGGGATCGAGTCTCACCAGCGGCAGTGTGGGAGCAACCTCTCAAAGTGAGGGGGGCTTCTTGTGCGCAGTGAGCACCGGTCTAGCCTCTATGGTTTATGTTCAGTTGAGTCACCATGATTTACATCCTCCCAAATGCTCTGTCGGGCCGGGGTGTGGGGGGCCCTTAGGGTTGGGGTTCAGCCTTTTGGAAGAAGAAAAGATAGGAAAGGCTAATCCTGGAATCCCTTGTAATCAGGGATTCATTACCCTCATAATCAGGGATTGATTAATCATTTCCTTTATTTCTAGGATTTCAGGATATGACTTTCCTAAATTTGTTGAAATCTATAGCAATTAAATGCCTCATTTATGGACAGCATGTAACATGCTTTTTCAATTTTTGTATTCGAAAATCTTCTTCACCTGTAGTCTATGACTTCATTATAATTATGCCCATGGTTCTAATTTGTAGAAAACTAAAAGGAAGAAGCTATTCTACGAACACTGACCTTGTTCCCATTTTGTCTGTTTTTCTGTGCTCTTCTACATGTACAAGACTCATCTATATATACAAGATGGAAGGTTATCTATGCCTCTTCATATCCATGTCTGTTCACCTATTTTTGACTCTTCACATACTTGTCTGTTCATTTCTAACATAATTTATACTTGTGATCAGGTAAAATTGACTAAAAAAGTTGCAGAACAAGTTTGGCTTCTTGCAAAGGATGAAGATGAGGAACTTGCTGTTGCTGAGACAAGATCATGTGATGTTATTCCACCATATGATCAAGCTAAGGCACTTGGTAAGACGAACATAGACGTTGATCGCATTGCTGCAGGTTTACCATGTGGCAGTGAAGGATTCCTTCTCATGTATGCAAGGTGGAGAAAACTTGAAAGAGAATTATATAACGAACGGAAAGAGTGAGTACTTTTCTAACTGACTATTGTGGTTTTCTTAAAGGCTTTCAAGAAATCTTCTGATCAAGTTTTTTATATCCGTTTTCACTATCCCAAGAAGTAATGGCAGGATAACCTAGAATTGGAGTGCTCATTCATTAGAGCAGTTCAATTGAGTATTGGACACCATTATTCACTATTGATTGCACATCTTTAATGCTGTGTTTTTTATTGCAGACGCTTCGACATTACACAAATTCCAGATGTGTATGATTCTAGCAAGTAAGTTATCAACAATGGAATCTTCACTTATCTATCTTACTATTGGTTCTTGAACAGAGGAGATTCTTCATTCTTGATGTGGATTGGGAAACCTATCACAGTTAAGTGAATATTATTTATATCATTTCTTATTATCAGAAACAGAATAGTAAACACTCTGTGCCAACAAATTGTACAACAATCCTTTTTATTCTTACAAAAGGAATAAATGTAGTGATGATGAATGACATCTTGCTATGTTTTTGTTCACATGTGCTCTTTCAGTGATCTCTATTTTCCTTTCCTGATTTTTTTGCTTAGTTTCTCCCTCAAGTCCGTATCAGTATAAGTTGCTGCTCAAGAATTCTCTGTGATTGAATGTGTATTTTTCTATTCCTAGTTCTGAACATGAAATTCAGTTTTCCTTGAATCACTTGTGCCGTTCAACCATTCTCTATAGCTCTATTACAAAGGCCTATCTTCACCATTGCTATCCCATGCAATGTTACTGAACAGAAAACATCACGATTTGATGAAAATTTTCATTACTTTCTTTTCTTCATCAATCTTCATCAGCTACAATTATTTACCTTTTTTGTTGGAAATCTTATTTTGTCTCCCGTGGGATGTTTTAACTATTTTTCAAGATTTATAAATGTTGTTCCCTTTTCTTTTTTAACAGGTATGACCTTTTGCACAATTCACATCTAAAACTGGAAGGATTGCATGAACTCTTCAAAGTTGCAAAGGTAAAACAACTATCAGTGACCAAACATGATGTCAGAAAATACTACAAACCTCTTGATGAGCAATACACCTTTAATGCATTTTCAACTGCAATTATCTTACCAATCTAGACTTGCAGGCAATGCATGTTTAGCAGTTCATCTATAGGTTATGAGCCTCTATGTTATTCTAGATACTTGTACTTGTGAGCATTGGCAGCATAACATTTATCATGGCTCTAACTAAATGAACAGAATTATGATTCTGCTGTTTGTCTTTCAGTTACTTGCAGATGGTGTTGTTCCTAATGAATATGGGATTAATCCACAGCATAAGCTAAAGATTGGATCAAAGGTAAATTCATATTTTTATGCCTGATGGAATTGTTTATTCTTTTCACATTTTCATACTGTACTATGGTGTAAATTTGGAATAAAATTGTTTATTATTTTCACACTTTCAAAGAGTATTATGGTGTAAATCTCTTCCAGTGTCTAAAGTATCAGTCTGTATTGTATTTAGTTCTTCAGTTAAAAATCTTGAGCATTTAGTTGAATACTTGATGGACTACCAAAAACTTAAAAGGTTCAACTCAAACACATTTAAACCTAAAAATCCCAATCAACCTCACAGAATTTGTATCTCCATTTGTCCTTATGACCACTGAATCCATTAAGTTGAACCATCATATCTTATTAACTTCTATCAAGCAAGTTCCAATCTATTTATTCCTCTCTTACTATTTGGTTATGTTTCATTTTAACTTGGTATATGTATAGTAAGTACTATACAAGGGAATGAGAGAAGAATGTTGAAAAGAGTTGTGCCTTTCTATTGAGTGTATATATATTTGTATGTTGTCTCTCCATACATGAGTAATATACAACGAAAATTCTTCTCATCTTCCTAACATGGTATTAGAAGCCAAGACTTAAAAAATAAAAAACAACTTCTTTTTTGTCGCAATAATAGTAGGGTTATTGTTCATTCGAACTTTTTTTTTCACATTACTTGTTATTGGTAAGATTTTTTGTCAAATTAGTGCTACCTATCTCTTCTAAAGTCTCCGGTGACTTGACCCAACAAGTCTTGTAACCGGCTCCCTCGTCACATGCTGTCACGTTGCCAGCACTCCGACATCATGCGCCAACATGTGAGACCATCTCTGGCAGGTTTCTCCGGTGAAAATCTCTAGATATCCTCATTTTCCCTCCACGATTGTATCTGTGCCATCCATTTTCTTTTTGGTAACAATGTCCCCTCTTACAAAAACTCTGATAATTCCGGTATTGTTTGTCTTTCTGCAAGTAATATGCTTACTATCTCAAGCTCTACTTATGTTCCTAATTTGTTCGGAAGTCGGGTGTTCACTTCCAAAAGATTATGTGAATCTCAAAATTACCAATCTTGGTATGATGTCGTTGAGTTATGATTTATGGGCCAATGAGTTGCTAACCACTTACAAAAGGGAGTGGGTAAGATACCAATTTGGGAAATGTTAGATGTTCAACTATGTAGCCTCCTTTGGCAGTCAAAATTTGAAAGTACTCGGAATCAAATCCTTGGATGCAACATTGTCCCAGGAACCATTGAGTTGTTTAAGTGTCTCTTGCTGGTAACCTCCACTCCAACTGTTCACACATATACTTTTGGACTATCTGCTCTAGTGTCGCAATGAGGTCATGGACGAACTAGAGATCGTGGTGGACATAAAAACACTAGATTTTGTGATTTTTGCAATAAATCTAGACACACAAGTGTTGCTTAATCTCAACCGCGGGAGAACCAAGTTCCCGAACTATTTCCGCTACTAAATATGAAAAGTTTGTTCGATTTAAAGCCAATGACAAGGCTTCCGGTGTCACTCTTGTAGCCTACACTGAAGGATCTCATACTGTCCTTGTATCCCAATCTAGCCTAGCTTAGCGGATCATGGGTTATCGGTTTAGGTGCCTTTGAACATATCTTTGGTAGCTCATTTTTATTTTCTCATTTCACCAATGGCGAAGAAGTTGAATCCACGTCCCTCTCTTATTTGTATTCTTAGCCAGGTTTGTCTGCCGGTATCTCGCTTTGCCAATCTTTTCCGGTGAAGGGTTCTTGTCGGAAGACCAACAAGAATCTATGTTCACTACTCACTAACCTGTGTCAGAACTCCATCAGCTATTGTTTAGTTAGTGTGGCGATGCTCCCAAAGTTAACGTAAATCACTAATTTTTGTGGCTATTTGTCTAGCCATGCGATGCTAGCTCCTATCCTCCAGTCATAAACTATTTGAAGAAAACGATGGAAATGGCGTCATTTCAGAGGATAATACTTTAGTTTTCAGGTGGGCATTAAGCAATCCGGCAATGTACAAATTTGGGCAGACGTTTTGGAGAACTTCGCACAACGCCCACGTTGGTGGTTATTTGGAGTGGTGATTCTTCTTCCACAAGTGCGGCAACCCAAGGTTGTGCAGTATCTTTGATCGGCTTTCAATTGAGGGAGAAGTGACCAGTGATTTGGTTTTCCTATTTTACCCTTGAAAATGGATGGGAAAATAGACTGAGGATTGTTTTGGTAAACTTTTGCATAGTTGGGGATGAATCTGAACAAACAAAATTATTAGTCATGGACCAAAGTGGTGAAATTCTCATAGTTGAAGGACCAAATCGGGTATTAACTCAATTGATTACCATTTTGTTCAAAACAAAGTTGCATATAGAGGTATTACTACTTATGTAGGCTCAAATGATCAATTAGCTTATATATTTACTAAATCTTTAAGAAGTCATCGGATTGAATATATTTGTAACAAGCTTGATGCATATGATATACATGCTCCAACTTGAGGGAGAGTATTGAAACACAAAAGTTTTGTCTGTAGAAATATGTTTGTAGAATTGTGTATATATGTATGTTGTCTCCCCATTGAGAGAAGAATGTTATACAACAAATTCCTCTTATCTTTCTTAACAACTAGGACAATCAATGGAAGCAAGGCTCAATTAACAAAAGTTTGCTCCTAAGAATACTAAAAGACAGATTTGAAAAGCACAATAATTATTCTCAACACCACGAAATCATTAGGAGTAAAGGAGTATAAAGATAAATTATATATGTCAAAGAAGTGATAAGGTGCACATAAGTACTTTTTACCTTTTATTGAGGGCAATGATAAGGTACAAATCAATTTATTTAATGAAGGTTTGGTTATAGGAATGAACGTAATTTGTGTTTGATTGATAATCAATTAGGAAGATTACAACCATAGGAATAAATAGATAACCTAACTAATAGGGTATTGACTAGGCAAGTATAACAATCTACCTAATATAACTAATGTTATTCCTAATACAAATAATGTAACAAAATATATCTTAACACTCGCCCTCAAGCTGAAGGTTGGAGAGAGACAACATTGAGCTTGTTGCGAAGAGCTTCAAAGCGTGGCGCTGGCAGAGGCTTCGTGAAGATATCGGCGAGCTGATCTTTCGTGGATACAAAGTTCACTTGAAAGTCTCCGGCGGCGACCTTGTCACGAACAAAATGAAAATCAATCTCGACGTGCTTCATTCGAGCGTGGAAAACAGGATTAGTGCACAAGTAAGTGGTGCCCAGATTATCACACCACAGAGTTGCGGGAGTGCCCGAATGGAGACCAAGTTCACGGAGCAGTGAGACAACCCATGTTACTTCAGCTGCAATGTCTGCCAACCCCTTATACTCTGCCTCAGTGGATGAGCGAGCAACGGTGCGCTGCTTATGGGAGACCCAAGAAATCAAGTTGTCGCCTAAAAACACCGCATACCCGCTGGTAGATTTGCGGTCGACCGGACACCCAGCCCAGTCGGAGTCCGAATAGGCATGAATGTCTGAAGAGGATGACATGGTGAGACGCAAGCCAAAGTCAAGAGTGCCTTTAATATACCGTAATACACGCTTCAAGAGGCCCCAATGATCAACTGTCGGAGAGTGTATAAACTGGCACAATCAGTTGATTGCGAAGGAGAGATCAGGGCGCGTAATAGTCAAGTACTGAAGCGCACCCGCCAGACGTCTATACTGAGTTGGATTATCAAAAACATCATCAGACGGCGTCACCGCTTTTGTGATGGAGGCCGGTGTGGCAAGAGGCTTGCAGTCGGTCATACCAGCCCGGTTGAGAAGATCACCCATATACCGGCGCTGAGAGAGAATCAATTTTCCGTCGTTAAAGAGTGTTTCAATGCCAAGGAAGAAAGTTGGTTTACTAAGGTCCCGGATTTTAAAGGTAGTCCCCAGACGCTTGAGCAGAGAGTCAACAAGGCCCGGATCATTCCCCATCATAATAATGTCGTTTACATAGACCAGTATAAACACTCCGGCGGGGCCGGCTGTGTAGTGAAATAAGGATACATCTGTCTTTGACGCCGCAAAACTTGTATTAAGCAAAAAATCATGAAGGCGCGTAAACCAGGCACGGGGTACCTGCTTAAGTCCATATAACGAGCGCCAAGGATGACACACATGGTCTGGGTGACTGGGCTCCTCATATCCCGGTGGCTGTCGCATGTAGACGGTCTCAGCCAAATGCCCGTTTAAGAAGGCATTGTGGACATCTAGTTGCCGTAGAGTTCAGTTCCGAGATACGGCAAGCGAGAACAACAGTAGCACTGTAGTCGGTTTCACAACGGGACTGAATGTATCAAAGAAGTCTTCCCCAGCTACCTGGTTGAACCCCTTTGCTACTAGTCGCGCTTTATAGCGTTCTATAGACCCGTCTGCCATCTGTTTGGTACGGTATACCCACTTGCAACCGATGTTATTCATGCCTGGCACTGCTGGGACAAGATCCCAGGTGTTGTTGTGAAGCAAGGCATTAAATTCTTGGTCCATGGCATCACCCCACTGTGGGTGACCAACCGCCTGGGAGTAGCAAGTCGGATCTGCAGTGTCTATGTTGGCGGTGAGAGCATGGAACTGTTCACCAGTGCCTTGTGTCATATGACGAAGACGCATCACATGAGCCCTCTGAGGCGGTTCAGTGATCCTACGTCTCCTTGGTGCACGAGGAGCCTCAATAGCCAAGTGTGGGGCCCCCTGCATGGCCGGTGGTGTTGGTGCGTTACTGATAGTTGGCACAACTGGACTTGAGCCCCACAGTATGACCGGTGCGTTACTGATAGTTGGCACAACTGGACTTGAGCCCCACGGTATGACCGGTGCGGCTGGTTGTGCGGTTTCCTGTGTTTTTGATTCTGTAGCAAAAAGGAAACACAGACTCGTCAAACCGCACATGGCGACAGATAAAAGTTTTTCCAGTAGTAAGGTTTAAACAACGATACCCCTTAAAGGACGTAGGATAGCCTAAGAAGACACACGGGGCAGACCTATACTCGATTTTGTGACGATTGTAGGGGCATAAGTAAGGGTAGCATAAGCACCAAAGACTCGAAGGAAAGTGTATGTAGGAGGCTTTTTGTGTATTTGGAAATATGGAGTGTTGAACTGTAGTGCTGAGTTAGGGAGGCGGTTTATGAGATATGTGGCTGATTCAAAAGCTGAGTCCCAGTATTTTAATGGAACGGACCCTTTTGCCAAAAGAGCTAGACCGGTCTCAACGATGTGTCGATGCCGGCGCTCAACGCGGCCGTTTTATTCGTGGGTGTATGCACAGGATTGCCGGTGTACAATCCCGAGAGTTTTGAATAAAGTTTGTAAACGACGTTACTCACCCCCTAAGTCAGACTGGATGGCCTTGATAGAACGTGAAAACGAACGTTCTACCATGGCCCGGAACTCATCAAACACTTTATATATATCAGTTTTTACACGAAGTGGATAAAACCAACCGAAACGAGTATGGTCATCCACGAATAAAACAAAATATCTAAAACCATCTGCAAAAATAACGGGTGCAGGTCCCCAAATGTCCGAGTACACTAGATCTAAAACAGCAGTACTGGTGTAATTTATTCTATCTAAAGGAAAACGACTAGACTTGCCGAGCTGACAAGCCGAACAAAGACTCGGGGAACTCAATTTTTGTGGTGTAACCGGACAAGACTGGAGTGCACGTTGCAAGACACGGGCGTGCGGGTGGCCTAATCGACAATGCAAACGGCGGAGGAAGCTCGAGCCGACAGAAACGCCAAATGCGACCGTGGAATTGTTAAGGAGTAAAGACCACCCGAACTGGGACCCTTAAGCAACACCCCCTTGGTTATGCAATCCTTTACAACATAATAAGTGGGATGAAATTCGAAAAACACGTTATTATCAGTGGTAAACCGATGAACAGACAATAACGAAACCGAAAGATCAGGAACATGCAAAATATTTGACAATTTTAAAGATTTAGAAACTGACGGTATCGTTGCACAACCAATACTAGAAATACTCAAACCTGTGCCGTTTCCAACACGGAGGACGTCGTTGCCGGAGTAGTCCTCGGATTGCGACATCATGGCCGGATCTAGAGTGGCATGAGAGTAAGCTCCGGTGTCGGGATACCAAGACGCAACCTCCTGCTGCGCCATCGAACCACCATCGGCGTTGACGGCCATGTGCGCCTGCGGGGCTGGTGGCTGCTCGGAGTATCGCCGGAAACAATACATGGCTGTTATGGTTCAACGGCTAGTGAATAGCTTACTTCAACCCCTCTTGGTCGTTATAGTATGCCTTTTGTAATAGGATTAGAGATCTTTTCCTTTCCAGGTAATGAATTGGTGATAATATTTGTAATTCAATGTTCTTATGGAAAGATAATCTTCAAAGAGCTTGAAATTGGCAATTATGAAATACCACTCCAAGTTAAGAGAATAACCTAAAAACACACACTTCACAGATTTAGGATTCAACTTGTAGACAAATATCCTGTACAAAACAAGTGTGTAGGTAGAAGCATTGGAAGTAAAACTTATAGTTCTTATTGATCATACTCAATAATATATATATATATATATATATATATATATATATATATATATATATATATATATATATATATATATATATATATAAAATACAATAATAGGGAAAGAAAAACGACCTCTGCACCCGAGCTAGCATAGTGGTTGATCATCTGGCCTCAACTCATAACTGGAGGCGGTAAGGTAGATGTTCGAACCAAACCTCAAACATCATTGGAGTTGAGCTTCCCAAGTAGAAAATGGGCTTCCTAGGTTAGAGTTGGGTGTGGGTTGGGCTCCTTGTGCGCATTATAAGGCGGATGGCTGATTGAAAGGCTGCTCATGCGACTCGGATTTACATCCTCTAGTGACTCTTGGGTGGGGAACTAGAAGCTAGTATTAGTCTTGCAGAAGTTGGGAAACCTATGTATTAAAAAAAAAAAAAAAAAAAAAAAAAAAAAAAACACTACATTACCTAGCACTATTCAAGGAATCAGAATAATTACACAATTATAGGAAACAATATTATCTCCTAATTCAAAATAAAATCTCCTAATAATATACAACCTAACATCCTATATATAGGTATTGGATCAAATGAAAATTGCCACCCAGGTAAAAACTGAGAACTCATCTTGACTACCAATTTGAGAATGGTCAATGGCTCTAAAACAAGGGAAAAATGCGATGACATTTTGGTAAATATTTCAAACTTAAAAGTGCATTATGTACAACTGCAAAACGCACTAAGCAATGCTACAAAGTTTACCCAGTGACATGTTCAGTGCAACCTCTTGAATGCACTTCTACATATCATTGGATGCAATTTGCATTCTGCATAATGCACTTTAAAGTTTGAAATATTTACCAAAATATCATCGTGATTTTTAGATCAACAGCTAAAATGAGTTTGTAATTTTTACCAGAGAAGTGGTTCTCACAGGATTCAACACAAGATGGGCATGAACATAACTACTCCAATTTTTTTTTTTTCCAAATGTGTTATAGATTGCTCGGCGCTTGTTGGGTAAACTTTTGATTGATGTGAGGAATGCACGTGAAGAGGCTATCAGTGTAGCTGAATTGAAGAGAAATCAGGACCATAATTCACTAGTTGGTAAGACTGGTAAAGAACTTGCAGAGCTTCTCAAGCCTCATGCAAAAACTGAAGACTCTAGAAGAACTACTAGCTTTGCTAGTGAAATATCAGTAGATCAGGATGATGATGATGATAAGGAGACCAAGTATCGCTTGGACCCAAAGTAAGTATTTTATATATGACATAATCACCAACTCGATCTCCAAAAAAGTACATATCATGGGTGGTTGACCAGCCCAGCCCAGAAAAATTGGCATAATTTGAAATGCATGCTTGTATTACATAAATTTCACAATATCTTATTTCAGATATGCAAATGTGAGAACACCAGAGCGGCATGTCAGGACACGCCTTTACTTTACATCAGTGAGTACTTTGTATTATACTGCTGTTAATATTTTTCATACATTAATTTATCTATCTGGGATAGAATGATTTTTCTTTCATTTGTCAACCATCTGTATCTACTGAACTATTGGCAGGAGTCTCATATTCATTCTTTAATGAATGTGCTGCGTTATTGCAATCTGGATGAATCTCTTCAAGGAGAGGGAAGCCTTGTTTGTAATAGTGCTTTGGAGAAATTATTTACAACAAGGGAGCTTGACTACATGAGCTACATTGTATTAAGGATGTTTGAGAACACAGAGGTTAGTATTTCTTTAATGTTGAAACCCGCAGCCACTACTCGAGTGTGTGTATTGGGTAAACTCAACAAAGGACCACAAGGAGGAAACTAACTCAATAACTGACTGGCTCAAACCAAGAGGGATGGGATTCGAACTCGTGACCTTGTAGTTACAAGTTTGTATCATTACTCAGCTTGGCTGGGGTTACCCGTGTATAGGTAATTCTTCATTTCATGATTGTGTGCAGTTGGCACTAGAAGACCCGAAAAGGTATCGCATTGAAATGGAATTTAGCCGTGGTGCAGATATATCGGCATTGGAGGTAAGGCATTTTATTCATAGGGGTGGGGGGTTTTCTTTGTAAGGAACAATTGATGTATGTAATGTAATTGTTACGTTGCAGGAAAACGAGTTGGAGTTGGAGGCTACTTCATGGTATCAGGAGCACAAGTTGGCAATAATGGGACCTGAGAGGCTTCAAGAAATTGGGTCATATCTAACATTGGAGAAGTTGGAGAAGATGATGCGTCCATTTGCGATGCCAGCTGAGGATTTCCCGCCACCATTAACACCGCAAGGATTTTCAGGCTACTTCTTGAAAAGTGCTGCAGTTCTAGAGCGATTAGTAAATCTTTGGCCGTTTCATAAGTATGGCAACACTAATGGTACAATTCTAAATTCACTCCTTCTAATGTCTGCCTTGTCTGTCTTCAATTGAAAAGCCATTTATTTTATGTAATAATTCTGGAAATGAATTTGCAGAAAAACGGCGTGGAGGGGGGTCAGGAGCACAAGTTACCAATAATTGGACCTGAGCTACTTCCAAGAAATTGGATAATTGTTGGCGAAGATGTTGCGTTTATTTCTCATGCTAGCAGCTCAACTTTTCCCAGTGCGACAAGGATTGGATTTTAATTCTTCATTCATGTAAAATAAAACGAGAACGAACTTGACAAAAGGATGAAATGGTTTTCATATGAGCCAACTCGATAAATATGTATAATGATGCTCTATCTAAATTAATGCACAGTTCATCAGGCAATTTGCATTTGGTGTAAGGTAGGAGAGATAGACAACAAACTAGTAATTGGTATGCAATAATAATCAAGGTTGCAGAAGGCGCTAGTCGGCACCCGACACTTAGATGCTGTCTAGGCGATCGAGTAATAATAATAAAAAAGTAATAATATGCTCAAGCTGCTCTACACAGTTTACAAGCTTGAGCAACGTGGAGTCTCCATTGCCCATTGTCCAAATCTTCTAGCTATCTAGTTGCCACAACCACACTCCATGTTGTCATAGTCGCCACAGCCATCTAGCCTGAAGGTTTGCGACTCGACCGAGTTAGGCGCCACACCAACTCAATCGAGTTGGGAACCTAGTCGGCCAGCCGACTTAAAGGCGCCTAGGGGTGAAATCCCCTTGGTCTAAGGGTGCCTAGCGCCTAGGCGGCCGCCTAGACTGATTTTTACAACTCATAATAATGCAATGCACTGCAAAAAGGCGCCACGCCGACTCAATCGAGTTGGGAACCTAGCCGGCCAGCCAACTTAAAGGCGTCTAGGGGTGAAATCCCATTGGTCTAAGGGTGCCTAGTGCCTAGGCGGCCTCTTAGACTGATTTTTACAACTGATAATAATGCAATGCGCTGCACAAAGAACAAATGCAAAATTGTAAAACATTCAAGCTAGAAAGCAATAAGTGGAATGACTCCCCTCTGTAAACTGAAATGCACCAACTGCTTCTGACTTCTCACTAAAACATCTCTCAAATCTGAAGAGTATAATAGGTGTACCATAATCTAAGTTGAGGAGCTACAATACAAAGCTCTTACTCTCAAGAGAATGGTGTAAGCAACCCATTATCTCAGTTAAACTAAATTTAATATAATGAAACAAACTTGAGCTTTACTCATAATTCCACTCTAATTTCACACTGCATTTACAAGGGCAACAATTTTGGGAAGGAATGAACGAACACAAGCGAAAAGAGGAACCTCCACCTGTCGCATCCACCCAAGGCTGATTTAGGGACTGAAGCAATTCTATGACCTCAACCAGATAGCTGAAGAGAGGAGCACAAAGGCTAGCTGAGGAGACAAGGTACAATTATGCCCTCTACCAATCAAGTAAACTTTCTACTTTCTAAGGACAACTAGAGGCAAACAAACAAACAAAATGGGGGATCATATGTTGAATCAGTAGGGAAATTGAAGAATCTTGACAATAGATCAAATACAGCAAGCAATACACTGATTAAGAGGAAAGAAGAATATCTAGATTGACATCTATCTATGCAGCTATAAAACGGTTAATTTCACAAAATTAGCTCCAGAAGAACTCAAGATTTTGCAATGGATGGAGTCTTAAGCATCTGCTTTATTGTGTGTGCTCTTACCTCTAATTAATTATAAAAGCAAATAAATATCCATCTATCTATCCAAGTTTACAACACAATATGCTGTTGTGAAGCCCATCTCATTCATTGGGTAGAATTTCTCAAAATGCAGTGTTTCTGGCCTTCTTAGCACAAGATATGAGTTAACAGCTATTATTTGGTGAGATGAACCCACTCATAAAGACATGTATCTAAGATGTACAAGGATAAAGACTGTTTCTTTATAGTCAAATAACATGAAAGAGGTTGGTTCATTACATTACAGTTTATACTTTATACTCAACATGAAAATAACACCCACCCATAGTGTTCTTTTTCCCTTTATTTGATTGAAATTAATGGTTCTTTACCCAATAAAATAAGAACAAGCATCAAGCAGCAAATTTGGGGACTTCCTTATGCTGGAGGATCTTCCTTTCAAGCTCATCTTTCTTGGCTCCCACTACCCTACCCACCTCCTTGCCTTGCTTCAGCAGTAAGAACGTGGGCATCGCCTGCACTGAAAACTCCTGGGCCACATCCTTAAACATACATACCCAAAATATTCAGAATTAGCAAACAAATTGGAACAAACAAAAACCGGATCAGAGGGATTTGTTGCTAAATTACATACCGAGAGCTCATCCACGTCTATCTTTATGAAATCAACGTCGGTGAACTTGCTCGCCATTTGTTTGACGAAAGGCTCCATCATCTTGCAGGGCCCGCACCATGCTGCCGCGAAATCCACCACCATCTGTATTGTATACATGCGTGAAGATACAGAAAATTATATGATATGTATTAGATGATGCCCTAGAACTCGGATCTTCAAAGGGGATGGGGAATACCAATTTATTGAGTTGTTTGGAGGCGTTGAAGTGCAGCTGCCATCGTTGAGATGAATGAAATGCAGTCACCCGAGACGGTTCGGACGACGATGACTCATCGGTTGTTGCCGCCGCCGCCCCATCGCCACCCACCACATTCGACAGAACCCCTCCCATTGCGTGCTCTTTCCCCTCTCTGTCTCTCTCTCTCCTCTCTCAACTTAAGAGGGTCAACACTCAATAGAGAACCTTTATCCCAACACAAGTATGCCACTCTGATACAGATAGCAACAAATATTCGCCACTTCCCCAAATGTTTTCAAAGGAATATATTGGACAGAATAATTTTACAAAAAGAATTACTTTTAATTAAATGTTCAATATTATAATAGATTATACAATGTAATAGAGTCATTAGTATTCAAAAAAAAAATGTCTAGTATTACTTTCAAAACATATCTGAGCGTGCTTAGCCATCTTTGACTAGTTTAAACTTATTCATTTTTTTTTTAATCTTTAATATATCTATTGGGTGAGACGCTGGGGTATAAATATTTTAATATGGACAACCGACCTATAGTGATTTGTCACAATATTTTCATTAGATGTTCAGTGAAGTTCAAAATATATATAGTGATTTAGTCTATATAACCAGTCCAATCAAAATTATGAAGGTATAATTAAGGAAGGATAAATTGAAGCAAAATGACATGAAGTTGTATTTCTCTCTCAATTTATTGATGATGTAGTATTTTAATCATATCTCGGCACAGAAATGTTCAAATCAAGTAATTCTTGAACCAGTGAAAAATAACTCAAAAGGCTACAATTTTTATGAAGATCATCAAGTTTGATTCAGATGTTACCATGGTCAAAAATGGCATGGAAGACAACAATACATAATTTTCCACAAGAGAATGTTATAACTTTGGGAAATATATTACATAAGCTTGAAGACAACTTAGAGCATTCATAATAGTAGAATTATTTTATTTATTTTTCTTTTGTGATTTTTGAGGAGTTTTTGTAAGTGTGATTAGGAAAGCGAATATGGGAGGAAAAAGAAAAAAAAATAAAACCAAATTGATTTTAACAAAAATAAAAATAAAAACAAAAACAGAAGGAATGGGCAGCGCACTTGTGACACCCACGCGGCCCGCGGGGCCCGGCAAATTTCTTCAGTGGGCCACATTTTTGCAAAAAAATACCTTCCTTGCAGAGGGATCCCATTTCTCTCTCTCTTACTTTCTCTCTCCACCATATTACCAAACACGGTTCAAAAAACTCCTATAAAATGCACTTATGTGCATGCTCTTATAGGGAGTTGGTGGCAAATTATATAAAGGAAAACATATTTTATAGATAAATTATTAAAGTGGATGAGAAAAATTTTCATTTTATTCTCTAAATCCTAAACTTTAAGTTATTTACAAGATTAGACCCTAAATCTCAACTATAAATACCCTAGTCATCTACCATTCTCATCAATCTCAAAATCACTCAAACCACTTATAGCTATTATTATCCTAGTAAGAGAGAAAATCTCTAAAGTTTCATCTTTACTACATAGAAAGAGCTTGTAATATTCTCCTTATAGTGAAAGTACCTTCTTCTTTGCCCGTGATTTTTATGTTATTGGGGGTTTTCACGTAAAATCTTCGTCCTCTTTATTATTATCCCCCATATTAGCAATTAATATTTTGTTCATATCGTGTAGGTGAGAATCAATTTTGGTAGAATGACCTTACATGTTTAGGAAAATCTCTTGTTGAGACTTCGTATTTAAGTAGTCCATTTGTGACCCACCCATGTTCTCTAAAGTTATTTTCTTGGTGTATTGTTCATAAAGTCATTATTATTCCACTATGCGATACTGTTCAAACATACCATAAATTATTCATTGGACATACGGTAGTGTTGGCCTACCGTTGACTACCCCGTAGTCATGAAACCAACAATATCATTCCTATATACAAACATTAACAAAAAACATAACTAATAATTGAGAGTTTAATAAATTATTTGTTTATATATATATATATATATATATATATATATATATATATATATATATATATTTATATATATAGGGAAGAGATCATGTGCAAAGGAGTTCTCAAGTAAAATATGGAGAGAGATCTGAACTGTTGATTTTGATATGATTAACTTGGCATCTTATACTAGCAAAAACAACATGCGAGAAAGCTTAAAAAGGACAAGACCATATCATATTGGAGATGCTATCCTTCAATGTATCCTACTCGATCATTGTATTTAGTTTTCCGTCATATCGAATTCTCTTCCTGAATGCAAGAGATACAAAACTTATAAACCTAAAGAACAAAACTTATGCACCATATGATTTTAAGTCATGCACAGTTATGCATCATACGCTGCAAAGTCATGCAAATTAATTTTAAAATTATGCACTTTAAGTTTCAAAGTTATGCACCTGAAAGTGTAAAGCTTGTGACCTTCCGTTTGGAAGTGCCACAACAATGCCATCAAACCACAAGATATCTGGCTCAAAGTCTAAAGTTATGCACTTGTAGATTCAAAGTTGTGCACATGAAGGGTCAAAGTTATGCACATCGAAGTTTAAAGTTGTGTACTTGAATGTTCAAAGTTATGCGCCTAAAGATTTAAAGTTATGCACTTCAAAATTTAAAGTTATACACTTGAACGTTCAAAATTATGCACCTGAAGGTTCAATGTTATGCATCCGTAGGTTCAAAGTTATGCACTTATTCAAAGTTTTGTACCTAAAGATTTAAAATTATGCACCCAAAGGTTCAAAGTTATACAGCTGAAGGTCTAAAGTTATGCATCCGTAGGTTCAAATTATGCACCTGAAGGTTCAAAATTATGCACAAGTAGGTTCAAAATTATGTAACCAAGGAATAAGACTTGTGCACTTCAAAGTTAGGAAAAATTACTAAAATGTCACCTCGTTTTTCTATAATTATCATTCATTTTGAACGGTTGATCTAGATTATATAAATGGTTGAGATTGATGCGCATGTTTCACCTGGGACAAGCTGCATATATGATCTCTTTTCTATATATATATATATATATATATATATATATATATATATATATATATATATATATATAGACTTTGGTGAATCTACTAAATTAGGGTGTGTTTGGTTTGTACATGGGAATCAAATACGTGGTAATTGGAATATGTTTTGATAAATTATTTTGCATGTTTGGTACTAGTAAGGTAGAATTGAAATAATTACCAATATTGATGTTTGGTTATATATGATCCTATTTAAAAATACAAAACAAAACAAAAAAAAAAAAATCAAGGTTATTAATCTTAAAAGTAGCAATGGAGTGAGGAGGCGACGAAATAAGGACGCGTTGAAATGAGAAGGGATAAGACTGAATTAATAAAATGATACATAATTTAAATTGGATAAGGAGTTTTGTAATTATAGGATAGGTAATCAAATCCTATATTGAAACCAGCTTGGTTGGCGTGAGTGGTCGTGCACTATCATCTCTTAAAGAGGTCGAGAGTTCGAACCCCTTCCGTATGGAAAAACCAATCTGGCCAGCACTTTGCGCACAAACTCAATGTTGCAAAAATCGCACCTACCTAGGCGGATTTGCGCCGACTGGGTAGCGGCAGACAATGCGGCCGTCTAAGTGATTAGCTATTTTCAGTGTTTTTTAAAATAGGTTATTTCGCTCAAACCTACACCATTTTTAATAGTTTAGTGCTAACTATTAAAGTATTAAATAATTTCTAATTACCAAGTCTTAAATAATTTTTTTTTTTTTAAACATCTTTTAATTTTTTTTTTTTAAAAAAAGGCGCCCGAGGAACGCCTAGCGATTTTTACAACCTTGCTCATACTTCAAATTCCACCAACAATATTTGTTTGCCTATATACTGCCAAAAATCTCATTATGGATCCTAAACCAATAATTTCCTTTTTCATAACACATAAAGCCACATTAAGAAATGAACACATAGTATGTAGGGAAAATCACACTTTTGGTCTCTCAATTAATACCCCATATGTAATGTGATCCTTACTTCTCAATTTAGACAGAATTGGTCCCTCAATTATTTCATTGTTAGTCAATTTAGTCCTAATATGAGTGGTGTTAAACGGATTAACTCACAGAAGGACTAAATTGGCTAAAAGTGAAATAATTGAGGGACCAATTCTGTCCAAATTGGGAAGTGAGGATCACATTGCATATGTGGCACTAATTGAGGGACCAAAAGTGCAATTTCCTTAAATTATATATATAACTAATGTAAATTTTATTTAGGGAAAATCGCACTTTTGGTCCCTCAATTAGTGCCTCATATGCAATGTGATCCTCACTTCCCTATTTCGACATAATTGGGCCCTCAATTATTTTCCCGTTAGTCAAGTTAGTCCTTATGTGAACGGTGTTAAATGGATTAGCTCACATAAGGACTAAATTGACTAACGATGGAATAATTGAGGGACCAATTCTGTCCAAATTGGAAAGTGAGGATCATATTGCATATGTAGCACTAATTGAGGGACCAAAAGTGCAATTTCCCCTCGTATGTATCATTAATGTATTCACCTAATAACCCAATAGGGTAACTCAAGCTCTCTTTGTGTGGAAGAATTCTGAAATAATTCAGGTTCGATTCCCACAAGTGACAATTCTCTTTGACCCAACTCCTGTGCCTCTCGGAGCGAACCGGGTGGACCTAAACCGTTAAACGGACGGAGAAAGATCCAGACCACATTGTGATTTACACCCAAAAAAAAGAAAAAAAAAATGTATTCACCTAATTAAAAATCATGACAAGTAGTTTTACTACTGTAATCAAGTACTCATCATATAAAAATAAAAGAAAATGCTTCTTTCCCTGTATGTTTTTACCTCCTAAAATCCCTCCTTAATATTACTCAATTAAAGGGACCACTAAATAACATAATATTGAATTGTCAAAGCATTTTCATTAGTGAAAATAATAATTTAGCTTTTTCCAACTCAAGCGGTAAAAGAAATGCAGTCAAAAGTGGAGGGGTGTCGAGCATTAATCAAAAATAAATTTATTAAAAAACAAAACAATATACATGAAGTGGATTGATTAAAAGAAAATCTCAAGCCAACCTCTCAAATCGTAGGATCCATCAAAACAGTTTCATACAGGGATCAATATGAATATGGGGACTAGAAACTGAGAAAAGAAAATTCATAGGTTTGTCCAACCACCTAGAATTATTGTGTCAAAAACACCTAATAAATAAATTGTTTCAAAAAATGTTGTTCCTCAACTTGGGATTATATTCATCTTGTTTAACTAATTGCAAACCTTATTTATGGTTTGAGAGCCAAGGCAAGTCCAAACTTTGGAGACTTGTCAACAGACTTGGTGTCCAGTTCTCCCGATAGTGTGAAAAGGGACTTGGGACGCCACTCATGCTGGATTAGAGCACTGGCCTTTCCAAAGTTGTTCATCCGTGCCTTCACTGTGGTCAATGGATCCAACTGATGCTGGGTACCAACTATTATGGTATTCATATTAGTTGAGAAACTATGGGTCACCTCCACACCAATGAAAGTATTGGGTTTAGTGTTTTGGTAGTACGAGGCACTCAAGGTATCACCCTTGTCATTCCTGCACCATTTTTTATCCACATTAATAATGTAAGATAAATCATAAGATCAAGTATGCATAAAGGTATGCAGTTGAGAAAAAGTGTGTCAAATAGAACTCTAAATTGTTGTTTCTCATCATCTCTACCTTAAGACAAAGTAAATTTTTAAAGCAAGATGGTATTTGAGCAAGTGAAAAAAAATGAACAAAGAAACCACTTACAGTGTCAAGGCAGCAATAAGGTCTGAATTTATGAAACTCAAGCCAGCATTATATTTGGTGAAAGTCCCGGTCTTGGAGTCAAAGGACACATCAGTTCCAAGTGCAAGAGAATTAGTTCCCAGTACAGTAGAGAAGCTGACAATGGGATTGGCTGTCAAACCAACGCTGGTGCTTATACCAGCATAATCATGTAAATATTGAATTTCAAGCTGTCATGACAAGGAAGCAAGTAAGAAACATAAAAATGAAACTAACACTCAAAAAAGCATAAAGACAAGTATGGTTACTTCAATCCTGTCATGGAAAACTTGATGAAAACCAAAAAATAAGAGCTACTTGCCTTTCCCGATCTTTGATCAGGAACTCTGAAGTTTAAAATGGTCTTCAAACCAGGAACAGGTTCATTAACTGTGATAGTTGTAAAAAGCTGAAATTGGAAAGACAAAACAATTAGAGGACGTAATTTCCAATGTGTCTCAACTGCCAACCAGTAGAAAGCATACTAACATGCAAGAACTACAAATTAGCTATCTAGATCATGATAACTCTATAGGTTCATAATCTTTGCTACTGTTTGTTATTGATGTACAGAAAGACTTCACATAATACACAGGTTGCAGTGATCATTCAATACCCAGAATTCTGCCCCAAGTTATGAGCAAATAAGAAAAAAATTTGAATATTTCTAAACTAAAAAGGATAAAGGAAATATAAGAATAATGAACATTTCTACGACATCATACACTGAACTACTAACAATGGAAATAAGGAGGTAAAATGGCTAGATAACATCCAAGGAAGGTATTGATTTTTCTCTTCAGCTGAGATAAGTAGCTTGAAGTCTTGAACACCCTTAATATTTCTAGACTGCATACCATGTTGTACAACAGAAATTCCCAAAACTAATGTTAGAAGGTTGTTAGAGGAGTTCTCCTAGCTAGGCATTTGAAATTTGAAATAAGTGGTTGGGGTTTCCTATGAGCTTGTATATAAGTGTAGGTTTCCCTGTACTCATTCATTCACTGTATTTCTCTATCTCAATATACACTTCACTATTTAGAGTTCAACAACTAATGCAAAAGCTAGACGCAAGTACACACAATTGAGCTACGTACAGATAACTAGAAGATCATGAGAAAACAATAGGCATCACTGAATCAGGCGTAAATGGGGAGCTCACATTAGAATTCGTGTCCACTTTAATATCAGTGGTGATATTCTTGTTCTTCAACTGTGTGTTGACATCTGCTACAAAGAAATCCCCTTTCTTTGATCCAGATGAAGTAATAGCCTAGAAAATAAAGTGAAGAAAGCATTAATTTGTGTGTAAGCACTTCGCAACAAGAGGTTAGAATATAAGTGATTATCTACAAATTATACATACATGAGCAAATGAAAATATTTTAAATATAAAATATACACCTCTTCATGGACACAAAATGGATCCAAACCCTCTAAACAAGTGCATGGAAGTAGATGAGTACATAAGAAACATCAACTATGAGTTAAACCAGCCAATCCAAAGCAATTTTACTTGTAGCTACATAAAGAACTACATTAATCATGCTCATTATAGAAAGATTGCTGGGGATAATACCCCTGGCACATCAAGGCCTAGTCAGACCAAAAGCCCAAATGATTTATCTGCCCAAGTTAGCCCTATTTAAGATCCAACTTCCATGGTGTAACTCTTCTTTTCTCTTCACCCTCTTCATAAGTAATGGAGCTCAAGACTTTCAAACAAGCTCAATAATGTAAATGCATTAATACACAAGCATACCGGAATCCTTCACCTTGGCTTAGCCCAGAAAAGCTCATGGTTTTTCTCTTACATCTTTCCATGTTAAAGTCATATCTTTGTGTACACTATTACTTATCTACAATTCTTGTAGGTTGGGTTGGGCCTATAGGGTCTTTAAACAGCAAAGAAGATGAGTACAACAGACAGCAAGAGCCAGAAGACTTAAAAAGAAATGTCACTAAACACAGAAATCACAACATGTCTCCAGTCCTACTGCATTTTACTTTAACTCGTATACAGAATAAATACACAGTAAGAAGCATGTTTACCAGTTTTTCAAAACTCAACACTTATGTTATCAATTCAATTATATCCAAACCGTAGCTAAAACAACGATAAGCACTCGGATCCGAGAAAAACGAAGAAAACTCACAACTCCGGTAGGAGAGTAGGTAGTGATTGTGAACTTGTGGTCTGTCTGGTAATCTTTGTATAGAAGATCTAATTCAATCAAAACACACAAACATTAAAATATACGTAAATTAGCGCAAAAAAGCGGAAAAAACTGAAATCAACATTAAAATGTAAAATTCAAAAAACACCATATTGCATGCGAATCAAAATAAAAATAAAAATAAAAAACGCTATACTTCATGCTGCAACTGAACCAAATCTGAGATTTGATTTGTATATGCATCTATAGACACTATGAATACACATAGCGTATATAGAGGGAGATAGAAGAGACCTCGAGCTTTCTTGCCGATGTCGGAGTAGAGACCCGGACCCTTGCCCATGGTTGAAGTGAGAAATCGGAGATCAGAAATCAGGGAGAAGAGAACGAGAGCGAGAGCGAGAGCGAGAGTGAAGATGAAGGATGCGCTTTTCAGCAACGTGAGGCGGAATGTTCCTGCTCACAGCCTTATTTTGAACGGTGGGCCCATACGTGTACTTCCAAATTCCCATGCATATGAGCCTTTAAAGTGGAACATGTGCGATTTGTTTGTTTTTTTGGATAGATAATCACATATGAGGTCCTAGAGTTTTTGCACTTTTGGTCCACACTATGATAACACTATTAGATTGATCAATGAATTTCAAATCTTGTAATTTCAATTCATGTTTATTATTATTATTTTTTACAAAAATGATCCTTCTAGTTTATTTTTCATCAAATTTTCATCGGAGTAAGAATCATTTCTATCTCCCAACTTATAAAACCGACGTCGTTTTAAATCAGGGTGCACAATGCAAACGACGTCGTTTTGAATCAAGACGCACATTGCAAACGACGTCGTTTTGGATTTGGGCACACCAATGCATTGTACGCCTTGATGCACGATATAATTTGCCGCGACATGGTGTGTTTGCCGGTAGACGTAGGAAAAGTTTTTGAAATAGACTCCCTTAGAACAACATTATCAATGTATATTTGGGGAATAATGTCAGATCAATTTTCTCCATTTGAGTTATTTCTAGATGTGAAGTAAGAATAATAGAAAAGATATTTGTCTTGCAAAAGTTAGAAAAAAAAAAAACAAAAAAAAAGAAAAGCAACAAGTGTCAAACGTGCACAGCCAATAACCACACGAGCGCGTCGCACGCGCTGCTGACTCTATTACATCGCCTCCACTGAGACTCGATCGCATGACCTCCCATATGGAAGAGGTCACTATAGAAGCTCTTAGAAAATATTTTCCATCCAATCAACCAGGGTAAAGTTTCCACTTGGTAATAACTAATAAATTTACTGTGAGCACACCGTAAAAAACCAACTTCTAAATTGGTAAGCCTAGAACGTTTAATCAGACAAATACATATTTTCGTAGCCATAGAGGCTTGTCTTACATTAAACTACACTACATCACCAGCGTTCAACTTGTCCAATGAAATACATCACATATAACACAACATATAGGTAATCCAATTTTCTTCCCACAGCAACAACACTAGAAACATTTGCATCTTCAGTTTTGACAACTACTGGACCCTTAAGAGCTCTCTGAATCATTCCCCGAATCCACGTTTGTGGGTTGTGCATTCTTGTAGTCACTGATCTCATCACTGTAGCGTTTCTTATCGGCCCGAGCCATTGCCTCGTATGGCTGTTTCTCCTCGGCTACAGAGAAATTTGACAAAGTTAGAGACCACAATGAAAACCAGAAATACACAATAAAGAAGTTGCAGAAATGGTGACCACACCTGACATCTTATTCCATTTATCTCCAAGAACCTTTCCGACCTCTGTGAATGCGATTCCAGGATTTGTTTTCTTCACGTTCTGCAGGTGGGAAAGAGAGAGCAATAGACATTAAAACAAATAGAGGCAAGCAGCTATCAATCGTAATGTTTAATAACAAATTCCGTTCACTTGACAAGGTTACTCACAACTATTGAGTATTGCCCAACAGGAGTGGAGGGATGGCATGGTGCATTTTACACCTCATCAGAATTAAATGTGGCTATGTATACCACAGCCTTGCCAACATCCTCTCTAGTTATTGTGAAAAAGACAAGAGAGGGGGGGGGGGGGGGGGGGGGGCGCACTTTTATGGACAAAATGTGCAATGACCATAGTCCTACAATGGAAAATATTACTTGGACTCCCAAGTTCTACCCCTACTTTTACTCCCTCACTCAAAATTTTGATGTTGACATTTTCGTTGTAAAAACTCTCCTACAACTCCTAAACTATCAAGATGATCCCCAAGAAGCTCACACATGCTTAAAATAACACGCTGTAAGATAAATACCAAAAGGACTTCATAACTATATAAAACATAATCACTGTACATATACCATAAACCTTTTAATATCATCAGGATTCCCATGAATACTTCATAAAATTGTCTGGTAAGAAGGGAAGCACATGGCAATGTGATGCATGCTCTGTGGGTGTGGATATGATGCAGGAAGGCAACAGTATTTGGTTCGCTGGAAAATATTTGAAGGGAAGTGGAATTGAAATTCCATGGAAAATAAATTCCAAGAAAATAGATTCCATTGTTTGGTTGGTGGAAAAGAAATTACTGGGAATATGAGTTCCATTGTTTGGTTGAATTTGGAATGGTAAAGAATAATGATTACAATGACAAATATAACCCTACACAACAATAATAATAATATAATAATGAGAGTAATTAATAAAGAATGATGAGGGTAAAATAGTCATATTAGTTTTCCATGGAAAACAAAATACCTAGTATGAGCTAGGAATTTGTTTTCCTCATTCTCAAGGAAAACATTTTCCATTAGGAAAACATTTTCCAATGGAAAATGTTTTCCATCCAACCAAACAACATAAAACATCATTTTCCTTCACCTTTAGGAAAACATTTTCCATGGAAAATGTTTTCCATCCAACCAAACACCCCTGTACTGTATTAATTAGATGTTTTAGTTAGATTAGAATTGGTTAACAGTTAGATGCCGTACTCCTTCAGGTGGCAAAACACTTCTTCCTATTCCTTCTTCTTCCCATGCCGACAATGGTGCCGTAGACCATAACACAATGCAAACTAAATAGTTGTACACAAGAAATACCAACCTCTCTTTCATTATTTGAAAAGAACATGAAAGCACTAATTGCCCTCTTTGGAGCATTTGGGTCCTTCTTCTTCTTCTGTTTCTTCTTCTTTGACATGTCATCGTCAGCTTTTTTCCTGCTTGTAGATGGTTTAGAAGTTGGCAGATCTTTCTTGGCCTTCTTTTTTGCAGGTTTCTGAATTCACCATAAATCAAATTTTTGAATCCATCTCAATCAATCATATATTCATATTATAACTGGAAGGAGTAAAATTTAGAAAAGCTCACCTCTTTCTCACCACCACTGTCACTGGCATCAGATCCTTCTTCCCCAGAATCATCACTAGGAGAGCCCTCATCATCCTTGTCGGCAACAAAATCTTCATCCTGGAAAAAAGTTTATAAACAAGCTTCCTAAAATTACCAAACACCCCCCCCCCCCCCCCCCCCCACAAAAAAAAAAAAAAAAACCGTGTCCCCCAACACACACAGAAAACATATATAGCAAATGATTTACCTCCTCATCACTATCATCTTCTCCAGCTTCATTCTTAATTCGTTCAAGATGTGGATCAACAGCATCATCATCATCTTCCTGCAAAACAGCTGTAACACCATCTGCTGGCCGGACATCTCCAAGGTTCATTATTTTAAGACCCTTTGAACTGCATTTAACAATCAATGACTAAGAAGTGCTATACAACAGGATATTTCATGAGCATTACTGGGAAAGTGGTCTAGAATGCCTGCTAACCTGATGAAATCAAAAAGATTATGGTATTCATTTCTCTGGATATTCCGGAAAAGATGTTCTTGTTCAGTCTTAAGTCTGACAAGAAGATCAAAGTAATGCATATTTGCTGTACCAGCAGCATGCCTCTCAAATTCCACATAGTCAATCTATGTGCATGTAAAACCAATACTGTCAGAACCGAGAAGTCCTCTAATACTGTAATCACAAAACTAATAGCTATGCAGCAGCTTTAAATGTTACCTCATCATAAAGAATAAGGGTAGGAGGTTTAGGTAGAAAGAAGAACCCCTTTTCAAGTGGATAGAGGAGTCCATCTTCAGCTTTCAAAGAAGACTTCACAGCTAAATACTTCTGATAACTACGGAACTTCCCATGTCCCGTGATTTTAGCACCAGACAGGCCACGTAATATTTTAGTAAAGACATCATGTACAAGTCCCTAATCATCCAAGGCAAGAATCCAGAATAGGTAAGTAGAAATTATGTCTCAAAAGTTAATAGATGTACCTACTGTAAAGCATAACCCAAGCAATAATTTCAAGGTTAACAAATAAGATAATAAAAGAAGGCCCTACCCACTATGCAAGGCCCCTGCAGCATGTAGGTCAACCAAAATAAATAAATAAATGTGGGTGTGGGTGTGGGTGTATGCACATACAAATTTACCTTATATGTTAGCTCTAGCTTGTCCTTGTATTTGCTATTCAAAAGATCTTCATTCATTGTCAGAGCAGTGTCTACCACATAATCTGATTCAAACTGCATCATAACATGAAAATCAGTGCTTTTCAGGTGCTCTATAGTTTAAGACTATAATTATTTAGAATGCAGCACTTATACCTGCAAAACAATATGTGGGTACAGGGTTTGGCCCTTTCTAATTGGTGGATCGAGAGTAACAACCACAAAAGTGTGCGGTTGACTAACCTGCACAAGAAAATAACTTTTTGGTGAGAAATGCAGAAGAAAGAGGGTAAAAAATTTCTATGTAGGTAATCAAGAAAAAGCAAACAGTAGAAGACAGAACCTTGGGCAATAAAAATATGCGGACAACACTGCTGTACTGAATTTTAAAGTCATTAGCTTGCCCTTGAAGACGCAGGAATGAAAGGTGAAGCTCAACATTGTATCGACCCCTGCAATGGCAAAAGGCAAATGTCAACTATTACAAGCAGAGCCAACTATAACAGGATAGTCAATGACATGACAAGCATTCAAACATCTACCTAGGAGTGAGTATAGCAATCCCATCAAATGTAACAACAGCTTCTTCCCCATCCGTAACATCAGCCATAGCCACAATTCTATCACGGAAGACCTATTTGGAATTTCAAATATTCAATTGCAACTAAAAGAAAAGGTATTCCTTCTCCTGGTAAAAGGAAAAAAGGATATATATATATATATATGTATATATATATATATATATATATATATATATATATATATATATATATGTATATATATTTCCAATTGCTGTCTCATTTATTGGGTTGAGCATTTACCTGAGCAGGAGGGTGGTTTTCATCACCAACAAACTGAGTATTTGAATTAGGTATATGAAAGCTTATTTCCATCAATGAATCTTTCTGAAATCATAACAAAAGAGTGGCTACGTTCTTAATAGGGCACCCCAATAAGAGTGAAGTATTTTTTCTTCTCCAACAATTCAATAAACATGAATCTAGAAAGCAAGGAAATAAACAACAGGCCATATCAACCTATAAACAATTAGATGCCAATATGCCACTTATATTATAAAAAGGTACGCAGCAAGGTTACAAACCTCATTTGCTCCAGTTGTATCATCTACATGAAACTCCAACATGACATCATTTTTCCCCTGAAGCTGTGTTTGTGAGACATCAGCTAGTGATATCTCAAATGCTTGCTTAGAACCAACAAGAAAAGTAAGCATATTCCCTGAAAAAAGAAAGTGAACAATTAAATGCCAAACAGTGAGAAGATGTGCATATGAAACCAACTAACAGTAGCCACAATAAACAGAGAAATAGATGGTGCAAATATATGAGCACAAACCAGTTAGATCAACTTCTCCCCAGTTTTTTCCACTCACAGAGAGTTGCTTCTCCTCTGGGGTTATTCCATAAGAGTTCTGGAAAAAAGCTGTCAGACTTGAAACATCCTGCAAGACAGAAGATAATAATCAACCACTTCAGGCTACAACCTAACAATCTCTCAATGATAACAAGATTATTGCCTCTGCAGTCAAAGCATGTTTAGTTAATCTTCTAAAAATTAAAATTTTGAGCATTTGCGATTAGCATGTTACTATCAGCAATATCAAAAGTTAAATTAACTAGGGAAATAAAAGGGTAAGCACCTACAAAATGGAAACTTTACCTGGTCACGAAAACCAGTAAACTTATAGTAAAGACCATCCTTAATCCGAACACCAAGCTGATTAGATCGAGGAACCTTCATCCAGGTAAGCCCAGCGATATCAGACTTGTCCACTTCCACCGCCTTACCACCACCAGCCTTCTTCCACAGAATACCCCCTGCATGAACCTTAAGTTGCCCAGGGTTCTATTTTTCCCAGGTAGACGTATCGTTAATAGATAGCAAACCAGTTAAATAGCAATTCAATAGAAATAATTTGTCCAGTAAATTAGGCTCCCCAAACAAGAACTGTTAGAAAAAAACAAATTTCAAGAACTAAACCCTAGAAATCCTGAAAACAATTTTTCAACTAGATTGAATGAGAATCAGATGTATTTGTCTTGTTTTAAAACAAAAATCACATATTTAGACCAAAATAAAAAGCAAGCCCTTAGAAAGGTACTGAAATGACGAAAAAAAAAATAGAGTTCGCAGCAAAGATATTAAGCTTCGAAACCATTGGAAAAACAAAGACGGATACAAAAAGAGTGAAAGAACTCACCGTGCCTCCACGGCCACCGAGAGAGATACTGTTGAACATATGGCCGTCCGTCATGGCGACTTCGAAGAAACACTGGAATTGAAGTGAAAACGGAGCTTTAAGCACAGTGCGCACTCTGAGGGTTTGGCGCGAAAAAGGAAAGAGATCGACTGTGAAGCCGGTCAGCCTAAGTAAAAACTCTCCAATGTAAATTGTACACTTCGGTTGTAGGGTTTACAAATTATTCCCCAAATACAGTATCTTTCTGGAAATTTGACTGTTGTTCCCAGCTACAACATCTTTGAAGAGTTTGACTAAAATAGAGAAGATGATAGTGAAATGAAAAAAAAAAAAAAAAACAAAAAAAAACAAAAAAACAAAACAAAACAAAACAAAAAAACAAAAAACAAAATTTGATAAAATAAAATTACAAAAAAGACAAAGATTTACGCTTAGGACATCCTCAATAGTGATAGGATTTTGAGGAGATTTTACAGGTGTGATTAGGAAAGAGAAATTGGTGAAAAGGAAAAAAAAATAAAAAACAAAATCAAAAACTAACAAAATCTTCTCAAAATCCCTCAAAACCCCCTAAAATCCCCAAAATCCTGACAAAATCCCACAAATAACATAACTACCCCAACCTTATCTCTTCTCTCTCCTCTCTCCTCCACTTCACCCATTTTACCTATAAACAACATAAACAATCTCCCTGTTGGGGTTGCTCTTAGTGTGAGATTTGCGCCTCACCCGAAGCACATTTTCTTCTCTTCTTTTTTAGTGGGTCCCACTATGGAGACAAAAACTCAACTTCTTCGACAAAAATTTCTTTTTTTCTCTCTCTTTTTGCCTCTCCTCCTCTCTTAAAAAATCACACCAAAATGCATTGATGAGGGTGTTCTTAGGATATCTCCAATAGTTTTATTTTTGCACAAGATTTTAGGTGTCATGTAGAAAAATGGGGAGAAAAAAAGAAATAATATTTAATGAGATGACGACCACCATCAATGCGCCCACTGGGCACTACTGCATATTTCTTTTGTTTTCTTTAATTATACCGTGGGGTCCACTGCAGGAGACAAAAAACTCCATTTAGGCTGTGTTTGAAAATCCAAAAAATGATTTCTGTAAATTAATTTTTTGAATTTCCCATGTTTGGATGACATTGGAAAACTCAGTCAACGGAAAACAATTTCCGTTGACTGGGGAAAATCAAGCTAATTTGGCAGAAAATGACTTACGCCTAATTTTGGTGGAAGTCATTTTCCTCCAAATAAGTAAGTAGTATTATAGAGTAGTTGTCTAGAGTGTTTCTCTCTCTAGAGAGAAGTCTCTCTGACTTCTCTCTAGAGTGCCAATTCTACGTGAGTTTATCCGATGTTCGTATGAAAGGTTTCTTCAATTTTTAGTGAGATTGGCTACTGGAAGTGGATTCTAATCTGCTTTCATGGTTGATTAACATATTATAATAATATGTTTACCTGTTTTGATTTTTATTTATGTGCTTTTCGATTTAATCAATGGCTTATGAGACAACAGTTGTCGGTTTTCTTATGAGTGCTTGGCCGTCTACTACTTTACACCGCCGGTGGACTTTGTCTTCTAAGATAAGGACAAAACTCTATTTTGGCTTTATCAATGAAGACATCCGATGGTTTCCCGGCGAAAACAAGTGTGCATGGGTCAACGGATTTCCGGCGACGAAGGTTTGTGCGTTTTCCGGTGGATTTTGCGAAAGTGATGGCTACTCTAACTCTCATGGCGCTGTAGATGGTGACTGCCCCCAACGGTGGTCTCAGCCCAGGCGCTCTGTTCCTATTTACCTAGGGTGGGGAAAGATCGCTGACGTTTTTCCGGCGGCAAGGTGCTTTCCACGACGATGTGATTCTTCTTCGCCGATCGTTGTTCTCTCTGCCGGCGTGACGCGAGAAACCAATTCTGACGCCTAAATCCTCCGATTCACAGTGTCCTTCGATGGACGATCTGGAAACAGGTTGACTCTACGGCGATGGGAGTGGTGACCAGCGAACCAAACGTCGGTGGCAGAGATCTCTGCGGATTCCAGCGATCTCGTAAGTTTCTCAGGCGGTTTGTTTCTATGGTTTTTTGTTATTCTCTCGGCTGTTAAAGGGGTATAGACATGAATTGGTGTTGTTACGTTATTTTTTTGATTTTCCTAGCGTGGGGTGCTTTGTCCGGCGAATGGAATGTTTCCACCGTGTTCGCCTCTGTTATTTGACCCCTGTATGTGGATGGTGTCTCTCTGAAATGGCGCCTGGAGTATGGACTGCATTGGAGATGTGTGGATGTTCCCAGTTTCCGATGGTCCTCGATTTTTCCGGCCATGTTGGGGTGGTTCCGTCTGTGTTAGGGTGATTGCAATGGTGGTGAGCAAAGGTCCGGTATGTTCTGTTTGGTTTCATCTTGTTTGTGGATTTTTCTAATCTGAATTGGCGCTGGAGTTGGAGTGCGTTGGAGATGGATTTCGACGACCCTTGATTTTTCCGGTCAGTTTTGGTGGATTCCGTCCGTGGATGGGTGTTTCCGGCAAGGGTGTTCTATGGCCATGGGTTGTATTTTTCGTACCAGGTTCATCGCTATTCCGGTGGCATGTCGACTGGTGGCACCGAAGCTCCGGGAGGTCGTCTGGTTGACCGTCACTAAGGAAAGGTGACTGAGTTTGGTAATTTCCGGATTTCTTGGTGATTATTGTTTATTGTTTTGATTTTTTCCATTCTGAAAAACGCGTTATGGCTGTTGATGGAAGATGGTCGCACGTGGTGCATGGATCATGAATGATCAGTACCGGGTCAACCCGTTTTATTACGGGCTAACCCGTTTTGTGACCCCATGGTTCATAGATGTTCCGTCACTAAGATGTAACAAGTGGTCTCTGTGGTTGGTTGGTTTGTGAGGTTGAGTGGTGGCCATATGGCACAGGTTCGATCTCACATCAATCGGGAGTTCTTTTGGATCTCCCTCCCTTAGGTGGACGATTTTTGCTACTGCATTGTCATTTTTAATTTATGGATGAGCTATTGGTTTGAAAGGTAAATGTGGTGTAATGGTAAAGAGTGTTGTATTGGGGATTCCAGCTTGGGTTCAAGTTCTTGCACAGAGTTGATGAATGTTTTCATGAGATTATTTGGATTTTCTACCTGTGACATATACGGTTAAATTATCTTAAGACAGAATAGATTTAAAGCTTCAAGTTAGCATGGCGGGAGAGATCTCAATTGGTTGGTGTGCGACTTGGGTTTGAGTCTTTATGGAGTTTTATTTTTACATTCAGATCTAAAGAGACCATTGTGCACGGGACTTGGTTTTATGGTGCTTTCCTCATGGCGTACTAGTTAGGCTTAGCTTATTTTAATTAATTTTGCTTAGTCTAATTTGTATTAGCCGCGATGTTATTCCAGTTTTCTTGTGTCTAGTTAATATTTATGTTTTTGGTGTAATCAGGGGTATGCCCCGGTGTCACATGTATTGGACTTTTGATTTATATTTACATCTCCCGATTTGATGGTTTCCACCAATACAACAATGTTTTCGACAGAAACTAGACATGTGGTTTCCGCCAGAAACCTAACCAAAAAAAAAACGAGAAGAAGAGATCAACTCTAGTTTCTGGCTGTGAAAATCAGTAGTCTGGTTTCCGCCGAAAACCTTAAAAAAAAAAAAAACAAGAGGAAAAGATCTACTCTTGTTTCCACAGCCAGAAACAAGTTTGGTTTCTGGCTATGTTTTTTTTTTTTTTTTTAACTTTTTAATAATTAATATTATTTGATTTCAAAAAAAAAAATTATTATCAATATTTTTTTTTATTTTAAACAAAATAATTTATTATATAAAATAGTTAATTATACACTTCTACCTCATTTTAATCCGTTTGCTCACCTATATGAGAGATCTAAGGTTCGAGCCTTGGTGTAAGTGTAGATTGTATATGTGAGTATCCCTCCCTTTGTAATAAAAGAAAAGGTATGCATATACATGCAACAATCAAAAACTTTACGAGATATAAAATTACTATTCACAAATTCAACAGCCAACATTATATATAAAAAGTTTTTTCATAATCTGTAAAACTTTAATATATTATTTAATTATATTTTTATATACTTTTACATTATTTATCATCTTTCTAATTTATTCTTGAACTTCGCCGTAACATAATTATTTTTGCGGGTAAAATATTATTTATTCAAATATGCATTGTATATGTCTGTAACAAATAGTATAAATAAAAAAAGTTATAAATCACAAATGAATAATTAAAAACGAAAACTATTAAACAAGGATATCTTTGCTAAATTTGTCTTTCGAGATGAGAGTAGACTGCTTGACTCTTGTACTTAAAATGAAACGTCGCCGTTTCGAGGTAATACATATACCCTCGCCTCCTCGCTCCATTCTCATCGTCTTCTCCGGTCGCCGCCCCGCCGCCGCAACGCAACACGGCAACACCCATTAGTCCATCGCCACTTCGACCACCGTCTTCGGCTTCATCTACACCCGAACAAGTAACAATTATTCTGGGAACAAGTAAAAATCTATAGGCTTCTCAGAGTTGGATCTTCTCTAGATCGAAGAGAAAATTTGGGTTAATGGCGAATTGGGTTCTGATCACAGTCATATCGCTAGTACTTACCCCTGTGCTGCGGCTTGCCGTAATCGTGCTCGGTGGGCGGCGGAACAGGAAGAAAGCCGTTGGATTCTTCCACCCTTACACCAATGACGGCGGCGGTGGAGAGCGAGTCCTCTGGTGTGCTGTAAAGGCTATCCAAGACGAACGCCCTGATCTCAACTGCGTAATTTACACCGGTGATCATGATGCTACTCCCCAAACTCTCAACGCTCGCGCCTTTGACCGATTTGGTGTCAAATTGCTTCACCATCCTCAGGTATGTAACAATATTAAGAAATAATAGTATGAAATATGGGCATTTTGATAATATTTATTAGTTATATTGCTTTTATGTTTGCAATATTTTAGCACTGTACACACGGCCACCCCATAGTGTCATTATGTTATTGAATTCAAGTTTTGGGCTTGGGTTAGAAACTGAAACTTACAGTCCTATCTGAACTTTGGTCATTTTAGCTATTGAGTCATAAAAATTGAATTCTTGTTGCCTTTATGTGAAGAACACACAAATTAATACTAAGAAAGATTTCAGCTTTAACCAAGAATACCAAAAAAATTATGAGGATGTAAAAACCCCTGTAAAGATTGATTTGCAGTATCAGCATGGGGTATTGACTATTCTGATTTCATGTATTTGCTGCATGATACTTGTATCCTGTAGCAGTGTTTGCTCTATGATTTTCTTTGTAAATGTATCTTCTTTTTAAGTGCCTCATAAAATTGTTTGTGTTAATTTTAGGTTGTATTAGTTAACTGATTAATCAAATTTCATATAATCATATCATACATTGCATGTTCTTGACATCCTACTATCTTATGTTAGGTGGTCCATCTATATAAGAGAAAGTGGATTGAAGAAACTACGTACCCTCGATTTACAATGATTGGTCAAAGCTTTGGTTCCATCTATCTTTCATGGGAAGCTTTATCCAAGTTCACTCCTCTGTTCTATCTTGATACGAGTGGATATGCTTTTACCTATCCTGTTGCCCGGATTTTTGGCTGCAAAGTTATGTGCTATACACATTATCCTACAATTAGTTTGGATATGCTGTCACGTGTTCATTCTCGGAGCTCTATGTACAACAATGATGCCTTGATTGCTAAGAGGTGCCATTTGCATATGCTAATATATCTATTCTGAATCTTAGCTACTTTAGCACTTCATATACAGTTTTATGCATGCGAATGGCTGACTTTAAGATCTGCTTTAGGCACTGCTTTGATCAGATTGGAACATCTGGATCTCTTTTTCTAATTGTTTTAACACATGATGATAACAAAATTCTTTTCTTACAGTGCCTTATTGTCCTGGTGCAAAGTCATTTATTATACTATTTTTAGCTGGATGTATGGTTTTGTTGGTTCCTGCTCACATCTTGCAATGGTCAATTCCTCATGGACACAATCTCATATTGAAAAGCTCTGGGGAATATCATCTCGTACTAGGAGGGTGTATCCTCCTTGTGATACTTCTGGGCTTCAGGTTTACATGTTTGTCTTTTTACTTTGCGATTCACGCTCTTTTATCATTGTTAGTTATAACCCTTATGTCACTCTTGATATCTTGGCTTGTTGATTGTCATGCAGGTGCTCCCTCTTGAAAGGGCAATGGATCCTCCTAAAATTATATCTGTAGCTCAATTTCGTCCAGAGAAGGTGGGGGTTCTTATATAAATAAATCCTTATGAAATGAGGGTATCCATTTTTTTGCTAAAATTACATTTTGAGGAGCAAAAGTCAAGTTAGGGTCATGTTTAATTGGTTTGCTATGCACCAGGCTCACCCTCTCCAACTGGAGGCATTAGCTGTTGCCATCAAAAAGTTAGAACCAGGCCTACCAAAGCCCAAGCTCCAACTTGTGGGTAGTTGCAGAAATGAAGCAGATGAGAAAAGACTTCAAAATTTGAAGGACCTGGCTAAAAAATTAAACGTGGAAAATGATGTGGAGTTCCACAAGAACGTGATGTACAGGTTTGGAACATTACAGTGTATATTATGTTACTGATTGGTATCTAATACGATACTAAAATATGATATTTACTTCTTGAGGCAAAAGCTTTGCCTCATAAACAGGAACTATCTTACTCTCAAAGCGTTTTTAACTTCATTTTAAAGTATTGTGTTGCAAAGTTTGATTTAGCTCACCAGTAATAGGAGGATAAAATTGTTCAATTTCCTATTTTTAAAATTTGTAATAGAGATCAAGATATTGCTTGCATCAAGTATTTGGGTTAGCTGGTTGTTATAGTGTTTAAGATCTCTGCAGCTCTTCTTGCTGCACATTATTTCCTTTTGATTGATAGCTATTATTTGGTCCACTTTTTGAAAGTGTATTTCTTAGTTGATTTTCTTTAGTAGCTGGTGCCAATCATTAATTCATTTTTTATGGTGCTGCAGTGATCTGGTGAGGCTTTTAGGCGGTGCGGTTGCTGGTATACATTCCATGATAGATGAGCACTTTGGCATATGCATTGTGGAGTACATGGCTGCAGGCGCCATACCGATTGGTTGGTTCCTATTTTTTGTATGGTGCTCAAGTATTTCCTTATAACAAATACAGATTTTCGGTTGGTTCCTATTTTTTGTATGGTGCTCAAGTATTTCCTTATAACAAATACAGTGTTGTAAAAATCGGCCTAGGCACCTTTAGGCTGAGGGGATTTCGCTCCTAGGTGCTTTTTAGTTAGTTGGCCGAAGTCGGTGCCTAACTCGGTTGAGTGTTTTTTTTTTTTTTTTTTTTTTTTTAGGGCGGCTACACTTTATTATTATTATTTTACTTGGTCGCCTAGGCGCTCTAGGTGTTAGGCGCCTTCCGGTCGCCTGACTAGCGCCTTCTGCAACATTGAACAGATACATATGAATCCCCTAGGCGCTTTTTAGTTAGTTAGCCGATTAGGCACCCGACTCTGTCAAGTCGGCACCTAACTCGGCTGAGTTTTTTTTTTCTTTTTTTTTTTTTTCTAGGGCGGCTACACTTTATTATTATTATTTTACTCGGTCACCTAGGTGCTCTAGGAGTTAGGCGCCCCCCGGCCGCATGACTATCGCCAACATTGAACAGATACATGTGAAGCCCACTTACCAATTTTCTTATTCTTGTCAGCTAATAAATCTGCTGGGCCAAAGATGGACATTGTATTACCTCAAGATGGAAAGCAGACTGGGTTTTTGGCACAAGATGTGCTAGAATATGCGAGTGCCATCATTGAAATCGTTAAGATGTCGAGTTCACAAAGGCTGGAGATGGCTGCAGCTGCAAGGAGGCGAGCTTCTTTGTTCTCAGAGCAAAGATTTTATGATGATTTTAAAGCTGCAGTTGGACCAATCTTGCTCCATAGATAGGTCCTAGTCGTCAGACATTTGTTCTTAAATAGAGTTGGAAACAATAAATTATGTAAACAACTTACTCACACTTGTTGATACAAATACAAAAGTATAAAAGAGCTCATGCTAAAGGATTAAGGAATTCTGCTACTTCTGTTCATACATGCATGAGAGTGAGTGATTGAGGCCCTATAATTTGGACTAAAGGGTGGGTGAGTCATAATTTTTTTAGTCATTGCAGATGTATCGCAAGTCGTTCAATCAACCCTTCACACTATTGCTTTCAGTCGTGACATTAAGTCAGGCGACGAATCACTACACCAAGTCCTAGGAGGATATCAAGTTAGGCGATGAATTACTATGCTAAGCCGGAGGCGTGAGTCATGATTGTTAGTGAACACTTTAGTGAATGCTGCATTATAGACATGTTTTCTCAGCTGAAATTCTAATTGAAGAAGAAAAAAACCTTGTTTTTGTGTAATGGCCAATGGCTAGCCAGCCCATTGTCAAAATTTAAAAAGGTGGGCAAAACATTTCCTTTCCTTTACTGGAAAGTGTAAAGATATGAACACAATCAATCATTTCACAACCCTTTAGTTCTATACTTTGAGAAATTTCATCAATTTGGTCATAGTAAAACATCAATAAATAAAACTTTATCAAAATTTAAATTCACTTACACAACCATGTTTCACCATCACTGTACCCTGCCCAAATTTCGGAAAAGCTAGTTGAGAGTTATCCTTTACACCAAAAGTAATGAATGGGTGGGGGTTTAATGCTTCTAACTTCTAAACATGGTGACTATGAAGTGTCAGTAGTTATAAAGAAGAGTGAATGTGAGATTTTAGAACATCTTAACAGCCGTGAAAGAAACAGAAGCTAAACAGCCTAAGTAGACTACAGAGATCCTATCTCCCGAGTTCCCCCCTTCACCTCTAAGGCAATTTAATACTTGATGATGTCAATATAAATCCTGTGAAATGTGAAAACAACCCAGTTAGCAATCCATGCCAAGTGCTTTCAAGTTTCTTCATCATTTTATTCCATTTTTCCATCCATTAAACAAGCACACATTGTTTTTGGAGGTTGGATTCAGAACCTATTTGAGTAAGAAAGGCCCCATTTACTGTAATATTTTGCTTCAAGATTGATTACAAGACGTCCCAAATGGGAAGGCCAGAAAGGCATGGAACTTGCATTCATAAGGAAAGGCAAGCACATACAAATACATTAAAAAAAAAAAACGCTAGTGAAAACTGAGGTACCTCTTTCTGACCACTGAAGTCAAGATTTCAAAACATCTGTCATATCATCAATTCGAATCTCACCAAACCTGATGCTCTAAAACTGTTTTCTCTTGTTCCGAAATAACTTGTCCCTCTTTGCGACAATATAGACAAGACCAATTAAAATCCCGAGAGACATAGAAACCGACATCCATGGAAACGGTGGGTCCTTAAAGCAGACGAGCGACGCCTCCAAATCTTGGGAAGCATGATAAACAAGAGAGTGAATGGCATATATATCATGATCTGACGACCTTAGGTAATATAACGCCATCTCGAAATCGAAATGTGACAAAGCCGAAACTGTTTTATCCAGCTTGTACTTGAACAAATTCCACCTTTGGATAAACTCGGGAAGCTGATTATGCTTAAGGAGTTTCCTCTCCCCGCCATGTGAAGCAATGGATTCCATGACATCGATAGCACTCATGAGACTATAGTTCAAAGACGTCAAAAGAACATTCCTTCGAGCAGCATCTTTCTGTACAAAGGACAGCGATGAAATTTCCGAAAAGGGCCCAAACGGCGTATGCCCAACGCTCCACGTATAGTCCACAAGAGTCGTATTGTGCTTAGGGCTCCACAGCAAATGCGTCGGGGACACTCCCCACATACTCTGCAAAATGGAACCAACGAGGGGTCTCTCGAGCTGACGGGTCTGGGTAAAAACATGGCGACCATTACAACTATAATCACTCACGGCCTGGTTACTCTTTGTCCTCACCGCAATAACCATATCTTTAAAAGCCACCGTTTGATGGTATCGATCGAGCAACAAAATCAAGCTGATATCCAGGTCGAAAACATAGACGGGAAGAACCCTCCCGAAGTCTTCCTGGGGAAGCTTTGCCACCCGCCTAAACTCCTCAGCGGATTCCGACAAGGTCTGGTGTAAGCGCTTCGAGTCCAGGTATTCACTAACGATCATAGTGTAGTTATCGAATAAATACCTAGAAGTGTATGAAGTAGTTGCCCTAGAAATGGCAAAAGAACATATCGAGCACTCCGCTAAGTTCACCTCATACTTCTTAAAGCTTAAAGATTGATCACCCAACAATAATCCACTATCCCTTACTTCATCCATAAAAGTCATCTCTATCGATTTCCAATCCAATCCAAAGCTATCTTGACTATCCGATTCCGGGGAACTCTTTATGTGTATAAACTCAACTATCAATGAATTCTCAAAAGGGACAGGAATTCTCAAGGAGGGAACAAGAAGAACCTGATAAGCACTCCAGACCAATGAGGCCAAGTCGGAAAGCAATGCCCTTTGGGATTTGGGGCGGCCGTGAAGGGATGCCAATGGATGAAACTCTCCTCTCGGCATAAGGCCATCGCCGGAGAGCGCCGGACCGTACTCGACCGGGCCGGCCCCTAAATCGATCCAGATATACCGGTCTTTCCCGGTCCAAATGCTGCCGAAGCACTTGGTAAAAGCCGGGGAAGAATCGCCATGGGTGTAGCTATAAGCATAGGGTTTGGATTGGGCGCCCAAATTGAGGATATAAATGTAAATTCCGCTGATGGGCTTCTCCTTCTCGAAGTCTAGTCGGATAATCTGGTCGATAATGGAGTACGGGACAGAGGTGAGTTGGGATCGGAAATTGGAAGAAGGGGCGGCGGCGATGTGGGTTTTCAAGGTTTCGGAGAGATGGGTGGCGAGCGAAGGAGGGGCGAGAGAGACTTCTGGGTGGAGAGAATGGGAGAGAGAGAGGTGGTGGGAGGGTTGGGTGGTGAACGGAGAGATGACGTGGTAGTGATCGAAGGAGACGGCGGAGGAGATGAAGGAGGAGAGAGTGGCGGGAGAGGAGGAGGTGAAGGTGGTCCCCACCAGCTTGACGGTGATTGGGACGGAGACTTGGAGGGAAAGGAGGGCGGCGATGGTGGCCGGCTGTTGAGGCGAGGTTTGGGAGAGAGTTTTCTTCAGATAGGAAGGTAGAGAAAGGAAGGAGTCATTGGTGGCTTGAGGGTCAACCCTGGATTGTTGAGCAAGAAAGGAGTCCAATCCCAAAATTGGGGCGGAGATGGTGACCGTGGCGGTGGCGAGGAGGCGGAGTAGGAGGAGGAAGACGACGGTCGGGAGCATTTCTAAGACCTGCGCCGATCCGGTTCAGTTATCGGAGCGACTGAGAAAAATGGTTTTCTTCGTATTACAGAACTCTTTAGCAGCGTTTTTTAAAATATTATATTATGACCTAGTAATATTGGGTGAACTAAATTGTAGTCACTGAAATTTTAAATTATTCGTTTCTGGCCCACACTTTGCCCAATAGTAATATAGTGATTAGTGGACCATAGTCTAAAACGGTGGCATTCTTTTTTTTTTTTTTTTAAATGAAAAGAAATGATAGCCATTACGTTCAACTGATTTTGTATCTATGACGTGCTTAGGATAAAATAAAATTATAATGATAAAATGAAACTAAATAGCAAGTTTCACAATTAGAATAACTTTCTCTCTCTACGCTCTCTAGGGTTTGTCTTGTTTCTTTGTCTATGCTTCTTTAGCAGTAAACCTTTTAAATAAGGTGTAGACCTTTGGCACTATAGGCTAGGACATGTTTCCTATCATAGAATTAGAATGTTGCAAAGTTTGAACTCTTCAATTTGTACTACAAAAAATCTTGTATGTGAGATTTGGCACTTTGCTAAACATAAAAAATTACACTTCTCTTGTAGTACTTCAGTTACAAATAAATGTTTTGATCTGGTTCATGTTGATATTTGGGGTCTTAACCATGTACCTCCAATTTATGGTGATTCATTTTTCTTCACTATTGTAGATGGCTACAACAGATTTACTTGGGTATACATGTTAACACACAAAAGTCAGGCAAGAAGTCTATTGCAAAATTGTCATGCCTTTGTACAGACTCAGTTCTCTGTCTCCATAAGGAATATCAAAAGTGACAATGGGCAGGAATTCAATATGCCTGCTTTTTATGCTAAAAAAGGAATCATTTATCATAAAATCTGTATTGAGACTCCCCAATAAAATAGTGTTGTAGAAAGGAATTGAAACATAATTACATTTTTTATGTAGCTAGAGCTCTCAAGATTCAAGCCAACCTCCCAAATTTTTTTTTGGGTTGACCCATGTTGTTTATTTGATCAATAAGTTGTCGTCCCCTATTATGCAAAACCAAACACCTTATCAGGTGCTCTTTAACAAAGCCCCATTCTTACACAAACTTAAGTGTATTTGGTTGTTTATCCTTTGCCTAAACTCTTTATACTCATAGAACTAAATTCAGTTCTAGAACTTGAAAGTGTCTCTTCCTAAAATTCACCAATGGTGTTAAAAGGTTACAAAATGTATGACTTAGCTATTGAGTTACTGGTCAAGTTTTTATAGTTAGAGATGTCATTTTTCATGAACACATTTTCCCCTACCTTCAGTCTTCAAGGCCTTTTGTTACTTCAGAGAGTCTCATCCTCTCTTTATCCACTCCCTTCCAAGATATCACCCAAACCACAACTTAGAATCAGACGCTGTCACCTCTTAGACCAAACAATGTAACACCTCTTCAAGACTGCAAAACTAAATCTGCAATAAACACGGGTTCCCCTCAAGACTACAATATTGAATCTACAATAAACACTGGTTCCCTTTATGACTACAATACTTCCCATTTTACCTCTGACCAACCTAGTGTACATTAGACACCTCCTAAACCAACACTTAGAAGATCCTCCAAACAACGAATTAGACCAGCATACCATGACGATTATGCTTGTTCTTCACAACATAAAACATCTAGTCCACATACTCTCTCAAATGTTTTGTCCTATCTCAAGCCCACCATGTATTTTTTGTGAATGTTTCACTAGTTAAAGAACCATCATCATGCCAAGAAGTTGTAATACACCCTTGTTGGAAAATGGCAATGAATACTGAAATTGCAACTCTAGAGGCCAACCATACATGGAAGTTCATGGATCTACCCCAATCCAAGAAGCCAATGGGGGTGAAAATGGGTGTACAAAGTGAAACACAATCCAGATGGTAACATTGAACGCTACAATGCCAGATTGGTTGCCAAAGGGTACACTCAAACCCCCGGACTAGACTATATTGAAACTTTTAGCCAGTAGCAAAATTAACAATTATAAGGACACTACTTGTTGTGGTTGCTGTCAAATGCTGGTTCTTGCACCAATTAGACGTCAACAATGCCTTTTGTATGGGGATCTAGATGAAGAGGTATACATGACACCACCCCAGGCTACAACGTGTCATGTCTGTTAACTTAAGAAATCTTTAGATGGACCTAAACAAGCTAGCAGATAATGGAACCTCAAGCTGACAATAAAACTCCTTGCTCAATGCTTTATTTAATCTGCTCAAATTGCTTCTTGTTTACTAAAGGCACATGTGACTCTTTTATTGCTCTACTAGTATATGTAGATGACATCTTGGCAAGCAATAGTGAAGTTCAGATACAGAACATAAAAGATCACTTTCACTCCACCTTCAAGATCAAAGATATAGGGGTTGCCAAGTATTTTCTCGGGTAATAATAATAATAATAATAACATTATATTATTAAAGTAATCTAATGGGTAAATTTTAAAAATCAATTTATCATTCAACCATTATATATTTTATGCATACAAAATATTGATTTTATTCGTTTCTTTTTAAGAGAATCGAAATCAAAACAAATTATTATATCATATAAAATTTTATCCCATAAAATAGTCACTTAAAATGCAATATTATTATTAAAAAAATTCCAACAGTTGGAAAGCAGCATGTGTCACGTGTTATCATTTATAGTTTATTTTGCTTCTAATCGGTAATCATTAGCCAGGCCAGCAGCTCTTTATTAAGGCCATCAGCCTACGATACGCCAGGCTAACTAGCTGCTTCCTAAATCTGCAGGCCGGCAGCTATAGAAACATGACAAATGTTTCTTCTCCACTGTTCTTGTGCATCTTCTTCTTCTTATTAAGTTTTGCACTTGCTGGGTTGGGCATCGCCAGCAGCCAGGAGGTTGAGTTCTACTTCATCAACAAAGGAGATTTCTCCGTCAAGCTCACCAACTATGGCGCCAGAGTCGCATCAGTCATTCTTCCTGACAAGAACGGTACGCACACACATAATACTGTTGCTGAGACTCGATCATTGGTTTCTTGTAACAAATTTAACCTTTATGATCATCAATTGAGCTACCTACCCATGCGGGCAACTCCATCTTTAATTTTTCCACCGAGTTCATCCATATATGCATATATGTGTGTTTCTCAAATCTCAAGAAAGAAATCTTACCATTTTAATAATAATTATAGGGAATCTGAGAGATATTGTTCTTGGGTACGATACTACTAAGGAGTACCAGGTAAGTTTCAATACTTGGTTTTCAATTTGGATTGGCCTGGAGTTGATGAACATTTCAATTGACTTCGATCTTCAATAATGTCTATAGTAAATTTTTTCATGAATGTACAATAACTATTCTCGTGAAATCGTAATTACTACATGAATTTTATAGAGATCTGATCTGCTAGGTCGTCAGTATTTTTTAATTCAAATAAAAAAGTCAACTACATTTTGCTGGATCTATCTGCTGTATTATCCGATCCGCTACATTAATTCATGTGGCTTTATTATATTCTTCCTTAGTTGGTCAAATTGCCTAGGCAGTCAACATATCTCTAGAAGTCGAGACTATTATTCTACTATCACATTCCACCTAGATCTCATCCAAGTTTTCATTTTTCAAATTTTCATTAAACAAAAGAAAAAAAAAGTTTCCCTACAAGCTAAGTAAATTATATTGTATTTGATTTTTAAAAGTAAATATATTGAATTCGTTTATATATAATTGCGTTGGCACGCAATGCATGCATGAATATGGTGCAGCTCGATGACTCAAATTTTGGAGCCATTGTGGGAAGGGTGGCTAATAGGATCGGTGGGGCTCAGTTCACTCTCAATGGTATTCTCTACAAGCTTGATGCTAACGATGGGAACAACACACTTCATGGTAAATACTTCCTACCATCCTTCACCATTAAATTAATACTTATATACACAAATACATATTGATGTAGTTTACATATCTTAATTGACGAGGATGATTAATGGGGTGTTTGGTAAATAGCTGTTAGCTGATTAGGTTAGTGAGTTTGACTAGTTGATAGTTTTAGCTGATTGTAGAAAAATGTTTGGTAAATTGAATGTTAGCTGATAGATGATTACATGCAAAATGACTTTCTCAAAAAGCTAATCGAAAAAACCACTTTGAACAATTTTTTGAATTTTAGAGTTTTGGAGCAATAAACTATTACAAAAAACTAATTAATTAAACACTTATATTGCCTGTTTAACCACATCAAACAACTAATAGTGGTCAAATAAACTAAAATGGACTGATAAGCTAACTATGTTATCAAACAGAGCCAGTAATGGATGAATAGGGAGGTGTGTTATTGTGTTAAGTGTCTGACTATTTGGGAGTACTTGCATATAGCTTGTTTGTGTGTAATAACTCACAAACTATACATAAAAGGTAAATCGATTAACAAATTGTAGTGTTAATAATTGATTGAAGAGCCAATACTACCCCCACTGAGGATAAAGTCCATACCTCTCATTTGGAAAATTTAATTCTTGCCACCAGACCACAAGGTCATGTACAATTACTGGGATATTTAAATGAGTCAATAGTTACATATTCTTTGCCCTATTCATGGACAAAAATGTTGCTTTGCATGTGACTTTCTCATTGACTATTTTAGCCATGCATTTGTCTTCTTGCATTAATGACTAGTTATATTCAAGTTGAATCATTCAACACGTACTATATAATCCAATCACAAAAAAAGTCCTTAAAACTACAATTTTCAAAAGAGTTATAGTATATAAACTCCCAAATCATATTTTCTAAATTTTACTCTCTGGCGGACACTGATAGGCTATATTTTTCATGTGAGTCCCAATACAAGTGTTTACATCAAGATTTTGTATGTAAAAATAAAAATTGGGAGTAAAAAATGGGAATACATGTAATATTTTCCTTTTCAAAATACGGAGTAAGTGGTTGGTCCAGTAGTACAGTAATCCCCTCAACTTACACATATATTTTGATGAAGACTTTTAGAAATTTACTAATAATTTTTTAAAATAATATTAAGTTAATTTCTAGCAATTAATAGTATCTAGCCATGGCCCTGTTTGGTAACATAGTTAATTTATCAATGAATTTTGACTAATTTGACTACTATTAGTTGTTTGACTTGGTTAAACAATCAATATGAATGTTTAATTAATTAACTTTTTGTCATAGCTTATTGCTCTAAATTGCTAAAATTCAAAAAGCTGTTCAAAGTAACTTTTTCGTTAAGATTTTTGACAAAGTCATTTTGCATATATAATCAACTATAAGCTAATAGATAATTTACTAAATACTTTTTTACAATCAACTTATATTATCAACTACTAAAACCCACTAATCCAATAAAATAACATCTATATATTTACCAAACATTGCACCCCGTTAATTTTAATTTGAAATCATGTTGCTCCATATATATGTGTAGGTGGGCGCAAAGGATTTAGCAACGTTGTCTGGAAGGTTAAGACGCACAAGGAAAGTTACATCACCTTCACTTACCACAGCCCAGATGGTGACCAAGGTGATATATATATAATTTTAATTATTTAATTAATTTATACCTTTGTATATCAAAAGTTTAATTACATCAAGAAATTAATTAACATGGGACTTTAATAATATAATGTAGGATTTCCCGGAGATGTTATTGCCCAAGTAACATACACTATAAAGGAAAACCCATACAAACTGATAGTGAAAATGCATGCAAAAGCTCTGAACAAGCCAACACCAGTCAACCTAGCACAGCACAACTACTGGAACCTCGGAGGCCACGACAGCGGCGATATATTGTCGGAAAAGCTTCAGATATTCGCGTCCCATATCACCCCCGTCGACGCCAACCTCATCCCCACCGGCCAAATCCTCCCCATCAACAACACGGCTTTCGATTTTCTCAGCCCGCGCCAAGTGGGGACCCAAATGGCTAAACTGCCCGAGGGGTCGCGCGGGTTTGACAACAATTACGTACTCGACGGGGCGGGGAAGAAGAGGAAGATGGTGGCGAAGGTGTACGATGAGAGGAGCGGGATAGGGATGGAGGTGGCGGCCACGGCGCCGGGGGTGCAGTTATATACGGCGAATCACTTGCGGGGCGTGAAGGGGAAAGGCGGGGCGGTTTATGAGTCGCATGGGGCGTTGTGTTTGGAGACTCAGGGGTTCCCGGATGCTGTGAATCACCCCAATTTCCCGTCCACCATTGTTACTCCACACCAGCCCTACAGGCATACATTGCACGTTACTTTGAGAGTCCACAAGTTTAAGGGGGCTTGAATTATCTGGCTCGATCTGATCCAAGACTTTCTATGATTTATTTCATGCATCCCCACTGTTTGGGTGGGCTCGTATTAATAAAATAAAATCAATAAAATTTGCGGTTTCGTACGTGCTCGGAGAGTCGTAACGATCAATTTCGTGTGATACTTCTGAGCAACATCAAAAGGTTTATGAAGGTGATCTTATTGAATTGTAAAAGTAAATGTGTCATTGAACTTAATCATGCATAGTAAATTGATCATGATTTGAGATTGTACATTGCTGATTCAATTGTGTTAACAACCTCCTATCTCATCTAACTTTATTGCAATTTACTTCACAATTGTCTTTAGTTTTTTGCATGTTTATTATTATTTTTTTCTTTTTCTCTTAAAAATTGCATACTGAACTATTGAGTTAAGCCATTGGAGACTTTTCGCATGTTTATTAATAGTATTAGGACTACAATCTGATGGATTTAATTAACTCGGGTAGCCCGAATTACTAAACCCGATAATAAAGGATAAACATTAAAACAGGAAAAGACAAAGAATATATGTCGTGGAGATAATTTTTGTGTTGATAATTGTTCGTAAGAGAATTACAAAGAAAATGTAATATTAAGACAAGATGTGGTGGTCCTAAACAAGACAAGAACGAGCTATTTTATACAAGCTAGCACCCAATCGCCCCATGAGAATAGGGTGAGCGGTTGGATTACGGTTTGACTGAGTCTGCGTGCACACGCCCAGGGCCTGGGAAACCTCTACCGAAGCTGCCCTCCACTACAAGCCCCTGGGTCTTGGCTGCTCCTAGCTGAGGCCGACTCCAACCGGGGTCGACCTTGGCCGAGGCCGAAGTCGACCCTGCTGGGGCCGTGGTAGACAATATAAGCTTGGATTTGAATTTTCAAAACTAATTAATATACTTTTATACTTTTCCAAAATACATGTGGAGTTATACTTTTCCTTATATAGAGAATTAATATTTATAAGTGGAGAATTAACAAACCTCATCGAAATCCACTTAGAATCTGGACTAAAACCTATGTGCACATATTCCGGGCTACTGGGTAGTATATGATCTAAGCAGCACCGGCTACCCTTAACAATAATTAGATTCGGGATCATAACATGTGTATGTGATACAAAGTCAAATATAACACTAAAATTTCAAGCCACACTCTTACTCAACACACGGGCTCGACACATCGAAACCCATTCTCGATCTCTCGAGAATCACAATTCACAACATTACAATTTATCGATAAATTCAACTGTGATCACAATAATATTATAATTCACATCATATCTCACATGACTTGCAAAGATAGCTTTGGACATATAATTTTGATATATAATAATATCATATCATAATCACATTCACACATCAAAAAAATATTTATATACATTTTGGGGTAAATAATAAGTTTTGGTGAACATAAATACTTACCTCGAAGCCAAACTTCTTATCAACCTAAATAACATTCTAACCACCTTGATAAGGAACCTGTGAATCAATCAATCAAATCCAATTTTTATTACTAAGAGCATCCACACTAGCACATATTTGTGAGTTTTTGGAATAGTCAAAAACTAGGATGATAGTTTTTTCATTGATGGGAAGGCTGTTTTTTTTTTTTTTTTTTTTTTTTTTTTTTTTTTTTTTTTAGAGATATTTATCCTGCAAAGTATGTATATTTGTGTGCCCAGAAGGTAAGAGAAAAGGAAAAGATGCGTGTAGATGGCATGTAGCTCGCCAAGTGGAATTTTGCTGTCATCTTTTAACTTTTTTTTTTACTCTTTTTCTTTTTCTCTTATTTTATTGCCATGCTTTCTCTTTCTTATATGTCACTTAAAAAATCGTGAAATAAACACAACTGATATTGATGTTCTAATACTGAATATTATTATCAAAATAATCAACATCATCATCATCCTCTAACCATTACACTTATCATAAACAAAATCATTATCAACAAGATTCATCATCATCTCGCCATTTTCATCATCAAATTCAAATCTCCTCATCGTCACTATAATCCTAATTAAAAAATCATCCTATCATTTCTCCAAAATTTTGGCGGATCACTTTGACGTTTTGACCATGGTCAAAACGCCAAAGTCATTGTTTGGTTAACAGCGGTTTGTTCCAAACCGCTGAAGTTCAACACGCTGCATCATTTTGGAGAAGGAAATTTCCTTTCCCAAAACGCCCTCCAATTTATTAAAAAAAAAAAAATTACATTGTTCATTGTGAATCTTTAAATAAAGAAGGCTTCACTATTCTTGCCCATCCGATATGGGATGGGCAAGGTGAAACATTGAAATTGAAGGGGCGTTGAGCTCCCTTTTATAAGGGAGCCAACGCCCCCTTTTTTTTATTTAACTTTTCGATGTGGGATCTAATCCCACATCTTTTTTTTTTTTTTTTTGGTTATTATTATTACTAGTATTTTCACCCGTGCGATGCACGGAATGGAATTGTTGTAATATATTAAGAATATTCAAATCGATATATAATTATTTAAGAGTTAATTTCACCAGAGGTCGCTTATCTTTCCTAACAATTCCAAATTTAATCCTAGACTATAGTTATTAATTATTACGATTTATTCTATGTTATAATTCTTACGTTAATATTCTTACTATTATTATTAACATTTAATTACTTTTAGATATTATTATTACCACTTATATTATTATTAGTTTCTTTTCAAATATTGTTAGTATATAATGACCGTGAGTCACAATAATAATATAACCATAATTAAATATTCGTGTATTGTATTCCGTGAGTCACAATAATAATACAACAATAATTAAATATTCTTCAATTCTATATTCTTCTAGGATTTATATTACCATAATTAATTATTCCCTAATTTACCATAATTAAATAATTTGACCAATTATAAAGAAAGATTATTAAATAATGCACGGGACAATTTTTTAATTAAAATTTTTAAAAATTCATTAATAAAACATAAGGTTCTGATAGTTTTTTCTTAGAAACTATTTAATAAAGTATTTTTTTTTTTAGAAATTGGTGGGCCAAACCACCTACGGCTGTTTGCGGTGGATAGATCTCGAAAAAATACGCGATTTCAGAAAAACAATTGTCCAAAACAGACAACCGAGTCAAAAGTTATGCCTTGCCGAACTTTTGATACTTTACAACTTTAAAAAAAAAAAAAAAAAAAAAAATTAAACGCCGGTTCAGCCGGCGAGGCGGCCGATTCCTAGGAGGAGAAAGTAGAAATCAATATATTTTATTAGGAGGAGAGATTTTTTAGGAATTGAGCGGGAAATTAAAATTTCAGGATTTTGTTTTTATATATAGCCTAGGAATGAGCTATTACCTTTGCAAGGGGAATAACCATTCCTAGGGAGCCTTAGTATTAGCTATTCTCATGCCCTTGGGAATAACTTTTATATCACAAATACCAAAAATACCCTTTGCACATTATATAATATTTACATTTATTTAATAAATATAATGTATTATATAAATGTATATCTTTAATTAATTATAATTTGTATCCATCAATCTATCAATATATATATATATATATATATATATATATATATATATATATATATATAAATTATTTGTGTGAACCAAACATGTCGTAACAGTGGGGTTTAAGAGAGGTTTATGCATAGTGAAGGAGGGAAAATAGTTGGGTAGTTTATTACTCCCTAGTAACTACAGCCAAAAGCTTAAAGGAGAAGACAAAATAAAAATAAAAATTCCTGGAATACACGGACGGAAATTTTAACATGGATTAAAATTAGAACACTTTTAATAATCATAGTCTCAATGTAGCAAAATTAATTAAGATGAACAAAAATTGAAAATGACCCTCTAACAATAGGACTAAAAATAGAATTCATCCTATATATAATCAGCTATTGCAATATAATAATAATAAATTCTAATACTTATTGCCTGAAATTAATTAAATATTTCTGTTTTCGAAATTTAAGAACAATTTTTGTAATCCATCTCTTAACAAATCAATTTTTTTTTTCTGGAATAAGATCAAATTAATAAATAGGAAAAGCTAAATCAAAAGGAGTAACTAGATTACATTCTAAATAGGGTCATATCATTAATGATAGTTCTGATAGTCAATGAATTAAAAATATGAAAAATTTTGGTAACCTTTTAAATACATATTAATATATGATTGGATTAAGATTTGTATCAATTAATAAAGAAGGTTGTTTCCTTAATAAAAGTTAAAAAACAAAATATGTAGACAAAGGTGAAAATTTTGGGATTTGGGATTGGAGGGTCAGTAACGGAAAAGTTTACTGGAATCCTAATATGGTAGAGTTTATAAAAGTTAATAAAATTTTGAATACTACTAGATTTTTAAAAACTTTTTAAAAGTCTGAATCGAATACCGGTTGACTTTTAAAGAGTCTTTAAAAATTGAGATCGAATACAACTAAAATTTTAAAGTCGTTAATAGTCTTAAAAAGTTTATAAAATTTTTGATTGAATACACCCCCTTAGTCCTGATGAAATAAACTATAAATTGAATACACCCCCTTAGTCCTGATGAAATAAACTATTTCAAATTTTGCAACTGCATAGGTTGTTGTTTTAGTAATTCACTCTATATGCCATGAAGTAAAACATGCACTTGAAGCTACAATACTAATAAAAGAATATATAATACACCATGCTTTTAAAGTATAAATTTATTTAACATATGATACATAACATGAGTATCACTATAATTATTGTAACATAAGTGTCTTTAATGATAAAGGTAAGGAAAATTATGAAAAATAACACACTAAGCTAATTACATATTTTGTGTATACTTCCAAAACATGAAAACCTATCTAATCCTCATTGCTAGTTGAAGAATCACTAACATTAGGAAGTTCCGTCCATACAGAATGAACTATTTCAGTTGTATTATAATTGCCCTTACTTGAAAAGCTCTGTGGAAAATTGCGCCATTGTTTTATGGATAAACAATAAAACAATCCTTTGTTATCATAGAATCTTGGAAAATAGATCTTGTTATCAACTCCTTGTGCCATTACTTTTCGTGCGAAAGATGCCCAATAAGAAACATATAACGCTTTGCCGTTCAAATTATGCACTCTTTGCCACATCATATCACAATCAAGCTTTAGAACATGAACCTCCCCTACATCAAGAGTTGCCACACACATGAGATCCCCATCACTCTCTAGAAGGTATAAATTCTGATATTTCTTAAATTGTCCGTGCGGCTTACCAATAACCTTCCAAGATCCTATTCTACTAGGATTACGATTTCCCTCATGTAAAATACGAAATTTTCCTAAATTCCCCAAATCTCCTAAAATATAAAAATTTCCCCTCTGTGCAACAGGAGAGCAATTGGTGGCTACAAATTTTTGATTGTTTTTCATGTTGAACAGTAGTTCCCATGAACTTTTACCCAATCTCAATGTCCCCATACATGTAATGTGATCAGGGGATTGGCTAATTATGCCAACAATTTCACATTTAGAAGAAGTTGGTGAATTAGAAAAACACATCCAATCAAACTTCTTACATGTTATGTCAGGAAGGTCTATCTTAACTTTAGTCGAAGGATTAAAGAAGAAATAAGATTTATAACCTTTAGAAAGAAGTAACCAACCGCAACTTGCATAATAAAGTTGAACTTCATGATGACCTACACCATAACCCAATAACTGAGGAATATGTAGTGAATAGTTGGCATTGCGTGTTGGATCATGGAAATGGAATAAACGGGTTCTGTGGTTCAAGTACATTAGATGTGGAGTTTGATATGAGTCGGTATCATGAGGTGAAGCATGATCAAGTGAGATTGGCAACGAGGTGTGTGGCAGTGGAGTTATTAACTTCCATGACTTACATACTGATTGAAAGGCAAGATAGTCACTAATAACTAAGCGTGAGAGTATAGGAGACAATAGTTCATTGTTCAAGCTTGACCATGATCTTTCTTCACTACACGCATCCATGTTGCTAGCTTTGCCTATTAATTTCATGCAAAAATAAAAATAAAATTCAAAAACACAAATATGTGAAAACATCAAAACTACATGTGAATAGGTATCATGCATGAAGTTTTATATTTTTTTAAAAAAAAAAACCAAAAGAAGAAGAATATAATGCAATCATTGATATAAAAATATTAATTATCATATGTAACGAAATTTACCTAATATTTGCTATCAAATTTATATTTATATTACATCATATGTAAGGAGTGCAACATTACCTAATGTTTTTATGATTAGGGTCAATAAGGAAGCTTTTCCAACCATAATAATCAAATAAAAATAGATACAATAATTTTGATTTATGAGGAAATCCACAAATGATTTGAAAGAAGGCATTATGGAGACTAATCGACATCTTAATCGCACAAAATATTAAACTTAAAATTTTATAATTACTAAATTCAGTTAGATGATCACTCCGTGGGTTTCAATTCAAAAGGAACGATATGTTGGATTAATGAATAAGGGTGGGTTGAAATTCCTAGCAAAATTAAATCACTACGAACACGCACTACGATAGGATAATCACCTCATTGGCACATGCATAAACATCAAAATTAAAAAGAGAGTGAATTCCATTTTTGGCCTTATTGTTATATGGTTTTTCTAATAGTTCATCATAATTATTTTTGTCACATTGCGTTTACTATTATTAAAAGTGTTCCAATTTTAGTCTATAAACTAAAATTGGAATACTTTTAATAATAGTGGACGCAATGTGGCAAAAATAATTATGGTGGAATAAAATTGGAATGACCCCTATAATAGTAGGACCAAAAATGGAATTCACTCTCAAAAAAATAAAGCAACATAAAATCTTGAACAAATAAACCACATGATATGATATATACGCAAAGCAAGATTTTATTATTTATGTTTGAGTAATTAGAAAAATTCGCAGTCACTATTCAGTAATGCGCATTGAATAAACTCCAACATGTGACCCTAGATGACAAATGATTACAAAAATTTTTAAAAAATAAGTGATTGACTCAAACCAAGAAAGACAATAAGAACATATACATACTACTTTGAATTAACGATAAAAAAGAAAAAAACAATACATTGCATATATAATTTAAAAAGAAAAGTAGCTAACCTTTAATTTGCCTTAAAATAAAATATTCAGCTTCTTCTATTGGTTTTTATGACTTTCGGGTAGTCAATGACGGATCAACATCACCCTTAAAATAACAACTATATAGGAAAATATAAAGAATATATGTATTTTGTATTGCTTAGAAGTGCTTGTGAATATGGAAATTGCCTCCTCTTTTCTATGTATGAGGGGTTTATTTATACATATTTTGGGCCTAGAGTCCTACAAGGAATAAGAATCCAAGACTGGCTCATGTTGGGAGTCTTTGTTACATTGAGAATAATATGCCCTAATCCTATTACACTAGAAATAATGAACCCAATCCTTATTACATTATGAATAACAGGCACAATCCTTAACAAATTTATGAACCCAATCCTTATTACATTATGAATAATAGGCACAATCCTTAACAAATTTATGAACCCAATCCTTATTACATTATGAACCCTAATCGTATTACACTAGAAATAATGTATCAAAGACAAAAAATTCTTCATTAGTCAAACCTGCCTATAAACCTGGGTAGGAGGTGACATCTCAATTTGAAAATTAGTTTTTTTTTTTTTTTTTTTTTTTTTTTTTTTTTTTTTTTTTTTTTTTTGGACTCACCCAGTTGGGCGTGACCAGTTAGTCACACCCAACTGATAAATTAACCTTTTATTTATTTATTTTTATTTTCACTTTTTTTATGTTAGTATAAAATTATATTAAGTCAATTTCCAGCAATTAAGAGTACTTGGTCATGATCCTGTTTGGTAACATAGTTAGCTTATCAGCGAATTTTGATTTATTTGACTATTACTAGCTGTTTGACTTGATTAAACAATTAATATAAATGTTTGATTAATTAGTTTTTTATAATAGTTTATTGTTCTAAAATGCTAAAATTCAAAAAGATATTCAAAGTAAGTTTTTCGATAAGTAGTTTTAGTAAGATTTTTGAACTCTTTGATGTGAAGATTTTTGAACTCTAATCTAACGAATCTAAAAATACGAGGGAAATGAATGAAAACAATTAAGGTTCATATAGGGGTCGGAAATCAGGGAAAACAGTTCCAAACGCCCTCAAATATTGTTACATAGCACATGTGTGCAGGTAGACGTGCGGCCATATAGCATAACAATGAGAAAAAAAAATGACGTGTTGATTGATATGGCTTGTGGCATGGCCATGTCTTTTTCCTTGACACACGGGGTAATTAGCATGCCCAGCACACACACATATATAATTATATGAGAACATCTTTCCACATGAAAACATGATAACACATTCGAATCGTTCATCAAAGAAATTTTAATAGATCATATTTTTCTTTATTTTTGACATCCTTGTTTTCATAATTAATTTACAAGGTCAAAATTGTAATTGTGTGTGTGCATTTAAATTTGCATTCGTATTTTGTTTGATTATAGGAGTTTTAAAGGAAAACGACACTTTTGATCCTTAAATTATTTTATTATTGAAAATTTGGCCCCTCTCAATTGATTTGAACAAATTTAGTCCTTCAATTATTTATCATGTGACACATTTAGTCCTTGATACTTTATAATTAAAAATTTTATTAATAAAATTTATTTTTCCGGTACCCCCTCTTTGGTTCAAATGCTCTCCCATCGTGACCGATCTGAGCCCATTTAATGCGGTGGAGAGCTTTCCGGTAATCCGTGGCAGCGGCTTATTAAATTAAATAATCCAAAAAGAGCTATTCTCTAATTTATTTATTTTTTTCATTTTTGCATGGGAAATGCTAGGAAATAGCATTTACCTAACTGCTTAAAAATATTCATGATGTTTTGTCCTTGTGAACAGAACTATAAGTTTATAATCTCGCAATCTATTATCTTCCTGTATTACGGAGTATTTTCTAATCATAGTTTCAGCCTTGAGGCCTCGGAAGAAACACACACATGCTAAGTCAGATTTTTCTAAGAAATTAAAGCATTATTTTATCTTAATCACCATCAAATTAAAGATAGGAAAAGGATGGAAGCAGGAACCTTTAATTTAATTTCTATGCTTAACATATTGTAAGATATCTATGCTGCACTAAGCCATTTGTGAATGATTTTGATGATTAACTCACTGTGATAGATCAAGAATTTGAATTCAATGTTATATATGGATTTATAATGATTAAAAAAAATGTACTCTCAAAAGACTAAGTTTGTTCAAATTAATTAGCAAGGGCTAAATGTGTCACATTATAAACAATTGAAGGACTAAGATTGTTCAAATTAATTAACAGGGGCTAAATTTCCAATAGTAGAACAATTCAGGGGCCAAAAGCGTCGTTTTCCTGAGTTTTAATTATAGTATAATAACAATTTGTCTAGTAGGATTTTGACGTTGCACGGATGCACAAAAACAGCTACGTGAGTGCACACAACGAACAACAACAAAACACATGACCAAATATGAATAAATGTACGAATAAACGAATGTCATCCCATGTAAGATGCACACAAACGACGACGAGAGTACACACAACTGCAAACAACATATATGTGCACAACACAATTGCGCAAACAAGTAACAGTGTGCATTCATCCGGAGCATACCAAAGTGCACACATTACACTACCATTGATGCATGACATATGGAACAAATCAAAGTCAACCATTTAAATAATTAAGTAGGAAAAAAACCCCAAAACTAACTAAATAAATATATATGATACATGCATAATAAATGAAATGAAGGAATCTCCCATTTTTCATATGTAGATGAACTTTTCAAACACAAAGGACTAATTTGTCCCTAAATCATAATCAGGATCGGTCCTATAATTTTATAGGCCCGGGGCGAAACAAAAACAAGAGCCCTTAATATATGATGAAATTAAAAGACATAAATTATTTTGTGAATCCGGGTCCACCTTGCAAGGTGGACCTAGGTCCAAATGATCACAATTTACCTTTTAAAAATTCATAATTTGTACATTATGAAGACACATTAATATTAATATATATGTAATTGATTATTTTATTTTGTATTCACTAGTTCTTTTCAAATACTGTAGTTTTAATTCTTCAATTTATACTACAAAAAATCTTGTATGTGAGATTTGCCACTTTTTGATTAGTTTAGTTTATTATTCTAAAATATTAAAATTCAAAAGTTGTTTAAAGTAATTTTTAAGATCAATTTTTTGCCTGTAATTAACAGATAACTTTTCCGATCAGTCAATTAGTTTCTTCTTTTTTCCTCAAAAAAAAAAAAAAAAAAAAAAAAAAAAAATATATATATATATATATATATATATATATATATATATATATATATATATACTAGCTGGCCTCCCACAGTCCCACTCTTCCGGCTTCCAGAAATCGAGGCAAGTCAAAATGGCAATCGAATTTTATCTCCGATATCAGGCTTCCTCAATCCCTTTGTCCAACAGGTTTTGGGTGCTCGACATGGTGGATGATGACAACAATGTCATCATCCCCATCCCTGTTCAGCCGTCGCCGCCTCAGCCCGACGTTCCCAAGGCGGTGGGATCAGTCTACCAGGGAGAGTCTTACCTGATTCGCATGATATACGAGGACGTTGAAGCCTAGATTATACACTACATATATAGATATACATACCACCGGAGTCCGTTACTGAGGCATAGCCCCTTGGACTCCGGTAGGAATGAAAGTGATCGGCTGGCTGTAAAGAAACTGAATGAAATGAAAGAGGTTTTTTTTTTTTTTTTTAAATGATTCTTAAGTTTTTTTGTTTTTTTTTTCTAAGTGATTTTAATTATTTATTGGAACTTAAATGACGGGATTGGAGCGAGATTTATTCTCCTTGGTCTCCGATTTGACGACGCGACTTGGGGTGGCGGGCGGCGGTGGTGACGTCGCAATGAAGACAAGCTCCTCATGTGAAGAAGACGGACACGAGCTGTAACTTAAAGAATTGGAGCACTTCTCCCTTGGGACTGAATACTTTGCGTTCGCATCCAGCTCAGGTTCTTTCACCGTGGCGTCGCGATGAAGACAGCTGCTCCTCATGTGAAGAAGACGGCGGTGGTGACTTTTTCATATGGAGATCATAAATTATTTTTGTGTTTCAAGTAATTATGAATATAGTGTATTTTAACATAACTAAAAAAACATACAACACGAATTGTTTTAGCTGAGGAACAACGGTCGAATTTCCAGAACCTTTCCAAGGGTTTGCTTTTTATTTTGGTCTAAATATGTGATTCTTTGTTTGAAAACAAGACAAATACATCTGATTCTCATTCAATCTAGTTGAAAAATTGTTTTCAAGATTTCTAGGGTTTAGTTCTTGAAATTTGTTTTGTTTTTTTCTAACAGTTCTTGTTTGGGGAGCCTAATTTACTTACTGGCCAAATTATTTATATTGAATTGCTATCTATTAACAATACGGGTACCTGGGAAAAATAGAACCCTGGGCAACTTAAGGTTCATGCAGGGGGTATTCTGTGGAAGAAGGCTGGCGCTGGAAGTGGACAAGTCTGATATCGCTGGGCTTACCTGGATGAAGGTTCCTCGATCTAATCAGCTTGGTGTTCGGATTAAGGATGGTCTTTACTATAAGTTTACTGGTTTTCGTGACCAGGTAAAGTTTCCATTTTGTAGGTGCATACCCTCTTATTTCCCTAGTTAATTTAACTTTTGATATTGCTGATAGTAACATGCTAATCGCAAATGCTCAAAATTTTAATTTTTAGAAGATTAACTAAAGATGCTTTGACTGCAGAGGCAATAATCTTGTTATCATTGAGAGGTTGTTAGGTTGTAGCCTGAAGTGGTTGATTATTATCTTCTGTCTTGCAGGATGTTTCAAGTCTGACAGCTTTTTTCCAGAACTCTTATGGAATAACCCCAGAGGAGAAGCAACTCTCAGTGAGTGGAAAAAACTGGCCTGGGGAGAAGTTGATCTAACTGGTTTGTGCTCATATGTTTCTCTGTTTATTGTGGCTACTGTTAGTTGGTTTCATATGCACATCTTCTCACTGTTTGGCATTTAATTGTTCACTTTCTTTTTTCAGGGAATATGCTGCTTACTTTTCTTGTTGGTTCTAAGCAAGCATTTGAGATATCACTAGCTGATGTCTCACAAACACAGCTTCAGGGGAAAAATGATGTCATGTTGGAGTTTGCTGCGTACCTTTTTATAATATAAGTGGCATATTGGCATCTATTTGTTTATAGGTTGTTTATTTCCTTGCTTTCTAGATTCATGTTTATTGAATTGTTGGAAAAGAAAAAATACTTCACTCTTATTAAGAACGTAGCCACTCTTTTGTTATGATTTCAGAAAGATTCATTGATGGAAATAAGCTTTCATATACCTAATTCAAATACTCAGTTTGCTGGTGATGAAAACCACCCTCCTGCTCAGGTAAATGCTCAACCCAATAAATGAGACAGCAATTGGAAACATATATAGTAGTATTGTACCCGTGGGATGCACGGATGTGACTTTTTTTTTTTTTTGAAAGGTAACACAGATAGGTATAAGTGCTGCATTATAAATAATTATAGTCTTAAACTATGGAGCACCTGAAAAGCACTGATTTTAATGTTATGATGCAGTTTGAATCAGATTATGTGGTAGACACTGCTCTGACAATGAATGAAGATCTTTTGAATAGCAAATACAAGGACAAGCTAGAGCTAACATATAAGGTAAATTTGTATGAGCATACACCCACATTTATTTATTTATTTTGGTTGACCTACATGCATGCTGCAGGGGCCTTGCATAGTGGGCAGGGCCTTCTTTTATTATCTTATTTGTTAACCTTGAAATTATTGCTTGGGTTATGCTTTACAGTAGGTACATCTATTAACTTTTGAGACATAATTTCTACTTACCTATTCTGGATTCTTGCCTTGGATGATTAGGGACTTGTACATGATGATGTCTTGTCTGGTGCTAAAATCACGGGACATGGGAAGTTCCCTAGTTATCACAAGTATTTAGCTGTGAAGTCTTGTTTGAAAGCTGAAGATGGACTCCTCTAACCACTTGAAAAGGGGTTCTTCAATTCTTTCTACCTAAAATCACGGGACATTAAAGCTGCTGCATAGCTATTAGTTTTAATTTGTGATTACAGTATTAGAGGCCGGACTTCTCGGTTCTGACAGTATTGGTTTTACATGCACATATATAGATTGACTATGTGGAATTTGAGAGGGGTACAGCAAATATATATGCATTACTTTGATCTTCGATCTTGTCAGACTTAACATCTTTTCCGGAATATCCAGAGAAATGAATACCATAATCTTTTTGATTTCATCAGGTTAGCAGGCATTCTAGACCACTTTCCCATTAATGCTCATGAAATATCCTGTTGTATAGCACTTCTTAGTCATTGATTGTTAAATGCAGTTCAAGGGGTCTTAAGATAATGAACCTTGGAGATGTCCGGCCAGCAGATGGTGTTTTGCAGGAAGATGATGATGATGCTGTTGATCCACATCTTGAACGAATTAAGAATGAATGGTTAGGGGTTGCTCTCAAATGCATGGTTATAATATATGATGTATGTTAGAGTGAAATTCATTTTACCTTTAGGGGGTGTTTGGTTGGCATGAATTGTGTTGGAGTTGAATTGCAATTCAATGAAATGATAAACTACATTGTTTGGTTGGAGGGCTCAATTCATAGGTCCCCCTATGAATTGCAATTCAATGAATTCATGCAAAGGGGAAGGAAAGGAAAAGACATATTTGTCCTTGAATGTTATTATTAATATTATTACACAAAGGGTATTTTAGTCTTTATATCACTTCTCCCATTTTCATTATTCCTCCCTACCAAACAATGTAATTGTAATTCTTATTTATTCCCACTTTATTCTTTTCCCACCGAATTACAATTCTTTTCCCCCTTAATTCTTTTCTTCCAACCAAACACCATGTTATTTCATGAAGGAATTAAGCAAAGAAGAAAGAATTAATTTGATATGACATGTAAAATGAGACAAAAAGAGTATATGATATTGAAATAATTTTAAGTTTGTACTTTTTAACATTCCATCATATAACATATACTATCAATAGTAATTAAAAAAAAAAAAAAATACTCTGGTAGTTAAAAAAACTTTAATTAGCTTGATTCAAAACACGTAAAAATTGAATAATTACAATATCCACTGTGGATGTGAACGTATTCTAACATTAGGACAAGGAAGATTGACAGTAATACTTTTGTCTTCCATATTAAATATGTAAAGCTTTCTATCATTTACTCCAGTGAAATATATGCAATTCTTTTTCACATTCACATTATCACTGCGAATGTAAATTAGATTTCCGATGCTTCCAAGAAAAATGGTATGCTCTCCTATAGTTTCCATTTCCACCCATTTTTTTGTAGATAATTCTGCTCTAAAAACTCTTATATTTTCAATGGAATTATACTTGCCATTCAGTCCAAGAAACTTTTTAACCACTAGTATGATACCATCACAACTTTCTCCAATATAACACATCATACGGTAATAACTATTTCGTCTTTCGATTGGTTTATCTTCAAATCGGTGATCACTTACTAATTCTTCAAACTGAATACTTTGTCCTTTGAGCTCAACATGTACCAAAGTCAATTTGTGATACCTCAAAGCATGCATATTTCCACCAAAGCTTATCAATGACGCTATTGCAATCCGCTCATCTAAGTGTTGCGTTACGAATTTGTTGTCACCCATCTTGCAAACACTAATACTACCACTTTCAATGCTTATATTAAGCATCACAATATAGCAATCGGAATCATCAGGAGTAGACGAAAGGTAAGCATAGTGTGTCCTTAATTCCAACTTTGGAAGTTGCATTGTATCAAGTGAGTAGACATTTAAAAGGAAGAAATCATTGTTGTTCTTCTCTTCTTGAAGCACCATCCATCCATCCTTATTAATGCCAAAGATACCATACTTACCTTTCATAAAGGATAGATGTATTTTGTAACAACGATGTTCTGATATACTATAAAATACACCTTCCTTATTTTTACTAAAGAAAAGCCAAGGATGTGATTTTGATCGCGGAAGTGGGGAATGCAACAATATTTTGACACCATCATCCGCAACAACTTTTTCCATATCTTACTATGATATAATCGATTGAAAAGAAAAATCAAATGACTCCTGCAAATATAAAAGTATACAATACGGTCAGACAAATTAAACAATATATATATATACAAATAATTGACGTAATTAAAATTTAATTTAATGAAATGGAATTTGTCGAATGATCCTTCCATATATGTATTTAATTACATGCTAAAACATGAGTGCATAGGTACGTATGAGCTCATCAATAACAAAATACCATGAGATTTTTTAGGTTTTTTATTCTTGTAATAACTAACAAGTGATTGCAGGGTTTTAATGTCTTCATTTAAGTGTTTTATCGATTTCGTACCTAGGACAACTAATCTTATGGCTCATACTCTTGCTTCTATTGCTTTTGAACAGTCTAGTGCTATGTATTGGGATTTGATTCCTCCGGACTCTATTTCAATTTTTCTATAAATTACTAGTTTGGTTGCTTTCAAAAAAAAAAAAAAAGTGATTAATAAAAACTAAAAAAGTATTTAATCAGGAAAATAAACCAATACATTTTAAAGAAAAAAAATACCCCATGCATGCATTAAACTAACCACAAATTCTTTATCAAATAAATAAATAATATATATATATATATATATATATATATATATATATATATATATATATATATCAAATAAAAAGTAAGGATGGTTCTAATCCAACCATTTGGATAGATCAATGGTGGAATGTTGTTAAAAAATAAGGAAAAAATGAGTATGGTCAGTTTTATGAATATTACAAACTCAAAAGTTTACAATAATAATAAAATTGACTATGAATTTTTTTCATTAAAACCCTCGACCATTGAAGGACTATTGTGATCTTATCTTTAGTTTTTATTTTTGGTAGAAAGATCATATTCTCATTTAAACTCTCATGAAATTGTAATTTAAAAATATTTTTTGAATAATAGACATATATTCTTTGATGAGAATCGGTAATCCTCACCTCACAACAACGTCACATAAACAAATTCAAGTAAATTAATTAAAGTAACAACGAAGTCTTCAAAAATAAAAGTTGACAACTAACCTTTAATTCGTCCCAACGTATTATTGCTTCAATTCACTTCAAATGTCTAACGTAATTATTGATGACCTTATTATATATACTGCAACCTATAATCCTAAATCCAATGGTATTAGGAATGTGTTTTCCTTTTTTATTTTGTTAAGGAAACAACCTTCTTTATTAATTCATACAAAATCTTAATCCAATCGTATACTAATATGTATTTAGAAGGATACCAAAATTTGTCATATTTTTAATTCATTGGCTACCATCGAAAAACAAAATTAAATGGAATAGTACAGGTATCCTACTGGGCTTAGGATTCTATATATACAGTATAAGAAGAGTTAGTTTTCTTACCAAAATCAAATTGGAGAAACTATGAATGCATTACTGGATTTAGGATTTTATGCTAACTTCCTCTATTTATATGGTCGCCAAGTTTAGAAATATGCATGCTTTTGGAACCAGTTGAAGCAATAATATTTTATTTGACAAAATGTAATCAAATTATTAGTTGAGGAATGAATGTGAAAATACTACCAAAGTTGAGTACTAAATTCGTAGTTAACTCTTTAAAAAAACTTTTAATCATGTATTATCAATTTTCCCAGTTAAGTTCAAGAAACAGGTGAATACTCAGTTTATGCACCTAAAGTACTAGAATAGAGGTTAATTCCAATTACATATTGTTACGTAGTAGTAATCTTTTATAATGTAATTGAGATATTGTTAGTACTGTTGTATTCGATCATCATGTCAAGGAAAATACAGGAAAAAAAAAAAAGGAATAGATAGAAGTTCTAAAACTTTATAAACTGAGATAAATTGGTTAAAAGGTACATACTATTTTCCACTCAATGTATTTTATCTTCACCTACTATTCTTTGCCTCACCTTCAACCTTTCTGGCAAAATCTATTTGGTGAAGAAGTTTCCGGCATTTAGTATAACTAGAAACTTGTTTTGGATTGTCTGAATGTGATAACTTCAAACTTTATTTTCAATCGTTTAATTTGGTTGTTTATGAGAAAGTTCTATGGCAGGGTGTTTCACATTGTTTTACATGGAGGAATTTGAGAAGATTGAAGCCTGTGGTCATTGCTCGGAAGTATATTATGTATTGGATCAATATAGTTTATTTTTGAAAAATAAGTCACAAATTATACAAAAAATCAGGTAAATCGCACTCATATATGACGGGTTTTGCCAAGAGGGTGTGTTGTGATTGATTTGTTAAGCTTAATATAAAATGATTAACAAATTGTAGTGTTAATTGATTGATGATGTGATTTATTATTGTAAATAACTGGGATATTTAAATGAGTCAATAGTTACGTACATATTCTCTGCCCTATTCATGGACAAAATTTTTGCTTTGCATGTGACTTTCTCATTTGACTATTTTAGCCATGCATTTGTCATCTTGCATGAAGGACTAGTTATATTCAAGTTGAATCATTAATCAACACGTACAATATAATCCAATCACAAAAAATTCTTAAAACTACAATTTTCTAAATAGGTGTTTGATAACATAGTTAGTTTATCAACCCGGCCATTTTGACTTGTTTGATCATTATTAGTTATTTGACTTGATTTTTTTTTTCTTTTTGGGATGAATGGGGCGTGGTGAACCGAGTGAGCCTAAGCAAAAGAGTCAGCAGCGAAGAGCACCCTGTCACTCCTCAGCAACTTCGCAATGCACTCAGGCAGCATATTAAGCTCGATCCAGTCACAATGTTTCCTCTGCCCCATTTTGGCTATCCTAGCTCATCTGCAACCACATTGTTCTCTCTAGGACTGTGTTCGATGACGACAATCCAATCTTTCTTGAACCAATCTTTGCACCATCTGACTAAATCCCCACAGTGACCTAGGGGTTCCGTCTCGCCAGTAATCCAACGCACCGCTTGTAGGGAGTCCGTGACCATTTTGAATCTCCTTTGACCAATCTCCCAAGCCCATTTCAGGCCGAGGTAGATCGCCCAAAGTTCTCATTTTGTAGCGTTGCTAAATTTCGTCATGCAGCTGAACCCTCTCATCCAGTCGCCCCTCTAGTTCCGCAAGACTCCACCTCAGCCAGCCGGCAGGTTTTCCGAGACAAAAAAAGCGTCCGTGTGCAGGGTTATACACCCGTGTGTATTCCAGGTGGTATCACCGTCTTTCGACTATGCTATGGATGTACCCTTAGCTTGTGGCGTTCAAAGGCTCTCCCTATCTCCGTCCGCCGGCTTCGTATCCAAGCTACTTTGTTATTCAGGTCCGTTTGTTCGTTTCTGAACACCGCACTGCATCTCCATTTCCACAACCACCAAGCTATTAGTGAAAAGAGCACGCTCCAGTCACCTTTAACGTCATTCTTCAGTTTCCCTGCAATGTTCACATCAAGCCACACATCATAATTCATAGTAAAGAACCACCTGTTAGCCCCAGGGGTAGAAATACTTCCCAAATTTTTATTCGCCTTAGTGCAATCGCGTATGCAGTGACTGATGTCCTCCTCATGGTTTGCGCACTAGGAACATCTCGCATCACTGGTGAACCCTCTTTAGTTATTTGACTTATTAAACACCCAATATAAGTGTTTGATTAATTAGTTTTTTTGTTGTTGTTTTTTTTTTTTTTTTTTTTTTTTTTAAAGTTATTGCTCCAAAACCTTAAAATTCAAAAAATTGTTTAATGCAGCTTTTTTGATCAGCTTTTTGAGAATGTCATTTTGCATGTAATTAGCTATCAACTAACCGTTAATATAATTTACCAAACATCATTCTACAATAAGCTAATGCGACTATCAACAAGCCAAACCCACTAACTCGATCAGCTAACAGCTATTTACCGAACACCCCCTTAATTTTAATTTGAAATCATGTTGTTGTATATATGATGTAGGGCGCAAAGGATTTAGCAACATTGTCATATATATATATATATATATATATATATATATATATATATATATAGACGAGTTCAGGTGCGACGGTGTCCTTAGGTGCGGCGGTACATCGTCACCAGTAGTTCAACAAATATACACCATCAACGTTAGAAAAATGCACCACAAAAACACACAAAAATTAGGTATGCATCACCAAAAACACACCATTAGGTGTGAGTAAAAACACCATACAATGTTTAGAAATACACCATTGGAGTATGGTGAGTTATATGGTGTATTTTTTGAGTCTTTTGTTTATTCTTTGATGGTTTTTTGCATTTCATTATGGTGTGTTTCTCTTACACTGTCGATGCATGTTGTTTACACTGTTGGTGTATTCTGAAATTCCGCCCCACGGAAAGAACCCGCCGCATTTGAACTTTTATATATATATATATATATATATATATATATATATATATATATATATATATATATATATATATATATATATATACCGGCATCAAGTTCTTGTGATGATAAGGCCGGCAAAGCATTGTATCTTGTAGAGATTTCTTCGTGTAATGGCGGCGGCGTTGTTGAATTGGTTTCACGGCGGCAGTGAAGAAGTAGTAACATTAACAGTGGGGTTTAAGAGAGGTTTATTCATAGTGAAGGAGGGAAAACAGTTAGGTGGTTTATTACTCCCTAGTAATTACAGTCAAAAGCTTAAAGGAGAAGACAAAATAAAAAAATTAAAAAAAAAGACGAAAATATTCCTGAAATACAGGACGGAAATTTTAACGTGAATTAAAATTGGAACACTTTTAATAACCATAGTCGCAATGTGGCAAAATTTATTAAGGTAAATTAAAATTGGAAATGCTCCTATAACAATAGGACCAAAAATAAAATTCACCCTATATATAATCCGCTACTGTAATATAATAATAATAAATGCTAATACTTATTCCCTGAAATTAATTAAATATTTCTGTTTTCGAAATTTAAGAACAACTTTTGTAATCCATCTCTTAACAAATCAATTTTTTTCTGGAATAAGATCAAATTGATAAATAGGAAAAGCTAAATCAAAAGGAGTAGCTAGATTACATTCTAAATAGGGTCATATCATTAATGATAATTCTGATAGTCAATGAATTAAAAATATGAAAAATTTTGGTATCCTTTTAAATACATATTAATATATGATTGGATTAAGATTTGTATCAATTAATAAAGAAGGTTGTTTCCGTAATAAAAGTTGAAAAAAAAAATATGTAGTGAAAGTTGAAAAGTATAGAAAAGTTTACTGGAATGTTAATATGGTAGAGTTTATAAAAGTTGATAAATTTTTGAATACTAGTAGATTTTTAAAGACTTTTTAAAAGTTTTAATCGAATACCGGTTGACTTTTAAAGAGTCTTTAAAAATTGTGATCGAATACAACTAAAATTTTAAAGTTGTTAATAGTCTTAAAAAGTTTATAAAAATTTTGATTGAATACATACACCCCTTAGTCCTGTTGAAATAAACTATTTCAAATTTCGCAACTGCATAGGTTGTTGTTTTAGTAATTCACTCTATATGCCATGAAGTAAAACATGCACTTGAAGCTACAACACTAATAAAAGAATATATAATACACCATGCTTTTAAAGTATAAATTTATTTAACATATGATACATAACATGAGTATCACTATAATTATTGTAACATAAGTGTCTTTAATGATAAAGGTAAGGAAAATTATGAAAAATCGCACACTAATTACATATTTTGTGTATACTTCCAAAACATGAAAACCAATCTAATCCTCATTGCTAGTTGAAGAATCACTAACATTAGGAAGTTCCGTCCATACAGAATGAACTATTTCAGTTGTATTATAATTGCCCTTACTTGAAAAGCTCTGTGGAAAATTGCGCCATTGTTTTATGGATAAACAATAAAACAATCCTTTGTTATCATAGAATCTTGGAAAATAGATCTTGTTATCAACTCCTTGTGCCATTACTTTTCGTGCGAAAGATGCCCAATAAGAAACATATAAGGCTTTACCGTTCAAATTATGCACTCTTTGCCACATCATATCACAATCAAGCTTTAGAACATGAACCTCCCCTACATCAAGAGTTGCCACACACATGAGATCACCATCACTCTCTAGAAGGTATAGATTATGATATTTCTTAAATTGTCTGTGCGGCTTACCAATAACCTTCCAAGATCCTATTCTACTAGGATTACGATTTCCCTCATGTAAAATACGAAATTTTCCTAAATTCCCCGAATCTCCTAAAATATAAAAATTTCCCCTCTGTGCAACAGGAGAGCAATTGGTGGCTACAAATTTTTGATTGTTTTTCATGTTGAACAGTAGTTCCTATGAACTTTTACCCAACCTCAATGTCCCCATACATGTAATGTGATCAGGGGATTGGCTAATTATGCCAACAATTTCACATTTGGAAGAAGTTGGTGAATTAGAAAAACACATCCAATCAAACTTCTTAGATGTTATGTCAGGAAGGTCTATCTTAACTTTAGTCGAAGGATTTGTTGGGAAAATCCCACTTCCTGCGATAATGAAAATCACAGAACCGACAGGAGCACAAACACAAGATGATACACAATAGCCAAAAATAAATATCAAACACAAGAACACACGATTTACGTGGAAAACCCCAAATCGGGGAAAAACCACGGGACCACCACCAACCAATAATCCACTATAAATCTTGGGTACAAAGTTTCAGGCTACCACACGAGCCAAACATCCACAAATCATCAAATACAATAACTCTAGGCCAAAGACTTCTATTATATTCCACAGGCCTAAACAGAATACCAACTCGTACTTAAAATATTCAACCACCACAAGCAAGATGAAAAGAATACAAATAGTACGAGAATACCCAAAAGATGCCTGGAACAAATAAGCTGACCTCCAAAATATTTGATGAATAAAGCACCCAAGAACCTGGCAAACCTCACGGCAAAGCACCAAAGAAACTGATCAAAGCTATCGAGCTGTCGAACTGCCGAACGAAAAAAGATGGAGAATGAAGCCAGAGAATTATCTCCTCACTGCCGACTTGCTGCAATGCTATCAATTTCATTCCTAATCCCTAAAACATATAAATATATATATATTGGGAGAAGGAGTCAAAAAAGGAATTGAATTTCCTTTTTGCAATTCACATGCCGCCTCACCATCTATTATTATAATAATAATAATAATAATAATAATAATAATAATAATGCCTCAATAAAAATATAGTGGATACAAATTGGCTTGGTCCAAACATGGGCTATTTACCACATAGGAGGGAAGCCTAACCCAACAAATCTCCCCCTCCCGACTATGTGGAAGATATCGCCATCCCGGCGATAGAGCAACAATCCTCAAACTTCCCTCTCGGCAATGCTTTAGTCATCATGTCAGACCCATTATCATCAGTATGAATCTTTTCAAGTTCAAGCATCTTGCACTCTAAGATATCTCTAATCCAATGATATCTCGTGTCAATATGTTTTGACCTGTAATGGAACGTGGAGTTCTTTGCAAGATGAACTGCACTCTGACTATCACAATAGAGCACATACTTGTCTTGAACAAACCCGAGCTCCTGAACAAACTTCTTCATCCATAGCATTTCTTTATTGGCCTCAACAGATGCTATGAACTCAGCTTCAGTGGTAGACAAAGCAATACACTTTTGCAATCTTGATTGCCATGAAACTGCTCCCCCTGCATAGGTAATTAGATAACCTGAAGTAGATTTCCTGGTGTCGATGTCCCCGGCCATATCTGAATCAGTGTATCCGGCAAGAATAGGTTTCTCTGTACCAAAACACAAACTCAGACTTGAAGTACCCCGAAGATATCTAAGAACCCACTTCACAGCATCCCAATGTTCTCTCCCTGGATTTGAGAGAAATCTGCTAACAACACCCACTGCATGAGCAATATCTGGTCTCGTACATACCATGGCATACATCAAACTACCAACAGCTAAAGAATAAGGAACCCTTTGCATTTCTTCATTCTCTTTCTCACCAGAGGCACATTGCTTCTTACTTAACTTGAAATGCATACCAAGAGGTGTATTCACTGGCTTAGCTTTATCCATACTAAATCTCTCAAGTACCTTCTCTATATACTTTTCTTGAGATAACCACAACTTCTTGTTCTGCCTGTCACGAATGATCTTCATCCCAAGAATTTGCTTTGCTGGTCCCATGTCCTTCATAGAAAAGGACTTACTCAACTCTTGTTTCAACTGTTGAATTCTTGAAACATTGCGACCAACAATCAACATATCATCAACATAAAGCAACAATATAACAAAGTCATCATCAGAGAATCTGTTTACAAAAGCACAGTGGTCTGAAGAAGTCTTCTTGTACCCATGCTTACTCATAACAGAAGTAAACTTTTTATACCACTGCCTCGGAGCTTGCTTCAATCCATACAAACTCTTCTTTAACCTGCAAACATAATCTTCTTTCCCTTTGACTTTGAATCCCTCAGGTTGCTCCATATATATCTCCTCATCTAAATCACCATGGAGAAAAGCTGTCTTTACATCCATCTGCTCAATTTCTAAATCCAAACAAGCTGCTAGACCCAACACAACTCTAATGGATGAAAATTTAACAACAGGAGAGAAAATTTCATCAAAATCAATACCTTTCTTCTGGCTAAAACCTTTCACCACCAGTCGAGCTTTGAATCGTGGAACTGAAGTGCCCTCTTCATGTTTCAATCTGTAGACCCACCTGTTCTTCAAAGCTTTCCTGTTCTTTGGTGCCCTTACCAACTCAAAGGTATCATTTGCATATAGGGAATTCATCTCATCCTGCATAGCCTCAAGTCATTGTCTCTTTTGCTCACTCTCCATAGCTTCTTCATAGAACTCAGGTTCTCCCCCATCAGTTAATAGCACATACTGACTGGAAGAGTAACGAGTAGATGGTCTCCGTTCCCTGTTAGACCTTCTAGGAGGATCAACTAGAACCTGCGAAGGAACTTCTTGTTCCTGGTGCACAGCATCATCAACATGACCATCCACATCAACTGTATCATCCTGATTGTCTGGTACAAGATCACCGTTCTGGCCATTCTCTTGAACTTCATCAACATCATGTGTATCTTCACTGGAAACTGGCTCACAGTCAACCAAACTTCCGCTGTCTTGAGATTCTGGCTTTCTCACTTTGTCAACATCTTCAATGGTTTGATCTTCAAAGAACACTACATCTCGGCTTCTCACAAGCTTCTTCTCAACTGGATCATACAGCTTGTAGCCAAATTCATCAAGACCATAACCAATGAAAATGCACTGTCTAGTCTTCGAGTCCAATTTAGATCTCTCATCTCTTGGGACATGCACAAACGCCTTGCAACCGAAGACTCTGAGGTGATCATAAGAAACTTCCTTTCCACACCAAACCTTATCAGGAACTTCATTATTCAAAGCAATAACGGGAGATAAGTTGATAACATGAACAGCTGTGGAAACTGCCTCAGCCCAAAATGAACTAGGCAACTTTGCATCATCAAGCATGCATCTGACTCTCTCCATAATTGTCTGGTTCATCCTCTCTGCTAAGCCATTTAACTGAGGAGTTTTAGGAGGAGTTTTCTGATGTCTAATTCCGTGCATTCTGCAATACTCATCAAATGGGCCACGATACTCACCGCCATTGTCAGTACGGATGCACTTCAATTTCTTCCCTGTCTGTCTCTCAACAAGGGCATGAAACTCTTTAAACACACCAAACACATCACTTTTGTGCTTCAAAGTGTAAACCCAGAGTTTCCTAGAATAATCATCAATGAAGGTCACAAAGTAAGATGCACCTCCAAGTGATCTAACCTTCATTGGTCCACACACATCAGAATGTATCAACTCAAGTGGCTCCGGCTTCTTTGAAGGAGAATTGCTCATAAAAGAAACTCTTTTCTGTTTCCCTGCCAGGCAATGAACACATCTGTCCAATCTAGCTTCCTTTACTCCTGAAAGCTTCTTCTTCTTGGCAAGGTAATCAATCCCCTTCACACTCATGTGTCCAAGTCGTTTATGCCACAATTCTTATGCACATTCTTTTGCTGCCACATTCACTGAATCACCAGAAATAGAGCTTTGTAAAGAGTACAAGTTAGAAGACTTGTTACCTCGTGCAATAACCAGCGAGCCTTTAGTGATTTTCCAATGTCCATCACCAAAGAAACAACAGAAACCATCATCATCGAGTTTTCCTGTAGAAATGAGATTCAGTCTGATACCCGGTGCATGCTTTACATTTTTAAGTTCCAGCTTTGTGCCATTGCTGGTCTCAAGACAAACTGTACCGGTACCAATCACCTTCACCTGACCATCATCACCCATTCTTAGCTCTCCAAAGTCACCTGGAGTATATGAAGTAAAGAATTCCTTCCTTAGTGTAACATGGTAAGATGCGCCTGAATCTACAATCCAAGTTGTCTCATGGCATGCAACGTTGACGGCATTCTCATCACAAGCAAGAAGCAAATCTGCTCTAACTGTTGCAACCTGGTTCTCTGTGTGATCATCTTTCTTGTCTTGCTTCTGTTCCCTTTTCAACTTGAAGCAATTTTTCTTGATGTGACCCTTCTTGCCACAATGGTAACATTCAACATCCTTGTGCCATGACCTTGACTTACTTCTGCTTTTATCTCTACCCTTCTGACCCCTTTGTTTGTTTCTCCCCCTATCATTTGTAACCAAAATATCTGACTGAGAAGTGGAGGTGTCTTGAGATCTTCTTCTTGACTCTTCATTCAAGATACCACTCTTGACATACTCCATGGTCACAACACCGTTGGGAGCAGAATTGGTCAAAGAAACCCGAAGTGTTTCCCAAGAATCAGGTAGAGTGTTAAGCAACCAGAGACCAAGTACCTCATCCTCAAATTTGATGCCCATACTAGACAACTGATCAAGAACACCCTGAAAATCATTGACATGATCATTGATCAACGTACCTTCCCTGAATCTTAGATTCATCAATTGTTTTAGCAAAAACAATTTGTTATTGCCTGTCTTGGAAGCATACAGGGTCTCAAGTTTATCCCACAGGCTTCTGGCATGTGTCTCGTTGATAATGTGATTCATAACATTATCTTCAACCCATTGGCGAATATAACCACAAACTTGTTGGTGCTCAAAGTCTCACTCTTCGTCTGACATGCTTTCTGGCTTTGCAGTTGCAAACACAGGTAGATGTAATTTCTTCACAAACAAAAGATCCTTCATCTTGGCCTTCCAAATGTGATAATTTCTACCATTCAATCGTACCATATTACTCATATTTGTCTCCATGTCAAATGTACCCAATCAACAACCAGGGCTCTGATACCACTTTGTTGGGAAAATCCCACTTCCTGCGACAATGAAAATCACAGAACCGACAGGAGCGCAAACACAAGATGATACACAATAGCCAAAAATAAATATCAAACACAAGAACACACGATTTACGTGGAAAACCCCAAATCGGGGAAAAACCACGGGACCACCACCAACCAATAATCCACTATAAATCTTGGGTACAAAGTTTCAGGCTACCACACGAGCCAAACATCCACAAATCATCAAATACAATAACTCTAGGCCAAAGACTTCTATTATATTCCACAGGCCTAAACAGAATACCAACTCGTACTTAAAATATTCAACCACCACAAGCAAGATGAAAAGAATACAAATAGTACGAGAATACCCAAAAGATGCCTGGAACAAATAAGCTGACCTCCAAAATATTTGATGAATAAAGCACCCAAGAACCTGGCAAACCTCACGGCAAAGCACCAAAGAAACTGATCAAAGCTATCGAGCTGTCGAACTGCCGAACGAAAAAAGATGGAGAATGAAGCCAGAGAATTATCTCCTCACTGCCGACTTGCTGCAATGCTATCAATTTCATTCCTAATCCCTAAAACATATAAATATATATATATATTGGGAGAAGGAGTCAAAAAAGGAATTGAATTTCCTTTTTGCAATTCACATGCCGCCTCACCATCTATTATTATTATAATAATAATAATAATAATAATAATAATAATAATAATTATGCCTCAATAAAAATATAGTGGATACAAATTGGCTTGGTCAAAACATGGGTTATTTACCACATAGGAGGGAAGCCTAACCCAACAGGATTAAAGAAGAAATAAGATCTATAACCTTTAGAAAGAAGCAACCAACCGCAACTTGCATAATAAAGTTGAACTTCATGATGACCTACACCATAACCCAATAACTGAGGAATATGTAGTGAATAGTTGGCATTGCGTGTTGGATCATGGAAATGGAATAAACGGGTTCTGTGGTTCAAGTACATTAGATGTGGAGTTTGATATGAGTCGGTATCATGAGGTGAAGCATGATCAGGGCCGGTCCTATCAATTTATAGGCCCCGGGGCAAAGTAAAAACAAGGGCCCTTAATATATATATATACACACACACACACACACACACACACACACACACACACACACACACACACACACACACACACACACACACACACACACACACACACACATATATATATATATATATATATATATATATATATATATATATATATATATATATATATATATATATAGTTCAAAAGATTGTGTTAATTGAAAATAATTCAAGGATAACTTTGAATTTTTATCGATATATAATTTTTTAAGACTTTATTTTTAAAAAAATCAGTTGGACTAATCCCGAAGTAGTGCTCATTCAAACTTTGGGCCCCTATGTGGCTACATGAAATTTAATTATAAATTAATTTAATATTCTCTAATATATACGGAGTATCTATTACTTGAATTATTATATTAAACTAGTAATTCACCCGCGCGATGCACGGAAAAAAAATTATGTTATTATAAATATAAATAAAAAAATAGAAAAACTAAAATATTTTAAATTATTTAATATAATAATATTTTTGAGCTTCCATTGGTCAAGTATTTATTATTTTTATAGAATAAAAAATTACAATTAAAATTAAAATTTTGTATGGTTAATATAATCTCTAATTATGTGCATATTCAAATAAACTTATAGAGATAATTTACATAATTACATTGATTTATTCTTAATTGTATTTCATCTATATTATAATTTTCACAATACAAATAATAACTAAGATAATTACATTTGGAAAGCAAATTTCAAATTATATAATATATAGCTATTTTATTTTTCAAAAGTATATTTTTTATATGATTATATAATATATAGCTATTTTATTTTTTAAATGTTGTGCTTTTTTTTTTTTTTTTTTTTTTTTTTTTTTTTTTTTTTTAATAATAAAGGATGTTGTGGCATTAATTGTAACGTTAATTATTTCTCAAACCATATAGCTTTATTATATAAAGGATGATTGTAATGGTTAAGTGGATTTAATGTTAAATAATAATTTTGAAGTTGTGGCTTTAAATCTATGCTCATGTAAGAAAAAAAATTTCTCTTATTTTTGTCAAAAAATAAAAATCCAAATTAAGGGGCCCCTTTCAACAATGGGCCCTGGGCGGGTGCCCATGTTGCCCGCCCCTCTAAGCCGGCCCTGAGCATGATCAAGTGAGATTGGCAACAAGGGGTGTGGCAATGGAGTTATTAACTTCCATGACTTACATACTGACTGAAAGGCAAGATAGTCACTAATAACTAAGCGTGAGAGTATAGGAGACAACAGTTCATTGTTCAAGCTTGACCATGATCTTTCTTCACTACATGCATCCATGTTGTTACTCGTCATCATGTTGTATGGTAGCTTTGCCTATTAATTTCATGCAAAAATAAAAATAAAATTTAAAAACACAAATATGTGAAAACATTTACTCCAAAACTACATGTGAATAGGTATCATGCATGAAGTTTTATATTTAAAAAAAAAAATCCAAAAGAAGAAGAATGCAATCATTGATATAAAAATATTAATTATCATATGTAACGAAATTTACCTAATATTTGCTATCAAATTTATATTTATATTACATCATAGGTAAGGAGTGCAACATTACCTAATGTTTTTACGCTTAGGGTCAATAAGGAAGCTTTTCCAACCATAATAATCAAATAAAAATAGATACAATAATTTTGATTTACGAGGAAATCCACAAATGATTTGAAAGGAGGAATTATTGAGACTAACTGACATCTTAATCGCACAAAAAAATTAAACATAAAATTTTATTTTGATCACTCCGTACGTGGGTTTCAATTCAAAAGGAACGATATGCTGGATTAATGAATAAGGGTAGGTTACGTTTAAATTCCTAGCAAAATTAAATCACTAGGAACACGCACTATGATAAGATAATCACCTCATTGGCACATGCATAAACATCCAAGTTAAAAAGATAAAGCAACACAAAATCTTGAACAAATAAAACACATGATGTGATATATAAGCTAAGCAAGATTTTATTATTTATGTTTGAGTAACTAGAAAAATTCGCAGTCACTATTTAATAATGCGCATTGAATAAACTCCAACATGTGATCCTAGATGATAAATGATCACAAGAAATTTAAAAAATAAACGATTGACTCAAACCAAGAAAGACAATAAGCACCTATACATACTACTTTGAATTAACAATAAAAAGAAAAAACAATGCATTGCATAATTTAAAAAGAAAAGTAGCTAACCTTTAATTTGTCATAAAATAAAATATTCAGCTTCTTCTATTATTGATTTTATGACCGTCAACGACTGACCAACATCACCCTTAAAATAACAAGTATATAGAAAAATATAGAGAGAATATATGTATTTTGAATTGCTTAGAAGTGCTTGTGAATCATGGAAATTGCCTCCTCTTTCCCCATGTATATATGGGGGAGTTTATTTATACATATTTTGGGCCTAGAGTCTTACAAGGAATAAGAATCCAAGATTGTCTCATATTGGGAGTCTTTGTTACATTGAGAATAATAAGCCGTAATCCTATTACACTAGGAATTATGAACCCAATCCTTATTACATTATGAATAATAGGCACAATCCTTTACAAATTTTTTATAAGTTGCTCCGTATTATGTATCATTCTTGGACTTCCTTGATCCAGTTATTTTATTGGGCCGATCCATGTGGCTCAGACCTAGTATACCATCCATCATCTAGTTTCCCAGTTTCTTGAGATTTCGCGAAGTCGATATCTCAGGAAAGTAGATTAACATGCATGTATCAAAGACAAAAAATTCTCCATTAGTCAATCCTGCCTATAAACCTGGGGCAGGAGGTGGCATCATCTCAATTTGAAAATTAGGTTATAGTCAATTTTAACTTGTTTGACAATTATTAGCTATTTGACTTGGTTAAACAACCCATATGAGTGTTTAATTAATAGCTTTTTGTAAGTAGCTTGAAAACACTAAATTTTAAAAAATTGCTCAATGCAACTTTTTGAAAAAGTCATTTTATATTACATGTAATCAGTTAACAGTTAATTTACCAAACATCTCTCTACAATCAGCTACTATCAACTAATCAAACTCACTAACCCAATCACAGTTATTTACCAAACACCCCTTAATTTTAATTTGAAATCATGTTGTTGTATATATGATGTAGCTAGGTGGGCGCAAAGGATTTAGCAACGTTGTCTGGAAGGTTAAGACGCACAAGGAAAGTTACTTCACCTTCACTTACCGCCCAGATGGTGACCAAGATGATATATATATATATATATATATATATATATATATATATATATAGACTAACAATCGTATAGGAACTCATTGTTAGATAGGAACATGAGAACTAATCTAAGCCGTTCATTTAAACCAATCTAAGGTGTTTGTTTTTTTTTTTTAGTTTTTTTTTTTTTTTTTTACCGTAGATTAGGATTGAATTGGGCGGCTAGGGGCAGTTTGGTCTATTTACGTTGGCGCGTGTAGGGGTTCGCCTATATTTGTGCGTTTTTTTCGCGTATTGTGCTGAAGAAGCTCTCCGCGCTGAAGAAGTTTTCCGCGTTGTTGGGTGTTTTCGAAAATCTCACTGGACGTTGTCTTGGCCGATTGAAGTCCCCGTCGTCGTCCTTTCCGATCGTAGCTTCCTCTGAGATGGCTGGCGCCGATTGTCGGAACCCTAAGCGCCCACGGCGGTCGACGAGGTTGACCTCTACTCCAGGTCGGTTTTTTCCTTTTTTTTTTTTTATTTTTTTTAATATATATGAGTTGTGTAGTTGTTTGATGCTAGTGTGGGTTTTTTTAGTTTGATTTTGGTGTTTTTTTGAAGCCGGAGGGATAATATTTGGCTAGGGTTTTCTGGGTTTTGTTGGGTGGTGGTGCCGGGGGAGTGTGGTGGTGTTTTGGTGGGATAGCTTTCTATGCCTTTCGGATGGAGGTGGGGTTTGGGGGGGGGGGGGGGATAGTTTGGCCGAATAGTTGTTCTGCTGTTTGTTTGTTTTTTTTTTTTTTTTAACTTGATTCGATATCATCTTTCATTTGTTTTACAATTACGATTGAACAACCTGAATGGTAATCAGTGTGGACGTATCTATGGACTTAGTATAATTAGAGGTGTCAAAATAGGCTGAAACTTGTTAACTAACCCTCACCCACCCTGCGATGGGGTATGTTATGGCCATAGGAAAGATGGCCTGCGGTAATGCCGTTTAATTATATCAAACTTCAGTTGATATGAATCTGGTGAAGTATCAAAACCGTTTTAATCCATAAAATATACTCTGGATTAAATAAAACAAAAGAGGAATGGAGGAAATTTCCAAAAGGTTACAATTTTACAATGTGAGTTCTTGATGTAAAGAGCCTATAGTTAGTCATCAAAGACTTTTCTGGCATCAAAAAGTTCTATGAACAGTGAACTTAGTCGAACCTGACTTGAGGAAGTGTTAACAGCTTTTATTTGGTATATGGTGCGTGCACATTTGCTTGTTTGTTTGTGCCATCTTGGTTTAGTGGGTTTAGTTGATTAGTTTCTGGCGGCTGCATTCTTTATTTCCTTTTTTTTTTTTTTTTTTTATATGGCCTCCGTGTTTCTAATTGCGTGTTTTTTTGTTCTTGTTTGGTGTAATGCATTGTTTGGTTTATCCTATCATTAAGTTAACCTTGTTTCGTTGTGCTGTTTTTGTGGTTGCAGAAAGATTTGTTGTCTGTGTTCCTCGATGATGAGGTTGATTTGCGATATGGGGCTGTTGTAAGGAGGATTATCCCGAGAAGGATGCAGATGCGTTGGAGTGATCCTCGTAACAAAGTGGATTGTGGGGTATTTGCAATGCGACATATGGAGTCTTTTTTGGGCCAATCGGTGAATGCATGGGATTGTGGTCTACAGAGGGGTGATACTAGGGGTCTTGAGTTGTTGAGGATGTCTTATATGCGGCAAATTTTGGCGAATGAGATTAATGCTCACCATTCGAAGAACATTCGGAGTGTAGTCCAATACCATGATACAATCGAACAAAGATAGTTTATGCTTTACGTTTCTTAGCAACGAGTTGATTAGTAGTTTAGGTTTGTTCGCTTGGTTATGTTCGGTGAATATGTTTGTTGTTACCGTGGCCTTTTTTAATTTATATTGTTATTCTGCGTCTATTTTTCCGTTACGAGTGTTGGTTGATTCTGCCGTTACATGATGGCACACAAATTGTTAACCCAGTGCACATGAGCTTTAGGGCACCATCCGTGCTATGACACTAGTCAGCACACTTCATGCTTGTACAGTAGTTGAACTCATGTGTATACCAACTAAACTTTGCTCTGTAGAACTGTTGTGGCTCATTCAAAACATAATGGCACATACTGTTGAATGTGCGGGCACATAGGGTGTGGCTACAAGTATACAGCACGTTATGGCACACGAGTTTGGTATCCGGTGCACACAATACACTATTAACAATTCTTGGTGGTTGCATTTGGCCGATTGGCACACACACGTATTCTCGTGTGCCTACTATTAGTGTTTCCGTATACGAATTTTCTATTTTTCTTGGTGTTTACTCTTCATTTATGAGTGGTGCTTGTTTTGTCCAGTCCCACCGAGCACTCTGGCAGACGTAGATTTATGCAATATCACAACTACTGTAGTTTTGGCTGCTATGGCAGTCTGGCCATAATGGCACATACTGTTGACTATGGTTGCACAGATGGTGTGGCTACAACAATACAGCAGGCGTGATGGCACTCAAGTTTGGTGTCGAGTGCACACGTTCTAGTATTAACAATTCTTGGTGGTTGCATTTGGCATATTGGCACACGCGTGTGTTTTCGTGTGCACAGTATTATCTCTGTTCCTTGGTTAGCGTATTAGGCTCGGTCATGTGGGTATGTGCGGTGAATATGTTCCTTATTAGTGTTTCTGTATAGAATTTTCTATTTTTCTTGATGCTTACTCTTCATATATGAGTGGTGGTTGTTTTGGCCAGTCCGACCGATCACTCTGGCACACGTAGTTTTGTTCAAGAGCACCACAAGTTTAGGTTTGGCCTTACTGGTCGTTTTGGGACGGTCTGACCATAATGGCACATACTGTTGAATGTGCTGGCACATAGGGTGTGGCTACAACTATACAGCACGTTATGGCACACAAGTTTGGTATCCAGTGCACACATGACAGTATTAACAATTCTTGGTGGTTGCATTTGGCAGATTGGCACACACACGTATTCTCGTGTGCACACTATTATCTCTGTTCCTTGTTTATCGTATCAGTCTCGGTCATGTGGGTCTGTGCGGTGAATATGTTCCTTATAAGTGTTTCCGTATACGAATTGTCTATTTTTCTAGGTGATTACTCTTCATTTATGAGTGGTGCTTGTTTTGCCCAGTCCCACCGACCACTTTGGCACATGTAGATTTACGCAACAGGACAACTACTGTAGTTGTGGCCACGTTGGCACGGTCTAGCCATAATGGCACATACTGTTGAATGTTCTGGCACGTAGGGTGTGGTTACGTCAACACAACACGTTATGGAACACATGTTTGGTATCCAGTGCACACAAGACAGTATTAACTTTAGTTTTGGCCGTCAAGTTTGGTTTAGCACGGTCTGGCCATAATGGCACACACTGTTGAATGGGCGTGCACATAGGGTGTGGTAACAACCATACAGCACGTGATGGCACACAAGTTTGGTATCCAGTGCACAAGTTCTAGTAGTAACCATTCTTGGTAGGTGTATTTAGCAGAATGGCACACACGTGTATTCTCGTGTGCACACTGTTATATCTGTTCCTTGATTAGCGTATCATCCTTGGTCATGTGGGTATGTGCGGTGAATATGTTCGTTTTTATTGTTTATGTATTCTAATTTTCTATTTTTTTGGGTGGTTACTCTTCATTTATGAGTTGAGGTTGTTTTGGCCAGTTCTACTGACCACTCTGGCACACGTTGTTTTACGCGATAGCACAACAACTGTTGTTTTGTCCCTAACGACCGCTTTGGCACGGTCTGACCATAGTGGCACATACTCTTGACTGTGCGTGATACCGAGGGGGTGGCTACAAGTATACAGCACGTGATGACACACAAGTTTGGTATCCGGGGCACACGTTCTAGTATTAACAATTGTTGGTGGTTGCATTTTGCATAATGGCACAATGTGTATTCTCATGTGCACACTCTGTTTAATCGAATGACTCGGTCCGCAATGGCTATTTTAAGACAGATTGAATTAATCGATTCACATGAACGCATATATTGCTATGATAAATGGAGTGGGTAGCTAGTTATCTGTATACAAATACATCATTAAAGAATGTGAATAAAATAATTGGCAGTACATCAGTGAGGCACACGGTCCTATTCTCAAGTGCACAGTACAGTTTTCCTACTTGTGCCCTGTTGTCTTCGTCCGTAACTCACAGTTGCGACTATCATGGTGTCCGTATGTGTTGCATGTCCGGCACTTCCTTACCTCCTTGGCTGCTAGTGTTGATGCAATCTCCTTTGTTGATTTGAAACGCTTACCGGAACCCTTGTTTTTAGCAATTGCAGGGGGTGAACCTTGATGTTTGGTGATGAGGTAGACCCACAGAAGCCACGTATGATGTCGGTTTTTGATGCTCTGGTTTCGTCCTGGGGTATGCTTTCTGCTGATTTCTCTCTGTGTGCTTTTAGTAGGTGTGCCAGCTCAGTTATTTTGTCGTTATTACCGTATGCATACCCAACACACTTGAAGAACTCGTCAAATACGGTCCCCATTCTTATAGCCCCGTCGATGTGTTCAGTCGAACCATGCTGGTCGGTGTTTGCGAAGATCTGCGTGTGATGCCAGCATGTGTTGCGTGACCATCGTGGTAAGATATACTGGCTCGGTATTCGCTCCAGATTTGCAGCCTTGAATGCCAAGAACACATGTTTGCACTGTATCCCAATCCTATGGAACATCTTGCATGTGCATTGTACTGTTCTGTTTGTAGAATTGTACTCCACTGAATATGTCGACTTGTTTGTGTCCTCTATATCAAATTTGAGGGTGCATCCTTCATTTGTTTTCTTAACAACTTGGGATGAGAAGCACGCGTCGACTATTTCGTTGTGCCATGAGAGATGTTGATAACACAGCCTGTTGAGCAGGGTTCATCTGTAGAGGAGTGAATAGTTATTAATACAAAATGTTGGAAATCGATTAGGATCTTAGATTTGAGGCATTTTGCACTCCTATTGTGGGGTTTTGACCAGTTTGGCACATTCGAGAACACGTAGTGGCACACACGGCATCTAGGGCACATATTTGGGTTTCATCCCTAATTGGCATGTATATGAGCACATATGTGCACACATGGTACTCTGTAATAACGAGAGTAGGGTACGTACAATGCTCCGGAATTGTACATTTAAATTAGTCGGCACACAGCAGGAAAAACACCAAAATCAAACTAAAAAAAACCCACACTAGCATCAAACAACTACACAAGTCATATATATTTAAAAAAAAAAAAAAGCGAAAACCATCGCCGCCAAAGAAAAGGAATTTCCGTCTGTGCACTTTAGTGCCTCAGGGTGTGCCGTTCGACTCATCTGCTGGCTTGCATACCAGTAAACAACAGTCCAAATTCTATTTAATTCAACAGTCGCATGATAAACACCGTAATAGGGTTTCAGGGGACTTACTTTCGTTGTTGTTTGTTGCCGCCATTGTCTCCGGTGAGTTTCTTCGTCGTTCCACGTAGTTTGCCGGGGTTGGGTGTCGTGTTCGTAATTCGCAGGCGGACGGGTGTAGCGCTGGAGAGCGTTGAATTGGTGTCCGTTTGTATCGTTGAATTAGAGTCCCAGTGAATTCCTTCTTGTTGGCCTAAATTCTAGAGATCTAGTCAATTCTTTTATTTAAGTCAAAATTATTAGGGTGCTAAAATTACTCTTTAAACCTTTTGAATCTTTTATATTAATAATTAATTATCTTAGATCCAAAGGCTGGGATGGGTTCTTATGTTCTCACCTATTGAGTGGTTCCTACTTGAAGGCCACCCTATATATATATATATATATATATATATATATATATATATATATATATATATATATATATATATATATATATAGGGACGCACTCAGGTGCGAATAAGTGTCCAGGAAGGAAATGCGAACGAATCAGCGCGCGACACGTGTCCAGATCTAATAACTTAAAAAAAAACGCGGTGGCATTTTCGTAAATAATTGAACATCGAATTGCAAGTAAAATCTCTTATAAGTGCACCTATTTTCACCTATAAGTGCATGTAATTTTGCCTTGTTAGCATTCACTTTCCGCAACCATTCATGCACCTGGGTGTGCTTATAACTATAGGTGCAACTATTTATAACTATAGGTGCAACTACTTATAACTATAGGTGCACCTACTTTCACCTATAAGTGCATGTAATTTTGCCTTGATAACATTCATTGATCTAAGTTCAGCGGGTAGTAATACTCCTGAAAACCACTCGCAAACATTCATACACCTAGATGCAACTACTTATACCTATGTGTGCAACTACTTAGAACTATAGGTGCAACTACTTAGAACTATAAGTGCAACTAAGTATTGATACTCAGTGTAAATTTTTACTTGCACCTATAATACATTTTACATGCACTTGTAATACATTTTACTTGCACTTCGATGTTCAATTATTTACGAAAATGCCACCGCATTTTTTTTAAAAATCAGTGTTTCTCATCCATTAGATCTGGACACGTGGACGAACAGAATCCATTCCTATTTCGCGCCTGGGCGAGCCGTTCGCACCCGAGTGCAAGTCTATATAGGGATGCACTCAGGTGCGAATAAGTGCTCAGGAGGGAAATGCGAACGAATCAGCGTGCGACACGTGTCCATATCTAATAACTTCAAAAAAAACGCAGTGGCATTTTCGTAAATAATTGAACATCGAAGTGCAAGTAAAATCACTTACAATTGCACTTACTTTCACCTATAAGTGCATGTAATTTTGCCTTGTTAGCATTCACTTTCCGCAAACATTCATGCACCTGGGTGTGCTTATAACTATAGGTGCAACTATTTATAACTATAGGTGCAACTACTTATAACTATAGGTGCACCTACTTTCACCTATAAGTGCATGTAATTTTGCCTTGTTAACATTCATTGATCTAAGTTCAGCGGGTAGTAATACCCCTGAAAACCACTCACAAACATTCATACACCTAGGTGCAACTACTTATAACTATTTGTGCAACTACTTAGAACTATAGGTGCAACTACTTAGAACTATAGGTGCAACTAAGTATTGATGCTCAGTGTAAGTTTTTACTTGCACCTATAATACATTTTACATGCACTTGTAATATATTTTACTTGCACTTCGATGTTCAATTATTTACGAAAATGCCACCGCGTTTTTATAAAAAATCAGTGTTTCTCATCCATTAGATCTGGACACGTGGACGAACAGAATTCATTCATATTTCGCGCCTAGGCGAAGCATTCGCACCTGAGTGCGATTCTATATATATATATATATATATATATATATGGATTTAATTTTAATTTATTTATTTTTTTCTGATTTAAAAAAAAAATTCTGCCTTTGTATATATCAAAAGTTTAATTAATTTGAGTTCATCAAGAAATTAATTAACATGGGATTTTAATTAATAATACAATGTAGGATTTCCCGGCGTAATCGCCCAAGTAACATACAGTACTATAAAGGAAAACCCATACAAATTGATAGTGAAAATGAATGCAAAAGTTCTGAACAAGCCAACGCCAGTGAACCTAGCTCAGCACAACTACTGGAACCTCGGAGGCCACGACAGCGGCGATATATTGTCGGAAAAGCTTCAGATATTCGCGTCCCATATCACCCCGTCGACGCCAACCTCATTCCCACAGGCCAAATCCTCCCCATTAAATCTACGTGCTCGCAATCTTATCTTTATTATGCTCTCATAGCATATTTACCATCTACATCTACAACTCTAATAAGAGTCAATAAAGTTAGGCTCCTAAAATTTAAAAAAAAAATATTGGTGTAATTATTTATTGAATGATTCATATTATTTTGATTTTTTTTTACCAAGCACCTTGTGCTCCATTGGTATCATGTTGATTCCCTATGTGGGAGGTGTTGGATTTGAACCTCTACCAAGGCGTAGTTTGTATATTTGGGTAACTCCTCCCCTTGTAATAAAAAATATATATATTATTTTGATTTTTGTATTTCTTTTTTATTTTTTCCTATTTTACACTCTATCATATCATTTAATTTTTCTAAATAACCATGCACTCTGTTAGTATAAACTTTAGTAACGGAATATTCCGTTAACTCTTATTTATTATACTTAACTTATTGAATTTCATAAGGAGTTCGAACCCCAACCCAATTAAAATTGACATAATTGTTAAACATATATATACTATAAATATGTTAGAGTGTATTAAAAATATAATATAACAGCCAATGTGATTGCTCACTCTCTGGTCAGAGCTTATTGCTCATATACACTGGTTGGGAGGTGTGGGACACAAATAACCCTCATTGTAATTCGTGATTTGATTTCGCAATAATAGTTCGCTTTGATGGATGTTTTTTAAAAAAAAACACAATATAAAATTTAATATGAACTTTAGTCAATTAATTATTTAAGATGAAATGATACACCTAATTTAGAATATATATTCAACACAGATGAGAAACTATGCTTATTATCATTGTCTTTTAGGGGATAGGGGATTTGATTTTGTTTTGGAAGGTGCATTGTGTCAAGACACTAAAATTGTAATGAAGCACACAAGGAGACTAGATCAAATCAAGATTTTTTTATTTTTTTTTTACGGAAGTGGCAACAAGAGAAAATATAGATCACGCCTAATAGAGTTTAGTATTGCAAAAACTATGCTTATAGCACTATCCAGTGAATGACGCTAGGTGCGCAAGTGACTTTTTTTTTTATAAGCTTTTTTTTTTTTTTTTTTTTTTCTCTCCCAAATGGAGTAATGGACGGACAAAAACGTAAGAAAAACTGAACAGATGAGTTTGCTCCTAAGCATGGACCGCCACTACTTTAACAAGTGACATTATCATTGCCCATTTGAATCATTAAATTGGCCGTAACAACTAACAACGATGTTGAGCAATTATAGAATCATAACTCAGATTAGGCACAGAAACAATAATGAATACCAATATAGGTCTGCATAGATTTTGTGTACTAACTAGGGAAAGCCGTGTTTAAGGAGATCGTTTGTGTAGAAATAGTCTCCTTGAGTCCATCTGTTATAATTTCAAAGAAAAGAAAAAAGGAAACAAAATATAGGTATTATACATGTTTGTACGTACGTATTTAGAATTAATTAAATAATATAGTTTGATAAAATTGATTAGCAATGATTAATTAAGAATTTAAATAATTAAATTTGTTATAATCTATATATACTATTAATAAAAAGGGATAAAGTACAAATAAGCCACTGAACTATTTGGGAAATCGCATTGAACTCAAATAACTCTCAAACTCAAATAATCCTCAAATAAGCCATTGAATCTGAAAATAAAGAGCAAATAAGTCATTGAACTCAAAAAAAGAAGAGCAATTAACATTTTTAACAGATTAACTTTAAGTTTTTGTTGACTAGATTGTCAAATTTTTATTTTATTTACGTTTCTTTTATTATAATCCACCTACATAATGATATATTGAAAGCAATTATAATCAAAATAATTTTGTCTTGTCGGGATTTGATTGATTGATTGATTTATTTATTATTATTTTTAACTTGATCTTCTGTTTAATATATCAGGGGAAAAAGCTGCCACTTAAATAATTTATGGAGAAAAAGTGCTATAAGTATATAACACATGAGGTAAAGTACTATTTTCCCCTTATAGTATAATTACAATTAAACATGAGTCGTTAGATTTTTTTCTTTACAATCATCACATTTTATTTATGGTAATCTATATATATGAATTGTAATTAAACATGAGTCTTTGAATTAATTTTATATTGCTTGATAGTATATATACCATAATAATATAATATACCATATATATATACCATAAAAATAGGAATACACTAGATTAATATTAGTTTTAAAAATAAAGATGGTCTGGCAGAGACCAACTTTGTAACCAGTCTACAATTTGTGACCTCTCAGGGAATGCGCCCGCAATTATATTGCATGTAACAGCTAAACTGAAAAGTACCGATCAGAATTCCTTTTTCTTTATCCCCATTTCGTACACAGAATTAATTCTATTTTTTGTTCTAGATTTATTTGTAACAATTTATTTGTAATTTTTGCTTATTAAAATATTCTTATTTAGTTTTAGTATTATTGTGACATGACTTTTTTTAGTCTTCCATCAACTAAATCATTGAAATGTCGTTAAATACAAAGATATTTCAATCATTTTTATACAAAGTAAGTTGAACCCTTATATTTTTTTATGTTTAATTTTTTGAAAAAAATCATAATTGAAGATCGAAATGTCCTTATATTTACGATATTTAAACTATTTTTGTTAATAAAAAATCAAAAATGACCTGCTACAATAATACTAAAACTAAAAAATGAATGTTCTGATAAAAAAGGACTTAAAGGGGACTGATACCTATAAATTTAGGGAAAAAAAATAAAATTAACTCTTTCTTGTAATTAAACAATATTTTGTGCAAAAGATAGACCGATTTTAGTTCAAACCATGTTACATTTCTTTAATAATTTTCTTTAGTAATATTTATCTCACGTGACAATATGTGATTATTATTATTATTATTATTATTATTATTATTATTATTATTATTATTATTATTATTATTATTATTATTACTGTTGTTGTTGTTATTATTATTATTATTATTATTATTATTATTATTATTATTATTATTATTATTATTATTATTATTATTATTATTATTTTATTATGTCAGATAAAACTAATTCTTGTCAGTCTTGTATAATAGCTCGCAAAACTATATAAGATAAATATATTATATTAATAAGGTCATGTGCAACGAATTTGACTGAAAGTGTGATGAAAATAATTAAACTCACGATCTTTAATGCGTGAATTATGTTCCACCCATACCAGGCCAATTGTTATGCCATGGACCTAGGTCCACCTTGCAAGGTGACCCAGGTCCAAAACGACGCAACGCATCTGAAAGTAACGGTGTCGATTCAGCGAGTGAATATTCAGTTATGTAATTGTGAGTATTGATATCTAAAGTTGTGAATTTTTTTTATTACAAAGAAAGGGAATATACCCACATATACAATCTACACCTACAACCAAGGCTTGAACCCTAGACCTCCTACATATAGGAGCAATTAATGGACCACAAGCAGGGACGGAGCTAGGATTATACGATGCGGGGGCCAATAACGATTTAAGAGTGAACAACTAAATACATTAATAATCATTTAATATACTCAAAATAGATCATTACATTACAAATATACTAAAATTTAGAACGTCTCTCTTGCATATCACGGAAATCATCTATAATTGAATCTATACTAAATTGTTTTGCAATTTGCTTTTCAATGTACACTAACAAACAATCATTGAGAAATTGATCATCCATCTTGTTACGAAGTGTAGTCTTGACTATTTTCATGGCAGAAAAAGCTCGTTCTGTAGTAGCTGTAGATACGGGAAGCGTGAGAATGAGAGTTACTATTCTGAACACAAGAGGATATATGTCCAATTTTCTAGTTTCACCATCCATTGACAGAGATCAGAAATACTTTCTAGTTCTCTAAAATCAGGAAGTTGTTGCACATGTTCAAAATGTTCAAGTTGCATTCTTAATTGCAAAATCTCATAATCTGCAAAGTCTTGTGGGTAAAACTTCTCTACCAACTTGCAAATGTCATCAATTCTGAATGATATACGCATTTCTTTTGGATCTAGGGATGAACTCAGACAATTAACTCCATTGCTTTATCATCAAACCTATTGTTCAACTCTTGCAACTGAGAATCAATCACCGCATTAAAATATCAACTTTGTAATGATGTCCAACTGTTAATTCATCTGTTGATTCCTAGCCCTTCCTCTTCTTGCAATATATTGAGCATCAAAATCTGGCACACTTATATTGACATTTTCACACAAAAGACTTCACACTTGAAACTAATTCATCCCATCCACTATCTCTTAATTTTGAATAAGCAATTTAGTAGATGTCACAAGATGCATTGCATTCAATATATCTTGAGATTGGAGTTGCGAAGCTTGGCAAAGCATATTAGAAATCTCTAGAACTTTTCTCAATGAGGTGCATAATGAATACAAATTCAAAAGAAGTCATTACCTCATAAGCTGCATCGCATCTCCACGGTGAGTAGGTGTAGTTCCATCTTCAATAATATTAAGTAAAACTTCACATGTTGCACTAAACATTCTCATCAAACTTGATATGGATTTCAAATGAGAGCTCCAACGAGTATCACCGGGCCTTTGTAAAGAACCAATTTGGTTAAGACCCCTCCCACTTTCAAGCTCATCGATACTAAGCAAATGAGCAATATTTGAGGCATGAGCAGCTTTCAACTGGTCATTGCGCTTATATGAAGCCCCAACAACATTAATAATGGAGTTCAACTTAGTGAAAAAGTGATGGACAGGGATGACTTCTTTTGATGAAGCTACTAATGCCAATTGCAATCGATGTGCAAAACAATAAACATAATAAGCATAAGGACATTTATCCAAGATTAAAGCTTTCAATCCATTCCACTCTCCACGCATGTTACTTGCACCATCATAACCTTGTCCTCGAATATTTTGAACATCAAGATTATGACGAGATAAGATAGAAAAGATACCTTCTTTCAATGTTGATGCAATAGTGTCCTTAACATGAACAACACCAAAGAATCGCTCTTGTATAAAGTCATCTCTATCAACAATCTCAAGACAATTGACATTTGTTCCTTCTTTGATTCATCTCGAGCTTCATCAACAATGATACAAAATTTTGCATCACCAATTTCTTCTCGGATAGCACTTTTACTTTAGTTGCCAACACTTGCAGAATTTGTTTTTGTATTGTTGGTGATGTGTATGTTGCATTTCGTGAGCTTTATCAAGAACTTTTGTTACTTCATCATTAAAAGAAGCAATGAAACTCAATAACTCTAAAAATGATGTAGCCGTGACAAATGTGATTGAGTTAGGAGGCCTATATCAGGCGGCCCATATCATTGTTTCTTTCAAAGTATCCAAATTTGGAGAAAGATCCGTAGTTTTTCAGATCTTGGTTTAATTATTCCTTCTTGTGTTGATTATTCTCTGTAAGATGCAGCTTTTTGTCTACCATTTATTTATTTCTACTCAAGATGGGCCTCGGATTGCATGTTTACTCCATGGTTTTCGTTCATGGAAGAAGTTTAGAGATGGAAAATTGTCATTTTTAGACCATATTGGAAAAGATCTACTGCTCATCGAAATGCGAGAAAGCTTTGTCAGTCTCATGACACATTCACACTTGCCAAATATTGAGAAATTCACATTCAGAGTAGTTTGAAAATAGACTTCGCTTGGACTTCATTGAGGGCCCAACGTGATGGCTTGCATTTCAAGGATGTTCTTTTATAGGTGATGATGAGTCAATAAATAACAAATCGTCGGAAAT